>NC_137970.1:46433776-47033776 GCF_963924665.1 Micromys minutus | reverse complement strand
AAGTTCTTGGTTGAGATGGGACTTGTATCAACCTCCCTTTTCCATTGCTAGAATGAACGTTTCTAGTTTCAACCTAAGCAGGTCCTCTGCATGCTATAATAGACTGGGGTTTTTATGTGTGTCAGTCCTATTGTATCTGGAAGGTGTTTCCTTGAAGTCATCTATCACCTCTGGCTCCTACACTCTTTCCACCTCTTTGTCTATAGGTTTCCATCTACTGCAAAAAGTAGCTTCTCTGGTGAGGGTTGATTGAATCACCCGATCTATGGACATAGGAGTTATTGTACATATTCCTATATTTCTTTAGCAGAATAATAGTAGATTTTTCCCTAAGGCCTATGACCTATATCTAGTCACAGGTTGTTGGCTACTTTAATGTGAGGTATGAACTCTATCTCATGGAGTGCACTTTAAATCCAATCAAAGAGTGATGGGTCACTCCCATAATATTTGTGCCACTATTGCACCAGTATATGTTGTAGGGAAGACACCATTGTAGGTCAAAGGGTTTATAAATCAGTGACAGCAATAATGACTTTTCTCCGCCAGTAGCTTAAAGAGTACCTTCTAGCATATGAATGTAGGTCAATAAGGGTGAAGCTTTTAGCTGGGCACCAGTTTGAGTTCTCTGTTTAATGACATAAATAAGTGGTGTCTTTAGCAATCAGGCCTTATCACCAGGTTTTGCAGAGTAACCAATAGCCTTGACAATAGCCTATGGTGTTTATAGAGGTCTCTAAGGCCCCTGTGGTCATTGACTCAACAACATGGAACTTATCCCTGGAGTTAGAGGTTTTAATTGCTGGCATAAGATGTTTACTTAGGGTCTTGTCTACCCCATTATGTGATGACTACATTTAAATTCTTTTCATATATGTATATATTTTAGGAAGCTTTTATGGTAATTGATTTTCATATGGCTTTCCAAAGAGGCTTTTAAGTTTTAGTTTCCCCTCCCCATATTCCCTCCTTTAACCTTCCCTCCCATCCCTTCCACATTTAATATTCTTATTCTAGTTTCTACTATATCTATATTGCTATATTCTCTGTTCCTTCCCTTAGAAGAATCCCTCCTCTCTCCTGATCCCTTACTAGCCACATAAACTTTGGATATTCTTAATAAAACACATATATCTAAAGCTTAAAAGCTAACATCCATGTAAAAGAAAAAAAAAATATTTATCTTTTGTGATCTTTGTTACCTCATTTAAGGTAATTGCTTCTGTTTCCAGCCATTTACATGCAAATTTAATTTTTCTTAACAGGTAAATGATATTACACTGTATAAATGTACCACATTTTTTGTTATCCATTCATCAGCTGGCCATCTAGGATGTTTCTAATTTCTAGCTATTATGAATAGAGCAGCAATGAACAAGGACAAACAAGCATCTCTGTAGTAAGATGCAGAGTTTTTGGTTTTATATAATATATATATACCAGGAGGGTATAGCTGTATTTTCTGATAGATATGTTTTCAGCTTTTTGAAAAACATCCACACTGTTTTCCAGAATGACTGTACAAATTTGTACTCTTACCAACAATGAAAAAGGGTTCCTCACTAGCGTGTGCTGTCATTTATTTTATTGGTCTTTGCTATTATGACTGGGGTAAAATGAAATATTAAAGAAATTTTAATTTGCAGTTCCCTGATGGCTAAAGGTGTTGAACAGTTTTTAAGTGTCTCTCAGTCATTTGTGTTTCAACTTTTGAGATCTGTTTAGAGATCTGTTTAGTTCTACACCACCTTTTAAAATTAGCTCACTTGTTTTCTTGATATTCATTTTTTAGTTCTTTATATATTCTAGATACATCCTATCAGTTATATAATTGATAAAGTTTTTTCCAGTTGTGTAGGCTGCTAGTTGCTTGAATGATAATGTCCTTTCCCATACAGAAGCTTTTTCGCTTCATGAGGTACCATTTCTTTATTGTTGGTCCTAATGCCTTTGCTATTGGGTTCAATCAGAAAGACTTTTCCTGTGTCAGTGAGTTCAAGCCTATTCCCTATGTTCTCTTCTATCAGACTTGGTGTGCTTGGTCTTATGTTGAAGCCCTGGATCTGTTTCTTTTGTGCAGAATCATAGATATGGATCTATTTTCAATTTTCTACATGTAGCTAATACAGTTTGACCAGTACTCTTTGTGGATAATGCTCGTCTTTTCTCCAGGGTATATTTTAGGCTTCTTAAAAATAAAACAAATTCTGTTGCTGGGTGGAATTATGCCTGTATCTTCAATTCTATTTCATTGACCAATGTGCCTGGTTTTGTGTCAATGCAATGATGGTTTCTTTTTAAATTATTATTTCTCTGTAAAACAACTTGAAAACCGGAGTGATAATACCTCCAACAGTTCTTTTATTAACCAGGACTTAGCTATTCTGGTTTTATTGTGTTTCTATATGAATTTAAAATTTTAACTTTTGGATTTTTTTGTTTTTGTTTTTCTCAGTTTTCATGATGGATTATATTGGAAATTTGACAGGGATTGCATTAAATCTGTTAATTGCTTTTGATATGTCTATTTTCACCATATTACCCCATACTAAGCCATACACATGGGAGATCTTCCAATCTTCTCGTGCTTTTTTTGTTTTGTTTTGTTTGCATTTTTTCCTTCAGTGTCTTAAAAGTTTTGTGTTTTTTTTTTAATTATCTTTAATCTTTTTTTACAGTCCAGTTGGTATCCCCCTCCTGTTCTCCCTTCCAACAGTCCCTTATCCCATTCCTCCTCCCCTATCTCCAAGAGAATGTTCCCACACCTCTCCACACCCCACCAGGTTTCCCCATTCCATGGGGCCTCAAGTTTCTCAAGGGTTAGGTGTGTCTTCTCTGACTGAACCCAGACCAGGCAGTCCTCTGCTGTATATGTGTTGGGGGCCTCATATCAGATGGTGTATGCTGCCTGGTTGGTGATCCAGTGTCTGAGAGATCTTAGGGGTCCAGGTTAATTTAGACTGCTGTTCCTTCAACAAGGTCACCCTCCTCAGCTTCTTCCAGCTTTTCCCTAATTCAACCACAGGGGTCAGCAACTTCTGTCCATTGGTTGGGTGCAAATATCTGCATCTAACTCTCAGCTGCTTGTTGGGTCTTTCAGAGGGCAGTCATGATAGGCTCCTTTTTTTGTGGGAACTCCATAGCATCAGTAATGGTGTCAGGCCTTGGGGACTCCCCTTCAGCTGGATCCCACTTTGGGACTGTCACTAAACCTTCTTTTCCTCAGGCTCTTATCCACTTTTGTCCCTGCTGTTCTTAAACAGGAATAGTTATGAGTCAGAGTTTTTGACTGAAGGGTTGGCAACGCCATCTCTCACTTGATGCCCTGTTTTTCTGCTGGAGGTGGGCTCTACTAGTTTCCTCTCCCCACTGTAGGGCATTTCATCTAAGGTCACCTCCCAGGTCCCTGGTACATTCTGGGGATCCTTACAACCTCCTACCTCCCCTGGTTGCCTGTTTCCATTCTTTCTGCTGGCCCTTAGGGCTTCTTTCACTTGCTTAGAGTCATCCCAGGATACTTTTGAGGCTATCGTGGAAAATACTGTTTCACTGAATTCTTTTTCAGTCTGTTTGTTGTTCACATATAAGAACACTCCCAATTTTTGTGGATTACTTTTGTATCCAGCTACTTGTCTGAAGGTGTTTATCAGCGGTAGAGGTTCTCTGATGGAATTTTTGGGGTTACTATTGTATACTATCTTATCATCTGCAAATAGTAATACTTTGACTTCTTCCTTTCCAATTTGTATCCCCTTGATCTCCTTTAGTATTGTTCTAGCTAAGACACCAAGTGCTATATTGAATAGATACAGAGTGGACAACCTTGTCTTCATCCTAATTTTGGTGGAATTGCTTTGAATTTCTCTCCATTTAGAATGATATTGGCGGTGGGCTTACCATAAAATGCCTTCATTATACTGAGTATGTCCCTTGAACCTTAGTCTCTCTGGGACTTTTATCATGAAAAGATGTTGGATTTTGTGAAAAAGCCTTTTCTGCATTATGGTGATCATATGGGTTTTTTCTTTCAAGTCAGCTTATATGGTGAATTATTTTTATTGATTTACATGTGTTGAGCCAACCCTTAATCTCCAGGATGGAGCCTACTTGATCATGGTATATGATCTATTTGATATGTTCTTGGATTCAGGCTGAAAGTATTTTATTAAGAATATCTGCATTCATGTTCATAACTGAATTTTATTTGTAAATTGGGGATTTAGGGCTTTGTGTGGTTTTGTTATCAGGGTAATAGTAAGTTTGAAAAAAGAATTAGGAAATGCTCCTTCATTTAATCCCAGCACTTAGGAGGCAGAGGCAGGTGGATCTCTGAGTTCAATACCAACCTGGTCTACATAATGAGTTTCAGGACAGCCAGGGCTATATACTGAAATTCCTATCTCAAAAACAAAAACAATAAATTCCTCTTTTTCAGATTTTCTAGTTTGATGGAGTACAAAAAAATGACTTTTAAAACAATTTGTCATTATGGTTCTCCAGATTTTCTGTGCTCAGAGAATTTTTTGGGTCACTTAAATTTTCTCCATTTCCTCTCTAATTTTATTAACTTGGACCTTTATCTCTTGGTTAATTTGGCTATGAGTTTGTCAACTGTACTGATTTTTTGATTCTCCATTTCATTATTTGTATTGCTTTATTATTGTTATTTTTATTTTATTGATTTTTGCTCTAAGTTTGAGTATTTCCTGCCATCTACTCATTTGGGGGGTATTATTTTTTATTTTTCTAGAACTTTCAAGTGTGTCATTATATTATTAACATTAGATCTCCCCAGTATTTTTTAATGAAGGCACTTAGGGTTACCGATTTGCCTCTTAGAATTGCCTTCATTGTTTCCCATGGGTTTGGATGTTGTACTGGCTGGTTTTATGTCAACTTTACATATGAGGAGTCATCAGAGAGGAGGGATCCTCAGTTGAGAAAATGCCCCCATAAGATCAGGCTTTGACAAGCCTGGCATTTTCTTAGTGATTGATGGAGGAGGGCCCAGCCCACTGTGGGTGGTGCCATCCCTGAGCAGGTGGTTTTGGGTTCTGTACAGGGTGATCAAGCTATGAGGAGCAAGCCAGTAAGCAGCCTCCTCCATGGTCTCTGAATCAGCTCCTGCTGCCAGGTTCCTAACCTGCTTGAGGACCTATGCTGACTTCCTCTGATAGTGAACTGTGATGTGGAAATATAAGCTGAATAAACCCATTCCTCCCCAAGTTGTTTTAGTCTGTGTTTCATCACAGCAGTAGTAACCCTAACTAAGACAGGTATGTTCCATTTTCATTTTCATTCAGTTTCAGAAAGGTTTAATTTTTCCTTTTTTTTTTTTTTACACTCAAGATTTTATTCCCCTCCCGGTCTACCCTCCTACTGTTCCACATCCCATACCTCCTCCTGTCTCCACAAGGATGTTCCCACCCTACCCACCCCACCAGACCTCTAAACTCCCTGGGGCCCTCAGTCCCTTGAGGATTAGGTGCATCTTCTCTGACAGAACCCAGACCTCACAGTCCTCTGCTGTATATGTGTTGGAGGCCCCATATCAACTGGTGTGTGCTGCCTGGTTGGTGATCTCAGAGGTCCAGGTTAGTTGAGACTGCTGATCCTCCTATAGGGTCACCCTCCTCCTCAGCTTCCTCCAGCTTTAATCTACTTCTTGATTTCAGTCTTGACTCACTTTTCAGTAGTGAGTTCTTATGCTTCTGAGTTTGTAATCTTTTGTTGTTTCTATTGTGAATACCCAGCTTTAACCCATGGAAAACAGACAAAGCGCAGGGTGTTGTATCTGTTGAGACTTGTTCTTCCCCCATAATATATAGTCCATTTTGGAGAACATTTCATGAATTGCTAAGAGAAAGTTTATTCTTTAGTATTTGATTTATGGTGTTATTTAACTACGGTATTTCTCTGTCTAGTTCTTGTCTGGTTCATCGTCTATTGGCTACAGTGGGATATTGAAAACACCAGCTATCACTGTAGTGGAGTCAATATTCATACTCGATTTTTTTTTAGCTGTAGTACTCTTTCTTTTATAAACTTGATTGCCCTCATGTTTGGTGCATGAATATTTTTAAACTGTTATAGGCTCTTGATAAATTTTTCCTTTAATGAATATGTAATATTCTTCTATTTCTTAAGATTTTGGTATAAAGTCCATTTTATCAGATATTAAAATAGCTACATCTTCTTGCTTCTTGGGCCCATCTGTTTTGAAAACTATTTTCTATTCATTTACCCCTAGTTGATGTCTTTCCTTGATGATGAGATACATTTCTTGGATCCAGCCTGCTAGTATGTTAGCTTATTAGAGAATTGTAGCCATTAATAATGAGAGTTATTAGTAAACAGTATTTATTTATTAATTCCTATTATTTTTGATGTAGGCTTCTTGATACCTTTTGATTATCTGTGCTGGGATTATTTATTCCTTGTGTCCTCTTGGGTGTAGTTAACCTTCTCTTCAAACTTAAAGCTCTCCTTCTAGTGACTTCTATAGAGCTAGATTGTTAAGCAGAAACTGCTTAAATTTGTTTTTGCCATGAGATGCTTTTATTTCTCGGTCAGTTGTGATTGATAGTTTTGCTGGGCATGGTATTCCGGGCTGACACATGTGACCTCTCAGAACTTAGAGAACATCAATCCTAGCCCTTCTGACTTTCAAAGTCTGCACTGGAAAGTCAGATGTTACTCTACGAGGCCTCCTTTCACTATCTGTTCTTTGTTCTGTATCATGGGATGTTTCATCTATTTGTTGTTCATCTCTTGAGCCTTGATATGCATCTATTTCCTTAGGTTTAGAAAATGTTTTTCTATGATTTTGTTAAAAATATTTTCTGTCCCGCTTACCTGGGTTTCTTTCCCTTGTTCTTAATTAAGAGGTTTGGACTTTTCACAATGTGCCAGATTTCCTGGATGGCTTCTGCTTTTTTTTTTTTTTTTAATCCACTTTACATCTCGTTCACTGCCCCCTCCCAGTCACCCCCTCCCACAATCCTTCCCCCATTTCCCCTTCCCTTCCCATCTAAGAGGGTGGAGCCTCTCTGAAATCCCCCAACCCTGAGGCTTTTGTTGGGCATCTTGAGGTTTTTATTTCCAAATTTGTTTCATTTTGTACTTACAATATTTATTTTATTTCTTTGTTAATTTTTGCTTTCGTGTGTGTTTAATTGTTTTTATTATTTTATTCAAGAATTATGTTTTTGTGGTCTTTTTTATTTATATCTTCTTTAAGGTTCTTGAACATATTCATAATTGTTATGTTTGTGTTGTGCTTCAGCTAAATTGCTTCTCTTGAAACCCATTACAATGGGGTTGTTAGTTTCCGGAAGAGGCATATTTTCTTAGTTGTTTATGCTTGTGGTTTTGTGCTGGAATATAGGCATCAGGAGTTATGACATTTGAAGTATATATATTTCGTTTCACCATTGTGTATGTGTTTTATACTTTAATTGCTGTTGCCCACTCTGCAACTTAGACAAATGTATTAACTGTGGGCTTCCTTAGTCCCATACTAGCACAGCCATTGTGGGTCCCTGTTAGACAATGGCTCTTTTGCATGTTGGCAGGAGTCACAAAGGAATAGAGACATGTTAGGAGGAAAAGCTGAAGTGGATGGTGGGAAAGAATTAGGGGACTCTGGGTCTTCTCCCCAAGAGATTAAGTCTCTAGGAGATGAAGCAGGGCTTTGAGGAACAAAAATAACGAATTTTAACAATACTCCCAAGTGACTTGTACACACGCTGATATCTTAGAAACTCATTTCACAATAGTGTCTGCTCTTTTTTGATCATCTCTTGTTTAGGTAACACTGTTAGGATCTAAGAGACATAAATTTTGATTCTATGACTAGGATAGAACAGCCTTTGAGGTTACCAAATGAAATATCTTAAATAGAGTCTCAGTGTGTATTTCAGGCCAGTGTTAAACACGTGCTCCTCCAGTCTCAGCTCCCTGTGTGCACACCTACACTAAGTTAAATTTATTGTTTTGTCAATTGAGACATTAAATATTTTATACTAATCATGTAAATATATATAATGAAAAAGCTGAGAAATGAATGTAAAATTTTTTCTTCACAATATGGTGATATTTGGGTTTCCCTTCATCAAAATCTCATATGTCCCTGGTGTTGGAATTGTGGTTTATGCAAAGGTATCTTAGAATTAGACTTTGAAAGCTTGGTTTTTCCTGTGTATCCTTATCAAGTATATCTTCCCCAAAATAAAACCTTTATATATCATTTTCTTTCCCACAAGCCTCTAGAAGCTCCTATATTTTTTAAATTCTTACTCTGAACCTCATCCAACTTAAAAAAAAACAAGATGTTCTCTTTCCCATACTATAATCAACATTGTTTTGTTTATCAACCATCATCTCCTCCTCTCCCTGGCTGTGTACAGTTTACACACTATTTCCTGCTACTTCACTTAAAACCTATGTCCCCGAGCCAGACATAGTGGGACATATTTATAACCTTAGCACTGGAGAGACTGGTACAAGAAGACTGTAAGTTTGAGATGAGCCTGGATACATAGTGAGTTCAAGAAGAGCCTAAGATACATAAAGAATATACCAAACAAAATGGAACAAATCTATATTTTCTATTTCTTAATCACCAGTCTTGTCATGGACAATTTCATTGTTATGTATTATTCTATGCAATTTGGTTACCTTTCTTAGGAGTTGTTGAGCCTCACAGATATTCCATACAAGTAATCTACTATTTCATTGCTTAACATTCATTGCTAACTCAAAGATTTTATTTTGTTATTTTTTAAAAGATTTATGTATTCATCTTATGTGTGTGAATACACTGTATCTGTCTTCAGACACGCCAGAAGAGGACATCAGATCCCATTACAGATGGTTGTGAGCCACCATGTGGTTGCTGGGGATTGAACTCAGGACCTCTGGAAAGTTAACCACTAAACCATCTCTCCAACCCTTGTTGCTATTTTTAAGGCAAGGTTTCGTGTAGCCCTGCCTGTCCTCAGAGTCATTACATAGCTGAGGATAAACTTAGACCCCTGATCCCGTTGCATCTGCTGTATACCATACAGCACTACATCTGGCTCAGTACTTCTAAAACAGACATTTTTAATCCTTCATGATCTTGTGTAGGGAAATGGAATTTTAGATATCCTACCATAAAAATATCCAATAAAATGAAAATATACAATTTTGAGAAAAAATTAATTATTTTTCTGTAAAAGACACCATTATGGAATAAAAAGCTGACTGGAAGCTTGGTAGTAAATGGCAATGAGATTTTACATTGGCATGTATAAAGAAATCGTACAGCTCCATAAAGACAACCACATTCTCCTCCAGTGGACAAAGTATAGAAGCTGGCATTTTTCCAGAGAAGATATTCTTATGACCAGTAAGCATATAAAAAGATGTTCGGCATAAATAATTACCATAAATATGCACATGTAAATGCAATAATGAAGTTGTGTGCCACTTTTATACCCAATCAGATGGCTATACTCAAAAACACAGAGAGAGCACTCTGACAAATGATTGGCACTCTCAACAGAGACTGTGATCATAAAGTGGTGCTTTGAGAAGCAGCTGAAGGGTGGGAGTGTAGCTCAGTGGTAGAATACATGCCTTGAACGTGGAAGGTCCTGGATTTGATTCCCAGTACTAGAAAAAGAGGAGAAAAGAATAGAGGGGCAGCAGCTCAGAAGGTTAGTATAATTACCATGTGATGCAGAAACTCCATCCCCAGAGAAATGCATACAAATAACAAATCATCCACAAATGCTCAGAGCAGACTCACTCATACAGGAAGAAGATAAACAACCAAAATGTCTTATTAACTGACTAATAAATATGTATTTTGTCATTTCTATATAATGGAATATTATGGCAAAAAAGGAATAGTACACTGATACATGCTGTAGCATCCATGAGCCTTAAAACCATTGTGTGGGGCAAGGAATCTACTAGTTCAGTTAATAGAATACTTAACTGGCAAGCATGATGCCATAGATTCAATACTTAATACTATATAATTCTAACTACAGTAAAGTACTAATGTGATTAATTACAAGAATAGGCTTTATTTAGCCTCTTGTGTATATTTTCAAAGTTAAGACTAAAGCAAGTAACTGAATACTTAAGCTCTTCAGAGATCTGCTGAATATGGCATTTAAAATGTTTAGTGAAAAGGTTTTCATGATAGAAGACATGCCAGCTCCTGGCAGCACCCTAAAATCTCCTCCAGTCTCCAGCAACCATTTACCTTCTGTCTTTCACTGTGGCTTTGCCTAGTCCAGACATTTCATATAATCTCTGTAGATCTAGACCTTCTTCATGTCTCCGTATAAGATCATATTTGTTTGATCACCTTTTCATTCATGTAGTTAAGATAACCACATTCTTACTATGCACACCAAATACTGTGCCTGGCTGTAAATACACAAATGTGAATGACCTTTTGCTGTAAAGTCACTTCACCCCCGATGAGTGAAGGAGAAAGATAGTGATGCATTAGGAATGCTTTATAGGGTTATGAACAAAATTTCAGAGAACAAAAGTTTATACAAGAAGTTGGTTTTTTTTTTATTTTATTGGATATTCTCTGTATTTACATTTCAAATGTTATACCCTTTCCCCCACACTCCCCCTCTCTCCTCCCCCTCAACTTGATTCCATGGAGGTATTCCCTCTCCCAATCACCCTTTCCACCTCAGTGCCTTGGCTGATGATGATGTTGTTCTTCCCATGAGGGTGCAAACCTTTCAGCCATTTCAGTCCTTTCTCTAGCTCTTTCACTGGGGTCCCCGTGTTCAGTCTGATGTTTAGATGTAAGCATTCTCATCTGTATCTGTATGACTCTGGAAGAGCCTCTGAGGAGACATCCATGTCTGGTCCCTGCTAGTAAACACTTCTTGGCATCAGCAATAGTGCTTGGGTTTGGTGGCTGTATATGGGGTGGTTCTCCAGGTGAGGCAGTCTCTGTAGATCCTTTCTTTAATCCCTGCTCCTCTATATGACCTTGTATTTCCTCCCCTGTTTTGTTCTCCCTTCTAAGAAGGACTAAGCCATCCACATTCTGGTCTTACTCCTTTTTGAGCTTCATAAATTCTATATAAGAGGTTGTAGACAATCAAGGTAAATGTCACTGAGAAGGTGGCATTTGATGGAAGATTGAATCATTTGTTCATTCATTAATTCATTCAGCAAACTTGTGCCTTTATTGTATGTCAGGTGTAGTGTTGGACTCCAAGGATACAAAAATGAAATAAAAAATTCTGTACCACAAAAAATCCAACAGGCTGAAATAAATAAATATATAACATTTCAAAATTATGTGATATAACTTAGAGAAATGTAAAGCTTGCTATAGGAATGGAGAGAAAGTAATGACTAAATTTAAAAAGTGTTTATAAGGCTAATATTTCAGGCAAACTAGACTGTCTCTACTCTTTTCCATTACTGTACCAGGGCACCGCATGTCCATGTCACTAACGAAGCCTTAATAATACCTTGGGAATTCATTTTCCCGTGTCGTACTATGGGTGGAATCCAAGGCCTCACAAACTAGATAAGCACTCATTCTGTCACTGAGATATAATCTCAGTCCCATGAAGTCATCTTTATATGTGAATGCCTTATTTCTACAAAGCTGCCGCATGCCCTTTAAGATGAGAGCTTTGCCTTATCTCTTTCAGTACCCTCATTATCGTAGTGTCTTATCATATTTTTATAGATATGATTGAATGACAGCAACAGCTGGGTATGGTAGTATGGGTGTGTAGTTCTAGCACTTGGAAGGCTAAGATGGCACCATCACTACAACCCAGGAATTTCAAAGCAGACTAGGCAACATAGCAAGGAACCCATATTAAGCAAGACAATAATGAATAAAAGCCCATGAGATCTTTGCCCTCCAGAGCCTGAAACATAGTGGGTAAATGAAAACTTCAGCATGAATGCTCTGTTTCCCATCTCCATGTACAAGGGCAGTAGCTCCTTACACCATCTCTTTTCACTATTGTAGGATACTACAAAGATGTTCATGGAACTTTGTGATTAGTGGTGTTAAAATCCACTGATAAGGCTGTGGCACCCTCTCAGAAATGTGACCTTTGTTCATAGCTTAGTAGATTATCTCAACACTATTAATATTACTGTTGCAAGAATAGGAATATCATTCTGATCAAGGAAATTAAGAGACTCAGTAAATCGGTTTCTTGACCATCTCAAAATTGAAGAGATAATTGGCTGAGGATGGCAGTAATGAAAGATCCAAGCAGGATACAGATTTTTCTCTTGATTCGGGAGACCTGGTCCTCTGGGTTTACTTTTTTAGTAGAAGAGGGCTTCTGTGCTTCTTTCCATACTGCTGTCACTTCCTAAGACTTCGAAATGGAACATTCTACAACTGCCATACCCTCAAGGTGCTCTCCTGCTCTCTAGGAGCGGCCTTTCCTCAGTGCGAGCCTAGCGCCTCTTATTTAACAATAATGGGACGTAATCGTGTTATTATCACTAGTGGCAATGACAACTGAAAACACCCACTCTTCTTTGATTTCAGGAAAACTACCCAGAAGAGGAGATTGTATGGCTGATGATCAAGGCTTGGAATATTGGAATATTGATGTATAGCAGGAACAAGTGTATAGCTGCAGAAAGGTGGTCTAGAATGGCATTGGAGTTGCTTGGCCACCTTAGCTCCCTCAAAACAAGCTATAAAGCAAAGGTAGGAGGGGGAGAACCCTGCAGTGGGTGGCAAAACTTAGAGGGTACAGAAGGCATGACAGGCTCCCATAAGGACACATCCTACCTTGCTTGACTAGGTAAAGATCTTCATCTTTGAAGAACTCAGTGCTTCAGTAACATTTCATGTGGTAGGATATTGTGTAGTAATTTCTTAGAGTGAAACCAAAAAGGGTGTAGAAGAGGAAACTGGGATACTGGATGGAATCTAATTACAAAGACTGCCAGGAGTGAACTCTGGAAAGATATATCACTGTCCGTGCCAATGTGTTTGGATAAGGGCTGGCCTCTGTGCAAACAATGGATGGTCAAACAGGCATTTCTCCAGGGACTATTCTGTTTCAAGCATCTAGACTATTAGCTAACCAGGGTAGGTTTGGTAAGGAAAAAGCCTTGTTACCAAATAAGAACAATGATTCTTTTCTGTTTTGATTACCTCCTCTCTCACTAGAGCTGCCTGTTTCTAATTAAACAGACCTACTACCCTGGGATTCCTCTTCCTCAAGGAAGGACTATGTGTATTCCCAATAGCAACTTGGATCTCAGACTGCAAGGGCCAGACTTCTGTGCTGTCACTGTGGCTCTGGGAAGCTTTCCCACACTGCTTGTTTTTTTCTTTTACCCAAAGTCTGTCTGCTTTTTTTTTTCTCAGATGAATCTTCTGTATGCCAACCTCATGGAAGCATTAGATAAAAGGTTGGATTTAAGGTCTGCAGAGATGACTGAACGGTTAAGAGCACTCGCTGTTTCTCTAGAAGACCAAGGTTCAGTTCCCAGCACCAACATGGCAGCTCGCAACAGTCTGTAACTCCAGTTCCAGGGGATCTGATAGTCTCTTCTGGTCACTATGGGTACCACATTGCATGTGCATAAAATTAAAGAGTGATTTCACTTCTCAATGAAGGGTGATAATGAAGGAAGGAAGTTGTAGAAAGCAGGTTGTCTCACAGCAACTTGAAGGTGTATATTCATGAGCTGCTAAGTATTTCAGTGTTTGTCATATTGTTCCCTTGCACTTTTGTTTTCTTAAGACCTGTTCTCATGTTGACTGACAGTTTCTCAAATAAAAGCATTTTGACTTTTACCCCAGTGAAAAGTTAATTTCTAAAAGACAAGTAAATGTTCCTAACTGCTAAGTATTATGTTGAAATAGTTCATGCTAAAGCAAGATGCCCCCATGTAATATTTTACTCCCAAAATGCCCAAACTCCCTAAGCTGAGAGATAACACAAAAACATAAACATCATTGGAAGGGCCTGGTGGTCACTGGCTTTTGAATTTATCAGATTCATGAGGTCTTTCTTCGAAATCCTTGAAAATTCATTACCCATCCAGTCTATTAAAACACATCCTGTGCTACATAATCAGAACCTGTCAGAGAGTGGGGTAGCTGAGAATGAATCATTTCCTATGACTGTTCAAACACACCCTTCTTTTTGGCTTGTCTAATTGGTAAAAAGCTTTTCCGTATACTCTACAAAAATCTGTTTCCCAGTAATAAGTCTGCTATTTCCATTGCAGGTGCCCTTTAGAGAATCAAAGAAATTGTCTCCACTCACCACCACCCCATCATCCAGCTTTTTCTTCTTTGGGTTCAATATCCTTTGACTTCTCAGCCATTCTAACCCTCCTATGATCAGGTCACCTTCCTTTCCCTTCCAAGATCCAAATCCCACACTCTGGAGAGGCCTAGCCTGCAAGACTCAGTGTGCTCATTCTGCCTGCACTAACATTGAGTAGTACTACGGTGCTCCCCCTTTCAAGGTTGATTTCTAGTCTATTTATAACATTTCCAACCATTGTTTATCTAATACTTGCATATGTAATACAAGGCATTGGTAAGCACAGACACCTGCTGTGCACCCTTCATCCAATGGATGCAGGTTAGCCACATTCCCTTATTGTTCCTTGCTTGTTTTCATGGTCCCTTGAGATCGTTTCACAGACTCTCTGGAACAAGTACTCTTCTGCATCAGATTTCTAGTGACCCCTCAACTTTTTGTAATCCATGAACTAAAACATGGATGTGTCAACCATTTAGTGTTATAGGGAGAACATTGAAGATGTTATTAATACTTACCTTTGAGAGGAAAAAATGGAGGGACATTCTAGCAATTCCAGAATTCAAGAATGTCACATGCTGGGTAGGTGACATGAGGACACACCACCTTGAACCTGAGAGAAGTTCCTGTATTACCCTCTAATTATGCCATTCAGTCACTCAGCTTTATTTAGTCACTGTGTTTTGGTCACTCTGATCCTAGTTCCAAAACCTGAGAGAGATTTTGTTACACACATTCTCAATAATAATATTTAAAGTGAATTTTGTAAGATTTGATGTATTAGAAAGTAGACAAATTTCACAGTTTCTTATGCATGTTTCAGGGCTTGATATCTGAGTTTGGTGTTAAGTATAAATGCTTCTTATTCCTGATGTCTTTGCCAGTACAATTTTCTCAGATTCATTTTTTTTAATTTAATCTTTTTTTACAGTCTAGATTTTATCCCCCTCCTGGTCTACCCTCTGACTGTTCCATATCCCATACCTCCTTCCCCCATCTTCACAAGGATGTTCCTACCCCTCCCCGACACCCCTCTAAACCTCCCCACTCCCTGGGGTCTCCAGTCTCTTGAGGGTTAGGTGCATCTTCTCTCACTGAGTCCAAACTTGTCAGTCCTCTGCTGTATATGTGTTGGGAACCTCATATCAGCTGGTGTATACTGCCTGGTTGGTGGCCCAGTGTCTTGAGTGATCTCAGGGGTCCAGGTCAATTGAGACTGCTGGTCCTCCTACGGGCTTTCCTCTACCCAGGACTCAAAGGGAGAGACCTTAGGTGAAATGACCTGCAGTGGGGAGTGGGAACTTGTAGAACCGCCTCCAGTAGAAAGACAGGACATCAAGAGAAGGAGAAAGATTAATTTTGGCTCACACTTTCAGAGGTTTTAGTCTGTAGCTGCTGAGCTCTGTTGTCTCTGTCCATGTGGCTAGAATATCATTGTAAGGACTCCATGAGAAGAAGGAGTCAGAAACAAAACATACCCTGCCAACTACAAGAGTGCAAATTTTTTTTAATGCAATCCATACATAACAATAATAGAAACATCAGAATCAGGAAAGCAGCAGTGATCCATCCTGTCATTTATTCAGAGATCTGTTCACAAGTGGTTGTCCTAATAGTCCTTCAGAACATCAAGATCACAAGCTGCACTTAGTTGTCATGTTCTTTTCATCTCCTGAAATGACCTTAACATTTCAGAGCACAGACTAATGGCTTTTAGCATGAACTGAAGTTTAGGTCAGATGTTTGCTGCTGATTAGATTCTGTTTACCCACTTTGGACAAGCAAAGCCACAAAAGCAGTATTCCTGGTCACATTGCTTTCCATTGCCCACCAGCAAGCACTCAGTGTCAATTTGCCCCATTACTGACTGAAAGTTAAGATGGTCTCTGTCAGGGTTCTCCAGTGTAAGGTTAATTGATAAACATTTTGTACTTAGTGATTAGTACGCAATTATAGAGTCCTTGGTGGAAGATAATTTGAGGCTAAGTAAATATCCTGTTCCTCATTAATGTTCACAAGCAAGTTTTAGCATCAGTTGATAAGTCTTCCCTGGATGGCTTGCCAATTGTTGGGTTTTCTGTCTCCATTGTTCCCTTTACTAGCTGGCTTTGACAAGATAAGGCATTTTCTGCTCTTCCACTTTTTATTCCCTCCAGGGACTTGTCCATGTAAATGCTCTGGCACAGAGATTATCTCTATTATTTATCCATTAACCCATCCTTCCTTTTAACCTATATTTTACTATATATTAGTATAGTCTTACTTGTTCAGTGAATAATAATTCACCATTATTATCTGTTCTGTGCTCTTTGGAATGTCCTGGTTTTCTATAAGCACTTCTTTACCTGTGGCATGGTGAGATGCTCCAGGTTCATCTCATACATTTCCTGCCCGGATTTTGGAATCAGTGACTTCTTCAAAGAGATCTGGTTCTTTTGGATAGATAATGGTGCCAAGATCTAGTTCCTAGTTAACATTCATTGTTAACTGGGGTGACCCTCTTCAGAGAGACCAGAGATAAGAAATAAACATGTGGGTTTGTGTATATTCATACCTATACATGATTCCCAACATGCACACACATATGTATAAGACCATGGAATTGTACTGATGCCTCCATTTTAAATCTGCTACTCAGGTTTATTGTAGGCTTCCCTCCTTTACATATTGGTAACTCTGGCAACATTGACATTTTCCCCACCAGCTGCCCTTCTGACTCTGTTCCATTCATCTGCAAAGCTAATTCCAGATCCTCCTGAGTCCATCTTCCAAGTGCTGAGGATTGAACCTAGAGTTTCAGGCATAATAAGAAGCATTCTACCAGCTGAGCTACATCCCCAGATCCATCATCCAGTATCTCTTACATTCCAGGAAGACACTGCAGTGTAATATCCTTATAACTATACAGTCCAGTGATGAGCACAACAGCTGGCACTTTCTATAAATAGTATTGAAAGAATGTCCAGGTTCAAAAAGAAATCTAACATATGTGCTCTCATTTAATGGTCAAAAAAAACCCTATCAGATCAGTGAATCCACACGTCTCTGGGCTCCCTCTACCCCCTTGTCATTGAAGCTTGGAAAGTTTAAGTAACTTAATCAGTCTTAGTTACTTCTCTGATGCTGTGATAAAATACCCTAAAAAAAAACAACTGAAGGGAGAAAGACTTTGTGTTGGCTTACAGGTCCAGATGGATACAGTCCACTGTGGCAATGAAGACATGGTAGTAGGCAGGGAAGGCTGTCATGGTGAAAGTAACATTGAATCTGCTCCTTTAGAAAGCAGAGAATGAAGTGAGGGACATAAAGCACTCACTTCCTTCCAAATAACATCATCAGGTAGGGACCAAGAATTCAAATACATAAGTCCACAGAGGACATTGCACATTCAAACCACAACCCGACAGCTGGTCAGGGACACAGATGTGATTTAAAGTCAGATCTAAGCTGACCTTAGTAGTATGACTGTTATCCTACCTACTCTTTTTATCCTTTCCTTCTTTTTTCTTTTTATTTTATAAAATACTATTATAGTTCACAAAATTTGTTACATAATAATAATATATAATGAATGCACAATTTTTTCTTTCTTTTTCTAAGAAGGACTGAGGCTTCCACATTTTGACCTTCCTTCTTTTTGAGCTTCATAAGGTCTGTGAGTTGTTTCTTGGGTATTCAGAGATTTCTGGGACTAGTGTCCAATTATCAGTGAGTACACAAACCATGTCTGTTCTCTGGGTTACCTCACTCTGGATGATATTCTCCAGTTCCATCCATTTGTCTAGGAATTTCGTAAAGTCATTGTTTCTGATGGCTGAGTAGTACTCCATTGTATAAATGTACCACAGTTTATGTAACCATTCCTCTACTGAAGGACATCTTGTGTTCTTTCGAGATTCTGGCTATTATAAATAAGGCCACTGTGAACATAGTGGAGCATGTGTCCTTGTTAGATGTTGGAGCATCTTTGTGGTATATGCCAAGAAGTGGAATAGCTGGGTCTTCAGGTAGTACTATGTCAGTTTTCTGAGGAACTGCCAGACTGATTTCCAGAGTGGTTGTACCAGCTTAAAACCCCACCAACAGTGGAGAAATGTTCCTCTTTCTCCACACCTTGCCAGCAACTACTGTCATCTGAATTTTTGATCTTAGCCATTCTGACCGGTGTAAGGTAGAATCTCAGGGTTGTTTTGATTTGTAATTCCCTGATGACTAGGGATGTTGATCATTTCTTTAAGTGCTTCTCGGCCATTCGGTATTCCTTAGTTGAGAATTCTTTGTTTAGCTCTGTACCCCATTTTTTAATAGGATTATTTGATTCTGTGGGGTCTAACTTGAGTTCTTTGTATATATTGGATATTAGACCTCAATCAGAAGTGGGATTGGTAAAGAAACTTTCCCAGTCTGTTGGCTGCCGTTTTGTTTTCTTGACAGTGCCCTTAGCGTTACAGAAACTTTGCAAATTCATGAGGTCCCATTTGTCAACTCTTGATCTTAGAGCATAGGCCATTGGTGTTCTGTTCAGAAAATTTTCCCCTGTGCCTATGTGTTCTAAGGTTTTCCCCACTTTCTCTCCTAATACTTTCAGTGTACCTGGTTTTATGTGGAGGTCTTTGATCCACTTACACTTGAGCATTGTTCAAGGAGATAAGAAAGGATGGATTTGCATTCTTCTGCATGCTGACTGCCAGTTGAACCAACACCATTTGTTGAAGAGGCTGTCCTTTTTCCATAGAATGTTTTTAGCTCCTTTGTCAAAGATCAAGTGACTATAGGTGTGAGGGTTCATTTCTGGGTCTTCAATTCTGTTCCATTGATCTACCTGCCTATCTCTGTACCAATACCATGAGGTTTTTTTTTTTAACACAATTGCTTTGTAATATAGCTTGAGGACAGAATGGTGAATGCTGAAGAAGTTTTCTTGTTGTTAAGAATAGATTTTGCTATCCTAGGTTTTTGTTATTCCAGGTGAATTTGTAAATTGCTCTTTCCAACTCTATGAAGAATTAAGAGGGAATTTTTATGGTGATTGCATTGAATCTGTAGATTGCTTTTGGCAAGATGGCCATTTTTATTATGTTGATCCTTCCAATCCATGAGCATGAAAGATCCTTCCATCTTCTGAAATCTTCCTCAACTTCCTTCTTCAGAGATTTAAAGTTCTTGTCATACAGATACTTCACTTGCTTAGTTGGGTTCACACCAAGGTATTTCATATTGTTTGTGACTATTCTGAAGGGTATCTTTCCCCTAATTTCTTTCTCAGCATGTTTATCCTTTGAGTAGAGGAAGGCTACTGATCAGTCTGAGTTAATTTTATATCCAGCCAGTTGGCTGAAGATGTTTATCATCTGTAAAAGTTCTCTGCTGGAATTTTTGGAGTCACTTAAGTATACTATCACATCATCAGCAAAGTGATATTTTGACTTTTTCCTTTCCAATTTGTACCCCTTTGACTTCCTTTTGTTGTCTAATTGCTCTGGCCAAGACTTCCAGTACTATGTTGAATAGGTAGGTGGAGAGTGGGCAGCCTTGTCGAGTCCCTGATTTTAGTGGGATTGCCTCAGGTTTCTCACCATTTACTTTGATGTTTGCTACCGGTTTGCTGTATATTGCTTTTAATATGTTTAGGTATGTGCCTTGGATTCCCGTTATTTCCAGGACTTTTAACATGAAGGGTGTTGAATTGTGTCAAATGCTTTCTCAGCATCTAGTGAGATGATCATATGGCTTTTTTCTTTGAATTTGTTTGTATGATGGATTACATTGGTAGATTTTCGTATATTGAACCATCCCTGCATCCTTGATTATGGTGAATGATCATTTCGAAGTGTTCTTGGATTTGGTTTGCAAGAATTTTATTGAGTATTTTTGAATCAATGTTCATGAAGGAGATTGGTTTGAAGTACTCTTTCTTTGTAGGGTCTTTGTGTGTTTTAGGAATGAGCTTAATTGTGGCTTCGAAGAATGAGTTGGGTAGTGTTCCTTCTTTGTCTATTTTGTGGAATAGTTTGAAGAATATTGGTATTAGGTCTTCTACGAAAGTCTGCACTGAAGGCATCTGGTCTTCTATGAAAAGCTGATAGAATTCTGCACTGAAGGCTTCTGGTTCTGAGCTTTTGGGGGGGGCTTTTGATGATTTCTTCTATTTCTCTAGGTCTTATGGAACTGTTTAGATGGTTTGTCTGATCCTGATTTAATTTTGCTATCTGGTATCTGTTTAGAAATTTGTTCATTTCCTCTAGGTTTTCCAGTTTTCTTGAGTACAGGCTTTTGTAGTGGGATCTGATGATTTCTTGATTTTCCTCAGTTTCTGTTGTTATGTCTCCCCTTTCATTTCTGATTTTGTTTATTTGGATACTCTCTCTGTGCCCTCTATTTAGTCTGGCTAAGGGTTTATTGATCTTGTTGATTTTCTCAAAGAACCAGCTGCTGGTTTTGTTGATTCTTTGCGTAGTTCTTTTTGTTTCTACTTGGTTGATTTCTGCTCTCAGTTTGATTATTTCCTGCCATCTACTTCTCTTGGGTGTATCTGCTTCCTTTTGTTCTAGAGCTTTCAGCTGTGCTGTCAAGTTGCTAGTGTATGCTCTCTCCAGTTTGTTTTTGGAGGCAGTCAGAGCTATGAGTTTTCCTCTTAGTACTGCTTTCATTGCATCCCATAAGTTTGGGTATGTTGTGCTTTTATTTTCATTAAATTCTAAAAAAATTCTTAATTATTTTTTATTTCTTCCTGGACCATGTTATCATTGAGTAACACACTGTCCAGCTTCCATGTGTATATGGGCTTTTTGTTGTCTTTGTTGTTATTAAGGACCAGCCTTAGTCTATGGTGATCTGATAGGATGCATGGGGGTATTTCGATCTTCTTTTATCTGTTGAGGCTTGTTTTCTGGCTGACTATATGGTCAGTTTTGGAAAAGGGACTGTGGGGTGCTGAGAAGAAGGTATATTCTTTTGTTTTGGGATGAAATGTTCTGTAGATGTCTGTTAATTCCAATTGGTTCATAACCTCTGCTAGTTTTGCTGTGTCTCTGTTCGATTTCTGCTTCCATGATCTGTCCATCAATGAGAGGGGGGGTGTTGAAGTCTACCACTACTATTATTGTGTATGGTACAATATATGTTTTGAGCTTTAGTAGGGTTTCTTTTATGAATGTGGTACTCTTGTGTTTGGAGCATAGATGTTCAGGATTGAGAGAGAATTCATCTTGATAGATTTTTCCTTTGATGGGTAAAAAGCGTCCTTCCTTATCTTTTTTGATAACTTTTGGTTGAAAATCTATTTTATTACATATTAGAATGGCTACTCCAGCTTTTTTCTTGGGACCATTTGCTTGGAAGTTCTTGTTTTCCCTGCCTTTTACTCTTAGGTGGTGTCTGTCCTTGTCTCTGAGATGTTTTTTGTATGCAGCAAAATGCTGGATCCTGTTTATGTATCCAGTCTGATAGTATATGTTTCTTTATTGGGGATTTGAGTCCATTGATATTAAAAGATACCAAGGAATAGTGATTGTTGTTTCCTGATATTTTTGTTGTTAGAGGTAGAATTATGTTTGTGTGCTTTTCTTCTTTTGGTTTTCTTGCATGATTATTTTCTTGTCTTTTCTAGGGTATACTTTCTCTTTTTGTATTGGGTTTTCCATCTGTAATCTTTTGTTGGGTTGGATTTGTGGTCAGATAGTGTGTGAATTTGGTTTTGTCCTGGAATATCTCAGTCTCTCCATCTATGATAATTGAGAGTTTTGCTGGATATAGAAACCTGGGCTGGCATTTGTGTTCTCTTAGAGTCTGTATGATGTCTCTTCAGGATCTTCTAGCTTTCATAGTCTCCGTTGAAAAGTCTTGTGTAATTCTGATTGGTCTGCCTTTATATGTTATTTGTCCTCTTTCCCTTACTGCTTTTAGTATTCTTTATTTGTTTTGAACATTTGGTGTTTGGATTATTATGTGTCAGGAAGAATTTCTTTTCTGGTCCAATATTTGGAGTTCTGTAGGCTTCTTGTATGTTCTTTGAGTGATTTCTCCTGGTTCTCCTGTAATTGTTTAAGGGAGTTATTCATGTGCTTCTCAAAGATCTCCATCATCATCATGAAGTATGATTTTAAGTCTAAATCTTGTTTTTCTGGAGTGTTGGGAAATCCATACTTACTTTGTTGGAAGAACTGGGTTCTGATGTTGCCAGGTTGTCTTGATGTACTGGCTGGTTTTGTGTCAACTTGATACAAGCTGGAGTTATCACAGAGAAAGGAGCCTCAGTTGAGGAAATGCCTGCCTGAGATCCAGCTATAAGGCATTTCTCAACTAGTGATCAAGAGAGGAGGGCCCAGCCCATTGTGGGTGGTGCCATCCCTGGGCTGGTAGAACTGGGTTCTATAAGAAAGCAAGCTGAGCAAGCCAGGGGAAGCAAGCCAGTAAGTAACATCCCTCCATGGCCTCTGCATCAGCTCCTACTTCCTGACCTGCTTGAGTTCCAGTCCTGACTTCCTTTGGTGATGAACAGGGATATGGAAGTGTAAGCTGAATAAACCCTTTTCTCCCCAACTTACTTCTTGATCATGTTTGTGCAGGAATAGAAACCCTGACTAAGACACTTGGTTTCCATTGCTTGGGTTTTTGCACTTTCCTCTTGTCATCTTGTCTGTGATTTTGAGTGATTTTTTTGTTTCTGACTGGTGCTTGTCTCTCCTGTGGGTTTGATGGCCCTTGGGCTCAGGAGGGAGATTGAGCCTCTTTGTGGGCAGGCAATGAGTTCTGATGGCAGTGACTCAGTTCTGTCTCCGTGGGCTCATGTGTCAGAAGTCTTGTGCAGCTAGTCTGGAAACTCAGCCTTCTGTGGGCAGATCCCGAGTCCCGATGACAGAGACCCGGCCTACTCTCTGGGTCGGAAAGGACCCTTTTTTAGAGAGCACCACACTCCCTGCTCTCCAATCCTACCTACTCTTGATGCTGCGGTAAGTGTATCACAGGTTTGGGTTGGAAAGATGGCTCAGCGGTTGAGAGTACTGACTGCTCTTCCAGAGGTCCTGAGTTCAATGTCCAGCAACCACATGGTGGCTCACAACAATTTGTAATGAGATCTGATGCCCTCTTCTGATGCATCTGAAGACAGCTACAGTGTACTCATATAAATAAAATAAATAAATCTTTGGAAAAAAGAGAAGAAACCTTTGGTCCAGTGAAGGCACATTTTTCTCAGTGTAGGGGAATGCCAACGTGCCGTGGTGGGGAGGGTATTTAGGCAAGGGAGCACCTTCATGAAAACAAGTGGGGGAGGTGGGATGGGAGTGACGGGGAAGGGGATAACATTTGAAATGTAAATACAGAGAATATCCAATAAAAAAGGAGTATCACAAGTTCAATGCCAACCTAGATAACTTAGTGGGAATCCATCTCAAAATAAAAAGCAAAAAGGGTTAGGCAATACCTCTGTGATGTACCCCTTGCCTAGCATGCACAAGGTCCCAGGTTATATAGGACCCCTCTCCCCTGTCTTTGCATTACCTTAAATTTCTCTGAACTTTCTCAAATCTGCCTTCTTACATTTTAAGAAGAAACACTTCAGTACCAACTTAAACTCTCACAGATTCTAGGATGATATATATGGTCACTGTTCAAGTTTCTACTTCACTTATTATGGTCAATTCATTAAGGGTATGTAATTAAGTTACAAGTAACAATCTTCTTGTTGATTTTGTTGTTCTTTTGGATTGGTAATTCTGTCTGGGAAAAAAAATCTTTAAATGTTTTGTAAGTGAATCTTTGGTTTTGAGACAGGCCTCCGGCTCTTAATAAAGCTGAGGGTGACCTTGTGTTTCTAGCTTCCATCATCTACATGCTAGGGTCATGGTGTGTGTCACCATGTCCAACACAGCAACTCTGGCTCAAGTCTCCCAGTTCCACTGTATTTAGTCATGTTAAAACTTGTGTGCTCTGCATCCATCAGCAATACATAACATCCATTTCTGCCTGTTTCCTTGGTGATAGTATGTAGTATATTTCACTCTGTAAGTTCTCATCCTTTCTCTTTGTAACTGCTATAATTATAGAGGACTCTGCCTTCACATTTGTAGACATATTTAGATAGTACAATGCCACCTCCCATTTCTAAAGGGTGACTGCTTAATATTTTTTCTAATGCCAGATTCCTCCTATAAGTTACATCCCTCTAAAACTTAGTGGCACCCAATCTTGTATACTTTAGTTAACATTTCAGCTTTCTTTTTTCATCTTTATTTTCTATTTCTCAACCAAATGAGGATGGCATTTTGTAGGTCAAAAATACTTGAATATTGGTGACTTTGTGTAATAAAAAATGTATTTGCTGTGTATTAGAACAGAAACATCTGAAATTGTAAGTTCTATTTGTATGGGGTTTCCTAGATTTTCTTTGGCTTCATGAGTGACTCCCTGAGAGCTGTTCTTGTTGTCATATCTAAGATTATCTACTGGCAATTGATTTTAATATCAGAGTACTTTTTTCCTTTCTGCTTTCAATTTCAAGTTTTCTCTATCATATAATCAAAGCTCTTGGAAAAATATTTTTGCCAGTTATCACAGAGAGCACTGTCCTTAGCTAAGAGCCCAGTAATCTAGTATTTTACACCATTTTATTCTAAAATTCTGTCTCTAAACACAGCCATCTCCATCTAAGAATGTAATCCAGTGGTGTAGCACTTCACTGTGCATGTCCCTAGGTTAAGTCCCTAGTACTTCAGAAAGGCAGGGATCTCATCTTTCATGTATTTTCTACTATTCCAAAGTACCAGTTTCATTTCATAAGAAAAGAAAAGAAAAGAAGCCAGATATAGTAGCATGTTCTTATGGTCTCAACAATTAGAAAGCCAAAGAAGGAAGATCTTTAGTTAGAGCCAGCCTGGGCTATATAGTGAGCCCTTGTCTCTAAAACAACAACAGTAAAACCAACTGGTTTTTACAAGTCCTCAACTCTGACCATCACTCTCCGTACACACACACACTTTATAGTCTTTGGAAAGTCTCACCTTTTGTGAGGTCATTTATTTTTACAGGAAGCGAACATGTTAGAATAAGAGATGGAAGAGGTGAATGTGCACAGTATTTGTTTGACTTTATAGTGTCACACAGCTCCCTGGAAAATGATGATGAGAATACATGATCAGTGACAATAGTCATGTAGCAGCCCACATACCTCCAGCCCCTGTCCCTGCTATTAATTAAGAAGCCAGAAATTCATGCAATTTATGCGCTTTTATTCATTCATTCATTTGTTCTTCTAGCCAATGAATGATTGTGGTTTATACCAAGATCTTTCCCTTTGTGAGTTTTATGTTCTGATAGCAGAAAAGGGTGGGCTTACATTTTATTAGGTTAGAACCAATACAACATTAGAAATAGAAGGGTTGTGTGGAAGTGTCTAGTTGGGAAAGAACAAAGAATCCAAAAGAGCCTATGCTTTGTGGAGAACATTAAGTGGGCTTTAAAGATAAGTATTGGAGATTGGCATGGTGGAGCATGAGTATAGCACTGTAGCACAATCTACCTTTATGCACTCTGGAGGCAAGGCCATCCTAGGCAGCAGACCAAGACAAAAAGAAAGAAAACCAAATATGAGATTTGGACATAAGAAATGAGAGGAAGAGTGTTCCCAGAGGAAGCAAACAGCTTAGTGAAGGCACAGAGTCTTTCTGTATGAGGCACCATGCATGGCTCTGTGCACTTGCAGTATGGAGGATTCAACAGGGAATGCTGGGTGAGGAAAGGTTAAAAGGTCGGGTGAAGGCTTCCCATGATCTTTCTGAGGACTTTGGACTGCATCATACAATTCATTGAAAGATTATTTTTATGACAGCTAAGAACAATTTTATTAGAGTCTGAAAGAAAAAAATACGCCAGTAAGCAAGCTATAAATCTTAGAATCTACCCAGATAAGATTATAAGAGGCAAGGAAAAGCAGCCATAGTGTTTGAGTTTGAACATGGACATACCACGGGATGGTAGGCAGCTACGTGGCAGAGCGATGGGGCTGTGGTGGCTAGATCTTGGTTGTCAACTGTTTCTGGAACCAACTAAAGCACCAGCTGCTGGGGACTCCTGTGACGGATTTTCTTGATCAGATTATTTGAAGCAGGAAAACACACTCAAATTATGGGTGGCACCTTCTACTTTCTAAGCCCATGTTCTAAGAATTTACCTTAAATCAAATAGAAAACAATGGAAGTCTGAAGACTGCATGATGTCTTAACTATCTGTGGCATGGTGTGCTGGCTAGTTTGTCAACTTGACACAAGCTGGAGTCATTTTGGGAAAGGGAATCTCAATTGAGAAAATGTCCTCACTAGACTGGCCTGTGGGCAAGTCTGTGATACATTTTCCTGATTAATGATTGATGTGGGAGGGACCAGCTCATGGTGGATAATGTCTCCCCTGGCTGTTGGTCAAAGGTGCTATAATCAGGCTGAATAAGCCATGAGAAATAAGCCAGTAAGCAGAGTGCCTCCATGACCTCTGCTTCAGTTCCTGCTTCTAGGATCCTGCCTTGAGTTCCTTTTCTTACTTCCTTCAATAATGGACTATGGTGTGGGAGTGTAAGACAAAGAAACTTTCCTCAAATTGCTTATAGTCATAATATTTTATCATAGCTATGGAAATTCTAACTAAGACAAATTGGTAGCAGGTCATGGGGTTATTGCTTTGACAGACATGGCCATGCGTTTTGGTGAAAGTTTTAGTGGTATTTGACTTTTGGGTTGGAAAAAATAAACATTGAATGCTCAGAGCTCAGTGGGCTGTTCTGTAGTAGCTTAGAGGATAAGAATGTTGGGAGACATGCAGATGATGGAGGCCTGGTTTATGAAGAGTATTAGGACAATTCTATATTTTTAATTAAGAATTTGTGGTTCCATATGTAGCAGATGTACAACTTGGTCTTCATGTGGGTCCTCAAAGAGACTTGATATGCCAGGGATGGGATAACTGGAGGGTTAGTGAGTGGGATGTAAAGTGAATAAGTAAGAATAAGTAAAAGAAAGAAAGAAAGAAAGGAAGGAAGGAAGGAAGGAAGGAAGGAAAGAAAGAATGAATGAATTTGTGGTTTTGGTCATGTGGGGCTGAAGAGTCATCTGTCATTAACAAAAGACCAGACCCACTGAAGTGGAAGCTTTGGTTTGCTGGGACAATCAAAATCTTCTGGGAAATGTTTCCTTAGGTCAACACACAGAAACTATGGTCCAGAGGGGCCTGAGGCTGAACCACATGCAAGCAGCTGAATTTGCTATTATAAGAGTCTTCCAGGTAGCATTGTTTTGAAAGTATAACAAACTCATGGAGAGCAGCTGAGGCTTGACACCATGATATGCAAGGACAGGTCATTGGTGAAACCCAGTATTAATATAGAAGGAGGTTAGAGAGAGACTGGGGCTTTGCACTATGCAGCAGGTTTAGAGTCCCTAAAGAGAACCAAGGAGATACTTGGTGAAGGTATTGGTGAAGCTATTGCAGCCCAGTTGCAGTGAGAGTTGGCCTTGTGAAGATGCCAGTATACTAGGATAACAAAAACCATGGAAGTGGTGCTGACCTGATCCTGCAAGACAAGCTACGCATGCTATGTGTGGATGGGCCCACAAGCCCTTTGGAGCCCAGAAGGTTATGAGTGAATCACAGATATTGGGCAATGGGTTCTTTGCCAGCATTGGAGTTCAGTTTTACTTTGTTCAGATTACCACTGTGCCCTGGTTCTTCCTTCTTGGAGTTAAATAACTATGAAACTTATTTTTTCATTTTATAGGAGTCCACAGTTAAGAGACTTTGAAACTTTACAAAGACTTTTAATATTTTAGAGAGACTTTGGATATTTTAGAGACAGTTTGGGTATTGTAGAGAAACTTTAAACTTTGAAAGAAACTTTATATGTTTTAAACTTTTACAGACTGGGAAATGTTACAGCTATTTATGTTTTGTATTATGATATTAATATTACATATGCCATCTTGGGGATAAATGAGAAAGAAATGGTTCTAGTTGAATAGTGATAGATCTGTATGTCAAGTTGACAATTATCCTGTCTAGTTTTATGTCAACTTGACACAAGCTAGTCATTTTGGAAAAAGGAGCCTAACTGGGAGAGGGGGGAACCAGTAAAGGGGATAACAATTGAAATGTAAATACATAAAATATCCAATAAAAAGGAACCCAAATTGAGAAAATGCTCCCACCAGATTGGCTTGTAGACAAGTCTGTGGTGCATTTTCTTGGTTGGTGGTTGATATGGGCCCACCCTTGGGTAGTCCTGAGTGCTATATGAAAGCAGGCTGAGCGAGCCACAAAGAACAATGCAGTAAACAGCACCCCTCCATGCTTCTGCTTCAGTTCCTTTCTCCAGGATTCTACTGTGAGTTTCTGCCCTGACTTCCATGGATCTGGACTATAATGTGAAAGCACAAACAAAAAACTCTCCTCCACAAGTTACTTAGGGTTATAGTGTTTGATCACAGTAACAGACACCCTAATGACACATGGTTATGATTGACCTTCCTTATTTGAGTATGCACTGTAAAGAGCAACTGGGGTAGAAGGAAGTCAAAGGACAGAAAAAGAGCCTAAGAAGCTTAATATTCCAATGTATGCTGAGAGAGACTGATTATTAAAGAGATTTGTGCCACCAATCACAATGGGAACAATGGGAAGGGTGGCCTCAGGTCAAGATTCCCACATAGCTAAGCTTCTAATTCGTGAAAGGAAAAGGCCTACTGAGTTTTCTGCTTCCAGAAAACAGCATACAAACATCACTTCAAATATGTCTTAAGGGACCAGGGTCCATCCCAAGGTCCACTCAAACTTGACTGTGCCATCCACAGGCTTTTGAGGCATAGAAAGAACAACAGTGAAGGGGCCATGTGCTGTTCCTCTACAGTCCCAGAACCACTGAGGATAGGCGCAGTGTGCCAATGCTGGAGTCACTGCAAGAAGAGGTGCCTGAGAGGCTGTTATGCGAAGCAGCAAAGGTGAGACCTGCATTGAAGTGGAGACCCCAAGATGTTGGAGATGCCAGAACTGTCAATAAAAGCTGCATACTGAGAGCAGAACCAGCCCGAGAAAGAGTTGTGTGTTGTAGGAAGCAAAGCTGGAGTGTGGGGCCATGTAAGCCCTCTAAAGTTGAAGTCCCAGGCACCAGAGATGGAACTGCAGGATTTGGGTCTGCCCTAATGGGTTCCATTATTTTTCTCACTGTCACCCCATTCCTTACTTTTTGAATGACAGTGCATATTCTGGGCCCATTATGTGCTAGAAGTAGGTGGTTGGTTTTGTTTTGTTTTTTTTTTTTTTGTTTTGTTTTGTTTTTGTTTTTGTTTTTTTTAACAGGGAGTTACAATTAAAAGTGTATATTGAGTCTCAAGAGAGCCTTTGGACTTTCAGATAACATGGAGACTGTGAAAGACTATGAGGGCTTTTGAAGTTGGACTAAATGCATTTTTGTATAATGATATGACTATGAGGCTTCAGGGATAAGAGAATGGGGTGCTGTGCTTTAGTGATTTGCCCCCCACCATAGACTTATGTCTTGAAAATTTGCTCCCCAGTTGGTAACAAGTTTGAGTCTGTGTTGTAAAACCCTTAGGAGGTAGGACTTTACTGGAGGAAGTAGGTCACTCGGGGCAGGCTTTAAGAGCTCATAGCCCACCCCACTTTCAGTTTGCCTTTTCTGTTCTATGTCTGCAATTGGAGCTGTTCTCCTTCTGTTTCCTGCTCTGGCTACCTGCTACCTTCCCCACCATTATAGACTGTTCCTCTGAAACCATGAGCTGAACTAAATGGCTTTTTTCTTCTTCTGATCATGGCATTTAATCACAGCAACAGAGAGATATGGGACCTGTTGAGAAAAACTGAGGAAGCCCAAAGTATCAGAAATAGGGTACTTAGGTTTTGAGAGGCATCCAAAAGTTAGGAAAAGCTGCTTTTTCCTGAGTCAGGATCAACTTAACTACTGAAGAAGTTTAAGCTGGAAGTTGGCGGAGCCAGGAATGGCCTTAAGAATGTTAATCTAGACAACAGTCAGTAAACGGTAGACGGGAGAGTGGGGAGGAAGAAAGGCTAGTTCGCAGGCCATTACAGTTACTCATTGAACCTTCAATAACAGAACCTACCAGTTAGTAAATATATATTTGTGTGACAGTCTGGCGACTTCCAAGACTGTAGTTTATACAAGAATAGAGACCAGAGGTTGTAAAACAGCGTCCTCCAATTATAACAGCCATTTTCTTCTTCCCCATAGCAGCTATGATGATCTGTAAGCCACCACTGATCATTCGTATTAATGCTTCACCACAGAAGGAGGTGGGGAGAGTCATTAGACTCTCACCTGAGACCTCAAGCTCATCCTCCTGCACCTTCTTGCAGCTGCATGCAGTCATGTCTCAGCTGCACATGGTATGGTCTCGGGAACTGAGAGTGTACACAGTGTGACTCAGCGAGGGAGGCTAGACTCCACTTCTCCAACCATGGAGACATCCTCAGTCAGCTCCTTAAGTCATTCTTCCCTCACCCATGCTTCTATAAGTACGTCAAACAAACTTGTTAGGTCGCCACACTGGACTTTGGTAAAATTGTACTTTGCTTTGTGGTTGGTGTTTTATCTACGGGAAGTAGGCATTTGTTCATATTTCCCTAGAAAAACTCCCCAAACACTCAGTACCTAAAACAGAGACATGACAGAACCCAAAATAAGTTTGGGAGGGGTGGCATGGCCCCTTCAACAGGTGCTGAGACATATAACTGAGGCTGACCCCTGGAACAGTCTACAGGGGCATCCTGATAAGGCTATCTTTCCCTACGTGGTACAGGAGGGTGTGCCTTCCTTGCTGTGGTGGTGATTACAGGCCTTCAGCACTGGATAATAGGACATGCAACCAAAGATAAACTGAGATGGGAGCATCTTTGGTTAGAATCCTATGGTTACCATCTTTTCTATTTAGTATAGAGTGTCATGCCTACTTGATAAATGGGATGTCCCCTAAACCATTGATGAACTAGAGAACAAACATATCACAGTCCCTAGAAGGAGCTGTGGTGTCAGTTGCATTGGTGGGTGATATAAGACGTGCAACTGAGGTGCAGCTATCATCACAGAAAAACCCCAGACCATGTAAGGGGGAATTACAAGAAGTAAAAGATACAGTATCCTCCATGTTACCCTCTGATTTGTAAACTGGGAAAGGGAAGGAGGGCATGGGGTTGCTGGCTTGTTGTACTTTATTGTTTGCTTGCTTAAGTCAGGGTCTCATGTAGCTCAGGCTGGCCTTGAAGTCCATGTGTTGCCAAGAGCGGCCTTAAACTTAGGATCTTCATGTCTTAACATCCCTGGTACTGGACATATAGGCATGAGACACAGAGCCCAGAGCCCAGTATGCAGTACTGTGGGTCAAACCTAGGGCTTTCTGCATAGTAGGCCTTCTACCAGCTGAGTGGAAGCTATGTTCAGTCCCGGGCCCAGCCTTGGCTTGCTGGTTCTTAAAGCTGGCAGGGTACAAGACAAGAACAGCATAAATTATATCCACACTAGAGAGCCCTTCTGTGATCTAAAACCTCGGGGCCCATGGGAAGAATTGCATAGCACGAAGGAAGAAGGTGAGGTACACATGATACCAGCTAGCCGATAGATCTAACATTTATTACAGAGGAGGGGGAAATCCATGACTCAGCATGCAGACTGGAGCCTTTAAATGACCCAGTACAAAAATCTATGATAATCTGAGAACACCTACCGCTGGGGCTGCTTGAGTGAAGGGAAATTTTTTACAAATGAATGAAAGAGCCTCTCACAGGCTGGCTTATGAGACTGTCAGACATGGGAACCTGTAGGATGACAGTGCTTTGAAAGTAATTGAAACTGAATAATATAACTATCCATTCAAAGCTGCATAACCCCAGGCAATAGGAGGGAAATTAGTCACTGATGGACTGGCTCATGTGAACTATTGGAGACACTTGGTTATCACAGGCTGAGGTCCCCATGTATACCAGTGACTGGAAGACAGAGGAGCCCGGAGTTACTGAGAGAATGCCAGAGGTGATGTCTGCTGCCCAGCTCACTGATCACCAGAGAGTTAAGAATTTAACTCAATATGGACTTTGAAACTAGTAAGGAACTTTAGTGGCTTTGGCTCTTCGGATCTGAGTGATCTGAATGACATATAAATTGGGCCTGTAAAGTGGTAAAACAACACAGAGATGATTAAAAAAAAAAAAAAAGACAAAGCAGAGAAAGGTGTCTGTTCTGCTTATTCGAAGACAAGTATAGCAAGATTTGTGTCAAGCTAGCCTTCCCAAGGGGGAAAAATGACAGCAAAATGCTGTGCTAGTGAGCTTCTAGAAGGCTTTAAAGACTAAATAATAGTCCACAGAAGGCATAAATGATAAACGATACAGGTGAAGATGGTATGTCTCAAGAGTGGGTAGTTATTCTCAGTGTAAGCTGTGTACGTTTCTCTCCTATTAAAAAACTTATACTAGGACAGAGATTATCACCCAGCCCAGGCCCCCTCTCAGCAGCCAGATGTGGTTAGAATAGATGCTTTGAATTTCATGAAGTTGTGCTAGGGAAATTAGGGAATGAAGGTGTCAAAATATACCCTAGATACAGCAGATGCCTGTCAGACCCTCCCTGGGAGGCAGTCAAGACAGTGAGCAAACCAGGAGATAGCATAGCCTCATCCCCTCTTGACCTTGGACCAGGACAAGCAGTTTGAGTCACCCATACTAAGCCCATTTGGTCGGGGGCGATGTGTGGGTGCCTACAGTGCCTACAGTGGATGAGATAGCAAAATGGATTATGCAGTGATTGAAAATAGAGAGATACAGATTGTAGATTGTAGACTATGAAGATTATAGGTTATATAAGTAGTACCTACCTCCCATGTCACTGTTCCAATCTGCTCTTTTGACCAAACAATTGACAAAAGGGATGAGATCTTTTCATGTATTGGACCTTGCTAATTTTTTTCTTTAGTACCCATTTAGGTGCTGACTCCTAGATCAACTGATTCTTGCTTGGGGACATGAACAGTGGTGGACTTTAAGAGATCCTGCCTGATCTCTGTAAAAATATTTCACTATATTGATTAGGTATGGTGCTAACCTCTGAGTATTTTGAAGTAGAAAATCACCCTAAATACTCAGTACACTCACTTACATTAGCAAGCATGGAAAATCAGTTCATATGAGGTGTAAAGGCTAGGCACAGATGTGATTCTCGGCAGCTTTTTGTTTGTATAAGGCACAGGTTCTACACAGCAAGGTAATTGAGAAAACACTACAATAGTTTGTACCTGTAAATGTTGGAACAGTGGCTAAAGAATGAACAAAAGTACTCTGTGTTGAGGTGGAAAGATGTTCCCAAAAGCCGTGAGGTTATTAATTGAAAAAGCTCAGTGCCAGGAAGGGGCTACCACCCTGACTTGCTGGCCAGGGAAGCCCCAGAATACCTCAAAATGCCTCAACAGGCTATTGCTGTTGCTTGTATGCCACAATGTGATGTAAGGACCCCCTTTTCCATTGCCAAAAATAGTTTGTGCTTTGGTTGCAGGATATGAAGAAATCAATCTGGGACTGAGCTAAAAGTTCCCTCCCAACTTTCAAAGTGCTGGAAGGTATATTATGCAGTCTTCTGGGAGAGAATTGTCATCAATACTCCCAGACTGTTAACCCTACATACTACATTATCTACCCTGTAGGCAAAATCGCTAGCTGCCAGTAGTGGCACAGAGTGTTATGGGTACAACTAGCAACTTTCCCATTGGATTTAAGGCCTACTCCAAAGGAGGGAGTATCTATCTGGTACTATAAGCTAGAACATACCTTGTGGCTACGGAAGTCATAGGCCCCTGGTGGGAAAATAACTGTTTTTGTTAAATATAATATTCCTCCCTAGGTCCTCCGAAACATGTGTGTTTATGTACATAGATCATTGCAGCTATCAGCCTTGACCAAGGACACTTATTTTGCAGTGAATAGCTACCACAGAGGCTACGCTATAGTCAGGCCACTCAAGAGCAAGTGCCTGATGCTGGAGCATAGTGAGCAAATGCTCAGCCGAATGGAAGAAAACAGTCATTTATGTCACCCCTCCAAGGCTCATGGAATATGCGAGAGGTTGAAGCAGAAAGACTCAAAGATCTAGAAGGGGTGGGGTTGTAGCTATAACCACCCTTATCGAAGCAGCTCACTCACTGCAAGGCACCTTCCAGATTGGATCTGTTGGCATTGCCTCCTAAAAAGGGGTGTGGGGAGGGCCATTAGAACCTCACCTAAGATTCTAGCCAGTCCTTCTTACATGTCTCTTGGAGCTATATGTCATTCTTTTAGTCTTTGGAGGCAATAACAGAATACTGTAGAGGTGATTCCACCTATGCACCTATGGGGAAGCCATCATTCATCCTGAGGTGAGACTTTTCAGTCATACTCTGTACCTAACTCTCCGCCATGCTCTGTAAGCCCACCAGAAAGACAAACTGTGCCCCTCACTAGCTACAGGACACTTGGTGCAGGACTCAAACCTGGTCAATCTCACATATGATTGCTACCCTGTCACCTTTTTGCTGCTTCAGTAGCCCCATTTAAGCTAAGGACCACATCATCTCTGCAAGGGCAGACATGGGTATTTTTGGCACCTTCATTCCCTAATTTCCCAAGCACAACTTCTTCATGAAATTCAAATATTTCAACCCAACACTTTCTAATTTTTCAGTCTATTATGGAATTTGACCCCACTGCCAGCCAATAGAAAAAAATTTCCCCTGGTTACAGTCCCAGGATCATTTGCATCCTGGCTCCTTATTAGAGGAAAGCCCCTAGTGTGCCAACGAGTGATGTTTGGTTGTATACTGTAGTGATTTGAATATGCTTGGCCCAGGGAGTGGCACTACTAGGAGGTATGGTCTTATTGGAGGAAGTGTGTCACTATAGGGGTGGGCTATGAGACCCTCCTTCTAACCATGTGGGAGCCAGTCTTCTACTGGCCTTCAGATGAAGATATAGAGCTCTCAGCTCCTCCTGCACCATGACTGTCTGCATGTTGCCATGTTCCCACCTTGATGATAATGGACTGCACCTCTGAACCTGTAAGTCAGCCCCGATTAAATATTGTCCTTATAAGACTTGCCTTGGTCATGGTGTCTGTTCACAGCAGTAAAACCCTAAGATATATGTTAAGTGTCCTGTTCTTCAAGAGCAGTTCTTACAACTTTTATGTCACCTGCCTCATTGGCTTTAAGCACAAGTTCACAAAAATATGAACGTTTTGTGAAGAACTTGGCAAAGCCACATCCTTTAGAATTCTACTGAATCATTTTAAATATTCGAGCTGAGAGGGCTTTGAGATCATCTGTCTCAAACCTTAGTTTTAAGTAAGACTGAGGCCCAGAAAGGGACATTTCAACAGTCATTTAGCTAGCATCTATAATATGCAGGGCATTTATAATGGAAACATACATCAGAAACACCCCAGCCTCCTAGAAGCATTTTGTCTCATTGGAGAAGTACACGTAGACAAAAAGCAAGCATGCAAACAAGGGCAAATCAGTAGAAACTGCTAGGAGGGAACAAAAGGGGTTTCTTCTCCAAAGATCAGCATTAGCATGAATGGTAACATTTCAGCTGAAGCTTGAAGGTTTTGTAACAGAAGAGATGTGGATTCAAAGCCTTGAGACAGAGGCCTTGCTTCTGGGTTTAAAAAAACAAAAAACAAAAAACAAACAAAAAAAGAAAACCTCAGGGAATCTACGCTGCTTTCAAGAACTAGCAGATGACCAGTGTAGTAAAGAGTGCTCAACAAACCCTGTCCCCTTCCCCATCCCCCCATCCTGAATAGAGTGGCTTGTTCCTGCAGGTACTAAAGATCTCAATCTGAATATCACTTCCAGAGAGGCTGTACCTATGCACCTTTTGTAACCAATCCCCATCCTGGGTTTTTCCTTTCTCACCTTCTGCCTTAATGTAAAATTCTGTTTCTTCCTTGTTCCTGTCTAGACCCCAGGCTCCTTCAGACTAGAGCTGTTCTTGTGCCCTTTTCTTTCTGTCACCAAGAGGAAAGCCTCTCAATAAATGCTCTGCAAGCAGCAGCTCCTGACATACAGGGTGGAGCAGGAATAGCGACAAAGAACTATATTAAAGTCATAAATATTCAACACGTTTTGGCTGGAAAATCTATATGACCCAAAGGAGTCAAATCAGCATTGAGCCTGGGGGTAGGAAAATGTGGTGCATCCAGAGGGATGGGGCCAGAGCTGCTGGCTGGGGGCGCCAGTGGAAGAGGAGGGGCATGCTCAGAGTAAAATGGCATCCTCTGGGGAAGAGGACAAGGCCTGGTCAAGTTTCTAGGGTCTTGAAATTTCTGGTTTGGGAAGGAAATGCTGTCCTGTGACAGCTCTCAGTTGCTGTTAAAGGATAGCCCCAGTTGAGCACATGTTGTCACTTGCATGTGGCACAGGGCAGGTGGCCAGGTAGCTCTGGGTAGGACAGCGGAATGAAAAGAAGTGAGGTGAGCTGAGCAAGGCCAAGCAGTTGAAGATGAATGGAAAGAAAGCAAAGGGAGCAAGATCCCAGTGGAAGATTCAAGGTCAGAAAGTAAAGCATGACTGCAGGCAGAGGTCTGGTCTGTCCTGTCCTCAGGATTCAGACAGCCTGCTGCTCATTCATCCCCTTTACTCTCTGGGGCTGCACTTGAGGGCATGTGTGAAAGAGCAGTCCAGACAGATCTCTGTGAGAAAAAGCCCATCAACAGGGACAGGATGAGGTCTTGAGCATAGCAAAAGAACAGGCTGCTGGGGAACCTAGGAGCACAGCTACCAGAGCCATAGGCTGTGTTTGGCTCACCTCTCTGTCACATATTAGCCACACAATCACACTGTAACTCAGTTTCCTTACCTGGAAAACAGTGAGAAGAAGACATCTCCTTCACAGCTGTTTTTGGCAACTGATGAACACACATGTGTGAATGGTAACAGGTGACAATGCACAAAGAAGAGGTCAATGCCATCAATTCCTTCTCCCCGTGGGAAGAGGGAATGGCCCTGTGAAAGGATTATAAAAGGATTGAGATCCTTGTATGAAGTCTTGACATATTAAAGAGCCTTCTGGGTAACTAAGGTGGGGAAAGTGGGCATTCCCAGGCAGAGCAAGACCATGAGCCAAGATCAGGTTTGGAAACTGCTGCTTTTAGAGAAAGCAAATGGCTAGACAGGGGCTGCTGTGGAATTAAAAATCCAAGGTTTGACAGGTCACACACCAAAGAGCAATGGGTTTTACAGGCTCCTGGGGGTGGGTGAGGCAGGCAGCACACCTCTCACCCCTGCTTTTCTCTGACTGAGTGCTGATGGGCCAGTCAGGGAGGGATGGCCATATAGGGTAGTTCGGCATTCTCATATATATGGAAAAATCCACTAGAGAGAATCACTGTGCCCAGTGGTGATGGCTCTGCATAAAATACTTGGGGTGTCATTGTTGAAGTTCTAGCTTCTGACAGGGCATGGTTATCCACCTGAGATGGAATCCAAAAGTGCAGGAGCTAGTTTTGCTTTCTCTTGGAAGTAATAAAAGCAAAGGCTTTTGAGGAAATTGGAATTTGAGCTTCTGAAGTTATTCACAATGACAATACTATGTCCTAAAGGTGCCAAGGAAATTACTGAATGGATAAAAAAAAGATTCGTGGAATTGAAGCAATAGAAGCCCAGCTGGAAACCAAGCCAACAGACAAAACCTGAGGAGTGGAAAAACTAAGCGGGAGACGGGTCGGGTCGTCCATGTGGAGCAAGAGGCCTCTAGGCCTGGGCTCTGCTCAGCACAGGCTACTCTGAAAAGGTGAATGCTGGGAACTCCTGATCATCTTATTGCTCCCTTGGCCTAGACAGTGTTTAAACTTAGGCAGGCATTGTCCCGTCAGAAAAGACTGGTGGTCTTAGTAATGCCTGTTGTGCTTGAGCCCAAGGTTCCCTCTCTGGCTGTCTCAGTCCTCAACCCCACACTCTTCTGTGTCTCTGTTAGCTTCATTCCTGGCCCCTCAGTATATGCACTTGCTTCTGGTAAAGCATGTACATTCATTAACTAATGTCTAAAACCTCTTTTAAAGTAGGATAAAGTTGATAATTTGTGTTTGATTATTTTATTTAGTTATAGGCATCAAACTATGGATATTTTTGAAGGTGAAGAAATTTAGTCAGCCTTCAGTCAGCAGCAGACTTGAGAGGACCCCACCTGACACTTCAGAGACAAGACCCTGCTGACAGTCAGGCCCCACACACCAGGGGGCCTGTCTCCCTTTGGTGTTTCTAAGTTACTCAGTTGTTTTCTTGTTCTGGGCCTTAATTTCCTCCAGCTGTACTTCTTGTAGACAGGACATCAACTATGAAGACAGACAGTCTCAGCAGAGTGCATTTTATAAGCCAACTGAATTTCCTCAGCCCCATAGAGCTCTTTAGGGGTTCCCTTTTTTGGGCTTCCTTAGAACACACGAGAGAATATAGTGAGGCAAGCTCTGTGCATACCATGAAACCCCACAAATGAGAGCTGGCAATTATCCTTCCTGGGATTCGGCCCACACAGCTCAGGGGTGGCTCAGCCATTCAGGTTCCACTCTTGTGCCTTAATTGTGGCAGTGCCGCTTCAGGTTTCTTCCCACGAGCTGCCTGCATGACATCAGCCATAGTCAGAAATACCTGCTTCAAGCACTTGTCCCAGCTCTTGAGGGCCACAAGGACAACTGGCACCCTCTCCAGGCTGGACTCATCCTACCTTCATCGTAAGGAAGTGGTAGCTGGCAGGCAGCTTCCTCTCAGTGCTGTGATGGCAGGCTGGCCCTTGCTTCTCTAACATGCACCTTTGTTACAGTAGCATTTTCTACTACAGAATTTTTCGAAAAGTGTCAGCATCTTGCCACCAAGGACATGGCCCCTACCCAGCTGAGAGTGTTAAGGGTAGCTTCTAGGGCAGGGTAGAAACCTCAGCATACACTTTTAGCTTAGTTTTAGCAAAGGATCCAGCATCGCCCAGGGCCACGCCCTTCTCAAGGATTGCCTGGTCGGCTGCCCCTCCCCCAGCACTAGGAGACATTGGTCTGAGTTCTTCCAGCTGTTGGACCCCAACCACCCTACATGACTACTTCAAGAAGATCACCGAGCCATTGTTCATTGCAACTATCATTTATTAAAAAATATATGTCTCCTTGGAAGGAACACTGGTAAACCAACTATTATCATGCTTACTTTGAATCTTTGCTTTTCTTCCCTGGGAGGGAGGGCTGAGCATTGCTCACACCTGTCAGTTATCATCAGAGAATCAACAGTCTCTGCTCACCCCCCCTCACGAGAGTCACAATCATCGGTCGCTTTATCCCTCTTTGCCTTCAATCCAGTGTACTGCCCAAAAGAAAGCTGCTGCCCTTTCTTTCTTCTAACTCTGGGCCCCACGAGTCACAGTGACTCGTTATGCTGGTAGGATACCTGTGAACAGAGTTCCTGAATGTGGCTGGTAGTGCTTTAAAGTGTTAACACTGTGTCACCTGCGATGGTCCTAACCCAGTTGAGGGCCAAGCAATTCTGTTCTCCCCTGCGTCATCCCTCCAGTGTGGAGGTGAGGGAGGCACATTGGCTTCAAAGGAGCATAGTGGGGTGGGGTAGGGCCTGGACCACACCTGCTGCCTGCACTGGCTGCGGGAGGAAAACTACCTGGACCAGTCACTGCCATCAGACTCTGGGAAAAAAGCAACAAGATTTCACAGCTCACCAGTAAGCGAGTCTTAGCTCTACAGCTCAAATTTACAGCATTAAAGTCTACTTTCTTCTTGGAGAAACAGTAAGCTACCAGCTGTTGGTGAGGGGGCTGGGGTAGGGCAAATGGAGCAGTTGCAAAATAAAAGAACCCAAATCCAACTCATTACATGGCTGGCCAAGCCTGGTGCTCTTCCCTAGCCCAGCACAGAGCCGGAAGGCAAGCACCTCCCTATGCCTGTCAGTGGCCCCATGAAGGAACCCCTAGCTAAGTCCAGCATGGTAACTCTGAGCCCCAGCTTGTCCTCTCTGCCCTCACCAGCCCCTGCTTTCCCTCTGTTGACTGGATGGCCAGGCCTAAGTTACTGCTTTATCCTAGGCCTGGCTCCTTCCGAACCTCACAAGCCTTTAGAACACTGGCAAATAGGATTCTACGCATTCACTTAAATAGTAAAAGTAAAATTTGGAATAATGAAAAGGCTGACACAGTAGCACAACATGGTTTTGGTTTAACAGCAGCTTAAAAATGAACAAAAAGGAAACCTCTCATGCAGACACATCAGGCGGCATAAAACAATAGGCAATTTCATCCGGAGCATCATTAGCCATTCATTCTCTCTTTCTGCACAGGAATGACTGCCCTGCAGGGGCAGCAACTGCTCTCAGTCAAGTCTCCAATCTCAAGCTCCCAGCCAAAGCCCCTTCTCTTATGCTGTAGGTTGGCCCCACACGGAGCAAACCTTCACTCTGAAGAGAATGACCAAATTTGAGTGCTTTGGTATAGCACTTACTACCGTTGTCAACCCCTTCCCAACCAGGTGGAACATAGGATGTCATCTGATTGGAATATGAAAATTAAAGCATTTCTCTAATAACATAGTACCATTGATGGACGTCTCCATAGATTTTTCTAGTCCCAATGTATATGAATATATATATATATTATAGAAGAGTGTATAATATATATATATAATAATTTCTATATATTTTATATAAATTACATATATATATCTATATATAAATAAGATACTTTCTGTAGCTGTTACGTTGCACCGTTCAGAGCTGCAAGCCAGCAGTACAGGGTAGAAATGCCCAGGAGCACCTCATCACGTGGGCTGTTCGCTCACTTTCCAAGCTGTGCAGTTGTCCAGAGTCTGTCTTTCCATCAGTCCTCCTCTCTTCTCTGCGCTTCTGCTGGGTGTTTATGAGAACAACAACTCTGATGGGTTTGCACCTGTGCTAGCGCGGGAAAGGTCCATGCAGGAATGGGCACGGTCACATGATGAGTGATGGCATCATCCCAAAAAATAAACCAAAACCAAACAACATTTTTTAAAAAAGAACAGGACTAGAAAACTCAATTTTTGACATTTCTAAAAAGGGGGACAAGAACAGTAGTCATTTGTTCTCCCCGTGGGGACAGGAATGAAGAGGAAGGAGGGAAGAGGGACTTGATTTCTTCTGTTCACAAGAGAATGGTTGGAGGGGATTCTTCAGAGTTTTTCAGGGGATGGGACCCAAATGTAGTGCCCAGACTGGTCCTCAATGATTTGTTTGATTTTGTTATAAATCTCTTCCAGTGAGTCACCCTGTACAATGGCTAAAGTGAAGAGAGAACAAAGTAAATTACCACTGTGGTCCTTATTAGTGCCCCCAAGCTCCGCCCATCCTGCTTCTAGTAACGACCCTCCTATGATGTTCTCAGGGTGTGATGGACACATACAGAAGCATGGGGTCTGGCTTCTTGAATTATCTGCCTAGGGTTCAGAGCAGAAGTATAGCTGGCTAGGTGCCTAGAGCCCAGAGCTGGACATCAACTGCTGGAGTCAGTGAGACAGGCAGTGTGTTGATTATAAAGACGCTTATTGAGTACCCACTGCGTGCCAGACACGGAAGCTCCCACTGCTTTTGCCGTGGGCTGGCAGCCTATAATCTAAAGCGGTTTCACTCAGATTTGGAAAATCCCAGTTACCCAGGGGAAGAGCAGAAAGCCACAATTTCTGGCAAGAGGCAGAGTTCCTAGGGGCCATCACATCTGCTGTGTCAGGTCAGCCCAGCAAACAAGGACATACATATGGATGACAAAAGATTCCAAAGACCCATGGTATGTAAATAATTTCTGAATTCTGTACTTGGCTAACCCAATGTTATGAGTTTGTATTTACTCACTACCAGCCTGCTCGTGTATACCTAGTTCTGTATTTTAGAGAATCTTCCCCACTTTTAGAATTGGTCATGAAGTGCACACATGCAGACTGACCCACAACTTAAACACCACACTAAGAAACCACCAACAGACATTTATCAACACCAAAGCATGTAAGGCAAAAACATTCAGGAGAAGAGCACAGAGGGAGGAGACAAAGGAACCTGCAATCTCACAGAACACGCAAACAGATTAAACAAAGGAACCAGCAAAAGCTGTGCCTGGGAGTGGCTTGTACTAGAACCTAGCTAACTGGTGGCTGATAGGAAACCTCAGTGCCTGAGGAAAGGTCTGTGTTCAATGACTACAAAGCTCCCTGGGCATTTCAGCTCTGTCTAAGTCTCCCTGAGCCACTGTCTGGCCTGCCCAGAGGACTTCGGATTCTTACCTGTAAAGTATTCTCCAAATTCTTGCTCCAGTTTCATGGCTTTGTCATAGATCTTATTTGCTTGTTCATACGTCTGCCGTCGGTTCATTTCCCTGCCAAAGACACAGAGCAATCCATTTCCAAGGGAGATCCTATGTCTTAACACAACAAAATGTTCTAGGTTCCCCGAAAATCTGCTAAACAGCCACCTTAAAGTAGACCCTGGCTAACTTCCTCCTCAAAACCTACAAGTAGTCTAAAATCCCAACTGGGAAGGAGGCGTGTGCCTAGGCCCCCAAACAGGAGGAGCAGGTATTCAGAGACAGTTTCAGCCCTGCCCAGCAAATCTATATTCTTCCAGGGTCACTGAGTCCTGTGGACACTTACATGAGTGCTTCAATGGACTTGGGCTTGATGAAAATGGCAATGGGGTAAAGTTGTGCTTGCTGCAGTCTCTTTATAGCGTTGCCGGAGACATCTAAGATGCAGTGCTTGCCCTGAAAAAGTAGAGCTCAGCCAGTCAAACATCGGCCTGAGAAGAACCCAGACACACACACATCCTAGAGGTCCTGAAAAATTCCCAGAAGTGCCTTGTTTCTGTGATGGTTGTTTTGGATTGTTAAGGAGATCAAGTTAAGGCTCAGGTTAAGAGCACTGGCTGCTCTTCCAGATGACTGGGGTTCAATCCCTAGCAAACACATGGTAGTGAACAACTGTCTGTAACTCCAATTCTAGGGGATACGACACCCACACACCAACATATATACAGGGAATAATACCAAAGCACATGGAATAAAAGTATTTTTTAAAGTACCACCTTACAGATTAGTGAAGCTCTCTGCAAGGGCCTTCCCAGAAAAGGTTAACTAAGGGGAAAAACTGACTGAATATAGGTAGCACCATCCCATGGCTTTGGAAACTCAGATAAAACAAAGGAGAAAACTAGGAAAGCTCCCCACACAAGATTCTCTTTGCTTCCTGCTAAGCAGGTAACCAGGTCAGCATTACTGTGCCCACACTAGCACAGGCGAAAACCTCTGAAACCATGAGCCAAAAATCAATCTTTCCTTGAAGTTGTTTTGTCACAGTGACAAGAAAACTGATGAACACAGCATCTACAACCCAGAAGACGCCAGTGCTCCCTAGGGGCCTTCCTCCCAGGTGGCTGATATATCAGTGAACGTTATACACCAGAGACATATGCCACAACTGAGGGCTGGGCACATGGAGAGACTAGCTTTGCTCAGCAGTGTGGGAAAGGTGTGAATGCAAGTGGATATGAGGCCTGAACACTTGTCTTCTCTGCGGCTCAGTGGCAGCCAGACCACCTCCTCTTTGCTTACCCTCTCTGCAACTGCCCGCACAGACTGGATGCTGGTCCCATAGAGATTATCATTGAACTGGCCAGCCTCAATGAACTTGTTGTCCTGAATATCCTTCTCCATCTGTTCCCGGGAAACCACAAAGTGGTAATCCTGTCCATCTACCTCATTATCACGCCGAGGCCGGGTGGTATCTAAAAGGAAGAAAAAAGGAAGGAAATGTGTCCCCAAAGGCAATGATCTGGGCTATTAAAAGCCGCCTTCATCCTTTCTCACAGGAAGGACACAAGTCTACTCCAGTATTTTTCAGATGAATGAGAAAAACACTTGGAAAGATTTTGTCAGGCCTATTTCCTCTTCCAAACTCCAGACATTATACGTAGGGTCCTTGAGGGCAATGTGGACCAAAAAGGTAGGGCCTCCCATGACATGGCTGATGGAGGATGCAATACTTGGCACAGGAGTTAGGAATCCCAAAAACTGATACCTCAAACCACTGCGCCACAGGAAATAAAACCAGAACAATGATGGGCCTCTCCATTTATAAAATTAATCCTGACCATCACCACCCAAACTTTAACTCCATAGCATCAAGCAGCCAAATTGGATACCAACCCTACCAATACCACTCACTTCCAGGAGGTTCCAAATGGCCCTGATCCTAGACACTTCCCAGAGTACCAAACCTCACTCATCTGGGTCTGCCCGTGCTCTTACGTGGCACGCAGGATCCAAACTTATGTGGGAACTCAGAGATGAGGTCATCATTGACTCGGTCCTTCATTGGGCCCAAGATGATCACAGGCCTGGCATAGTGAACTGGGGAGGGAGAGCACAAGACAATGAACAGAGGTCCCACAGGACAACCTGCCCTGCCTCTGAGGACAGAGGCTCTGTGGCCACCACTCAGACAAGGCAAAACAACTAAGGCTATTCTCTGGCTTTTAATTAAAGGCTTCAAATGGCCTTTAAATTGGACATTCTAAAGTCTCAGGCAAGTCGGAAATCAGAAGCATCTCCATTTCCAACAGTTTCAGGAGCAATTTCCACACAGACTCTAGCTACTAAGCAAGGTTCTTGCAAAGAAGATGCGCAGGGAAGGACACAGGTCCTTTGCCTGTGCAGCAACTGCCTCTGCTGAAACAGGCCTTCCCCTGCTTTCCTGATATCCACCTGCCATTTGGAAGGCATCCTAGCAGTGGGCAAAAGTATCACAAGAGGTGTGTGCACCACGGCATCCACCCAGTGATTCTAGGGAGGAGCCAAGAGCTGGATGTGCCAAGTCTCCTCCTACCCTGCCCCAAAGCTACCCTCTTTACTAAGCCCGTGACCAGCAGACTGGCACAAAAGCAAGACTCTCAGAGGGGGGGCTTACTTTCTTGTCGTGTCACTGGCTCATATGACAAAATAGCATCCTCTTGTCCTTCTGCAAAAAGGGAAACACGTTAGCACTTTATGATCTGATGGCTGTGTACTGCATTTACCACACCCCACACCCACCACAGTCTCACTTTCTGTTGGCAAGGCTAAGAAGCCATTCACCAGCCTTGGGCTGGGCTGTTTTCATTCAGTGAAATATTGCCCAATTATGGGGCAAGGCCCGGAAGTCAAGTCTCCACCAAACCACCCCAAGCTCTAGGGATTCACTTCTTATAGGTAATAGTTGTTAGTTATATTCAGTAGCCCCTTGTTCTGAGAAGAATCACAGAGAAGCTCCAACTGGTTGAAACATACTCGCACAGCCACTTTACCTGAGTCCAGACACTTAGACCAACCTCCCAAGTTATGGCCTAATGTTGCCCCTTTTAAGATCTATTTGTTTACCAACCTCGCATCTCTAAGAAGCATCTAGGAAACTGGTGCACATCTGAGCTAAGGTCCCAGTATCCTTTAAAATCAATACTGAACCTGCTCTCTGCTCTTGGTGGACCCCCGTGTGACCAGGCAATGATGAGGTCCTCCTAAAAAAGTCACCATTCCCAATCAAGCTGACACCAATCCTAGGGAAGGCAGCAAGAGCTGCAGGAGCCACAGGACACTTGCTCCAGGCCTCCCTCTGAGCCTGAGACTCCTGAGGGAGTGTTTAAGACCAATAGTCACTGCAGCTCTTCAAAGGCCAATGTTCCCAGAGCTTGAGATTTGAGCTATGGTTTCAATGCTGTAGTCATAGGAGCTCTCAAGGCATTTGGGGCAATTCCTTTCCTGACTATGTCACCCAGCCAGAAGTTAAGGTAGTCCTAGGAACCCCAAAAGGCAGATGGAAGGCAGAAGTCATTTTACTTTTGGTCTCTGAGCAAATCTGTCTAGCTGATAGTCTCAGCAGCCTACATGCCCATGGCAGGGACCAGATCACTGGCTTATCCTCCCCAGTACTCCAGGGATGGTTTCAAACCAGGTCCTAGCTAGAGCTGTAGGGTTTATTCTCTCTTGAGTCTACAAATTCCATCCATCCCACAAGGTGAATGAGCCTGTCACAGCATCTCCGGGGGCTCAAAGTATACATGGCTAAAAGGAGCAGCAGCCTCTGAGCAGCAATGGTAGCAGTGAACACTGGAATGATGATGGGAGACATGGGGGAGCTACAGGACATGGGGGTATGACACACACTTACTGGAACTGCTTTCGCTGTCACTGGTGTTGGATGTCACTCCCTCTGCAAGCCAACAAAAAAGAGACTCCAATTCAGAACACACCACTAAGAGGTCACATGCAGCACAAACTCAAAATGCGCCAGGAGTGAGACAGCGAGCTGCCAACCAAGTAAGGCCACAGGAGGCCTGCCATATCCAGGCCACCAACTGGGAAGCACAGCTCTAATCCTGATATTCTGGCCTCCTCCTCCATGTCCCCAGAGCCCACTCAGTTTACCAAATCCCTCCATAGGCGCTAGAAGCCTTATTTCCTTTCATAGCATTTTCTCCTTCTGAATCAAGCCAGCTGATTTGGATGGTTTCCAAATCCTGTCTCAGAACTCATCTCCTAAGGCTAATGGGCAGGAAGGAAATGAATAAGGAACAGTCAAAGAGAAAAGCCCAGGCATGCTGCTGCTCACACATTTTCCCCCTAGACAGAGCCACCAAAGGTACAGAATTGTGTGACAGTCTCCAACTTAGAGGCTCATCACTGGTAAATGTAAGTCACCAGGACCACTACTCTGAACTTTGGTGCTACCCACAACCCTCCTTCAACCAATGCTGAGGAGAACTTGGCTTCAACAGCGAGGGGGATGCACCTCGATCCACCACAAGACACATGTCAAATACACAAAAACAACCAGCCAGCAAGACTATGTGGAAGACATACCCCTCCCATCACAGGCAGTTGGGACCTGCCTATCTTGGAGTGTAGGTGGAGAAAGCTCAAGCAAAGAGTTGCATTCACAGGAGGCACAGACATTAGCAGCCCTCTCAAAGGAACAGCAGGCAAATGGAAATGAGACACAGACACACCAAACTATGAAGAGATGCTGCTCGTTTCAGCCAGGACCATTATATGCTGTGTGCACCTCCCCAAGGACTTGCTGGGTTGTCTGTCACACGTGGCTAGCCCCTGGGTTCCCCCTAAGGACAAAGTTCTATGTCTTTTCCCTTTATCCTTTATTGAGGGACCAAATATATATGGACAGAGCCTACCTGGAAGGCTGTCCTCTGGATTTGCAGTGAGTAGGGACAACTGGTAAGGGGCCTTCACCTAGGTTCCCCTACTTCCCACTCTAATTGTTTCCAAATGGAGATGTCGGTCAGAGCTTTTCTGGGATAAAAATCACTCAGCAGTACAGGCCAGCTTGGCTTCTTAGAGATGTTCTATGGACAGCTGGCCTTGTGGCAACATGTGAACTCCTGAGGCTGCTCAGATGTGGAGTTTGTTCACCCTGTTCCCGGCTAAAAGAACTAGTAAAACTGTGGTTCCCAAGCTCAACTCTTTGGTATAGGGTTACTTGGGAGAAGATTCAACCAGCATGCTCCACAGGAAGCTCCAGGTAGCTCCACATCAGCTGAGTACTCACCCTGAGACCCAGCTGACTTCTATGGGGACGCTAAGCTCGTACCCCACTGCCCAGAGGTATAGAAAGTATGCAGACAGGAATATTAGAGCTTTGTTAGAATACCAGGGGCCATTTGGAACCACAGATTTCCTCCTGCCATGGGAAAGGGTCTCACAAACACTCCCCTCCCTCACCCTTCCCTTTCACCCATGTCCCCTACATCCCTACCCCCACCCCAAGAGCTCCATTCATGCCACAAATACAGTTAATGGTGTGTAAGTTTGACTTACTCAGGTTCTTTGCTCCATAATAATCGTCACTTAACCCAGGGAAGTCCTGATTTCACAGACAACAGGGACAGAAAGGGTAAGGGAAGGGGAGGGAGGGGAGGAAAGGAGAAAACCAGGGAAAAGAGAAAAAACAGAGAAAAAACAACGAAGGGAAGGAAGAATACAGAGGCAGTTGAGCATTAGTGATAGGAGTATGAAATCCAATGAAGACTTAGAACTACAGTGAGGTGAAGACATCTGCCGAAGAAAGAATATCCCATGTCAGGTAAGATGTCTGGCAGTATGCTATTCACTTGTGGCCAGAAGGCCTTGGAGTAGAAAGGCTTTCTGAGGTAGTCTACAGCCCACAGGCCCATAGCACATGACAGACAACACTCCAAGACTTAAAAGTACCTTCTTTGACCAATTGTGTAATTATAGAGGCCAGGTCTCTGCTTTTTCCCTAGAACACATCTCCCATTGGTACATGAAAGAGACACGTCTATATGCCAAGTCTGCAGACAGAATTATCATCGTCCTTTGAGCTTTTCCCCATACTATACCTTAGTATGTCCAAACCCTTCATAGAAAATTTCTATGTGGTATGATACACAGAGCTTCCCTAAGCTTTGTTTCTGGAGAATAGGTACCAGAAAGTTGTAACCCAATGGATACCCCTAACTGGCTAGGTTATTAAATAGTGACATGTTCCAGGCTGGGCTCCTTGGAAAGGTTCAAGGCTAATCTAGTAAACTGTGGCAACATCATCTCAGATCTTTGTCTTAGGCTCCCATTTTTCTATCCCTTGTCACTGAGCATGCCTTGGACAGTAAGGCCTAGTCTTCATCTTTGTGAAGATACCTAATTCTATCAGGGTTACCCCAGGTGGCCACAACCCACAAATAGCATGACCATAAATCAGATGAGCCTACTAGGAGCCATTTTCTACCAAACTAGTCAGTTTCCTGTCAGACCCCATAGCCCTAGATGACAAGATTGCTCCATGAAAGATGGAGGAGTGATTGGTAAATGAGACATTTACAATTTACAATTTCACAATGATATGAATGAGAACCTACTGTACAAACTTGACCTGGTGTTTCAGATCATTATCAGAGCAACTTGTTTCTGAGGCATGTGGTAGAGTCAGGGGATTAAGTAGGATTGAACTGATTCCTAATGCAGCCCAGTGTTGTAGCCTATTCTACCAAATCAGCTTTGTGTTTCTCAATAAATCTTTATTTAGATAACTGGTTCTGCAGGTGCCCTGACATAATAGGAAGCCTGCTGTGGATCACATGGGCAACCTGTGTTTACACATACATGAGCATTCCAGAAGCAGGCCAGCTTTAGGGATCTGAGGAGAGAGAGGCTCTTCTCTTAACATGTATGAATGAAATTAAGGGGGAAAAAACACAAGAGGGGAGAGTCAGGGGAGCAACACTTAGTCCCTTGAACTTGAAAAAAATCATTTTCTAATCCTGACACTAGCTGAATACCATTCCTTATCACAATAGCTCAGCTCTGTTTCACACTTCCAACATAGGTGCCTGGGATATCCTTGGAGCCTCCAACACTCCAATCTAAGTGAGGAGCTGGGCAAATAAGCTCGAACCTCTCTCTGTACAGGCCAAGTTCTATCCTGTCTACAAATAAGTGGGCGTATGCACACAAGTGCTTGGGCGGCCACCAACTCCTTCTAAGGTAGGGGCAACTAAGGACAAGAAGGCAGGTTGCAAACAGTCTGCTCGCTCTCTGGACTCTGCTGCTACTTACGTTCCTGCATGCTGTTCTCCTGGGCCATGTTTTCTTTGCTCTTGTAAAATGGAAACTTTCGAGAGAGGCGAAAACTCTTTTTACGTTTCGTTTTGATCGACTGTGAAAGAACATGAAGATGGAGGTGGGGGGGAAGGACAGAAGGAGAAAAAAAAAACAACAATGGATTTTAAAGCATGCAAGAAAAACTAAAATGGAGACAATGATGAGCTAAATAAAAGAACATCTTTCACAAATGGAGTCTATGAGATTAAATGAAAGTTGATGTTAAGAGGAAAATTATGTTCACAGGAAAATGTAGAGATGTTAGATGCTCTACTCAGCCTAGCGTCACTCACTGACCTTCCTACAGAATAGTCATTGGTGGCTCCTAGACACAGCCCTAAGATGCCACTGACACACAGTCATCTACTCCATGCCTCTCTTCCCTCTATTGCTTTACAAGTTCTTTGTCCTTTGCTTCAAAACTCAAAAGGAGATGTGTGATGGCGAGTCCCCTTGCCCTATATGCTGTCTGAAGGCAAGCAGATGCTCTGGGCTGACACTGGAAAGATGGAGTGGTAACAACAGGATCTCCACAGCTCTGGCAGGGTCTGCTGCCAGAAGACAACCAGGAGTGGTTTCATCTTCCCCACCAAGTCAGCCAGCTCTACCCCTCCCAGAGCCAGTCACCCAATAGCAGGGCCACACACTAACTGTGGGCTTTCAGGGCTCCTGCAGCTTGCTAAAAAGCAGGCCATTTCCTAGCAGGACAGAGCCAGTCCTTGAATAACAACCTTTCATGTGTCCCAGTTCTCTTGTATATTAACCCAAACTCCAAGCCTCTCACCCTTTCCACACTCTGGCTGACTGCCTTGGGAGGGTGGGGGTCCCCACTTACCCGATTAGACTCAATCATCCCTGTCCTGGCATGGAATTTCACAGTTTTCAATCGAGCTCGCTCTTTCTTTTCAACCCTGTTTGGGAGTCAAGAAGACTAGTTACTGCCAGCACAGGTCTCAGCAATGGGCTGTGGCAGGCACAACAACCACACTGGCTCATTTAGTGACTACCATGTCCCAAGTACTGACTCTATTCCAAAAGGCCTAACAAGGCATGCACAGGGCTCTCAAGTAACTCGCAGTATGACAGGCAAGCGAAGACAAACACAAGGACTGGTGTGCTGGGGCACTACTGAGTCCTACTACTCAGAGGGCAGAGGCAGCGAGAATGCAGCACGTTTAAGGCCAGTCTAGGCTACAAAGGACGTTCCAGTCTAGCCTATGCTACAGAGTGAGAATTGTCTCATAAAACAAAGCAACAAAAAGGTGGGAAGACAAGGAGGAAGGGGAGGAGGGAGAAAGATGGAGGAAAAAGAGGGAGGGGAGAGAGAGACAGAGACACAAACAGAGACAGATAACAAAACCAGGAAAAGCAAGCTTAAAAACCCTGACTGCTCACCTCTTTTTACTAGGGATCACACCAATCTGTTCACTCTCTCCATGTGGAGTCACCAGCCTTGCTTGCCACCACTCATCATCAGAGGCGTTAATGACATGTAGAATGTCACCATAAGAGAAACTGAGTCCCTGGCTTGGTAGGCAGCTGTCACGTGTCCGATCATAATCAAACAGGGCCCTGAAACAGACATAAAAAGTGAAGAGAGATCATCCCACTCCTGAATTCTAGGAGACTGGCAACCAGATAGGATATCAAAAGAGAGCCAACCTAATAGCACAGTACATAGGAAGAGACTGTGTGAGACGGCACCCCGTTTCAGGCCCTACTACACACACACACACACACACACACACACACACACACACACACACACACACACAACATCTCCTTTTCAAAGAAACGGCCTATTCCCCACCCATTAGGGAAATTCTTCCACAAAGCCCATCTCCTCCAAGCTTCTAGACACACAGTATCAGCCAAAAGGAGACCTGTTCCACTGCCTATGCTCCACCCTAAAATGCAGTGGGATATGAAAGAGGAGGAGATTTGGAAGCAAATGTAAACCAAAGCTCCAAAATTCAGGTCCTAGTGAAGCTAGTCTACCATGTACCACCAGACTTCCTGCTCAGGGAAAAAGCACACCTAAAGAAATCTAATCATCTCATCCCATGCTAACTAAGTGTGTGGAGTCAGCACAAATAGGTGCTATTTCTGCATATGTATGTGTGTTAGAGAGTATGTAATATGTGTGCTGATACCCATAGAGCCCAGAAGAGGGCGCAGAATCTCTTGCAGCTGCAGAAACAGGTGGTTGTCACCTGCCCACCTTGGATGCTGAAAACTAATCTCAGCTCCTCTGGAAGAGCAGTCAATGCTCTTAACTGTTGGGTTACCTCTCTACCCCTCCACACACACACACACCCTCCTCCTCCCCTCCTTTTTTGATAGGGTCTGACTATGTAGCTCTGGCTGTCCTGGAACTCACTATGTAGACCAGGCTGGCCTCAAACTCACAAGGATTGACTTCCTCTGCCTCGCCAGTGCTAGAATTAAAGGTATGTTCCACCATGCCTGGTTCTCTCATTCTTCTTTAACAGTGCACACGGGTCAGGGGACTTTACTTTCATCCCAGTTGTCTCACTTAGCAGGAAGCTACAAGCCCAAAATACCATATCTCCATGTGTACAAGCCCAGATGAAAGACAGGGTGTATAAACAACCCTCTTGAGACTTGGTGCTGAGGCAACTTGAAGATGAAAAGATCCAAGCTCGAACAAAAAGCTCTTTACTTCACAATGCATGCACTCCTAGCAATAAGGGCAGGGGCAGAGGCCAGCAGATAAAGCATTTGGTCTACAAGGTCTTTTCCAAGCTCTATGTGACAGGAGCAATGCATTTGAAATGAATTGAGTTCCATGCAACCTAACACAAGGCAGGCATCTGTCAGCTGTTCTACAAAGACCAACAAGCTTGAGCAATGTAATTCTAACTGATGAGCAAAACAAAATGGCATTAGGAGTTCCAAAACTGAAGTAGAAGAGCAGAATTTGTATTAAGCACACATTAGTTTGGAAGTTTGGAGAGGGAAATAGAAAGATGGCAAAATGAATCAGGAATTGGGTGTAATGATACAGGCTGTAGTAAAGGCAGAAAGATCATGAGCATGACAGATATAGTATGATGGTTTGAATGAGAATAGCCCCATAGGCTCATATATTTTAATGCTTGGTTCACTTAAAAGAACTGTTTGGGAAGGATTAAGAGGTGTGGCTTTGTGGGAAAAGGTGTGTCACTGGGGTTGGGCTTTGAGGTCTGCCATTCTCAGTTAATTCTCTTTGGCTACTGCTTGATGATCAGATGTAAGCTTTTGGCCACTGCTCCTGTGCCATCCCTGATGCCATGCTCCCCCACCATGGCCACGGACTAAGCCTCTGAAACAGTAAGCAAATCCCTAATTAAATGCTTTCTTTTAGTAGTTGCCTTAGTCATGATGTTTTGGCACAGTAATAAAAATGTAACTAAGACAACTAGTAAGATCCTATCTCAAAAATTGAAAACAAAACTAAAGCTAAACAAAAGAACTGAGGTAGATAACAGTATATATAAAGATCAGAACATAGAGTTGACTGGGTAGAAACATAAGGTATGTTTTAACACCCAAAGAACTGGGCTTGGCCTTTGGTGACAACAAGTAGGGATATAGGGGAGAGTTAGTACAAATGAGTTTTCTAGATGCCAAGAATCCAATAATTTGTCATTTTTAAACATCTGAAAGTTTGACTAAAACTTATATAGCATCTACTTCTGAGATAAGCTCAGGCACTGCACAACACTCAACACACACAGATCCAAGCCAGCAAGAAAGCCACATTAGGACTGTACTGTTCACTTTGTTTTGCAACCACAGCATGTGTTCCCTTTACAATTTCCAAAAATGTAAGTCGATTAATGGAGAAATTGAGAAACAGCTCCACTAAGTACAGGCTTGCGCCTTCTACTTCAGAAGAGGCTTTAAGTTCCCTGGCAAACAAAGTCAAAAGGTTATATAACTCCAAATTCCCATTAAAAAGTAGCACCTGTTCCATTTGGCTTTTGTTTGACTGCTCTATGAATGATTGGACAAGGCTATATCAAAGAAAGGAATGGACAATGCTTGTAAGCCATGACTATTAAGGACATACAAAAATGATACCTAAGTTTTAAAGTCTGAACTAATATGTACAGTGATGAACCCAAACAATGAACTGAGAATTCCCCTTTCTGTCCATCAGGACTGCCAATAGGAAAAAAAGTAACTCAGCAGAAAATTGGGACCTCAAAGTTCATTCTGTCCACTTTGCTGTCTAAAAGAAAAAAAAAATTCTTAGGCATTCTTGAAGCTTCTTTCTAGCTCTAGCATGTAATGAGCCAGGGTATTTCCTTCAACAATTTCTTCCTTTGTCCTGATTTTGGTCTGTTTTCAAAACCCATGATACAAGTTTTTCTCCAAATCTATTCCCCATTTCCTGTAAAAATTCTGATATGCTAAGAACTAGAAGATATTCTTCAAATGAAGGCCAGGTCTAGAAATACATAGGACATTAGGGTCATTTTCTTCATTGATAAGTTTCAAGCTCCAGTAAAGAACTCCATTCCTATTCATGCAAGCAGTCATAATTAACCATAGTGGGTCACATACAAAAGGAACAAAAAATGGGGGTGAAAATTACCAAAATTCATGCTATACACACACACACACACACACACACACACACACACACACATACACACACCCATAAAATTGTCAAAAAAGAAAAAAAAGAAAAAAAAATTGTGGCCTTCTATCAGTGATAGTTAACCAAGTAGCCTAGAGTCCTAATAAAGGGACAGGCCTCAACCTTTTTATTCTAAGTACCTCCTTCATCCAAGCCTCTCACAGTTCCTTCCTCTCCACCTTTAACCCAGAGAAATTAAGATAGATACTAGTTCTTTTAAAGCCAAACTGAATCACTGTCCCAGAGTTGAAGTTTACCATATGCAAGGCCCAAATGACCCAGAACCATTTCAACCTCTGACACAAAGAGACAACAGGAAGGAAAAAAAAAAAGCCAAACCTTTGTCCTCACACCTAAAAATAAGACATAATAAAAAGATCTGCAGTGTGTGTACATGTAAGTTTACTGGAGGACAGGTGTGTTGGATGACAAGAAACCCCCTTTTCTTCTGAATTGTAATAGAATTTTAACATCTTCCTCAATTATTATTGTAATTATTGTTGTTGTTGTTGTTGGCCAGGAATATCACCTTGTGGAAATCAAAGAACAACTTTGTGGAGTTGTTTACTTGCCTTAACCTTCAGGTGGGATCTGGCCAATCAAACTCAGTTTAACAGGATTCCAGATTCTATGGGAAGCACCTTTACTCACTGAGCTATCTTGTTGGCCCAATAAAAAGAATTTCATGAAGTTAAGGTTAAATTAAGGACCAGTGAGGTCACTAGAAACACTGTCATGAAAGGTCAAAGCTTCCAGAACTATTTTCACTCCCAAGCCCACAGCCACAGTGCTCTGTGTAACCAGCAGAAAGCAACTCCCAGCCTCTCAGCCATGCCTGTGTACTTAAGCCCCAAGGTGAGGCAGATCCTAGGTACCCTATGACGTATCCATCATCAAGGTCGAACCAGAAAAATATGGAATTGTTTGAAGAAGAAACTATACAATAAGGCCTGGGAAAATAGAGAAATAGCACAAAGAACCCTTCACTGCTGTTCCATCAGCACAAGGCATGATAGACCCAGGAGTGTTCAGGTTCAAATCCCAGACTGGTCTTGGCATTCCAGCACTGAAGGCCACTGCCTGATCAGTTAAGGAGACAATGTTTCCAAAGGTCTTGGGAGCTCTACTGTTTAAGAGGTGACTTTTAAAATATCTTCATGGGCTGGAGAGGTGGCTCAGTGGTTAAGAGCACTGACTGCCCTTCCAGAGGTCCCAAGTTCAATTCCCAGCAACCACATGGTGGCTCACAACCATCTGTAATGAGATCTGATGCCCTCTTCTGGTGTGTCTGAAGACAGCTACAATGTATATAATAAATACATAAATCTTTAAAAAAATAAAATATCTTCAAAGAGATCTTGCATGTGCCCATCCACAGGGGTAATGCATACAGTTCTGGGAGACTCTGCAAATCTTCATTTCAGCTGACCCCTCAATAAGAAGGATATAATCAGCTCTGAGCAAACAGATTGCCTAGCAAAAGTCTTTGTAGTTCAGATCATAAATTCTGAGGGTTGCATATAAAAGATCCAAAGAAGTCATAAGCACCTTGCACAGCCATTGTGGCACCTTAAACTTAACAGGCAAGAATACAATGAAAATGCAACTCCCTGGAGGGAACTCGTTAGGCAGGTTTCCCAACACAGTAAACAAGAACAGTTTAGTATTAAGAGGCTACAAGGCAAGGGCTGCTTCTGCAGAACTCACAGGATTTTGCTGACCTCTTGACTGCCTGTCTTGCCTGGGTTGTATTGTTCTTCTCAGCCCCTTGTACAAATCCTCCGTGATCCAGCCTAAATTTCTCCTGCTTTGTGATACTACATACCCCAAATTTCCTTTGTAATCCATTCCGGACATTTGGTAGCAGCCTTCCTTTATAATTCTATTTATTGCAATTTACTTCTTGCATGATTATTTTTGAGTTTTCATAGCAGACCACCGAGGAAGCCCTTCTCAATGCTTGTGGAGGGTGGATGAGCCCAGGCTATCCCACAGAACACCCTCAAGTTATTATTCCTTAGTGTTCTACTGTGTTTGCCTTTCATTGAAACTGGGGTCTGGGGTATCACTAAAATGTTAAAGTTAAATTATACTTCAAAGTATAATTTGAAGACTGGACAGCCTACCTAGTGCCCGGTTGGCCTAATACGAGCACAGAAAACCATAAAGTAGCAGTTATATACATCAGCTCTTGATCTTAGTAGAAAATTAAAGTTTCCAGCAGCTTCCAAGAACAACCTAAAATTCTAAAGCCAAATTTTCAAGGGACACTGATCATAAGGGTAGCATCAAATGTGGCTACCAGAGTCAGTTATCTTGATACACCTTCAGAAAAGGAGCAGGTCAGGGACTTTACCTCTAGTCTACCTAAAAGGGCCAAGCCCTAAAGGGCAACCATGAATTTTAAGAGACATTCAAGGACCAACAACCCATAATAAGCTATCCTGTGGGGCTCCCTGTCCTGCAGATGCTGGGAAGGACAGAATGATTATGGCACTATGCTTGGAAACAGGCGGTTCCAGCAGCCACTGGTAGCACCGGTGACTTCCATACACAAGCCTAGGTGTACAGTTCAGTTTAGCAGTAGAGTGCTTGCTAGTACATTCCAGGCTCTGGATTTGACCCCTAACCCTGCAAAAATAAATAATTGTCACTACCACCAATTCTGTCAGACAGAGAAGTCTGCCAATAGTTTCTTTTTAGCATCTTCATCCCCTACTGGAGCTTAATGAAAAAAAAAAAAAAAATCAAGCTGAGCTTCAAAGAACACCACCCTGGGCAAAGTGTCCTGTTGTTGACGGAAAAAGCACTCTCCAGTCTTTTTTTTTGGTGACCAAGCCAATATACTAACATTGTTTCATTGAACCAAAACTACAGATGCCTCAACAGGATTTTCATTTTAGAGTGGGAAGAAGACTGGGAGATGGCCAGCCTGAGGCCAAAATTCTTAAACTGCCAGAATGTTGTCCTGAGGCTGCAAAGAATGCAGTCAGATGAGTCTGCGACATTCAAAAGCTACTTCTACAATTGCACAAGTGAGCCTCTTGGGCAACCTTTAGAGTCCTGGGTCATTCATTCATTTATAAATCAAAGGCAGGTCCTGAATTTAAACCTACTCAGTAGCATCGCCTTGTCTTCACATATAATTGGTCTAAATTAAACATCTAATCAACGAACTGTGAGCCAGTGGCATGAGAGGTGATTTCTGTGGTCCAGTCCAACACAGAATACCACAGTAGCAGAGCAAAAGCCCTAGGCACACACAAAGGCTCTGTTCATCACACTCGCCCAATAAGTGATGGTTGTAATGTGATAAAGAGAGGAAAGGGCTTTCTCGTTAAGTTCCTGGTGGTTTTAAAGCTGATTGCCAGTGTCCAGACACTGTCATCTCCCCCCCCCCAAAAAAAACTTCTATAACCCCTATGTTCAAAACAGCAGCAGCCCCCTAAGAGAGGGAGTTGCCTCCTTCAAAATAGCTTTGGAAACCCATGCAAACAAGAGGAAAATAGATCCTGGGGAGGGGAGGGCAAGAGATGGGAGGGGAGGGGAGGGGAGGGGAAGGGATTGGAGGGGAAGGGAAGGGAGTGGAGGGGAAGGGAGAAGGGAGGGGAGAGTAACTGAAACCTAAACTGAAACCCAAACTGAATGCAGACACATCACTGTCTGGGTAAAAGTCAGCTGCAGGAGACAGGAAGCCGACCACCACTTCCCTGCCTTCCACAGAACAGGAAACATGATGTTTAGTAGCTCCACTGAAATAAGTGTCAATCAGAGTATAAAGTAGCCATTCTCGAGCATTCTGACTGTTAAAAACACACTTTGTACCAGACCGCAGGCACAGGCCTGTAATCCCAGCTACTTGAGATGCTGGGGTGGGAGGAGCTCAAGACTGAAGTCAGCCTGGGTCACACAGTGAGATTCTGTCTCAAAAGAAAAAAGAATTATATGACGATCTAGCCTAATGGTAGCATGTATGAGGCCCTAGATTCAATCAATCCTGGATACTGGGGAGAGACCAACTGACCAAACAGTGTCAACAATGACCAAAAAAGAAAAAATATCAGTACACACAGAGCCCTGAGGCTCTAGAAGGGGTAGCTAGGGATATATTTTTTCTTACCAGCACTCCAGCTAATGTAACCAGTCATGGAGTTGGGGAAACTGAATGAATTACACTTTATTAAAGGTCAATGCAACTCAGTTCACATTCCAGTTTGGGAGTTTCCTAGCTGTCTCATTCAAACCTCAGTTTTTTCATATGCAAAATGGGAACATAATATACTATTATTCAAATGAGTTTAAGACCATTTAAAGAAAATAATAAAGATCTTGATGTGCGGGCAACCTGGGTTCCGTTTAAGCAGAAGATGCCAGCACACTACTAAAAGCTTCCGAGTACAACAGGCCCACATAGTGCTTCAGCTTTAATTCTGCAATGCCCAGGGCAAAAAGTCACCCAGGCTCTTGTATAACCCCTTCAGTGACCCAAAAAAAAAAAAAAAAAAAAAAAATCAAATACCTTCTCTCAAGAGGCAGTCCATTCCCTTTCAGACTTTTGATTATGAGCTCTTTCATCCTTACATTGGACTGAAATGTGCCCTGGGTGACAGAACAAATCCCTTTTCCACGTGACAAGGTAAGGAAATTAACTTAAGGCACGCTAAGAGGAGGGAAGGAGTCAGTTTGAATATGCCCTGTCTGAGACATGAGGTGAGCAGTTTGATCTTCTGCACATGCCCATCAGGTTGTTGACATGCAGGTTTGAGGCTCCAGAAAGCAGTGATACTGCTATCTAGAGCCCAGAGCTAAGGAGGTGTTTCGGACAGTTAGCAGGGCAGACAGAGCCTGTGGAGCAGCAGGACCAATGTCTGGTAGAAACACAGGTGATGAGGATGTCAGGCTGGTGTGGACCCATCAACCAGTCATTGAATATGGCAGCCATGAGGTCACTGCTCATCCCTGGCAAAGGCTCCTCTGGAGCCTTCGTGGGCTGCTCAGGAATCATGTCACCAGGCTGAAAAAATTAGTGCTCCCAACACGTGAAGCCACTGAAGAAGTGACTGGAAGAAGTGGCAGTGGAGAGTACTTGATTCCAAACCTTTGCAGCCGGGATGTTAGGGGGCTAGGCGTCTGTGAATGATAGTCCTTTGTTCGAATCTCCAGGGGGCAACACTGCCTACTGTCCAAGACAGTGTTTTCGGGACACTAAAAACGGTAAAGAATCTTGTGTTTGGGGATGGGGACATGGCTCAGTCAGAAAAGTACTTGCTGTGCAAAGCTGAGGTTCTGAGTTCAACCCCTAGCACCTGCACACCAGTGCTGGCCATGATGGCACATGCCTGCCGGTAATCCCAGTACTGGAGAAGCAGAGGCGAAGAGAAATCCTGGGCTCACAGGCAGTCCACCTAGCCTTCACCCCACACACACACACACGCATATGCACGCACATGCACACACAGGTATGCAGGCATAGAGTTGGTGAGTACAACACGCGTGCCTGCATTTGCCCAGCCTCACTAAAGGACTTGTTTGTCTACAGTCAGAGTTGTCTCTTAGGGAACTAGTGTTTCCTGCCACAGAATTCAGAGAGAGGAGGTAACAGTTTAGGGAACTATTGGTACCAATGGATTTTTTTTTCCTTTTTAAGAATGTAGGAAACAAGCTGAAACTAGTTGTGCAGGCCTGTAATCCCACTCCTCAAAAAGCTGAAGCAAGGATTATAAATTCAAAGGCTGTATTGGGCTACAGAGAGCAGGCCAGGGGGTTAGCCCAGGAAAGGGCTCCTGCTCCCAGCTGTCACCTTAAAGATTTCCAGATTGCCTCTACTCACAAACAGTTCCTATTCTAACCATATCGACTTTCCTCAGAGGACAAAGTTGTATAGCCAAGGTGAGGGACAGATTATATAAAACTAATTCGCTAGAAAGAGCCTCTTTCCCTTCCTTCCCTGAGTCCGGGTGAGTGGATACCTTGCCTCAGCGACAAAGTGGTGTTCCACAGCAAGAGCCAGTGCCTGTCCCCTACCCAGGCAGGGACAGCACTAGCAGAGGCTAGGCGGAGAGGAGAGATCTAAAAATAAAGCTCTCTGAAGGAACTGTCTTGCCTAAAGAGAGCTTCCCACGCACACTGAAGTGCCACATCTGCGGGGGCTGGAAGCATGGAACGGAACAATCCTGACCAAGTCACATAAATATTACCCACTTTTTGGGGGTGACAGCACATGATGGTTCCCCCACATCAGAGACCCACTGTCCATGTTGTAGATCCTGAGCAAGAGCTTCAGTGGCCACCAACAGGCCTTCCTTCTCCAGGAAGGAGACTGGAAAGAAGGCTGGGCCTAGTCAAGCCTCTCTCCCCTCCTGTGCCGCCAGCAGGCGGTGAATGCAGCAAAGATTCTCCGCCCACAAAGAGCAGAGTGCAGGGTTCACTTTAGAACTCTAAGGAGTCTAGCGGGCCTCGGATGCACGGAATGCTCCCTAGGCGGACTCCCAGTGCAGCAGGGTCACTGACTAACTGGAAAAAGAGAAGCAGCACGTGAGAGCTGCAATTAGCATTGACATCAGTTAGCTACCGTCATTTCACACCCCAATGACACAGTAATTGTCACGTTACCAGGCAACTGGCCTCTCCTTCCCGCCTCCGGCAAGTATCAGAGGCCACCATAAAATGTTCAGCCAGTTAAATGCGCCTGGACAGACTAAGGAGTAATCCCATCATTTTTGTAAGGCAGCTAACCTCAGAGTGCTGGTAACCAGCCTGTTGGTGCTCAAGAGCGAGGCAGGAAGAAGGAAACTGCCCCTAATTCTAAGAAAAGCTTGTGCTCCCTTATCAGTCGGCTAGCTGCAGGCTTTATACTTTGACCCCTTCAAGGGTCAAAAGCTCAGTCTTTGACAATGTCACCACATAGCTTTCAACAATAAGCTGTCTCTGCCTTTCCCTTCTTAGGGTGAATACGCCATCTTGTCCTATGAATCACATGCCTTGGGTGGAAAGAAGGGGCCGGGGACATAGCAGAACATTCAGAATCAGCAACCTGCCAGCTCTTTGGTCTCCTAAGAAACCCAGTACCAGGTCTGTAATAAGTGATATGCTCAGACGAAGACCCTCCTGTCTACCATGCATATGTGGAAGGAGATGCTAACTTTCCCCCTCAAAGCAGAGATTCTCAAGTAACAAACTTCAAAATTTCAAGTGTTACGTGAACGCTGACTAGCAACAATCACCTAACAGTCTTACAATTAGAGCAAACAGAACATTTCCTGGACTGACTCATTTGTGAGTGAAAAGGAAGAAAGCAGTTCACAAAAGGGAGGAGATACTGACCATAAAACCCACGCTGTGAGCACACAGTACAGAGTGTTGGTTTAGTGCAGGGAGTACACAATCCCCACCCTAGCAGTTAGACAGGAACTAGGCCCGGTGCTCAGAGGGGCAGCTTACCTGACGTACAAGGACCTCTTCTCACTGGTCCGGAGAGACCCCGACCCCGAGCTCATGCTGCTGTTCATCATTTGTTCGCGCAAGTCATGTATCTTGGATTCAAAGCGACTGTACTCTGTCAGGGAGACAAGGGGAAAAGAATGAAGCCAAGGAGCTCCCTGGGCCAGCACACCCCTGGTCAAAAAGTCAGGAGGACACTAGGCTTCAAAGCAGCCGAGAGGTGGAATCTCTGCTTTGATAAGCAGAGTCCCTCCCCCAAGTTGAGAAAGACAGACCAACCCTCCCCACCAAGAAGAGGAAAAAGGCACCTAGGGGGAAAAAAGAGTTGCATTTGGGTATGTCAAATGGAAACAGCTTTTATCTGCTTCAAAATCTCACTGATCCTTACAAAATAACAACTGGAAAGAGGTTCCAGGGCAGCCTTTATAAATCTTTAGAGCAGGCACTAAGGCCCAAGGAGAGCAGATGGGCAAGGAGACTTTCCCAAAAAGCGGGCTGCAGAGAACAGATGGCCCTGAGACACAGGGCAGGGGGGCTGGAAGGGACCAGAGGCTATCCAATCACTGTTAGGGAAGGAGGACAGTTTCCCCAGGATGACATTTTTAGTGAAGACAGAGTAGATCCCAGTACAAAGTCTAAAAAGAAACAAGCTGCAACCATTTGTCCAGCATTAAATCTCGAGCTCTCCTTAACACAACATTTTCAGGTCTATAACTGTTTGTAAAATGGGGTATGCTGAGAGGCACACAATGTAGAAATATCAGAAAACAAGGCGGACTTCAGTGACAAGCTGACTTTAAAAGCAGTCAAGATTTATACTGGAGGCTGAAGGTTGAGCAACTGCACTTCCAGGGGAAGATTTTCACAAAAGCATTCTTACGCACCACATAGGGGCTGGCAAGAAGCAACCCCACCTAGTCAGTGTGACTCTGTGGGAGAAAACACAACACCTGCTCCAACACCTGCCCTCCACCTCGGCTCCCCCCCCCCCTCGGCTCCCCCCCTCGGCTCCCTGGGCGAAGCAACCTGACCTTCAGCTGGGTGAAAAGGGAAATGCGCAGAAGCCAAGGTAAGGACGGGTGGAGCTAAAAGTCACATAAATCTCCTCCTCTCAGAGTTTCTTTTTCTTCCCTGTGGTATCAATGGAGCCAACCAGTTAAATTCACATGTTCTTTCATTCATCACACACTGAGTGTCACTGAAATTTGTCCACCTTACTTACTCCTGTCCCTACAATCCTAGAGGAAGTTGACTCACTGACTCACCTATTAAATGGTGGTGCGGGGGGGGGGGGGGGGGGGGGGGGGGCGGCGCACAGCAGCTGGACATTGTGCCTGTTCTGAGACTTACAAGGCAACACATCAATACAAATAAGCTGTCCTAATCTAAATGTAAAGGGTGGTGACTGATCTGTCATAGAAGCCTTGGGCTGTTGGGAGAGACAGGATACTTACCTCACTCCAGGGCTTGGCCTCTAACCCCTGAATCAGGGATCATTTCTCACTCCTTCCTTCCAGGCCCTCCCTTCAAGCTCACTCACTCACTCAGCGAAGAACCATGCAGGCAAGAGATTTGACCAGGCAGTACTTCCCTGGTGACGATGAATCAAAGAACAGTACAACTGTACGTAGAACCTGGACTGAATCTAGCTCAGTGCCGCATACCAGTAACCACAGTACCAGAAGGCTAGGGCAGAAGGGGCACAAATCCTAGGTCAGCCTGGAATATAACCCAAGACCCTGCCTTACTAAAGCAACACAACCCCCAAATTCAGAACACCGATGAGTGATATCCAATCTATCTTCAAGGGTTTTGCTCTCATCTATGCATAACCTTCTTTGGAGGTGACCCTGCCCACTGAACTCTAACAGAGCAGCAGCAGGCCACAGCGGTTGCTTAGTAACTGTTTCTCAAAAAGAAAATCCTTTAAAAACAACCACCAAGCCACCATTTCCTCAAAACTCATAATCCAAGATTGATAATTCTGAGCCAGGGGACCCAATTAAAGTAAGAAAGGGAAGGGGAGCAAAGCTGCTGCTTTGTGGGGTCTGTTATCAGCTTTTCAAGTTCATTGGACTGCATTATTCATTTTTCTTATTCAGATGAACCCCTAGAGTTTCACTCCTTACCAGTTTCTGGCTTCTAGCTGGATACTATCTACTGACCACTAGACACAGAGTATCCTGTGCTAAATGACTGCTGAGGAAAACTGTGTCCAAATAGAAGCATCTGTTATCAAACCAATAAAGCAGATGATTTAACTGATGGCCACCAGCTTTACAGAGGCCATCCAAAGGTAGTAAAGAAGTATCATGGGGCTGGAGAGATGGCTCAGTGGTTAAGAGCACTGACTGCTCTTCCAGAGGTCCCGAGTTCAAATCCCAGCAACCACATGGTGGCTCACAACTGTCCATAACTGCAGTTCCAGAAGAGTTGATGCTTTAGTTTCAGGGGGTAACTACTGGGAGCAACTGAGGTTGCTCATCACCGTTTTAGGACATTAATAACTCCCACTGGTCACCCAGTTAATAGATCCACAATGCTAGGGAGGGAATAGAGGCCCAGACAAGCCCTTTACCAGTAAGCTACATCCCAGACTGGTTAAGATACTTTATAAAGAACAAAGATAAAGTCATTCCAACAATAATGTATGTGGAATGGACTCAAGACAGTGACTATTACTATTAGCAAATATTTCCCCAACACAAAATCTTCACTTATAAAACAGCTAAATTCTAAGACTTCCCAAGATTTTTCCTTCCCTTCCACTTACCAGTAAAGCAGCCATTATTTGGAGGGCATCTCTTAGGCCCAAGTCACTGCGTAGGAAGCTACTTGACCATCCTTCCTTCTGAGAGGGCCCCACTTCAAATAGGCTACTTTCAAGAAGCACTACATATTACTAAAATCTCAAGTCTATTAAACTGCACTTTATTCATTTTCCCATTCAGATAAACCCAACCATTTGTGACCCACGATGAGTCATACTCTGCTTCCTCCTTCCTTTTTACCAATGCTAATCACACAGGAGAAAGCAGAAAATCATACAGGCACAAGTAGAAGCCAGTACAGAGAGAGGATTTCTCAGGGACCACAGTGTGCTTTAAGATCAGAATTCTGAGAAGCCCCCCATGCTGTCCCTGATATACTGTATCCTTAGCCACTGAATGGAGCAGAGCCCAGAAATCTGCCTTCAGAAAGCATTAAGTAACCGTGATGCCCCATCAAGTTGGACCCAGCTGGTCTGGACTCAGAGAAGCCAGTTTGGTTTTGGGTAATAGCAAGGCAATGATCTGAGAAAAGTTTCCAAAGGAAGGCAGGGCAAGAGGAATGGCATGCTCCCCCTACCCCAAAACTTGATAATACAATCTCAAATCCACAAATGGAAAATGCAAAAGAGGCCATTGCTCAATGTGCCTGCAAAGGTTTGTAAAGACTACAACAGTGGGGTTTTCGGCTTGGTCCCCTTCCTGGTCTCTTATGCATGTGCTTCTCCATCTCCAACAAATGCTTTTTCAACTGCCAAATAAGACCATACAAAAGTGTTTTAATCTTAAAATTTTGATTTTTTAAAATTTGCAGTACTGGTTATCAAACCCAGGACTTCACGCATGCTAGGCAGACCCTCTACCACTAAGTCCAGCCCCTGACTTAAAAAAAAGTCTGTTTCCAGTTTCTTCTTTAGAGATTTCTGTCTAGTTTCCTCCTCCCGCTATTTGGAAACAATCACTGTTAGTATTTTTCATATCTATCTTTCCAGGCTTCCCTCCATACATATCTATGTATTCACAGCTCAGACAGAGACACACATATACTTGCTTTCATTCTCTGATGTCATAGAAACCCATTCACATGAGCACACAAATAAAGACCACATACATATTAATGGTCACATAGTAATGCATATTCAAGAGGACATAATCTTATTCAGTCATATCCTGGTCAATGTAGATGGGGCTCTTGCCATATGGCCAGGATAACCTAGTGTTCACTTGCTGTATAGCCCGGGCTGGGCTTCAATTCATGGCAAGTGTACCTCTCAGACTCTGGAGTGTTGGGATTATAGGTATGCACCAACACGTGCAGCCTACATCAATCAATGTTCAATCAATGCTGCACTGTACAATTGCATGAATCTGTCTGAAGCACAGATTTCTAAATGTGAAAGTGCAGAGTCAAATACACAATCAATGCCCACTCAGATCATCCCAGAGCTGAGTCAGGGTACAATACAGTACTAGCACACTTGCCTGTCATACATGTGACCCTGAGTTTTATCTCAGCATTACAAAAAAGCAAAAAAAAATTGATTGTAACTATCATATGAAACTCCAACATTCTGAAACCATTCTGAAGCATTTCTGACTGTAAAGATAAAGTGATATTTGGAAGCTTCCAGAAGCCTTTTGGTTTCTATAGAAGCAGAGGCAAAATTTACTTTTGAGAACAGACTGGTCTTTGGTTTGGGAAACCTTTTGTTTGGGGACTACACTTTAGTGAGCCTTTCAGCTATGCAAAAGTAAAGCCAAGCTTTTTCTCTGGAACAGAGCACCATTTCCCTGCCTTTTGGTTAAGAGGAAGTCTGGAAAGGATAAGACAGAAAGGATGTAATGTTCTCTGCACAGTAATGCAAAGGGCTGCTCTACCAGTGAGTGTAGTACTCCAGCATTAGTGCCCAGGTCACAGGCCTCCCTCTCCTTTTTCAGGGTACCGTTAAGTCCATTTTACCTGTAAAATGGTCTACCTGTCTTTATAAGTATCTAGGACTAGATTTGACCACTCACTGTGCCTTCTCCTACCTGAAGCCCAAGCTTTTCTTTCCTTACACTAAAATGTCCCCTTACTATGACTGACACCCCCACTTTTCCATGCACAGCCAGTATGTCACAAGTTCTGATCTTTCTTCTTGATCACGCCATGTCCTCACTCCATCTCTCGCTTTCATAGCTATTGCTTTTCTGTTGATTTAACTTCTTTGTTTTCTCTGGACTATTTTAGTTTCTTTAAAGACTGGTCTCTGTTACCCAGGCCTACTGAAAATCCGGGCCTCAAAAGATCCTCCAGCCTCAACCTCCTGAATGGTTGTGACACCAGTGTCAGAATGTTTTATCTATGCCCCCCAGCCATGAATTAGGTCACATTGCCTCTGCCTGACTTAGGTCACATTGTGTCATTGTTTTTCCTCTGGGCCACTGTTTATTGTGGTAACTGGTCTTTAGATCCTTATTTGGCCACTATAAAACTACAGTTTCAAGACTTCCCCATCCAAATATGTATGACCACAGCTACTAAAGAATCTTACCCTAACACCTGAAGTAATCATTCAAGGACTGCTTCACCATTCCTGAATATTATCTACCTGTTTCTCATTCCACAAATGCTCTTGAATTTCCTGGTCTCGAACCCTTGAACACAATTCATTCGCATCTCTCATGTCCTGCTCCTCTATTGCTTTTCACTGCCTGAAGCCAGACACTCTTTGTGCCCTTCAACACCATTCCTTCATTACTATACAAGTCTTATCCACTCATGAACTTATTCACCTATTTACCAAGTGTCCACTGCATACCACTCACTGTGTTAGCTGTTGAGAATATACCAGTAATCAAAACCGTCCCTATAAATTACAATCATATCAACAAACAACCACTCAATTACAACCTTTAAAACTGCAATGAATAAAAGAGCGGAGGGAGATTCAGACAAAATGACCCAATCTACTTGGGGAGATAGATTTCAACAAAGCTCTCCCTGGGAGAAGTGACATTTAAGTCCATAGGAAGGAGAGGGAGGAGGAAAGAAAAGGAGGAAGAGGGGGCTGGAGAGATGGCTCAGCAGTTAAGAGCACTGACTGCTCTTCCAAAGGTCCTGAGTTCAATTCCCAGCAACCACATGGTGGCTCACAACCATCTGTAATAAGATCTGATGCCCTCTTCTGGTGTGTCTGAAGACAACTACAGTGTACTTATATTTAATAAATAAATAAATAAATAAATAAATAAATAAATAAATAAATAAATAGATCTTTTTAAAAAAGGAGGAAGAGAGGAAAGAGGAGTAGGGAGAGAGAATATAAACCTTCTGATCTTGAGGTCCCACAAAATGCTGAGTAGGGAAGGCATGGCTGAATCCTATGTAGCTCATGTTCGGAATGACTCCTAACAGCTACCCAACAAGCTCATCAGTTCAGATCTCAAACTCAGTTCCCATTCGCCATTGCTGAGCTGCCCCAAGGTTTTAAGCAATCACCAACTGTGAAAAATGACAGCGCACTGGTGGAAATAAAGCTACAAGCTCTACAGAGAGGCACAGATTCTGATGAGTGTAAATTGTTTCAGCCTTCTAATGTTGCCTTTGGAGTCTGAACCTTTGGGACTGCGTGAATTACAAGCACCTATGGAAATGTTTGAAGACAGCTCTTCATGTCTTCAAACTAAATGGATGGAGCTAAAGAAGTTGATCAGGACACCTATTACCAAGCTAGACATGGTGGCACACACCTGCAATCCTACCACTCAGGAGGTCAAGATACAGGACTACCTCAATGTCAAGGCTAGCCTGGGCTACAATGGTACATGTCTTAATACAGTAGCAACAAGAAATCTCTAAGTACAGCATACATGAATTGACAAAAGGTATGTTTCTTGGAATTTTTGCCTCTATACAATTAAGAAAATGTGGGTTAGTTTGTCATTATGGGCCCACTACTTCAAGAATCCAACATCTTTAAAGCTAAACAATTTTGAAAGGCTATTCTAATTATAACTTTATGATTTTAAGAAAAATAAATGAGGTTCATGAGGAATCAAACCTAGGATAATCTATTTCTTTTATTTAACAAAATTTTAAAATCTACAAATAACCTCAAACTCTTTGCTTTATATATATATATTAAAATAAAATCTCAAGGGTATGTAAGCCAGCAGAAGTGACAAACAGCTTCCATATGGACAAATATCGCTTAAGGAAAAATAATTCCAGCTCTACCCTTAGAACGATGACTTGAAATTATGACTAGCCCTACACAGAAACCTGTTCTGGTCCCTGTACTGTCACAGTGCACTTCCTCAGAGACACATACTCAGCCAAGGCTGAGAACAAAACAGAAAACAAGATGCACTCCGTAAGTAAGCATGCTAGAACAATTCCAGTTTTCCCTACAGACTGTGTGGGGATTTTGTGTTGGTGTGAGTGTGAGTATGTGTGTGTGTGTCTGTCTGTCTGTCTCCCCAAGAAGTGAGGATGTAGGAAGAGCTGGCTGTTTGAGTGAAAGTGTTATGCTCACTAAAGTCTTTATAACACCCAGCCACTTGGTCTGAAATGAGTACAAAAGTAGCTTGCTTTCACATCCATCAAGTAGTCAGATTGGGTAAAAGCTTCAAACAGGGCCTTCTCCCTACTTCAAAGGAAATTTCACATAGCCTGTTCCAATGAAACATGACCAAGTGTTTAGCTCCTTTAACCCACAAATCAAAGTATATAGAAAGGTCACCCAAGGCAGGTCTTCTCTTGCAGAAAACCTGAGAATGAAGGTACAATTTTACCCTTAGTGTGCTCTCAGTACCAGACATTCTCAGAACAATCTTTTACACTCAATGGTAAATGCTACCTCATAATGACCAAAACATACACAGCTTATAATGAAGCTTGCCAATCTAAGTTGATGTTACCAATTTCTATATTTTGTCAGGTCAATAATCCACATTTAAATATATATCCTTCACAGTAATCCTCCCCCCAGAATTATGAATTGCCCAACAATCTTACTAGAGTATCATCTGAACCTTTTAAGTCAAATTCCTGTAAAAAGGAGACCAGAGAAAAAGGGCTCTAGAGAAAGACCCCTTCTCCTCTAGTTTATAGTTGCTAAAGTATCTGTGATTGCTTTCAAGTAATCTCTTTGTAAAATAATCAGATAGTCCAAGGTAAACCATGACAGAACAGAGTAAGAAACTCCAAAATCCAAATTATGAGAGTATAAAATAATTTTGCTTATAATAAAAATAAGTCTTCAAGTCAATGGTTCTAAATGTGAAGCAAAAACATTAAGTAACCACAAGAAAACACAGTTGGGCATTTATTTTCTCTCGGGATAGGAAAGGACCTTCAAGATCTCTCAATACAGACCAAAAGCATGAGAGGGAATGAAAAGCTGATTTGTTGTAATCCTAGCACATGGGGAGCTGAGATAGGACGATAGTTGAGGTCAAAGCCTGCTCAGTCTACATAGCAATTCCGTGTCTCAAACAAAAAGGGACAGTAGGATAGCTCAGTAGTAAAGACTCTGCTTAGCTTATGTGAGGTCTTGGGGTTTGATTCCCATCACTGAAACAATAAAAAAAAAACGAATTGCAAAAGCCTTTGTAATATATCCAACAAAGAACTAATAATTTACCTATATAAACCTTCAATAGCTGATTGTACCACAAAAGGAAATGGAGAAAGTGTATAAACAGGCACTTGTTAGGGAAGTGACCTTCCATTTTAACCCCAGCACTTAGTTTTTGAGTCATAATCTAGCTATGTAGTTCAGGACAGCCTTGGACCTCCTGAATGCTAGGATGACAGGCTTGTTCCATCACACTGAATGATAGGAAACTGGAAAGGGATGAAAGGCGTGGGAGGGGGTGGAAAGTGGGTAACCAACACTAAGGATTATAAAAAAGTCATAAGGAATCTACTATTTTATAAGTAGTGTTAAAATATAATTGAAAACTAGTCAGAATGAAGGTATCCTGCACTGCACAGGGAGATGTTTCTCCCAGAAGCCCCAGGTTATTTTTTGTTTTGTACTCCCTGCCTAGCAACTCACTACCTAGACCAGGATGGCCCCTAACTCAGAGATTTGCATACTTCTGCCTCTCAAGTGTTTATAGAAACTATCTTGATTTGTTTTGTTTATTTGTCAACTTGACAAGCTAGTCATCTGAGAGCCGAGATCCTCCAAGGAGAAAATGTCGCCAAAAGACTGGCTGCAGGCAAGCCTGTAGGGCATTTGCTTAATTAATGATTGATGCAGAAGGACACAGCCAATTGTGGGTGGTGGTATCCCTGGGCAGATGGTCCTGGAGTGTAAATGAAAGCAAACTGGTGGCTGGAGCAATGGCTCAGTGGCTAAGAGCACTGACTGCTCTTAGGTTCAATCCCCAGCCCACACTCCAGCATCTGACAACCATCTGTTTCTGCAGTAAATGGAACCTGCTGAAGCCCTCTTCTGCCCCTTTGGGGATTCTTACACAAAATATAAATATAAAAGAAAGGTGGTGCTGACGGTGGCAGTGGTGGCTGTGGAAGCCTTTAATCCCAGCACTCAGGAGGCAGAGACAGGCAGATCACTGAGTTCAGGCCCAGCCTGGTGTATAGACTGAGTTCCAGAACACCCAAGGCTATACAGAGAAATCTCCTCTCTCCTCCTGCCCCCCCGCCATCATTCTGTGTGTATATGTATAAGTATACACATATGAATGAAAGCAGGCCCAGCAAGCCAGCAACTAGTTTTCTCTATGGCATCTGATTCAAGTTCCTGCCACCAGGTTCCTGCCCTGACTGCCCTTAGTGATAGAGTGTGATCTGTGAGTTGTAAGGGGAGATGATAAACCCTTGTTCCTCAAGTTGTGTTTAGTTAGTTAACATAAAGAAAAACCTAACTTAGAAGCCATTGATTATTAAAGAAAACCCCCCAGTGGCAGATATGGGAAAACACCGGGAAGTTGTTGGTCAGAGAGGCCACAGAGGCCCCCAAAGGTTACCCACCAGAACTGGATGGTAAGATCCTTCTGCTGAAGATACTATACACTTTAGTCACAGGACATGGAAAATTAAGCTGGAGCTGAGTTGATACCTTCCTCCTAGCTGGCTAGTTTTCATAGTGCTAGAAGGTGCTACCCAGGCTGCTACAAGAGAGGTTATCAACAGTCTCAACCCGACTGTGAGTCCTGTAAGGACAATAAGGACCAGCTTGGCAATATGTACCTGTTAGTGCAATAATGCCATGAATATTGTGGGGTAGTTAACACTGTGAGAGTGGATCTGAAGCCCATTCCACACAGAAAATCCATGCTGAGTACTGTAAACCTGCTCAAGAGCTGATGGCTGGAGGAACACGTGTTCAAACAGCCTTTGAAGCACTCACGTTTATGTCCAAATAAATAACAGTGCTGTTCTCAGCTTTTATCACAAAAGCTTCCTACTGCACTGGATGGTGGTTAATGAAGAGACTCATAACTGATAGAAGTACTGAGAGTAAGGTAAAGTGTTCAGCCCTAGATGGGACAGCACCATAGCCCACTTCCAAGGCTTGGCTATAGCAGGATAGGTTGAAAAGAACAGAAGAGCTGGAGGATGGAGAGGTGTGCTGCAAAAAAGGCATGGCCACTTCCCTTACAAACTCACTGCAACGCTGCTTACCTACATAAGACCCACACAGATCGGGGAGAGCCAACAACTTTCATTCTGCAAGGGGGAAGGGCTTATGAAGGCCAGTCCCACAAGGAGCCATTGCCAATTAACAGTGGCTTGGGGAAGGAGTGTCACTTTCTTTAATGTTGTACTGATTGATGATAAGTTCCCCATGCTCCAGTAAATAACCTCCCACCCATGTTCATGCAAGGAACTCTAATTAAACTCAGTGGGGGCCCTCAAGCAAAAGGACATGAAAGGGTTCGGCAGGGGAGGGGAGGGGAGTGAAAGAGTGCTAGGAGGTGGCAAAGGTTGAAATTCATTCTATGCATGTAGAAAACTGCCAAAAGAATGGAAATAAATAAAATTACTCTGCATTAGTGAGAAATTTTTGGTGGGGGAGGGGACCTTATATTGCCCGCAGAGGTAAAAGCTAATTTGAAAAAAATGCATCAAAAGCATTAAACAGGTTCATATTCTTTAAATGAATAATTCCATTTGAAAGAACATATTCTCAGGAAATAATTATAGATTCAGAGAAACCTTGTACAAGGATATTCATTAAGGCATTTTTAGAAGAACAGAATATTGGGGGGAAAACCCTAAATATCTGTAGCTACTACCGGAAGAATGGTTACCTGAATCATGGCACACATGAGGGGCTATTTGTTAACTACTTCAAATAATTTTCTCAAATAATATGTAATGACCTAAGAAAATAGTCATGATGTAATTTAAAATAATGAAAAGAATATAAAAATTGCCTCAATCTAATAATCCCATTTTCAAAGTTACAGACACAGTGTATGTTATGTAAAATATAAATACATATGGTTTGAGAAGAAACATACAAAGATGTACAGGCGCCAGTGGTTATCCCTGGAGGTAGTTTGACAGGTGATTTGAATTTTATGACTTTGTATTTTTTATATTTGCAATTATATGAAATTCTTATATTTTTTATATCCAGGAATAAAATTGAAGGGATCTGAGTAAAAAGACACACTGAACAGACCAACAGTATACCAGGGCAAAGCCAGGGTGTACTTACACTAGAAATGTCAGTCTACACTGCTCCTAGCTTAGCAATCAGGTGCAAACAAATCTACATGAACAGAGAACCATTATAACCCAGGCACTGAATGCCTTACTGAAGTCTACATCCACCACAGTCATACCTTCCTGACCCACACTGCAGCAACCCTGTCCTCTGAGAGAATATGAGCAAGCTGCCCTGTCTGACTTTGGTGCTTACCACTTTCTTCTTCTGGACAGTTAGAAAACACTAGAAAAGCCAGTTTGGAATTTAACCCCACATTTACAAAATTCTTTCTCTTTTTTGAAACTCAAATCCTTTAAGTACATGTTTATATAAAACATGTTATCTTCATTTTTTTAGCTAACAAAATATCTCATCACTCAATTTTGTCAAACAGAAAATTCAAAAAATTTCTGAGGCTTTTGCTTTTCAGGGAGCTGTGAATTCAGTGAAAAGTGAACAGAAGCCTTTCTCAAGAGGATAAAAGCCTAGCTCAAGAGAGAGGGGCGGATGAGAACCTTTATTAAAGCAAAGCAGTTATTGTATTAGTTCAAGATCACGTGATTTAATAAGTACAAACAAAAATTCATAAATTGAGTTAAAAACTTACTTCCACTTATCTAACAGAATTTTAGCTAGAAAACATATAACAAAACATTTTACATAATCTCCTCATTTTAGACATTAGGAAACTGAGTCTAAAAGTCAAGAATTTTTATCCATTTAGAGAAAAATCCAGAAGTAGATCTCAGGAGCTTGGCTTCTCTAATATAGATAATATATGACCTTCTATATCATATATGTAGGAGTCTAGTATCTCTATATTGTGCTAATAGATATATGTGTAGGTATACATGTGTGTGCATGTATTTTACACAACAGTGGCAAAAACAAGTTTTAATTTCAGTAACAGTGGCAGTCCCAAATTACTCTCTCTCTGTTCCTCTGTTTAAAGCAATAGAACATTTACCCTTTAGAAGAATATACTAGTGTTGTTTTCTTCTTTTTAAAACCATCAGAGTCATTATGAAGGTCAAGATTTCAACAGCTAGTACAATAGACTGAAAAAACGTCCTCAAATGCTATTAATTACATTTAAAACCCATTCTTATTCCTACATATTACTGTAGTCATTCCACCTAGCAGGAAGATCTGATGTTTAACAAAGAGCAAAGCTCCTAAGATTTTGACTCACACCTAGCAAGGACAAGAAAGCACCTGTCTAGCTAGGTTCAAAACACCGTGCCAAATTTCACTCCAATGTCCTTGGGGCTACAGAAACACAGGACACGGAAAAGCCCAACACAAACACACATGCAGCTTCAGGGGACAAAACTGTGAGGAAGGAGAGCTACATATTCTCTTCTAAGTTTACAAAACTGGGTAGGCCTGAAAGGGTGTAGTCACTTCAAGAAGTCTGGCAGTGCCTCAAAAATGTTGTTACCTTCTGACCCACAGCAATTTTACTTCTAGGTGTAAATCCAAGAGAGCTGAAAACATCTGTTCACAGGAAAACTTCGTCAGGAATGTTCGTAATAGCAGTATTCACAACAGCAAAAAAGTGAAAAGAACACAAATGCCCGTCAACCCAAGAACAGATAAACAAAATGGGTTCTAACCGCACACTGCTGTCATCCTACCCTGAAGCAGTGAGGGACAGACACATGTTACAACATGGCTGAACCTTGAAGAGGTTACACTAAGAGAAGCTGGGCACAACAGGCCAAATATTGCAAAGTTTACATGAACTGCCTAAGGTTGTGGGGGCAGGGAAGAGCTGGGGGAAACACAACAGACTGGTAGTGGGTCAAATCTTCTAGGAGTGATGAAAATATTCTAAAATTGACTGTAACAAAAATCCTAAAAATTGAAGAAAGAGCTGAAATGTATATCTTAAATGAACATGCTCATATTATGGCATGTGAATTATATCTCAATAACTTGATTCCATAAAAGGTGGACCCTATCATTCTTATCAGATCATCATTTCTAGCTAAAGCATCTTCACTAAAGCTTTAAACCCCTCCAGCACACTCAGCTGGTGGGACTGAGAGCTAGCTACTTACCTTTGGGTTCCTTCTAATCACTGGAGCAATGGCATGCTTGGCACTCTTTGTTCTCAAGTTAATTTGTAAACAGGGTGAGAATCAAATCAAAGCAGAACTGAACAACAAATAATAAGCCCTTAAAATATGTTCAGCATTACTATTGGGGAATGCAAATCAAGACCACAAGGAGATTCCACTTCACACCCAGCAGGATGGTGACAACCAAGAGAACTGACAAGTGTTGGGGAGGATGCAGGGATGGTACAGGCCCAATAGAAAGCAGCCTGGACAGTCCTCTAAGGGGAATGGTAATGTGATTTGATCCAGAGAACATATCCAAGAAATATGTAAGCTTCTGCCCACTGAAAGGTTGCAGGTTGCGCATTAATGTTCACAGAGTATTATTTATAATAGTTCAAACACACACACACACACACACACACAAAGAGAGAGAGAGAGAGAGAGAGAGAGAGAGAGAGAGAGAGAGAGAGAGAGAGAGTACCACTACATGCTACAACATAATTACCTTGATTGCGTGCTAAGTAAAAAAAAGCCAGTCTCAAAAAGCCACATACTATGTACTTTCCCTTAGATGAAAAATTCAGAATAAACAGTAACTTCATAAACATCAGAAAGGGGATTTGTGGTTGCCTAGGGCTAAGAGGGATAAGAAGTTTGAGGGTTGGGGCTGGAGAGATGGCTCAGCAGTTAAGAGCAGTGAGTGAGTTCAATTCCCAGCAACCACACTGTGGCTCACAATCATCTGAAATAGGATCTGATGCTCTCTTCAGGTGTGTCTGAAGACAACTACAGTGTACTCACATATACGAGAATAAAGAAACCGTAAAAAAATAAAAAGAAGTTCGGGGTGATAGTTAAGCTATTAAACTCCATTATGTGTAGCCTTGAATTAATTGTTGTCATAAAATGAATGACAAGGTTGGGGGTGTCACTCAGTGACACAACCCCTGCTTAGCATACATAACGCCCCAGATACCATCCCCAGTACTCAGAAGGAATGACCCAACTCCAGTTGACAAAATGAGAAATGCCTACTTACACCATTAATATTCTAAACCTGGTCCCATTGGCTGTTCAATTGAGCAAAGCAACTCTCCCCTCTCCAACACAACCACTTCCTATGGGAACTCACTTTTCTGTCGGAGACTCCCACATGCTTCCAGAAATCTCTTTCCTTCTTTCTGTGCAGGACTGAATGATCACCAGGACTGAAAAGCTGAGATAAACAAGGTGTGGTAGCATACACCTTTAATCCCACCAGCATTTGGGAAGGCAGAAGTAGGAAGATCTGGTCAGCCAACCAGCCTGATCTACACAGCCAGTTCCAAGCCAACCAAAGCCAGGTAAAGAGACCTTATCTCAAAAACAACAACAAAAACACAAAAAAGTACAGCCAGGCAGTGATGGTGCACACCTTTAGTCCCAGCATAGGGAGGCAGAGGCAGGAGAGTCTCTGAGTTTGAGGCTAGCCTGGTTTACAGTAGAGGACTGCCAGGATTACACAGGGAAATCTTGTTTGGACCCCCCCCCAAAGTATGTAGAAGCCCAGAGATTAAATGGCATCCAACCCCTCCTTGTACAGAGGAGATCTATTAGGAAGCTAGTATCTTAAACCTATCCCTCTCTATTACACAGAGATAGAGAAAATCCCCCATCCCTCCCCTCACTAGAGCCCCAGGTCTTTTGCTTCCATTAATTTGCCTTTCGTGGCCAGTTTATGTAAATGAAACCATGGAATTAGTTTCTTTTCATTTGTGTTGTTTCAGTTTGGTTTTTAAAACAGGGTCTCACTATGTAGCTCTGGCTGTTCTAGAAGCCACTATGTAAACTGAGCTGGCCTGGGACCCTGAGATCTGTCTGTCTCTGAAGTGCTGGTGGGATTTAAGATGTGCCTTGGGTTTTCTGTTTGTTTGTTTGTTTGTTTTTTGTTTACTTAATGTTTTCAAGGTTCAGCCTTGTTGTGACAACCAGTTCTTTATTCTGTTTTATGATAGAAGAGAAAATTTGGTCTAAATTAAGAGTGGCCTTTGTTCACCCATTGTAGATTTGGTGGACATTTAGGTTCTTTCCACCTTTTCACTCTGAGGACTTCTTCGTCCTTGCCTTAGCCTTGCTTTAGGAATGCAGTAGGAGTTTCAAAACTTCCTTTGCCTTGATGCAGTTTAATCTCTGCCCTCATGAGAGATCATATTGATAGGGTAGCAATGTTTACATCCTTCATTCCTAAATATGGGGAAATGTTGTAAAAAAAAAAAAAAAAAAAAAAAACCCTCTGGAACTTTCATGCTATCAGCCCTGACTCGGCTCTTCCAGAGTTTATGTGGAGGAGTTTCTGTGGTGAGCCCATTAGGCACCTTAAAATGGAAAAAGTATTCTCTCACTTAGCATACTTCTACCCCATATGGTTTTACATTCTAGTTAAAAACAAAAGCAAAATCAACCAAACAAACAAAATGTCAGAAAGGATCAGTCCCCACTTGGTCTACTTTAAATGATCCATTTCTGGCTCAATTATTGATTAGAGATCAGGTTTATACTGTAAAAACAAGAGGTCTTTCCACAAAAACAAGAGCTCAGTTTATAAACAGAGGGTGGAAGAGAGCAACTAGGGGGAAAGTGTAGGAGACCTCAACCAACATGTTAAAATGCCAAGCACATCTTACCTTGCTGCTGCAGTTCCAGAGGCCAGTGAGAAATAATACCCATTTTAAAATAGTTTGAAAGAAAGCCTCTGCTTCGCGCCAGCTGTTTAAATGTTCTATTTTAATGAGACGTTTAACTAACAGGTAGGATTTGGGTATCCACACCAGGTTGGAGCAATCAGAACGGAAACTATTAACTATCTTTCACGGTGCTATCTCATCATTTAACACTTCTATTTAACATCTCCAAACTTCATGGTGAAAACACAACATAAAGCTCAAACAGAAAGACCCGGTTCCTATACCTCATTAATCCACACTAAGCAAGCCACATATACCAAAAAAAAAAAAAAAAAAGTCTTGTTAGGAGCATTTCTAAGTTGCCACGCAGCCCCCTGCATGTTCAAGGGAGATACACTAGGAAGCAGCTACCTTAAGCCTATCACCTTCCCAGTGCCTGTCCCTCTCTATGTATTCCAAGGAGATGAAGGATCATGAAATTGTTCTAAATTTATCTGTGGCAACACAGGCACAACTCTGTGTCACTGAACTATAGACCTACATGTGGGAAGTGAAAGCTATTATGACTTATATCTCATTTTAAACATTTTAGAAGGCAGGGGGAAAAAAGTTCTTATCCTGACTGTTCTAATTAGTCAAAGCTATTTTTAAGCTCTCATGCTAAATATGATGTAGTCAAAGGGTGCACTGCAATGGTGCCTCTGCAGTCTCCTTCCATCCCCTGCTTTCTCTCACCCCCTCCCTAGTCCCCTATCTGTTATTCCTCCAGTCCCTTTCTGGTTATTCTTCCACTCTGAACTAGTCTTAGGTCTTGGTTGTTATAACCACTGTATGTGCCCCCTGGTGGACCTCAAAATTAAATGCTTTTTTGATCCTCAGCAACTTTCTCTGTGTGGCCTCAGGCCAGTTGAGTTCTAGCTCTCCTGGGGTTGTTCCAGTCTGCACAGCAGGGATGCAGAGTGTGATCTGACCCCTCCCGTGCTCACATTCTATGTGAAAAGCCAAATAATGAACAGTTGCTTAGCCAACAACACGAAAAGTCTCTACCACTTTTGCCAACAGATGGACATATTTGGATTATTCAACCTTGCAAACAGGCACCATGATGCAATCTTCCAAAGAGCCATATTTAATATATTTTTTAAATTATCAACATGTAATCCTTACTCTTAAAAAAAGGGTTTAAGAAAAGTATGGGTTCAATGCAAAAAAGTTTGATGGCCTATCTAGACCGGCACCTAAAGGTCCACTTTCAAATGAAGAGAAATGCTTATTAGAGCTCTGTTGGATTGAGCAAACCAAAGGAAAAATAAGACTGGGGAGGTACTGCTTAGCTGTGCTTCTCTAATTCCTGAAAGGAAGGCCTTGAGCAGCAAGTGGTAGAAAGAACTGACCCAAGACAGCATCTCAGTCTACATCATAAACTCTCAAAACCACACTGAGAGCAGCAGACAGGGCAGGAATGACTTTAGCCACTCACAGCTTTTTATGCAGACCAGTTGCATTCCCCAAACCCAAGTCATAGAAATATTTAGTCACCAGTTTCCAGCATACTGCCACCAGGCAAATTCACAGTATTGGTTCCATGTGTCCAGCATCAGAGAGAAAAACCATTTTCTCTTACACACACACACACATGCAAACACAGCAGTGGGGGCAGGCAAGCAGGCAATTCGAAGCCATTTCCTCTACAGAATCTACTCTTAAATTGAGGGCAAAAATGATAAATATTAGTTGCTGGGAAAAATCCAATAGCGAACCCTCTCTTCAGAAGCAAACATCATAAGCCTGATTCACATAAAACAATATCCCTAAGGAGCATTCCCTGTCAGGAAGCCGAACGGCAAACATGGAGAGAAATAATTCCAAGTGTCCATTTGCATCTCTCTTTCCAATTATCGTAGACCAATGAGCTCCCCTAATAGTTAACCTGCCTGCACTCCTGTCTCCCATCAAGCCTGCTAGAAAGGGTGACAGAGCCCTTTCTCTTATGGCTCGGAGGGCACAGAACTAGCGTGGGGGGAGGGGCGGGAAGGACAAAGGTGGTTACTTTTGAGTCTTCTGAGCTTTGTCACAGGGATCCTAGCTTCTCTCGTTCTTCTTGCACAACTAGAGCACCTGCCAGCACCAGGTTCCTCCTCCACAGGGGTTTCAGGCCTGCAGGGCCTGAGTGTCCAAGGAACCCAGGCACTGCAGCCCTAAGGGGACAAAGGCCAGGATTGCAAGAGGGAGGAGAGATGAAAGATGTCTGGTTCTCAAGAATGAAACCTTGAGAACACTGGGGACACGAGAATCCTAAACTACGTGGGGAGTTCCTAGGGTTAGAGGGAGAAAGGAGCATGGGGAAAAAGGAACATTTAGAAAATTCCTCCGAGGGATTGAGGGCAGCTGGGGACGCTGCAGGAAGGAGGCTGTGGGCTGTACTGAGGCTTTAGGACGAAAAGGGGCAACAGTTGATGGGTGAGAGGTGATGGCCCAGAGGTGAAAGCCAGACAAGGTTCGGTGGGCGAAGAGCCCCTCGCAGTGCAGTTGAAGAAGCCAAAGTGGCGGGGAAGGGGCGTCGGGGTGCGCAGCGCAGGCTTTCGGAGGAGAGGGCAGAGATGGGTTGCAATGTTGGAAAAGAAGCTGAGAACAGAACAGTAGAGAGACTTGGGGGGACTGCGAGGAGGTCTGGCCCCCGTCCATCCCACCTCACCTGGCGCCCAGTCGGAGTCCAGGTCTAGTGTCGAGAAAGCGCCGGCTCCGGCCGGTCCCTCTGTCCCGCGCAAGAGACCACGGACACAAAGCGGGGCGCGCGGGAGGAGGGGAGAAGGGGGGAGGGGAGGGGATAGAGGAGGAGACGCCAGAGGCGCAAGGGGAGGAGGGGCGCCCGTCGCCCTCCGCCTGGGTCAGGGGGCGGGGCGTGCGGCAGGAGGCCGCGCTCGGAGCACCAATGGTTGTCCAGCTGGCTGGCAGGCTGGGACGCGCCTTCCTACAATTCACCTCCTCACCTGGGCCTCCGCTGGCCCGGGCCAATCAAACACCTTTGTTTCATAACCGGCTCCGCCCACCCGCCCCTGAGGAGGGCCTACTAGCTGAGAATACAAAGGTCTCCATATGGGTGTGATTCTCTTCCTGAATCCCCCATCCCAAGGGCTTAGTATCACCTAATTTGATGAAGGGCAATAAGTGGCACCTCCAAAATCTCTTAGGAGGTCTGATTTCTTATTCTCTGAGGTTCATCTAACCGATTTACTCTTTCCCAGGGCACGCAATTCCCAATGACCACTTTTGAGCCCTCATACTCCCTCTTTTTTTTTCCATTTGCCCTAAAAATCTCTTGGTGGTGTTTCTCATGGGCTGCTGCCCGCTACAGGCTTCCTGAGGTACTGCATTCCTCATCTGTAGGATCTCAGCACTCTTGATTGATGCTCCCAAACCACCACTGCTACCACACTGTCTAGAGGTTAAAGGAAATCCGAGGTGACTGCACTAGAATACCACGGACTGGTCAAATGGCTTTGTTCCCTACTTCCCTACGGTGGGATAAGCCAATGCTAAGTATAAGTTGAGATTCATCATCTCTGCACACCTTCCCTTCTCTTACCTTCAGGTCTATACTGGGCCACAATGGTGACTGATTGGCCAGCCCGTTTCAGAGCAGCTGCTGCCTGCTCATGGGTAGCATTCCTCAAGTTGACTCCATTTACCTGTTCAAAGAGAGGAGCTGTGAGCTACCTCAAAGTCGAGAGAAAGAGAGACAGAGAGAGAGAGAGACAGAGAGGGAGGGGAGGGAGGGGAGGGAGGGAGGGAGAGAGAGCCCTTATAACTGTTATAAAGAGGATGTACAACCTATCTCTCAACCCATTTGGATTGGTTTTCCACAAATTCCATCCTGTCCCCACAAAATAGGCCTAAAGGATACAATACCTCTGGTGTAATAACTATTTTTGTGGAAGTCAAATGCCAATTAAAATTAAGATCTAGAGATATTCATTTCTTCCTCAAGCATAAGTCTAGTCTTGTTGCCCTTTTCTAATTAAATATATTTATAAAACAATTTACATTTTCTTCAGTTCTTAGCCCTTCCCTCATTCATCCCAAGAAGCACTTCTTGGTGGACACAAGAACTCTCCATCTCCCTTTACACCTGGCACAGACCCATCCTCCCACCTCGACTTCGTCTCACCGTTAAGATCCGATCTCCCCTTCGCAACTCCCCACTTAGGTCTGCTGGGCCTCCTGCCAGGATAAAGGAAACAAAAATGCCTTCTCCATCCTCCCCTCCTACAATGTTGAAGCCTAGGCCTGTAGAACCTTTGTGCAGGATGATCTTGCGGGGCTCTCTGGAGAGAAAGGAAAAAAATATGACAAGAGGTCAGGACAAAGGATGACAGGAACTGTTGATTCATTCACAAGATTCATACTTGCACACTTGCTATAGGAAGTAAAGACTTGGGCTTCTATATGTGATGGATGCCCTGTGCTTCCCTTTGTCTCTTGAAACCTGCTTGGCTGCTCTTTTATGCCAGGTGCCAAGTTTCAGTTCCGTGTCCCTCCTTCCTAAAGTCAATTTCCCAATGGGTATTCCTCAGCACTCTCTTAAAAGTCCTCCAGAACTCTAGAACCCAAACTTCACAGTTCACTTGCTCCATTTCTTCCCCGAGACTTCTGTTCTAGTAAGCTCTGTGAACGGCCCCGGAGTGAAAGAGAAACGTGTACAGGGCAGTGGAGTCACCCTAGGGTGATCTCCCTGACCATCCAAAAGATACTTTCATTACACCCACTGCTGGGAAGTTTTGAAGTTCCACCACTGACCAATGAAATAGATGAGGAAATCCCAGGTCCCAAAGTGGGTCAAGCTGAGGAGGGAAGATTATTTATATATATAATCTAACTAAAACTAGTCATATCCAAGGACTTCTGAATGGTCACAGTGCCACCAGGTGAGCAGAATTATCTGCACATAGGTATCCATACAACTCGCCCGACTCCCCAGAACGCTGTCCCATCCGGCCATCTTCATTCGTTACAAGCATCTTTCCTAAGAGGAAGCCCAGGTCTCAAGTGAAACTCTTTCTTGCAGTTTCCAGTCTTGGGTTCGGTGCTCCCTACCTGGCATCCCCTCCAGGCCGCAGGGAGCGGAGCGGCCAGGCCCACCTCTGCGAAGCCCTCCTCCAGGCTGAAGCCGAGGCTGAGCCCAAACCCAGGGCCAAGCTTGAGCCTGAGAACTTGCGAGCCCTCTCCATGGCTCCTCTGGTTCTCCCCGGGTCAGTCTAGCTTTCTGTCTCCACCGCAGCTGGCCTAGCAGCCACCTAGGCCCCACCCTGCAAACCTGTCCCCCAGCAACCCCGGCCGGCCTGACCAGTTCAACGGCCCCGGCCCGCCGCCACCAGCACAGGGCGGAACCCTGCCTCCCGCGGTCCCGAGCTGGCCTGGCGGCCTTCCTGGCTCCCGCCAACCCCCTCAGCTCAAAGGCCTTCTTCAGCGACACTATGGATGGCTGCCGAAGAAAGGATTGCTACGGTCGCGGGGCAGCAAACTCCCCGTTGCCCCCACTTCCTCAGCCCCCTAGAAGCTTCACCCCTCCCCGGATCTGCATTTTCCGATCTGGGCCACTCGCTTAGCACTCCCCCTGACGGCAGTAGTCGTTCCTGCAGCCACCCCTGTTTCCTCTAAAGTCTGAAGGCCTCCCAGAGAAGGGCCCCAGAACTTACTGCTGGGAATGGTGAGGACCTTGCCCCCTTTACCATACTTCAGGAAGACCTGTCACCGGCCAGAAAACTTATTCTCACCCCCTCTAGGTTGAACGAACAGGGGAGTGTCTTACCTGGTAAAGTCTTCCTCAGCCAGCATGTGTCTGGGAATGGGAGAGTAGCGAGTAGGGGGCACCTGAGGAGGAGCAGGGTAGGTGACCTTGCTCTCCACTGCCCCAAGATAACCAAGGCTGGAATTATGGCTTATGTGATTGTCAGCCAAGGCAGTGAAAGCTGAGGTAGAAAGAGAGAGAAAAGAGTCCAGAGATGTCCCACTATGGAATTTTCCCCAACCCTCTCCAAGAATTTTTCCTCACATCCTACCTCAGGTACAAAAACAACCAAGAAATGCTGATTCCCTAGACCATGCTCTCTGCCTTACCTACTGCCCACCCTCACCCCCAGGGTTCCTCCTCCTCTGTCCCTTTCTAAACCCAGAGTTATTCCTGAGAGTCTTAGAAAGAGCTGAAGTCAAGGCAGTCTACCAAGAAAGGCATGACTGAGGTGTGACTAATAATCCTTACATCTCTGTAGCCTAATAACATTTCAAGGGCTTTCTCATCCATGATCTTATTTGATCTTTACACCAGCCCTATGTGTACACACACACACACACATACACACATACACACACACATACACACACACATACACACACACACACACACACACACACACACACACACACACATCATTAGCTTCTTTGGGCTAAAGAGGAAACTGAATTTGTGAAAAGAGCTTGCCCAAGGGCACCCAACTCGAAAGCACAAGGCTTGGACCTGAACTCAGTTATAACAATAGCATCTTCCTAGTTCTTTCTGAACAAAGGGCACAGATACTGTCTCCGCTGAAACCAGGACCAAAGACCAATGAGTACGTACTGCTGGCATAGTCAGGAGGAGCATACATGTCGTTGAGGTGGAGGCTGCCTGGCTTGGCCACCTTGAGATAGACCATGTCTGATGTGTTCTTGAGTGAGGCCACAGCTTCCTCATGCCTCACATCCTGCAGATTGGTGTTGTTCACCTAGAAGAGGAGACACCCTAGGGTGGGTCTTAGAAGGGAAAACCTCTCCAGGGTACTCCAAAAATGTTCTTTCAGTATACTTTCAGATCCAACTAGGGTAGGATCAAGGGGCTATAAGAGTGACTGGCCCCACTATGGAAAAAACTAGGGCCTCATTACTTGAGTAAACACAACTCAGGTGATATTCTTGAAATGTGCCAAAATGCCTTATCCTCTACTAAGGTTTGGATGGAGTGAGAGGGAGCACCAGAGCTGTTCCTCCCTACTCTGCTGTTTGGGCATCCCCTTGAAGGCTATCTCACCGCAAGCAGCCGGTCCCCAATCTGTAGGCGTCCATCCTTCTGAGCAGCTCCTCCTTCAATGATCTTGGTGATATAGATGCTGTTGTCTCCTGGGATGTGCTGGTTGCCAATGCCCCCAGCAATGCTGAAACCCAGGCCTAGATAGCAGCCAGCAGGAAGTGGGAGAGAGCCACAAGGAGAAGTTAGCATTTTTCCATTCATTTCAAAGCCAATTCCCTCCCCGTCCCCTCCAAAAGCTTCTTTCCCACCAGTCAAACACCGGTCTATCATCCCAAGGTCAGTAAGGATTGAAACTTAAGGTCAAGAAAGAAGGCTATGATCTGGGCCTGGAGTAATAATCATGCTAGGAGAAAAGCCACTCCCTTCTATTCACCTATGGGGCAGCCATGAACTTAAAGGCTTGGGGTGTTGCTAGAGCATAGGAACCAAGAGGGCCGCACCTTTTGGCCCTTTGAGCAGGTTGACCTCCATGATAGTCTCAGGTGGAGGCTGTCGCCTCCGCACCACCAACCGCACCACAGGGCCTGCCTCCTTCAGTGCCTCCACGGCCCGGCTGTGCACCACCTCGGACACGTCCACCTCATTCACCCGTAGCACACAGTCATTTACCCTGTGGGGAAAGCCCAAGAGGCATGACACTGTGTGGCCGCCCCTCTGTCTCCTGTATCCTCCCTCTCCTCATCTCTCCCTTCCTCCTTTCCCTCTCCTTCTCCTTCTCAGATATAATGGAAGGGTCATCCTGTCCCTTCCACCCACAGCCCTGCTTCCAGGCCATCTCACCCCAGCCTCCCATCCATGGCAGCTGCTCCACCAGGAATGATCTTGGTAATAAAGATGCCAGGGTCATCAGGGACATGAGGGTTGTCGATGCCACCTGCGATACTGAAGCCCAGGCCAGAGTTGCCCTGAGAAGGGGGTGGAAGGGCACAGTCATTTCATTCTGAGAGCACAAAGGAGGGTTCTTGGCTCTCCATCTCCCTCCATATCCCAGAGTAGGTTCTCCAGGTCCCATGGTAAGGGTGGGACACATTCCTCAGAAACCTAGCAGTTTCTCAGTCTATGTTGACCATTTTGGTGGGGAAACTTCAGCAAACCAACCCCCACCCCAAGTTTCCAGGCCTCAGTCAACATGATCAATATTTGTGAGTTGGTTGATAGCTGCAGTGATGTAGTTTCTGAGGGCCCTGTTTCCTCATACTCTCAATACGGGCTCCCCAGTGAGTCTTGAAATGCTGCTCAGGGCCCTCCCCTCTCATGGATGTAACCTTGGCTTCCCATTTCCCAATCTCTCAACTGGAAAACTTACCCGCTCCAGTACTATCTCCTCATATTTGAACATGCCATCACTGCCATTCACCTACAAGACACAAGCACTTCCTTCAGTGTCTCCTGCCCTCCCAGGTATCTGCACTCTAGTCAGTTTGCTTCGTTCCCCACTCCCACAAAGATCCCAAGTACACCACAAGGCATCTCTAGACCACGGACGGGGACAGGCTGACCCCAAGCAAGCATACCCCTCCCCTTGTGTCCAACCATATCAGTCCAAAACCAGCTGCTTGTTTAACCCAGATCAATTGTCTGAGACTGAGCCAATCAGTGGTCCACTCACCGATAGGCTGGGCTCCAGGGCCTCAGGGTTCACTAGGAGGGGTGCAGGGCTGGCCTAAGGGGGATGCAGAGATGGAGCATGGTGGGCAAACTGTACCACACCCAACATCCACAGGAAGCCCGGTGAGGGAACCTCTCAGTTTCTGAACAACAGCTCCTCCTGACATTGGGATCATAGACTCCCACAATGTCAGATATGGAAAGACAACAGACACCACTTTCACATGACAGTTGGGGACACTAAAGGCCAGAGTGGTTGTGGAGTGTGCCTAATGGCACACTGGGAGTTAGGATATAGAACTTGCATCTCCAGGTACTCTGGGTTATAGGAAGCTTCAAGGCCAGTGGTAATTTGGCTGATCATTCCTTCCCCATGTTATTTTCATCCGAGTTATTCTCTGAAAGCCCTATTTTTATACTTCTTTCAAAGGTTCCAGAAATCCAAGTTCTCAAATGGACAGGAACAAAAGTCCTAATCCATTTTTTTTCAAAGCAACTTTTGATTTGAACCCTTTTTGTGTTCCAAAGAAAGGGTCAGGGTGGGATTTGGCCAGTAGTTTGAGGACAAATTAGGGTAGGACAGGACTGGGATAAACAAAATTCCCCATGTCAGAGAACCTGAGGACCCATAGACAGTAGAAGCAGAATTTGTGATCTTTAGCATACTGTAACCAGGGGAAGACAGGCCAGTGAGTGGTTAAAAAAGCACAGGTTGTTTTCAGCAACAAATAGACATTGCCTTCCAGACAGGACATACTTGTGGCAATTGTTCAAGTGGAAATCTGATTCTGCACAGACTAGTACACCTGCTCCCTCGTTCCCATAATCATCTTCAAGACTGAAGGAACCCCCTTGACTCTCTCACCAGGTGTCCCAGCACTGGTCCAAATTTCTCTGGCTGTGTTATACCTTTCTTAAGTTTCGGCCCCAGGAGAGAGCAGCTGGAAACCCGGGGTGAGGGCTCTTCTGATATATTCTGCTCTGCCTCCCCCTTCCCACCTCCATCCTCTGCAGCACTGGCTTCAAGAGTGCTGACTAGCCATGCCTCCCCTATCTCCTCCTTCATGTTCTGTAGTCTTAAGGAGTCAGTGGGTAGGACTCCAGCTGCAGCCTCACTCTGGTCCCAGGAGGGAAAAAAAAAATCACTGGTTCTTCCGAGACCCCCAAACCAACACAGCCAACTGAAGTGAAATACAACCAGTACAGAGCATTCAGCTCTTTCGTGTGCCTAGGGTACCATGTGTGCACCACATGTGACAAGCCATGCCTCAAGCCTAGTTCATGTGGTACCTGGAGGTTTCAGGTCCCAGTAGTCCGCCCTCTAGCTCTGGTCCCACTTCCACTCGGGGACCTTACCTCTAGGGTCAGGAGCCATCCAAAGATCAGTCTGGGTAAAGACAGGGTACCCAACGGGCCCAGCCCTGGAATTGGCACCTATTTCCCACTGGGCAGGCCAAGCATGAGCATGTGTTTGTAAGGGAGGGGCAGATAAGAGGGGACTCACTGGAGAGGGCAAGAAACCAAGGCTAGGGACATAGGAAGAGGTATAGACAGACAGACAGACAGAACGGAGGATTCCTATCTCCAAGAAGCCCCTTCTTTTGCTTCTAGGTAAAAGCACATCCTATTCTCTGAAGAGGACAGGGGTGGCCAGAATGGTCACCAGCTTGGTGCAGTCAGCACCTGCCATAGAGAGCGAAGCCTTTCCTCCTGTCTTTCTACCCTGGGGGCTGCAGAACTGAAGAACGAGACAGGCCCTCCGCCATGCGTGCCAGAGACCTGGCTCTGCTGGCCCAGCCTCCATTTTGCTGCTTCTCCCACAGACGCTCCTTCCATTTTCTAAGCTGGCAGTTCAGGCTGGGAGTGGAAGCCGGAGTTGTGCCCAGCACCCAGGGGCTCCCAAGCTGTGCCAAATCAGAGCTGGGGAGCTAAGCTCTCTCACATCTGTGGGTACCTATAAGGGCCATGTCCCACTCAGGGCAGACCCTACATTAGGGAAGCCACCCTTCGACAGGTTCCAGGCAATATGCCTGCTTTGGAGCAAGAAGGCTTGTTTAACACCCCCTGCCCTCCCCCCCCCCCAGCACACACACTTCAGAACAGCTTAGACAAAAGAGTCTGTCCTTCTCAGCAGCCTCTCAGCCTTGCTTGGGACGTGTCTCACCCCCCCACACACACCCTTTGCCTGTCGAGCGCTTCTCATCAGGAACAACACACACACACACACACACACACACACACACACACACACGTGTACACTCTTGCAGCCACATGCTTACACACATATACATGGAGACACCCTCAGACAAATACAGCTATCCCTGCAGCCTCATCCACAGAGACACCTCCACATTCAGAGAGACATGCTCACATATCCATGTGCACGTTCACACACAAAGGGACTGGGATGGAGAGGGACTCATGGTATGGAGACATGAAGCTCAGCCATCTGGACACATGGGCTCTGCTACATACATTCACACAAGCTCCATTGCTTTCTTCCACACACCCCAACATACATACAAACACATATGTCCCCCCCACGCAGAGCACCATGCCCCCTCCTCCCCTCCTATGGAGACACACACCACATACAACCCCCGCAGAACCTCCCGCCCCCTGCCAGACACATAGACACTGCCACCCCCCCCCGCCCCGCACTGAGACAAACCCAAATCCCCCACACTAGAAAATGTGCCCCTCCGCCATACCATCACCCCCTCATACAAACAGCTCCTCCCAATCTCCTTCAAATGGAGACCCCCCTAAGCAGACACACATAGAAGAAGCATGTATTTCCAACAGTCTCTCTTTGGTCACCTGCAGTGCTAAGGCTCAGATCCATAGACTTGGAGCCCCAGCAACCTCTATTGCTCCCCAGACTTCCTAGACCCCAATTCCTAGTCCTTTGGGTAGTCCCATCAGCCTCCCCTCCTGCTCATCTGCCGGTCCTTACCTGCTCATACCAGTCCCGATTGGTACAGGTGCATTCAGGCCACCAGCCGGGGCCACTGCCGTTGAGTTTCGGGGTGCTCTTGCCGGGAACTGGCTTAGGGGGCACTGGCCCCACATCTCGGCCTGTGGGGATGAGCTTGGCCTTGGTGCGAGGGGTGGGGGTAGCCCCTGCCTGTGAAGGCAGGGTCTGCGAGCTGTAGCCTCCATAACTGGAGCTGGCCCCGTTGCCCCCACTTGGCCCATAGGGGTCCGGCACCTGCCAGTCCCCATAGCCAGGAGGCTCAAGACGCCGCAGGGCGGCCAGGCGGGTCACCTCATAGCACTCGGGGCACTTACAGCAGTGCTGGTGCTTGTGCATGGCACTGCCCCCCGCGGGTCGGACCCCCCAACCCACGCCAGTTTCCACGCCGCCGCCGCCGCCGCCGCCGCCGGGCTCTCTAGCACACTCGCACTGCTCAGACCAAGAAGGGGGGGGCACCCGTGGGGGTGCCCGGGCGGAGCGGGGCCTGGGGCCGGGCGGGCGTCCCGGGGCCTCTGCCCCCACGCTGCCCCGCACCCATGGCTCCCCTTCCAGCACTGGCGGCTCCGTGTCGCCCGTTGTGGCTTCTGGGCCAAGGCCCAGCGGCAAAGAAGAATCAGGCGCCCGGGCAAAGGCTAGGTGCGGCGAGAACCTCTTCTGCTCGGGTCCCCAGGATGGATCTGAGTGGAGTCAAGAGCATCTCTCCCTGGCTCCCTTCTCAATTGATTCCAGCCAATCAGAATGCAGAGTCAGACAGCGGCAGCGGCAGCAGCAGGAATGCTAAACAGCGGCTCCTTAAAGGAACAGAAGCAGAGGCGCCCCCGGGCTCAGGCACATCTCCCTTATTCTCTGGGGTTACTGGCGACCCTATTCTAGGTGACTGAGATTTGAGCCATTAGAGAACTGAAGAGTACGATGCTGCGATCTTGTGTCCCCATATTGCCAATTTCAGGCTGTCCTCTGCCCACTCCACCCCGCCCCACTTGCAAGAGGGAGTTGCAGTGAGATGCTCAATGGGTCCCTAAGCTTGCTCTAAGCTAGGGCCACCAGAAGTAAAGGCAGCAACAGAACTGACCGAAGGGGCATCTGGGCAGGGTGCAAGACGTGCTGCCTCCTGCAGGGGACCAAGGAAAAGGGCAGCATCCAGATCTGTCAGAGGATCCTGATCGGGACCATTGTTCTCACATTCCCTAGGCCCTTGCTGAATTGACTATCTTTCACAGTCGACCTTTCTTACATCACCAGTGAGAGACTTAACCTCAGGACCGGTAAAGAGAGAAAACTACTCAGGCCTGCCTCCGACACTTCTGCCTTCACTCCACGGTTATGTGAGAGAAAAGAGATTTGAAACGTTAAGAAGAAAGGGAGTTCGGGTACAAGGAAGTGGTAAGGAAAGATCTGAAGTGAGAGAAGCCAATTCTGTGGGTCTGGTAAAGCACCCAGGAATGCCTATTGAAGGAAATCTGCTTAGCTTCTCCTGGCTCTCGCTGTTGGAAGGCAGAGAAAGAATAATCATAAGACACTCTTTTGTTTGTTTGTTTGTTTGTCTGAGACAGAGTGACCATCCTGCCTCAAAGACTCGATTGGTGGTATTACAGGTGTCACCTGGCCTAGCTTCTTGCTATCCTTGTTTTGTCTTTAGCAGACAATGACTGAATCATTACAAAGTCTGAAGTGCAAACAAAAAATGTCTATCAAGGCAATACTAAAGGTACCTCCATTCCACCAGTAAGAACTGGCAGCTCAGTGGTGCTACCACAGCTAGCTAGGAAGCAAAAGCAAAAGACCAAAGTTCTTGCCATTTGACTCAAATCCATGCTCTAAGTTCTCCTGCAGATTTTGGGTTTCCGTTTAATTTAGCAAACATTTATTGAGCATGAACCCTGTGTAAGGCCATTACATGGGTGTGAATAGAGACTTGGGCTTAATTCAACAGATGTTCATGCCAAACATTTTTCTAGAATATAGAAATAGAGCAGTAAGACATACAACAAACAGAACAAGTCCTTGACCTTGGGGAACTTACATTCTAGTGAGAAGATGTAGACAAACATAAATGCAACAAAGAAAAGATAATCACATAATTATGATAACTGGCCATGATTGTCAACTGAAATAGAATTAGAATCACCTAGAAGATGCACATTGGGCATGTCTGTGAAGGCATTTCCAGAGCAGATGAACGGACCCTCAATAGGAGTGCCATCTTCCAATGGGTCACCCAGCAATAGAGAGATCTGAGTAAAAAGCATATGTCTGCTTTCACCTCCTTTTCAAAAATTCTATGTAGACGGATTTCATTTTCTGTGTACCTGCATGTACGACATTTGCATGCAGTTCTGCCAGAGGCCAGTAGGGAGCGTCAGATCCCTTGATACTGACGTTACAGAGAGTTGTCCATCAGAACCAAACTTGGGACCTCTGTAAGAACTACAAGTGCTTTTAGCCACTGAGCCATTTTTTCTCGTCCTTTGAATGGACCTGCCACTGCTGTTGCCATCAGTGGCTGCCACTAAGCTCCATGTTCTTCAGTCATCTAAGTGAACTTTATACCAGTGACTTTTCAGGGATCCTCTAGGCTTTTGGCACTGAATTGGAACTGCCAAAACATCTGGTTTTTTTTTTAACATTTATTTATTTATTTTATGTATGTGAGTACACTGTCTCTGTCTTCAGACACACCAAAAGAGGGAATTGGATCCCATTACAGAGGGTTGTGAGCCAGCATGTGGTTGCTGGGAATTGAACTCAGGACCTCTGGAAGAAGGTACAGTGTTCTTAACCACTGAGCCATCTCTCCAGCCCTGAAACAGCGACCAGGTTCTGTACTTTGCCCATGTACAGACAGCCACTGTTAGACTGCTACTTTCCCTGTTGCGTAAGCCTTCATTGTAATACGTATACATTCTATTGGTTCTACTCCTCTACAGAAACCCGTCTAATGAAGATTTTGCTACCAAAGTAGTTCTAGAGGAAGAAGGATGAGGGCTCAGTGGTTTCTGCACTAGTTCTCTCATTTGGTTACTTCTATCTAAAGCTACTACCCTCCTGATAGTAGGGAGGGCTCTGATTGACATCCGTGGTGTGAACTGTTTAACGAAGTATGTGTGATAAATGCATTGGACACTCCTTATTCAACACTTACTTGTGAGAGGCAAGGAAATGGGGGAGTTTGTATATAATACATGTGAGTATTTCTGGGAAACAGACAATATAATGTTATGGGCTGGTTGCTTCTTGTATCTCTGGATAAACAAAGGGAAAATATAAGTTCAGGGGTTCAGTTTCTCAGCTCCAAGTGAGAATTACAATCTAAAGGTTGGAGTAATGAAGGACACCACAAGAAAACCCACAGAATCAACCAAACTGGGCTCGTAAGAGCTCACAGGGATTGAACTGACAACCTATGCAGGCAGCCTGCATAGGACTGGCCTAGGCCCTCCGCACATATGAAACAGTTGTATAGTTTAGTCTTCATGTGGGAAGTTGCCAAAAGCAAAACACAAACACTATTAGTTTATCTGACTTACAACACAAGTTTAGGTCTGAGCCTCAAACACTGTCTGCAGTAAAGTGAGGACACTGACTGGTAAAGATTGGGCTCCTACTACTTTAAGATGGAGATGTATAGGAGGACCCTAATGAGGCCGAAATGCTGAGCCCTCGGATAATGACCTGTTTCTTTATTTTAATGACTTAGTTAGTTAGTCAGTCAGTTAGTTAGTTAATTAGTTAGTTAGTTATACGCATTGGTGTTTTGCCTGCATGTATATCTGTATGAGGGAGGGTGTTGGATCCCCTAGACCTGGAGTTACAGAGAGTTGTGACTTGTCATATGGGTGCTGGGAATTGAATCAGGGACCTCTGGAAAAAACAGCTAGCATGCTCAACTATTGAACCAACTCTCCAGGCCCAGGTTTCATGTTTTAAGACTTTCCTATTATTTTAAATGTTGGGGGGGAGGTGTGTGTGTGTGTGTGTGTGTGTGTGTGTGTGTGTACAAATGTAAATTCCATGTGTCTTAGTCAGGGTTTCTATTCCTGCACAAAATATCATGACCAAGAAGCAAGTTGGGGAGGAAAGGGTCTATTCAGCTTCCACTTCCATATCACTGTTCATCACCAAAGAAGTCAGGACAGGAACTCAAGCAGGTCAGGAAGCAGGAGCTGATACAGAGGCCATGGAGGGATGTCACTTACTGGCTTGCTTCCCCTGGCTTGCTCAGCCTGCTTTCTTATAGAACCCAGGTCTACCAGCCCAGGGATGGCACCACCCACAATGGGCTGGGCCCTTCCCCCTTGATCACTAGCTGAGAAAATGCCTTACAACTGGATCTCATGGAGCTATTTCCTTAACTGAGGCTTCTTTCTCTGTGGTAACTCCAGCTTGTGTCAAGTTGACACACAAGCAGCCGGCACAGCATGTCTGTGGAGGTTAGAAGACAGTGTCAGATTTCCTGGTGTTGAAAGTGGTTGGAGGGGGCACAAGTAGTTGTGAACCACTTCCTTTAGGTTCTGGGATCTGAACTCCAATGTTCTGAAAGAACAGGACACAATCTTAACCACTGAACCATTTCTCTAGTCCCAAATCTGTTGAATTTACTTTACCTAAAAATGTAGTTTAGTGGTAGGTATACCCCTCCCTACCTTATTCCCTGAAATATTGGCCTCTCCACCCCTTTAAAAAAATTTATTAGATACTCTCTGTATTACATTTGAAATGTTACCCCCCCTTGCCCACTCCATTCCCAACCCCCTCCCCTTCTACTTGTCTTCAGAAAGGTGCACTAGCTCTCAATAACCCTCTCCACCTCAGTGCCTTAGCATTCCCTACATTGGGAAAACGTGCCCTCACTGGACCAAAGGAGCTGAAGGGGGATGCAGCCTCATGGCCTCTCCATCCTTATCCAAAGGAAATAATCCTGCATTTTCTGAAGGAGATGCCATGCAAGATAAAGCTGATACCCCTCGAAACACCTCCTTACCACCCATCCTTAGTCCTATAACCAGACTAAAGTCTTAGCAGGTTCTTAGAGGTGAGGAACACAGTATGACCCTGAGGAGATGCACTATGTTCCAGAAGAACTGCTTGAATTTTCTAGTTCATACAAGTAGAAGTCTGGAGAATGTGTATGCTAATAGATTTTAAGGGTATAGATTATTGGTGGGCAGAACACAATAGCATTCCAGGCTGAATTTATTGATGTGAACTCATTGAACAGATTCTTGCTTTAATGTTTCAGCTGCCATACCATCCACATGGAACAGTTCACAACCTCCTGGATGCCACAACCTCCTGGATCTCAGGGATCCAACACCCTCTTCTGGCCTCTGCAGACATTGCATTCATATCTTCACATATCCACCCAGACACACCCAGACACCACTGCCACCCCCACAATGCACATAATAGTTTATTTGGTTGAGTAGGAGTCAAGCAAGGACCTACTGTGAATGAGCTGGATATGCCTGGTGTCCTTTGGCCTAATGTTGATGAAGGGAATCAATGGCTTAGCGAAACTGAAATATTGGTATCTACTCCTATCATCAGAAAGTTCAAAAGACATGCCTTCTAATAATACTGTAAGAAGCAGACTTGGGAAATAAGCACCAGGCTACTTGAAGAGCTCTGTCATTACTCTTTTCTATAGAGCAGACCTTAGAGTAGGAGCCATAACCACTCAGCTGAATAACTTAATGTGATAGGTATAAGGGTGCAAGAGTTAGGAGGGCCAATTTACCAAAGGCAAGGTGAGGATACTGGCCATAACAGACAGTAAAAGCAAAAGAATGTTCATGATGGTCTCTCTTGTGTAGCTATGATGTTGGATGATGGTATTCTGAGATGTGAAATATATAGGAAGTCTACTAAGTTCTTGTTTAATACATATAAAACATGTATTTCCAGAGCAAATAAACAAAAATTTATCTTGAATCATAGCCACAAAGAATCATGGCTCCTCTACCAGTTTGCAGACTTTATACAATTTATAGGCCTGTGAAATAAATGGGTACCAGATCCTTTCAAGGAGGGACCCTACTATACAACTATTATTTTATGTTTGTGTTTTTTTAAGACAGGGTTTCTCTGAGTAGCCCTAGGTATCCTGGAACTCTCTCTGTAGACCAGACTGGCTTTGAGCTCACAGAGATCTGCCTATCTCAGCCTCCTGGGTTTTAGCTAGAATTAAAGGCTTGCACCACTGCTGCCCAACCATTTTTTTTTTTTTACTATTAATCTTTCCCCAATCTCTCCTAAAATGAATCTACAGTCTTTTGCCATGGTAACTATATGCCGAGGAAAAGGAGATAATCAGATGTTTTAGTACCTACATTTGCTCTGAATTGACATTAATTCCAGGAGATCTCAAATAGCATTGAGAGCTTGGCTTTTCAGTCACAGAACATAAGGTAACCAATGGAATCTTCGCAGAGGTCTGATTCACAGTAGATTAAATATGCCCCTAAACTGTAGTTACTTTCCGAGCCTCAGAATGCACAATCGGGCTTGATAAACATGCTAGAATGTTGATTTGTTTGATAGTGTAGAGGCCTTTTGTAGGCAAACACTGGTGCTGTAAGTTCATAAGTACAGCAATCCTGACGTGTCTAGAAGACACTGTTTGATTCTGGTCCTCCCCAATCTCTGTTTCTCACAATCTTTCTATTTCTGCTTCTGCAATGGTCCCTATGCTTATAAGGAAGCAGATAATGTATATGTGCTATTTGTGGCTGGCTTATCACAGATGCTTTTTCTTTGACCTTTGAGCAGTTGTGAATTCATTTCATTTATCTCTGTCTACTACAGAAAGAAAAAGGTGCAAATTTGAGTTACACTTAGATGTGATGAGACACCATGACCAAGAAGCAAGCTGGGGAGGAAAGGGTTTATTTGGCTTATACTTTACACATCACTGTTTTTCATCAAAGGAATTCAGGACAGGAACTCAAACAGGGTAAGAACCTGAAGGCAGGAGCTGATGCAGATACCACAGAGAAATGCTGCTTACTGGTTTGCTACTTTTCATTATACATCTGTATAAAACTAGCCAATAATAACCATGTGACATAGGCTGTTTTGAAATCTCCTCTGCCAGAGCCATTAATCCAAAAGTCTTCGATTTAGCCTCAGGCAGATTTTTAGGACAAGGGCAGAAAACAGCCACATTCTTTACCAAAACACCACAAGAGCAGGTTCTAGGCCACTTACTGATATCCCCTCCTCTGAACCCTCTTGAGCTGGGCCATCATAATCTACATTGCTCTCAGCACCACTGCCTTCCATGCTCCTGCTAGCGTGGCCCATTAAGCCCCTCTTCACTTAAAGAATTCAACTGCTTTCCTAATACAAAGTCTCAAAGTCCACATTCCACCAACAAGCAGAATGCTCAGGTCTGTCACAGCAACACCCAGCTCCCTCATGCCAACTTCTCTCACTGTTCTATTTACTGTGTAGAGACACCACGACCATGGTAACTCTTATAGAGTTTGACTGGGCTTGCTTAAGTTTCAGAAGTTTAGCCCATTGTCATCATGGCAAGCAGTATAGTGGCAGGCAGGCAGAAGTGGTGTTGGAGAAGTAACTGAGAGCTCTACATCTGGACCAGCAGGCAACATGAAAAAAGTGATTCTGGACTTGGCCCACCCCCAGTGACACACTTCTTCCAACTGGGCCACATCTGTTAATCCTTTCAAATAGTGTCACTCCCTGGTGACTAAAAATTCAAATATATGAGCCTAAGGAGGCCATTCTCATTCAAACCATCACAATAAAGGAGAATGGAAAGGGAGGAGTCAAAGGATCAGACAGGAAAAATTTGGGAAGACAATTTTATTCTTTATGCCCACTCTTGACATATCTATGTATTTTCCTCAATCAGAGAAGTTATACAGGTCCTTTAATTTGCTTCCTTAAACCCCCCTCAGAAATAATATAAAGATATGGGGGCGATTTTATTTAAAACCACCACAGGCACACACATAAAATAATACATTATTTTATTTAAAAAAGAAGAAGAAGAAAAGGGACTTGTATAACTCAATTTTTTAAAAAAATTAGTAATTTCACTTCCCTAGTTTCTATGGGGAGAATCCTTGGAACAACACTTCATATCTAATGTATTAGTAAATCCCATCAGCTATCTCTTCAAAATATACCCAGAAGTGCACCTCTTCTTGTCCTGTCTAATGCTATTCCTCTGGTCCATGACAAAGTCACCTGTTCAACTGAATTATGTGAATATATACTCTATTTCTTGATGAGTCTCAATACTTCCACCCTTGCCCAATGTGGTGTCTTATTAACAGAGAAATCATAACCATCCTGATGAGATCAAGTCATATCACATCAGTTGTCCTCACAAAGCCATTCAGTGGTCAAATCTCCATCTCTTTAACACACAGGGGAGGGAGGTTGCACAAATATAGCACACATATACACATAAATAAGAATGATTATTTTTAAAAAAAGCTTACATAGAAGAAATTTAAATCAAGACATATCATAAACTTCTGGAAATTAAACACAAAGAAATCTTTTAAATAGCAAAAGAAACTATATTTGGTTTATATTGGTAAAAACTGAATCAAATTCTGGCTGGTTTCTCTTCAGAAATCATGTAGTCCAGAAGCAAGTATTACAACATATTTCAGATTCTTAAAGATATCAAGTATGTTGGTCCATGCCCATATTCCTTGCATTTGGGAAAAGTTCAGAGTCATTCTCAGACACATAGCAAGTTTCAGGGCGGACTGGGCTACCTGAGATTCTGTATCCAAAAAACACAGGACTGTGCTCATTAGTACCTTGTCATGCAGTTAGTGGTTGATGGGAAATGGAAGAGATATTTCTTCAGTGATGTAGCCACAAGGATGGCATCTATAAATGAACTTCATCTGTAAACAACCATGAGGTGCACACACAAACCCACAAATGAAATAAATTTCTTTATGATTAGAAAAAGAAAATAGCCAAGCAGTGGCTGCATACGTCTTTGATCCCAGCACTCAGAGAGGCATAGAGAGGAGAATCTCTGAATTCAAGGCCAGCCTGGTCTATATACAGTGAGTTCCAGGGCTACACAGAAAAACCCTGTCTCAAGAGAGAGAGAGAGAGAGAGAGAGAGAGAGAGAGAGAGAGAGAGAAGGAAGGAAGGAAGGAAGGAAGGAAGGAAGGAAGGAAGGAAGGAAGGAAGGAAGGAAGGAAGAAGGTAGGCAGGTAAAGAATCCTTAAGCCTGAATGTTTTGTAGGATGAAAATATCCTTCACAAATGAAGAGGAGATTAAGACATTCTCAGACAAAGGAACATTGAAAGAATTTATGCTAGCAGGTCCATTCTGAAAGAATGCTGAAGAACATTCTCAAAACAGAAAAGAAATCATAAAAGAAGAAATCTTAGGTTGTCAGGACAGGAGAAAGAATAGAATGAGAAAAATAAGGGTAAATACAATAGACTTTGCTCCTCTTCAGTTGTCTAAATTGTGTTTGATAGTTGAAGCAAAAATTGTAACATTGTCTAGTGTGGATCTCAATGTATTTAGAGGGAATATTTCACATACCGGTATTATAAATAGGGCAGGATCCAAGGACTTAGAGGGAAGTGAAGTGTCTACTCTCTCCTCTGTCTGGCTAACTGTTGATATCAGGAGGTCTTTATGGTGACACAGTAATTCTGTGTCCTGATTGCACTTGTTATTTCAGGACTCCCCACCAGTGCAAAAATCACAGTAAACTCGGTGTGTTGTATCACTGTCAATTTCCTGATTTCGATATTGTAGTTTAATCTTGAAAGTTGTAATTACTAACGGATACTGAGGGAAGGCCACACAGGGTCTTCCTGTATTGTCTCTGCTTTTTATTCTGGATGTATAAATATTTCCAAAGTAAAAAAAAAAATCATAAGTTTTGACTAGAGAGTTGACTCAATGGTTAAGAACACTGGTTGTTCTTCCAGAGGACCAGGTTTGATTTCAAGAGCCCACGTGGCAGCTCACAACCATCTGTAGCTCTAATTCCAGGACATCTGACACCCTCTTCTGACCCTTGAAGGCACTAGCCATGCACAGGTGCATACATATACATACATGTATGAAAACCACAAATAGTTGAAAGTGGCTAAAGACACAAAAAAGAGTGAGTATCATGATTGACTAGGTCTTGATTTTAGAATAGAAAAGATGAATTTATTAAACTTGATTATAACTTTATAAGCATTAAATAAGAAGTGGTTATTGTTCTTTTTAGAATTATTTATTTTGTGTGGGGGGAGGACTATGAGAGCGTGTGTACGGTGAGTGGGGGCCAGAAGAGAGTGTCGGATTCTCTGAAGCTGGAGTTACAGGCAGTTGTGAGTTGTCTGATGTAGGTTCTAGGCACCAAACTTAGGTCCTCTGGAAAGGCTGGAATCACTCTTAACTGCTGAATCATCTCTGTAGATCAGTTCTTGTTGTTTTTAATAATGTTCTGGTCATGTGGGAAACTGTACATCAGTAGAGATTTGTTGAAGCATTCAGAGATGAAATATAACATAATGAAATAGATTCAAACAGGTCAGAAAATGTATAGGAAAATATAAGAGCAGATCAAATACAGCAACATATTACCATTTATTGACTCAGTAAGGAAGACATACATCAGTGTTCATACAGCTCTGAACATTCCTGTATATTAGTAAATGTTCAATTTAAAGAATATTAGGACTAGAAGGGCTAGAGAAATGGCTCAGTGGTTAAGAGCACTGGCTGCTCTTCCAGAGGTCCTGAGTTCAATTCCCAGCAACCACATGGTGGCTCACAACCATCTGTAATGGAATCTGATGTCCTCTTCTGGTGTGTCTGAAGACAGCGACAGTGTACTCTACTCACATTAAATAAATAAATAAATCTTTGAAAATATAGTAGGACTAGAAAGATGGCCCAGTGGTTAAGAGCTCTGACTATTCTTTCAGAAGACTTGGGTTCAATTCTCAGCACCCATTTGGTACCCATACATATATGCAGGCAAGATCCTCATACACATCAAATAAGATAATACTTTTCAAAGACCTATTATTTGTGGTGTGGTGGTACCACAGCATGCGTGTCAAGATCAGAGGACAGTCTTGATTTTCAGTCCTCACTTTCCACAGTTTAAAGCAGGGTCTCTTGTTTCCCACTGTGTATACCAGGATATCTGCCTCTCAAGCATCCTAGGATTCTCCAGTTTTCACCTCCCATCTTTCCATAGGGGTGCTGGGATTATAGATATGGGCTACTGTGCCTAGCCTTATGTGCGTTCTAGGAATCTGAGGTCGCAGGTCTTCGTGTGCTTTATGCAGCAAGCCATCTCTCCAGCTCCTCAATTTCTTTTAAACTTGAAGGAGATACATAGAAGATAGAGACGTGATAAAGCAAGTAGAATTCATGAGGATTCATGAGGATTCAGATGGAGGATAATTGTTCTTTGTAAATTAAGGATTTGTTTATTTTTTGGGAATTGTCATATTAAAGTGTAGAATAAGTACAGTGGATGGAAATTGGTGGTTGGGAGGCTCCCTGGCCTGCATAAGATCGTGGATGTAAATCCCAACGTTACAAAAACAAAACAAATCTAAAATGTGAGTACTTAAAAAATAAAACAAAATTAACACACACTGGTCTTCCTAGCACTGCTAATCCATCTCACTGCACTCTCGTTTTTCTTTCATCTATAGGATGGGTCAGCATGGAGCAGTATGGAGCAAAGAACAGGGGTCTCTATCTCCAGTCTTCGGAAATTTCTCCCATTTGTTACTTCTCTTCACCTAAGAAATGTTTATGATACCAAACGTACGTAGGCATGTAAAACAAGCATGCAAAATAAACATTTGCTGGTAATAATTATAAAGATATTTATCATAAAGCAATTCTGTAGTGCACATGTAATGTTACCATTTATTAAAGATGAAAGCAAATTTGCATACTAAGATGAATAAGTGTTTATTTTTATACAAATAAATCTTGGCTGATTAAAAAATATTAGCGTGTTTGTATGTGTGTATGTGCAATAAATATGATCAACTCATAAATTGTGAGAAAATTCTGTCTTAATATCAATCCAAAATTTATTTACTATTTCTTCGTTTTTGTTTTGTTGATGCAGGGTCTCTATATATCCCTGGTAGTCCTATGCAGACCAGACTGGCATGAAACTCACAGAGATCCACCTGCCTCTGCCTCCTGAGTGCTAAGATTAAAGGCTTGCACTACCATGCCAGACTTTTAACTTTTCAACAATGTAACTCACAACAGAAACTTAAGCAGAAATTTCTTGAAATATTCTAGGGGCTAGGGATGTAGCTTAGTTGGAATAATGAATTTCTGATTGCATGAAAACCCCTGAGTTTGATCCTCAGCACCTCCTAAAATGGAGTAATGGTGGATACCTGTAATTCCAATAGTCAGAATGCAGAGGCAGGTGGATAAGAAGTTCAATGTTCTCCTCAGCTATGAAGCAAGTTCAAGGCCAGCCTGTAGTATGTGAGACCTCCACCTCAAAATAAATAAAGCATTCTAATGCAACAAACCCAGATGTGAGGGTGATCTGGCTGTAATGTGTGTCATTCCATTGACTGCAAGGAGTGATTCAGCTGATCTGACTGGTTAGGCAAGTGTCTCCTTCTTCCTTCACCTCTCCATTTTCGTCCCTCTCAAAGCTGTGTATGCACTCAAAGAGCCGGACCTCTCTTCATAATGGAGGATGGTTCTTTCTTTGATTGAGAGTATACATGGAGGTGTGCTCCCCTGCTAAAATCTCCAAACAAGATCTCAGAGGCACATTCATTTGCTGTTTGCAGGCTGAAGAGTGATGACAAGAAGACATTGCAAGTCTACGTTTCCTTGAATTGAACTTTTATATTACTATGATGCAGAAAGCTTAGTGTGCACAGTGAAAAGCATGACGTATAATACTCTGTTGCCTAAGCTTAAATATTTGGGCAGCTTTTGCTGGCACGGTGTGATGTGAAGACATGAGCTGCACAGGATGCACATGTTATGTGCTTAGGAACAAGACTTCAGGGCAAGTGCTGTCAGAAGCACCTTAAATTCAGTCAGCATTTGAATTAATTTTGGGTTATTGTGTATTCAGGAACTCTTTCTTTTTCCTTTCTTTGAAGCTTGAAAACCACTTTTTTTAGGGTTTGAGAGAAGAAAAAGACAGGGTAGGCAAGCTATACATCCCAGTAGGTGCTAGGAAGAGGGAGATGGGAAGAGGAGAGGGAGCCATGCCTTTTGAGTTAAGTCAGTAATGGAGGAGGCCCGCAAGCAGCTATAGAAAGGAGAAAGTTCAGACTATCAGAGCAATCATGCTTAGGATTTGAGCTACCATTCAAAAAAGAAAGAAATGAGAAAGGAAAAGAAACAATAGTATAAACTGTTCTGATCTTTGGGACAAATAAAAATGTCATGTCTCCACCGAGGGGCGAGTTGGACTTCAAATCCATTCTTAGGACCTGGAGGAAGTAGTTTTACCCTCAGTGAGCCTTGACAAAGTCCTGATACCTTTACTCTTCGTGTGGTGTGGTATTTTAAATCTCAAGGAGGGGTGAGTGTACGACTGTGAAAGAAGGGAGGGGCTTCCAGAGGGAGGGACCTATCCTCAGTGGCCTCCAAGCCCACTAATGACCATCTACTTACGTAACATTTCCCCTCAAGAGCTGCATCCCTAGAACAGTTCAGAAGATGAATGTCAAGTCGATCTGGCTAATTCCGGCTGAAGTGGGTTGTAGATGGCTTAGGATCTCCATACTTCCTCCCTTTCAGGCCTCAGAGGAGTTTACCTAACTGATAGACTATGGTGTGTGTGAGTAGGTGTGAGTGTGTGTGTGTGTGTGAATGTGAGTGTGTGTGAGTGTGTGTGTGAGTGTGTATGAGTGTGTGTGAGTGTGTGAGTGAGTGTGTGCATGTGAGAGAGTATGTGTGTGTGTGTGTGTTCCCTATAGCTGGAGTTACAGAAGATTTTGACTTGTTGACACAGGTGCTGGGAACCAAACTCAGGTCTCCTGTAAGGTTTACTTGCTGAGCCATCTTTCCAGGATTCCCACTTTGACAAGTAAATACATTCTTAATGAAATTAAAAATAAAATTTCATTGTCATATAGGTCTTTGTATAACCAGCCACATGGCCTTAGCTGGTATTTATAGCTATTTTTCTTTCCCACTCACTCTGAACTTACTCCATGCTCAGCCATCACCTTAGCAGGTCTTGGTTCCTGATCCGAAATGATGACCCACACTCTCACTCTTGAAGTGCTGGGACATTTCCTATTCTATCTGAATTGGATTGTTGTAGTTTACTTAATTTACTTAATTACAGGACACTGCGTGCTGCTCTAATAGATCTACACTGCAGGCATACTTTTCCTGACCTATACATGGGATGGGGGTAGTGGTCCAATATATCTGTAATTGCCTGCATTGGTAACTTCTACTACTACTGTAACTCTTTCCTTAGCCTGTTGGCTAAAGAGCATGAAGAGTCCAGCATAGCTACGGGGAAGGAGTTTCCAGTTCAATGAAGGGTTTGTTGTTTTTCCTGTTAGAAACACTCCTCCCTCTAAAACAAAGACTTCTTGGCCAGCAGAACATAAGGTCTGAGAAAAATAAAATTTTTACTACTGGGTCTCTAGGGGTGATAGTAACCATTTGCATTTCTATCCTTTGAATCTTGGACCCATGAATCCTGTGCGTACTGGCTGGTTTTGTGTCAACTTGACACAAGCTGGAGTTATCAGAGAAAGGTGTCTCCCTTGAGGAAATGTCTCCATGAGATCTAGCTATAAGGCATTTTCTCAACTAGTGATCAAGGGGGAGGGCTCAGCCCATTGTGGGTGGTGCCATCCCTGGGCTGGTAGACCTGGGTTCTATAAGAAAGCAGGCTGAGCAAGCCAGGGGAAGCAAGCCAGTAAGTGACATCCCTCCATGGCCTCTGCATCAGCTCCTGCTTCTTGACCTGCTTGAGTTCTAGTCCTGACTTCCTTTGGTGATGAACAGCAATGTAGAAGTGTAAGCTGAATAAACCCTTTCTTCCCCAACTTGCTTCTTGGTCATGATGTTTTGTGCAGGAATAGAAACCCTGACTAAGACACTGTGTATGGGAAAACATCCTGTGTGTGGAAATGCTGTGTATGGAAAATTCATACAGTGGCTGTTAATTCTGAGAAAAAAAAATCCTTCTGGTAAACCCTACCACAGCCCTCCAGGGTATTGCTACCTAGTAGGCACTGCAACTACATGTTTAAAAGGTTATTCCACAGTTCTATCAGAGCAAATTGTTTCAACATGGTGAAGAATATGGTAAAGCAGTGGATTATATGAGTATGAACCCATTGGCACACATATTTCTCTGTGAAGTGAGTTTCTTGGTCACAAGCAATGCTGTGTGGAATACATAAGGCATTATGTAAGACTGTGGATGGTGATGTTTTCATTGATTTTCTATTTATTACATAGGATTGGACTCATGAGCCCCTCCCTCTTCCATGCTAGAAGGTAGGTTGGCTTGATCTTGTGTGGTCTTGTACAGGCATGCGTGCATGAGTGCAGTGGTCCTGTCATGGCCAGAAGACATTGTTTTGCCATGGTTCTCCCTGAACTCTGGCTCCTACGGTCTTCTATGATGTCCTCTGTGCACTGTTGAAAGAGATGTGCTGCAGATGTTACAATTGTGGCTGAGCTCATTCTCTGCACTGTTGCTTCTGGATTAATGCCATTAACTGCAGAAACAAACTTCTCTGATGAGGCTTGAAAACTGCACTCACATAAGGGTAGAGAAATGCAAATTTGGAGGGTAGCTTGACACTACGTCCATTTAGCAAAATACATAAGTATGTTCACTCTTGAAGCCTATAACCTCCCCAATCCATTGGTTCTTGGCCAAATTTACAGTACCAGGTCTGAGTTTCTAAAGGTGACCAGGACATAAGTCCAATAGTAAGTTGTTGGTTGCTCCTGTGATATCTGTGCCATTGTTTCAATTCATAGGCATGTTTTGTCAGACCACTCATTATTGTAGTTCATAGGGTGCACAGTTTTGTAAGACCATTGATACTTTTCTATTCTAGCAGCCTGTATAGTAACTTCCAGTACTCAGAAAGCTGTTAAATGGGGAAGAAGCTTTCTAGCCAGTACCAATTTGATTTCCCTTGGACCAAAGTGTAGGTGTTTTCATCAATAGAGTTTTAATATCAAGTTCTGGTAGGCAACCAGGAGTAATGGCAATAGCCTGTATTGTTTGAGGAAATCTGTGGAACTCCCCTAGCCAAAAACTAAAGTGGATATATCCATGCCTGGCATTGAGGTTCTTCATTTGACAGCATATAGCTTCTGAGAGGTTTATCCTCTGTGTAGGGTAACTCAAATTGAACTGTGTGTGTGTGTGTGTGTGTGTGTGTGTGTGTGTGTGGTTCATGTACATGTGTACCTCATAAAATAATAGGTTTCTGTATGGCTTTTTCAATGATCTTTCTTGTTACTTATCCTCTCACCTGTGGACGGTATTTTGGCAGAAAAATTATGTTCAAGAAAGGCAAATCTATAACCAGAACGAGTGTTTTATTCCAGTAAGAATAGCACACTGCCCCTTTCATCACAACAGAAATGACCCAATATGATCAATCTGCTACCAGGTCACACTGGCTTGCCACACCAGGGAATAGTGTGACACTGGGGGCTTGGTGTTGGTCTCTACTATTGGAAAATTTGTTACCATGCAACAGCCATGGCCAGGTCATCCATGGTGAATGAAACTTCAAATTGTTGAGTTCATGCATAACCTCCATCCCTGCCATAATGGCCACTTTTTCTTGGGCCCATTGGACAATGACAAATGTAGTTTGAGAAAGAGATTATCTTTTACCCACTATTTTATCTACTATTGTCCACACAATGAGTCATCTATGTAGTTTATTACTGGAGTTCTTCTCTGGTGAGGTCACATTTAGTGAGTGTTTATAAGGAACACAAATACCAACTACATACCCTTTGTCCACATGGAGATGTCCATCTGTACACATCTTCCTCAATGTCTTTCTCACTAGTTTTCCAATCACACTTCTTTCAAGTTCCTGACCATCTAGCTATGAATCAGTATAGAATTACCCATCTGGACATTTTTCCTTCCAAGTAAAGTTCTACCCATTGTGGTTAATTCTCTTCACCACTATCCTTTGGGGAATGTTTCCCAAAGGGACTGTATTCTTCGGCTATTTACTTTTAGGTAGTACCTATACAGTATTCAGAACTACCAATAAGCCAAACCTTAGTATGTTCTTTTTTAGTTGATCACATGAGCCATAGGTGCATTGCATAGAGCATACCATATGAAGCCATAGATCCATTGTATAGAAAGCTTAGGAACCACAGACATTTGTGCTACTTCTGCAAGTAATTTACTTGTCCCTTAAGGATTAGCTGGGGCCTGGTCACCAAGATTTAATGATCACTTCTATTTAATGAAAAGTTGCTGATGTGTACACACAACTTTATGACTTGGTGGGTCCAATAACATCAAACTCATAATGAACAGCTTAGGTCACATTGTGGACCATTATCACATACTTTCTCTCCACTAAGAGCCTGTAGCATGCTAAGATCTGTCTTTTAAACAAAGAGAAGTTGTCAGTAGATAAAGTCAGGGCTCTGTTCCAAAATCCTAAGGACTTCTGCTGGAATTTACCTATGAGACCCTGCCAAATGCAAGCAGCACCACATCTGCCACTGATACCTAAGTACCATTGGGTCTATGAATCATATGGCCCAAGTGGTAGAGGATCCCAAGTTCAGTTATCAACATCCACATAGTGGCTTACAACAGTCTGTGAGTCCAGTTTCAGGGGATCCAGTGCCTTTGCAGGTTCCAGCATCCACATGGTGCACATACATACATGCAGGCAAAATATTCATACACATAGAATAAAATAAATAATATCATTTAAATGTTGAAAATGGCAAATGAATTATGCTTACTTAAGTTCCAAGTATTTGCAGCCTTAAGTTTTGCCATAGTAGCTACACCTTACTCATTTCTAAAACAAAACAATGCATTCATTAAAAGTATCTTTAAATTTCATTTACAAAAATAAATTGTTTTAAATAAGTAAACTGACTCATATATATTTTAACTTTCAAAAAATTACATTTGTTAGCTGGCTGGTGCTTCATGCCACTCTCCCAGTAAGTGGGAGGCAGAGACATGTAGAATTTCTGTGGGTTCAAGGTCAGCCTTGTCTACAGAGTGAGAAAAAATATGTCTTGAAAAACCATTTTAAAAATTACATTTGTCAATGTGCATGAGTGTTCATGCATGGCTGTGAACCATGTGTTCACAGTACTTGCAGAAGCCAGAAAAGAAAGCTGGAGTCCCTAGCTGGTATTATAGACAATTGTGTGGGTGCTAAGAATCTAACCCAGATCCTCTAATAAAAGCTTTTAAATGCTCAACCACCTCTCTACTCCATATTTTGTTTTAGCTTTATTTAAAATTTTGAGTTTTGCTTCATCTTTAAACCTTATTGTGAAGCATCCTGTGAGGATGTAACTTAAAAAAAACACAAGATCATATATATGCAATCACTGTAAAGATTTCTGTGGTGGTTTGACTAAGAATGGATCCCACAGGCTTATATATTTGAATGCTTGGTCATTAGGATCTGACAATATTTGGCCTCATTGAAGTAGGTTTGGCCTTGTTGGAGGAAGTGTGTCACTGGGGTGGGCTTTTGAGTTTCAGGGGCCCGAGTCAGAACCAATGGCTCTCTCTCTTCATTGCTGTATGTAGATCTGGATGTAAAACTCTTGACTCCCTCACTAGCACCATGTCTGCCTGCCTGCCACTATACTGCTTGCCATGATGACAATGGGCTAAACTTCTGAATCTGTAAGCAAGCCCAGTCAAACTCTATAAGAGTTACCATGGTCATGGTGTCTCTACACAGTAAATAGAACAGTGAGAGAAGTTGGCATGAGGGAGCTGGGTGTTGCTGTGACAGACCTGAGCATTCTGCTTGTTGGTGGAATGTGGACTTTGAGACTTTGTATTAGGAAAGCAGTTGAATTCTTTAAGTGAAGAGGGGCTTAATGGGCCACGCTAGCAGGAGCATGGAAGGCAGTGGTGCTGAGAGCAATGTAGATTATGATGGCCCAGCTCAAGAGGGTTCAGAGGAGGGGATATCAGTAAGTGGCCTAGAACCTGCTCTTGTGGTGTTTTGGTAAAGAATGTGGCTGTTTTCTGCCCTTGTCCTAAAAATCTGCCTGAGGCTAAATCGAAGACTTTTGGATTAATGGCACTGGCAGAGGAGATTTCAAGACAAACTAATATTGACTGTGTCACATGGTTATACATAGTAACTCTTATGCAGATCTATAATTAAATGAAACAAGTTGTGCAAGGGAAAGTATAAAATAAAACAAGTTGTGCAAAGAAAAGGATCATTGGAAAGTGCAATGGAGCCAAGTCTTGTGCTCAAGGAGGTAAAAAGGATTAAAGAAAATCTGATGCTAAATATAATAAACAAAATGGTGACTTCATAGCCAGAATCCACCCAGTGGAACTTACAACTTCTGAAAAGGAATTAAAGAAATGTATAGCAATGGAAGAAACCATAGAGAACAAAAAGATGGTATAGATGTAATAGAACAAGTGGGGTATGTTTCAGCCCCAGCAAACAGAAGAACTTGAAATCTTTAGCCACATGGTTCTGCTTTCGAGTTAAGAATAGAAGAAAGGAGTTAAGGAATTTCCCTCTGTGATGAAGGAAAGGCTAGGTGTGTGCTCTTCCATGGAGGTCCAGGGAAGCCACTATATGAAGCTGTGAAGGTAAAACCTGGATTGCCTTAGAGACCTCAAGAAGTTGGAGATGAGGGGACTGGAGAGATGGCTCCGTGGTTAAGAGCCCTGACTGTCCTTCCAGAGGTCCTGAGTTCAAATCCCAGCAACCACAAGGTGGCTCACAACCATCTGTAATGAGATCTAATGCCCTCTTCTGGTGTGTCTGAAGACAGCGACAGTGTACTCACATACATTAAAATGAATAAACAAATCTTAAAAAAAAAAGAAGTTGGACATGCTAGAGTCATAGGATACCTGCTGCAAAAACCTGCTATGAAGGAGTAGAACTATTACAGGAGGAAGAAGTGTGTTGCAGTCAACAAAGCTGAAAGGAGTTGGACATCAGACACAGTGATACAGAATTTGGAGTGTGCCCAGCTTTCAGCCTTGCTCTGGTCCACTGTTTCCTCATTATGATCCCCTTTCTCTATTTTGGAATGGTAACATGTATTCATTGTATGTTGAAAGTATATGATCTGCTTTTTCATTTTGATTTTGTAGGGGGTTAAATTTAAAAGATTGTCTTGAGTCTCAGAAGAGACTTGGAACTTTGGACTTTTAAACAGTGTTGGGACTCTTACAGAATATGAGAGTTTTTGACATTGGACTAAATATGCTTTTGCATTATGTTATAGTTATAAGCCTATGGGGGCCAGGGAGTGGAATGTAGTTATTTGAATAAGAATTAACTCCCACAGTCTCATATATTTGAATGCTTAGTCACCAGGGAGTGACATTATTTGAAAGGTTTAGGAGGTGTGGCCCAGTTGGATAAACTGTATCACCGAGGGTGGGCTTTGGGGCCTCAAAAGCCCACACCAAGCGTCATTCTCTTCCTCCTGCCTGCACATCTGGATGTAAAGCTCTCTACTACATCAGCATCATTTCTACCTTCCTGCCACCATGTTTCCCACCATGATAACAATGGACAAAGCATCTGAAAGTGTAAGCCAACACCAATTAGATACTTTTCTTTATAAGAGTTGCTATGGTCACAGTGTCTCTTCACAGTAATAGAACACTGGCCAAGACATATATTCTTTTTATTATTTTTTTAATATTCACTTTTGCTTACATGTGTGTAGGTTGACCACATGAATACTTAGTACCTACATAGGTCAGAAGAACATATTGGATGCCCTGGAGCTTGATGGGTGTGATCCACCATATCCATGTTGGGAACCAAACCTGGGTCTTCCACAAAACCACTGAGCCATCTCTCTAGTGGTATGTGTGTGTGTGTGTGTGTGTGTGTGTGTGTAGATTAGAGGCTATCTTTTGAGAATTGTTTCTATCCTACCACCTGTGTTCTAGGAACTGAACGTGGGTTATAAAGCTTTACAGAAAACACCTTTACCTGCTTGAGCCATCTTGCTAGCCTGTCTTTTAAAAAGGAAGAGATGTGTGTGTATTTGTGCATATATGCAAATATCTGTATAGCAGGCTTCAGGGACCAGAAGAGGGTGTTCGATACCCTAGAAAGGGAGTTACAGGAAGTTGTGAGCCACCTAGCATGAATACTAGGAACAAAATGTGGGTCCTCCTGAAGATCAGCAAGTGTTTTTAACAGCTGAGCTGTCTCTCCAGCTCCATTCTTCTCCGCATTTTTAATGAATCTGTGTAAAATCCCTTTAGATTCAGTGTGTCTCTCCCTACTATACAGGCACTCTGACACTTAGAACAGTTTGGGTTGACAAGCCTGGGAGGAGGTCAGTAACACCGAGATGCTTTGACACTTAACAGGGAAATCTGCCAACTGCTAGTGCTCCTGCCTGAGGCCCCAGGGAAACAGGCGCCCCCTACCGTCCTGACGCAGCCCCCAAGCACAAGCAGGCAGCTGCGGTTGCTAGGCGACCAGGCAGCCTGAGAGGAGACTGAGAGATTGAACAGTTGGGGGGATTTGTGAGTACAGAGATCATTTCTCTCTCCTTCCACCGACTCTCCAGCGTCTTCGACAAACTAGGATAGGTTGGCGCTGTTCACTGCTGTCTCATAATCTGAGCTCATTCTTGAAAATAGAGTTTAGCAGGTGACCTAAGGCCTTGTGTGTGGAGAGGCAATGTCTTTTGGCCCACACATAGTTTTTCATCTAGGGGCCAGATAAGCAGGTTGCTGAAGGCAAAAGTTTCCCATTTTAAGGGGTGAAGGATGTAGACTGTTGTTTTAAACCAAAGATAATTCTAGAAAATTGAGAGTGGGTGGGAATAATTTTGGTGATTAGTCCAGTGAGGTATCAAGATTTGTCCATGCTTCTCGGCATGTGCCTCAGGAAATCCTTCCTTTAGCCCATTACAGTAAAGGCTCAATGGGAATGGCAACACCTAAAACATCATTCCCAGGTGGCTCTTGAGTTAGGTTTCTCTGTGGGGAAGTGGAAAAGCGATCATCAAGTCTGCAGACCCCTTGGAGTACAGACGGAGTCCAAGAAGAGCAGAAGAAATACAAAGAATGGGAGGGGTGTAGACCTGGAACTTGGATGCTTCTTGGATCTGTGCCACCTTTCCTAGGATCATGCTGAAGCGCCCTATCTTCATGAGGTCTCCGGGGACCAGAAATTCGCAGATTTCCCTCCTAGTAAGCTAGTAATCTGTGTAACCTGGGAGTAGGCTCAGGCAGGCCAAGGCCATACCACAAGAACTTCCCCACTGAGACTCACATCTGCACCCTCTCAGCTAGTACAGCAGAACCTTCATTGTGGCAGAGCCCCTAATCCATGGCAAGTGTGGGGGAGAGCTGTACCCAGGACTGTGCTTATAGGCTCCCCCTTGGGTGATACTAGGTTGAGGTACTTTACAGCCGGGGAGCATTTTTCCTGGTCACTGTCTCTATCCACTGCAGCTTTACAAAATAGGATGGCAGGGGAGGCTCCTTGCTACCCATGTTTCCAAATTGAACTGGGTCGGGACTGTGCCTTGGCTCTATTAATAGCCCCCTAACCCAGCCTGCTAGCCCCAAACCCAGATGCCAGGAACTGTGAGTCAGCAGCTAAAAATATCGAGCAATTGCACCCAAAATCCAATGAGCAGCTCCCCCTGGCCTTCTGCCCTTAAATTTTGGTCAGTCTTAGTCTCCAGTCCTGGACCTCATAGATGTTCAGTGCCTACAGATGTCTGGTCCTCCTAGGAAGGAGAGTTTGCAGTGGCCAGCTAGTACTCAAAGCTAGGAGCTAGGAGCGCGGTCTGAACTGGTGCTGGAGCTCTGGGAATCTGGACGCTGGAGTTACAGAACTGCAGCCAGAACTGTGTGGCTGGAGGTGGATGGTATATGAAAGGGAGGGGAAAGAAGGGGGGATGTGAAAGGGAGGGGAGGGGAGGGGGAGGGGAAGAAGAGGAAGGAAGGGAGGGGAGGAGAGGAGAGGGAAGAGAAGGGACGGGAAAGGAACGGAAGGAAAGGGAAGAAAAAAGGGAAGGAAGAAACTGCAGGGCAGTGAGCCTGGGAAACTGACAAGGGCAGAAAAAAAGTGTGAGGTGGGAAGCAAGTATATGCCCAAGTATACGTCAGGTATATGTCAGGTACAGCACGCAGTATCTGACAGGCTGGGGGCTCCAAGAGCTGAGGTCTACACTGAGGAATGGGATCAGGAAGAGGGAAAGGTAATAAAGGAATGCAGTTTGAAACGCAGCGTGGTGTGCGCAGTTTAAAGCAACATGGACCTTCAAAGGGCCTGGCCCAGACAGCAGCCACAGCGTTGGCTCGTGTTGTCCCTCCAGCCCTGCCATGCCTACCTGGGTCAGGTGTGTCAGCATGGAGAGTGAGGGGGGCGGCGATAAAAGAAAAAGAAAGAGTGGTGTGTGTGTGTGTGTGTGTGTGTGTGTGTGTGTGAGAGAGAGAGAGAGAGAGAGAGAGAGAGAGAGAGAGAGAGAGAGGGAGGGAGGGAGGGAGGGAGGGAGGGAGGGAGGGAGGGAGGGAGGGAGGGAGGGAGGGAGAGAGAGAGAGAGAGAGAGAGAGAGAGAGAGAGAGAGAGAGAGAGAGAGAGAGAGAGAGAGAGACCATGAGAGTGAGGGGGCAGCAAACAATGAGGGGGTGTCGCGCACGCGCGCGCGCGCGCCTCCGCTGCAAATTTAAATTCGCCTCCATCTACCGGAGACCTTAAGTGTTCAGAGGCATACTGGGAATTGTAGTTCTAATGGCTGCTGGTATCCAAGGGGTGGGGGTTGGGGGACCAGAGAGGTGGGGTCTTGTTCTGAGATGTTAGGCCTGATCTGGCTCGAGAGAAGGGACAGAAGATTTTTTTCCTGTCCTGACTAAAATCTTAATTTGACTGGCATTTGTGTCTGGAAAGGAACCAGGATGAACGGCAGTGTAGTGGAAGGTTGCAGGGTCAGCCACAGAACCCCAACTTGTTCCAGCTTTTTTCTTCCCGCGCCCTTTTTTACTTGCCTCACCATCGCCAAGCCAGCTCTGCCCTGGCCATCTCAACTTTTATCTTTACAGGCAACAACACATTGAGGAATTTGCTCCTCAAGGAGAAGGCTAGGTTGAACCAGACGCCCATCCCAGGGGGAAAAAAAAAAAAAAACGGAGTGGAAATCAGACTTTGCTCTCTGAGTCTGAAGTCAAGGACATAAGTTCCGAACCCACAAGGAAAAGTGGTGGCATTCATCAAGAATGTCACCCTATCTATCCAGGGATCCAGACCTCTCAGGGCGAGTGACCACAAGGTGGAGCTACAATGCAACCCCTGCACAAAGCTCCTGGGCTACCCGGAGCGCAGTAATTGCTGCTATTCTCTAACCTCTGGGGAGGAAGGGTGGCCGTGTTAGCCCTTCCACCTCCTAACCGCAAATCTCCTCATGATGACTTCTCAATGTCATTTTACATCCTTCCAACTCCGGTGTCGAAATGATTAGAGTGTGACCAAATGACAATTAAAAATTCATTGAATAACAGATTAACAGGCAAGATACAGAAACCATTCACGGCTTATAATAAAAACCTACCCTAGACACAGTATAACATTGCTAAATGAGCTTTCTCACTCCCAGCCTGCACGCAGAAAAGAAGCTTAATTTTGATCGTGAGGAGAGACGGCTTAAAGTGTGGACTGTCTTCATCATCTTTAGAGTTCTTCGGGAAAGGCCATTGCGACCAGATTTCCTCCAGTCATCGTTCTGAGCTACCCACCCCGACACACCCTGCGTCTTCTATCCAAGTACAAGTGCACACAGGCCTAATGCATTATCTTGGCAATCTCCCTCACTTTCTTGCTTTAATTTCATTTTGGGAGTAACTTCTTGTCAGTCACTGTCTTTCCAACTAATTCATGTCAAAACACCAAAGGCAGCAAATTCCATGGCAGCTTGAGACATGCCCACCATCTGGACAGAGGGCCCTCTTAGTTCAAAATCTTCTGTTAGCAACGCTCCCTCCTCCAAACATTTAATTCCAGGACATTCCACTTCAGCTCCTGTCCTTCCTGTTAACCAGTGTACACAGGCCTTAGACAGCAGCTGGTGGGGTCCTGGGCCCGGCATTCACTCGGAGGTGAAATTGTTGATCTTGGTCAGTAGCACTGCTGTTTCTAAGCCTAGAGAAGTGGGTAAGAGATGGGTCATGTAGGGAGTGAAGCCAGGAGATATTAGGAGGAGAAAATGAGAAAGAAAGGGAAAGGGCATTCTTACCTGTTTTGTTTCTCTTAGCACATCTCCTGGAGGGGGGGAGGGATGGAGGGAAGGAGGGAGGGGGAGAGAGAGAGAGAGAGAGAGAGAGAGAGAGAGAGAGAGAGAGACTTTCTGTTGTGAGTTCCATCAACTTGTAGTAAGACTTTCCAACCCAGGATTTTTCCAAACTGCTTTCCCCAGGGTCAAGACATTTTCTTGGGATAAAGAAGGCTTGAAATTTGGAATGGACAAAAATCTTAATCCCAGGCAGCACACTCAAGTCAGACTCAGCCTTTTTACTTGGGGCCTGGGGAAAGTGCCTAGGAGACCAAGGCAAAGGCACTCACCCTCGGAGGAGGAAGAGACTCAAAAGCAGTAGAACAGACACACAGTCAGTGGCGACCCATATCATTAGGTATTTTTGAGGGGGCTATGGAAATAGAAGATACTCATCAGTGGTCAGAACTCTCAAGAGTAGCATCTGGGGTAAATGAGTATGGAAGAGGATGGGTTTTAGGGGAATAAGAGATTGGAAATGAGGGACAGTGACAGTTCTAGAGTCCTTACAATAAGCCAGAGGGGCTGCTGCATGTGCTGGAGCAGTTGGCAGTCGTTGGTGGTGACAGAATCCACCCCTGCACACCAGAGCAAGGAGAAGAGCCAGGGCTTGTTCACCACAAACAGGTTCACGGAGACGTTATCCCGGTGCAGTGCCCTGTGGAAGTGGGGGAGGGGGAAATGGGGAACATCCAGAATTTTCCCAGCTTATGTCTGAGACTCTCTGCCCCAGATCTACTCCCTTTTATGCAGATCTCTGCAGTGTAGAAAAATAATAAAACCGTTCTCATGGCCTACAAAGCGCTAACGAGCCAGATCCCTGCCTATCTTTCCAGCTTCCCCTTCCTTTTGCCCGCTTGTTAGTCTACCCTTGCTTCTTCTCTTTTGCCCATAGTCAGCTCCTTGTAATCAATCATCTGGCGCTCAGCTCAGTCACCAGTGCTTTCTAATGTGCTTCCTTACAGCAAAGCCCGGTCACCACTATACCATGTTTTCGTAGTATCCCTACCCAGAATAAACGTATCTTAGCTGACTTATTGTCTATAACTTTTGCTAGCTCCTAAATCCCATGAAAGCCAAGACCTTTCCCATCTTTTTCACATTTATTTCTTTAAGCCCACAACAAGTGCTGCATGACTGCATGCGTTATAGCATTCAGTAGGTATGCATTGTGGGAATGAATGAATGAATGGATGGATGGATGGATGGATGAATAGCTTTCAAGCCCCCTGCATCGGTTCTTTCCTGACAGTCAACCTTGGGGTCTTTTCTATTCTTTTCCTTGGCACTCACTTGATATCCAACACAGGCAGGTCTTGATAGGGGAGGTTGAGAAACTGGGGCCTCTCAGTCCCGTTGCTACCCTGATGTCCATATATCTGGCGCATTCTGGGGGCCCGTTGTTGCACGTTAGCACGATCTTCATCTGGGAGCCAAAGAACCTGTGGTTCAGGGACAATGAGTATAATATAATTCTAAGGAAGCCCTAGGGATTCCAGGGACAGGTGCAGAGAGGTTTGGTTACAGAATGGGGTATGTGAGCAGGGGTGGGGGGGTAGGAAGGTGAGGGCAGGAGCTCAGCCTGGAAATCATCACGTAGACCATGAAGGTAGGATGGAAAGAAGGGTAAAAGAGAGGAGGGGAGTGCTTTGGGATCCTTGGATAACATCACCATGGCTTGGGGCACGCTCGCATTCAACACAGCCTCCAGTGTCTGATTCACAAAAGTATCATAGTATGTGTGGTTTCTTGGGGGTCGGCGCAAGTCAAACATGATGGAAAGGTTGAGGGTTGCTGCTTCCTTCAGGAGTTCTTCTAATGCTGGGACTGTCTGATTCTCAGCCTCCTTCCGATCAGAGCCTGACAGTTTTTTGGCCCCCCAGAAAGGTTGCCTCTAATAAGAGAAGGAAATTATTTCAACATCACAAGAGGTCTTTAGGTTTTCTCCTAGTCCTTGCAACCTATTTATTTATTTTTTGTTTGTTTATTTGTTTTGAGACAGGGTCTCACTATGCAGTCCTGTCTGGCCTGGAATTTGCTATGTAGCTATGTAAAGCAGGCTGGCTATGAACCCACAGTGAGATGCCTGCCTCTAACCTCCCAAGTGCTGGAATTGAAGATGTGAGCCACCACACCCGATTGCCAAATGTTTCCAGATTCCGTCTACCTCTGAGCCAGGGTCTTTCTTTCTCTAAACCTTTTTGACTTCTTCCATCAAATCATACTCTATGGCCTCAGCATCCTACTCCTCCAGATTCATAACTTTATGTGCATCATATTTTCAGTTTCATAGAGACCTCTGTGATCTTGACCCTTTGCTTTGTCCTTGGTCCCTCAGCGCCTTTCTTGTACCTGCATCCGAGAATAGTCCAGCCTCAGCTTGAATCACTTTCCACAATGCTCTCAAGAGACTCAGTTCCCTTTTGTGGACCCTCTGAACTCTGATTCAGTGTTACAATTGTCTGCCTCCTCCACCTCTGGCCCTGGGGGCTGCACACTGTCTCAGGCAGCCCACAGCACAGGAGTGCTGGTGTTGTATTTCTTGGTTTTGTCCACTGTGGCTTGTCAGACCTTTTACTTGCACTTGATTGGCCTTTTCTCTCATCCCTCCTTGTGGCTGTTCTAAGTCTCTGCTGTCCTGTCTGCCTTCCTTTTTTATCAACTGAAGGGCTGACATAGATAAAGTTGTTTGACAGAGGGTATTTGCTATGTGCACAATCCTAGGTATGTTCTGTGTATGAACTGACAATCTGCCCAAAAGGGAAGGGAAGTACTACAATTATTATCCCTGCCATACAAATGAGGAAACTGAGGCACAGATTGGCTAGGGACCATTGGCCAGCGTCACCATGCTAGCAAGTGCTAAAGCCAAAGTTCAAATATACACATTCTTGGTTTTCAATTACTCTGATATGCCATTAGATATAGACTTCATTTCTGTGTTATGCTTTTATCTCTTTGAAAAAAAATATGTTCACACACACATAATCAGTGCATACTTTAGACAGGTCGGATTATGGGTGATTCCAGTTTATAATTATTTTTCTGAAAAAAAAATTTACAGTAAACAAATACTCCTTTTACAATCAGGAAAAGGGGTGCTATGAAACTGAAACCCCCCTTTGAGTATATTTTCACTGCCTAGAGGATTAAAATCAACACTTCACTGTACAACGTTCAAATTTAAGATCAAGCCTCTGTTTCCTACCACTACCACGAGCTGTATCTGTCAGTTAAATTGAGCTACTTTTTTGTTCTTTAGAAGCCTCCTTGTGTTTCTGGCCGTCACCCAATGCTCATACCCCAAGCTAGAACTCCATGGCTCAAGCAAGGGTTTGGAGTGTATGTCAGTGGTAGGGTGCTCGCTAGTCACAGTGCTGGGTTCCATCGTAGCACCTCAGAACTAGTTCCACATTCTTGCTTTGCGAAACAGCGGACCTCACTCCCGTCTGCCCAGAAGAGGTATTTTTATTGCTCTATTTCCGATTCCAATTGTCTTGCTTAGGCTCTCCTTCTTACTATCTGGGAGTGACTCTAGGGCAGAGACTGACTGTTCTTAACTGACCAGCACAAGGTGCAGCAAGTGCATATTTCTGGAATGAACTCTGCCCTGAGTGCCACTGAGATGGTGGCCTCACCTCACCTTGGCTGGTATCCTCACCTCTAGGAACCAGGCTCCGGCATTGAGTCTCTGCAGTTCAGCCCAGGAGAAGTCACTGCTGTGAGCTGAGATTCGCTCCGGAAACACAGAGGCTATGTTGGTAGTCCTGCTCAGTCGCTCATCATGCATGAGAAAGGGGACTCCGTCAGAGCTGTGGGCACAACAAGTGTCAGGAGACAAATCTCTGGAACCGCCATTTTTTCCTGAGTGTCCCCACTGTGTCCCTCAGCCCACCAACTCCCTAGGCCCCACCCTCCATCACCTGACCATCACATCCGTCTCAAACACAGCTGCTCCACATTCAGCTGTCTTCCGCAGGGACATCAGGGTATTCTCAGGGGCCAGCTGTGAGAGGGAGTTGGTGAGGAGGTAGCAGGAGGGGGTGGCCTGGAAACCTACAGACCTGGTCCCTGAGCCTAGAGGAACAGATTCCTTTGTACTTGCCCAGGTTTCTATCTGTCACTTACCATGGGGGCCCCTCGGTGTCCCACCAACCCAGGCTTGGGGGGCAAATCTCTGAGTTTCATGATGCAGGGGGAAGAGATGAACAGGGGTGCTAGGTAGATAACCAGAGTGACTCCCAAAAACAGGAACAGTAGCAGAACCTTGGGACCTGTAGAAAGTGGAGGACAAGCTTTGGGAAAAGGCTTGTGAGGTAGGGCTCTAGGGACAGAGGGTAGAGCTCTAGGGACAGAGGGCAGAGCTTAGGTACAGGAAACTGTTGGGGAGGGGACACTAGTGTCCAGTGAGGGGGAATCTGGGCTGATGTTGGCACCTCTTGGGTGGATGTGGTAGAAGGTATCAGCCACAGGCCAGGCCAGCAAGGTGATTCCAGCAACTGCTCCAATGTGAAGGAATGGGGCTGTGGCCTGTGGAAACCAGCTGGTGAGGAAGGCGCCTATTGTTCTGTGTGGTGCCTCCCCCTTCTCTGCAGTTCAGAGAGATCTGCAGTCTCCTAGGACCGGGGACAATGTAATGTTCCAGAATTGGCCATGGGCCAAGGCTCCCACCTAGACAGTGGAGATCAGCCACTCACCTGCAGTGACAGCCGTAAACTATGCCACTCCTGCCGCCATTGGATATCCAGTCCCACAAGGCCAGTGGCTACTACAAGTATAATGAGGAACAGCAGCACCTGGACCAGGATGAATGAATGTACCTTCCTTGTTAGCCTAGGCTATAATGAATGGGGCTACCTCTTCATTCTGTGGACACAGGATTCTTCCCCTTCCTGAACACATCCACTATTCTTTCACTCAGTAAATATGTACTGGGTTTCAGGTCCTGACCCAGACCCCAGGGATAGAAAAGCAAATGAACATCAGGGTACTGGACCCAGCATCCCCTCTCCCCATCACTGCCAATTTACTGCACCTTGTGGAGACTGTGAAGATGCAAAGGCTGTTCACAGAGCTGCAGGAGCAGGCCCAGGAGCTGGAAACAGACAGAAGGGGCACTTAGAAAGCTCAGAGAGAAGGCAAGTTCACTTAGTGGGGATTTGCAGACCGGCATCTTTTTCCCACCCAAGAATTATCCTCTTTCCCTCAGTGGCTATGATGAGAACAAGACCTGAACAGGAATGAAGGGCTTATGTGGGAGTTAGATCAGATGTCCCTGGACCAACCAATAGCAAGGATGCATATGTGACCAGGAGAGAGACGACCAGCAAGACTATCAGGGACCAGTCCATCCAGTGTCCCCAATGGCGGAACAGGAATCTGTAGGAGGGTAAAGGAAGGTGTTCAAGGGGAGGAGATGACTTGGAGGGGGATGGAGCTGGGAGTTGATCCAGGGAACTGACTAGATCCGGGGAAACCCACTAGATGGGAGTGAGGAGAAAATGTTTCATAGGGCCACAGTCTTCAGGGATTGGTGAGTTTTCTTGGAGGAATTTTCTAAGGAAGTTGGAAGCGCTAGGATTCAGGGGCCATGTAGAGTGGGAGATGACTTATAGTGGGGCCGAGTACAGGGGAGGTAGGTTGGTCAGTATTCGGAGGAAGGGGTTGGTGGTACATGACACACTCATTGAAGTTGTGCAGATCATTGAGCAGGATGAGCCCGATGTACAGCCATCCCAGGGACAGGAGGAAGGTGAGGAAGAGCAGGCCAAACCAGATGCAGTCACACTGCAAAGGAGCAGGAGAGAATCTCTCAGCAGATCCCCATTTCATGCTCAGAGGTCCCCAGAATGGCAGCTCAGCTTCCTGCCCTGCCCTGAGCAGTATTCGAGGGAGATTTTCTTCCTGGGGGAAGCCTATGAATACAATGGGTCTCCAAGGAGCCTCTGCCTTCAAATTTGCCACCTCCCCCATCCCTTCTCCACCTTGCTGGTTTGCATCTTCTGTTTAGGGTATTTCCTCCAGTGGCAGCTGTACAGGCAGCGGAGGCAGCGGGCCCAGACAGAGCAGCAACCCGGGGACTCTGCCATGGTGAAGGCCTGAGCGAAAGGACATTTGACCATCAGGGACCCTATAGAGGACAGATCCCAGTCTCCCTTCCCTGTATTTGAGGAGCCTGGGGCCAGTAGAGGTAGAAGCCTGGGCTGCTGCTCAGGAAGGTTGGTTGTCACAGAGCAGACTCAGAGCTCTGGATTTCATGAGGCGATTGATTCCAAACCTAGAAAAGAGGGACCATTTCTGGAGTCTTTATTATTTGATACCTAGGAAGTCAGTGGTTCAGCCTTTTTGTAGGCATCATGTGTACCCACCCACTCTTTCCAGATCCTTCCTATGTAATGACATCCAACTCTGGGTTTGGAGTGCTTGCCCAGAGTGACTTAGGAGAGATTGCCTCAGGGTGGGGTAAACTCAGTTCAGCAAGTTAAGGCAGATCTGATGGAGCTTGAGGCAGCCCAGTGCTGTCTTGCACCCCAGGAAGCAGGAGTAACCTGAAGCAGAGGTTCCCATTCTGACCACAGGCGAAGGGAGGCACAGCCAGTTGACTAGTTGCTATGGATACAGGATTGAACAAACCACAAAGCCCAGACTGAAAGATACTCTGTGTCCACTTCTCGGAGGTTAGGGACACTGCCAATTGAAGAAACACTGGAGGGGAGCAAGCTGCCTGGATCCCTGACTCCCAGCCTTCTAAAGGAGCATCTTTCCTGCTTGCACAGTCCTGAAAATCCAAGTCCCCCACTCTAGCCTTATCCTCCCCCCACAATCATCATATACAGTCTCACCCTCCACCCCAAATAGAAACCCAACTACCGCCTTCCCCCTCCCAGAGGCCCCACCCTCTGAGCTATCCCTACTGAAAGTACATTACACACATAGGGCAAAGGTGCATGTGTGTGTGTGTGTGTGTAGCAGGGGTTGTGGCAGTGGTGGTGGTGGTGGCGGCGGCAGGGGAAGTGTCTTGGATCAGGGAATTCCTGTGCCTTACAGATCTCTCAGTATGGCTGAGACCAAGCTGATTTACAAACCAGACTGGGCTTGTGAGTGTAATTCTACTTGAGAGGGTGTGCTGTTTGCAGCAGGTGAGAATTCTACTATTGAATCACCAATGTAAGCACGGTGTGACTGTGTGTCAGGTATCAGCAAGTGTACATGTGTGTACACTAGTGGGCTACTGGCTGCCAGTAAAATGGGTTTCAAAATCACTATGTAAAGGAACCTCTGGATAATCCTCTCTCTCTCTCTCTCTCTCTCTCTCTCTCTCTCTCTCTCTCTCTCTCTCTCTCTCTCTCTCTCTCTCTCTCTCTCTCTCTCTAACTGTCCTGTACAAAAGAACAGGGCCCCCTTGTTCACTCTGTGTGAGGGCTCCTGCAAGGAGGCAAGGTGTGCCTGCTGTTGGAACTGCCCCCTTACTAAGTTCCCCTTGGGAAGGAAGGTCGGGCTAGGAAGTGGAGGGTGGGAGCTGGGGAAGAAACCTTTACCTTGTGGGTCCCTTCCCAGGAGATTGGAAGCCCGTTTTTCCCCATCCCAGAACTGGGCTACAGTAGCCTGTTCTGAACACCACTCCACACCCCTTGTTTCCTCTAGGGTCATATACCTCTGTACCCCAGATTTCCAGAGTCCTACCTCCCTCAAGAGTTGCCCGGAAGATGGAATCAGGATCTGGCCAGTCTGAAAGACCCGGAGCAGGGAATCTGACAGGGGTGCTGCCTAGCCCCCTGGACTCCATCCCTACTGGGCTCAGCGGCTCCTCGCTCCCCAGCTCCCAGCGGGAGCCCCCAGCCTTCCCGAGCCCTCACACCTTTTACTCAGTGAGCAAAGCGAGCCAGCAGCTCTGCCTCTCAGCTCCTCTCCGAGTTGTCTGCCTCCTCCCTCTCGCAGTCCCTGGCTCAGCCTCACTGGTCAAACAGGTGTCACTGTTGCCACCTACAGGAAGAAGTGTGGGTCCTCTTGGAAGGCCTGGAGAGGCTCTATGGCCGGAGCATAGCCATGGTGGAAAGATGGGCGCAAGTGAGCTAGCTGGAGAGGAGGTCGGCTTCTTTACTCTCTGGAGCTGGCAGTCAGGGGGCTTGGTGTGAGGAATTCCTTTGTGCGGCCTTCCCCATCCCTCTGTCCCTCCTCCTGTTCCCCTCCCAGTCACTGCCTGAGGGCTTTGTCCTGGCTCTAGGAGGCCAGGACTAAGGGCATAGGAGGGAGGGAAGCTGGGGGAGGTGACCACACAATTTTGCAACTTGGCAGTGAGGAGAAGGGGCCCTGCCAGTCCCCTGGAAACTCTTGAGCATATGAGGAAGTCTCAAGCTTCCTAGGAGTACAACTTCCAATCATTAGCTTCCCTTTCCTCTTGGGCTATTTACACTCCTGCAAGTTCTATCTATGTGATGCTACTGAGGTGACTTTATGAACTCTGGGCAGCAAGATGCGCCATTTCTGGACCAGGGTCCCCGTGGATGAATTCAACACCCCTCAGTACACCACACATCAGATGCTCATTCAGGATATCAGTCTCACGGCCGTGTTTACCAAGCACTGAATGGCTTCAGGAGCGTACAGTGTGTTAGGGTACCAGGCTTTTGGAAGAGGAATGTGTACAAAAGAAGCTGGTGGCCTAGCAAGCTATGTTATGTTCAGCTTCATATAAAAAGTACAGGGTTGCACGTGAGCTGGGAGGGGCTTGATGGACAGCTTAGATTGTGGCTGATGCAGTGACTTGGGGTCTGTGAGCACTATAGGGGTGTTGGTGGAAAAGGATGACTCCTTACAGATAAGCTGGCTTCCCCTCCCCCTTCACACACTCGATTTTATCCTGTGAGGGAGGCTGCTCTTTTCTGCCAGGAGCTGCTTCCCTCCCTCTCAGCTTTCCCATTGTATCCAGAGGCTCTATTTGGCAATGACAGAGATGCTCTAACTCTCTCAGAATTAAAATGCAAAGAGAAGCAAGACTGCTTGCTGGCAGGAAGCCAGGGAGGGCCAGCGGGTCACCTAGTCCTCCACTGGGAGTCATTCTTGGCAGGTTGTTTTTCAATTTCCTTTGCTTGGGTTGTGGTGGATTCTGGAGTCTTGTTTTCTTGTGGGGATGGTTTAAGAGCCTTTTAGGGGTTGTGGGGGCGGGGACAGGAGTCAGTATGCATAGATGACTATCAAGGTTTGTAAACTCCCAGAGGCTTCAAATATAGCCTGTATGTGGCATTGCAAGGCTGGCTCCCTTCTAGCTTCTATAATCCTTGTCCCTCCACTCCCTTTTAAAGGGAGAAAGCGAAGGGGCAGTAGTTTTGTTCTGTAACTCAAAAGCAGTGTGGCTCTCTACCATTAATCAGATTACAGGACATTAGAACTATAAGGTAAATGTATAATGGGGTCCGTTCCTAGCTCTATTACTCACTGACATTATAACTACCTCTTTGTACCACAGTACCATCTGCATGTTAGATATTTAATGTTCCCAAAAACGGTGGTGTGTTCATGGCTTGTTCCCTGGCCTGTGGTACCATTTGGGGGAAATTTTAAAAAGTAGGTTCTTGTGGAGTGTCTTTAGTCCACTGGAAGTATGCTCTTGAAGGCTGGTGATAGGACCCAGGTCCTTCCACTATTTTCTCCCATCCTGGCTATGAGGTGAGCTGCTCTGTTCCATGCTTCTGTCATGATTTAATATGGGCTTCTAACCATGTCCTAGGACCTTCAAACCATGAGTTACGATAAACGCATTCTCCCAATGAAAGCGTTCTCTCAGGAATATGCTATTGGATGGTAAAGCTGACACTTTATTTTCTTCTATGCAAAGTACAGGCTCCTATTGGCCTTGAACATTTTAAAGATTTATTTGTTTACTATGTATACAATGCTCTAACTACATATATGTCTGCAAACCAGATGAGGACCTCAGATCCCATTACAGATGGTTGTGAGCCACCATGTGGTTGCTGGGAATTGAACTCAGGACCTCTGGAAGAGCAGCCAGTGCTCTTAACTGCTGAGCCATCTCTCCAGGCCCAGCGATTTTTTTTTTCTTTTCTTTTTTGAGAAGCAAATACAATTCTGGCAGAAATATGGGATGGGGATTCTCATTAAATGTGTCAGTGTCCTTCTTCCCCCAGAGCAGCAGAGCAACAGTGGCACAACATTCCAAGGAAGGGTAGGAAGCTGGGTCAGGAAGCTCTGTGATAGAATGTTTGCCTGGCATGTCTGAGCCTCTTTGCTCAATCCCTACCCCTATAAACAAAACAAACCACCAAACAAAAAACTAGGCAGCCTTCCCAGAAAAAGGAAGTATGTGTATTTGTGGGGAAATTGAAATGGATCTCTTTAAGACTTCCCAGGGGTCGAAGAAAACATGCTGGAATTTTATTTCTTCTTCTATCATAGAAAGATCTCCTTCAAACTGTAAATGAGCTAAGGTTTATTTATTAACATTTAAAAATGTTTCACTAACTTCAGTAACACATGTGACAGACAGTTGAAGGGTTTATAAAGTCCGGAGTTGAAATGGAGTAGAAAGCTCCCTGCCCAATTCCTGGGGTTTGGCGAGGGAGTCAAGCAGGTCTCCATCTTACTCGAAGCTCTCCCATTAAGCTGATGTGATCTTGAGAGAAGAACATGTTGGCCTCGGCTCCATGAAGAGACAACTCAACTGTCGACAAAGAGCGAGCTAGACTGTCCTGGGGACTGGTTCCTTTTGAGTATCGGGAAGGTCAGTTGGTTCTCTCCAGTGGAAGGCTCAGCACCTTCTAGAGAAGCAAAGTAGTTGTCTGTAAGTGGAGGCCATAGACGGTAAGGCCAACACTCAGCAAAGATCCTCTTCCTTTCAGGGACACTTTTTCTCCTTTTCTCAATAGCAAGAAGACCTAAAAGCTACAGAAGTCATTAGTGACCCTCCCCTCAGTGCTGCAGCTCAGAGTGTGTCCAGGGCAGAAAGAAGAGACAATGGCCCTAACCTCAGTGGGACTCTTCTTGGATAGGAGAGCAACCAGAGAAGAAGCTCGAATTGCTGGCCAGAGCTCGTTTCTTCTTCTTTCCTGTGGCCTTATTTTCTTGTGATTCTGATCCTATAGATTTCAGTTCTGGGTGGTCAGAAGAAGGGGTAAAAGCAGGCTGCCTCAGCAGTACCTGATCAGAATCACACATTTCTTTCAGGATCTAGGAAAGACAGAGACAGAAGTGAATACATGGACCCAGCTGAGCCAGTACAAAGGCTCCACAAGGCATCCCCTGCAACTGCTCTTTTAGATAAAAAGACTCCAGCCAGTGCCCAGCAATTTGATAATATCTTTCCCCACAACTATCTCCCATAACCTTCTATCACAGCTAATGCATAAAAGGATGTATGTTTAGTTTTCATTCAAGTCTTATATTTAGCCACCCACCTTGCTACTGGGAGTTGCGCAAACAGGGTTGAAGAAGCTTAATCCTGAGGTCACCTCTGTGGGATCTTCCAATTTGAAGGAATTTTCAGAATCTTGATTTAGCTCAATAGCATCCAAGTCGTCCTGAAATAAAGCAGATAGGCTTATTATAATTTAGCTATCTGAGTTACAAAACAGCTCCTCTTCAGTCAGGTAGGTCCCAGCTCTGAGGACCTGATCAGCCAATTACTCAAAGCAAACCTAAGGGAGCTACAATTTGGAGAAGCCATAGGGCTCACTTAACATGTTCTGTTCCGAGAGAAATGTTGTTGTACTTAAGAGGCAGACTCCAATGATCTGTATAGGTCTGGAATGAGACATACTGTGAAAGAAACTTTAAAAATTTGGCCAGGGTGGGTGTGGTGGTATATATCTGCAATCCCAGAACTTGGGAGGCTGTGGCAGAGGGATGACAAGTTTGAGTCTAACCTGGGTATTTAACAAGTAAGACCTACTCAAGAAATAAACTAGAATAAAATTAGGCCAAGCCTTGATTATTTCTTTGATTAAAGTTCTACTACCTACAACAGCACTCCTATAGGAGGCTACCTGCACTAGTATTCCTTTCTGATAAGAAAATGAAATCCAAAGGACAGAAGTCACTTTAAGTCAATCACAAGGTGACTCTGCATAGAGCTGGGCTTAAAACTGTAGCTGTCTGTTTCATCTCAGTTGCCATGACCAGCTGTCTAGCAGGCAAGTCATGTCAGCTTGCCTCCGGATTTTACTTCCTCTTCTGTAAAATGGAAGCACTGGCCCAGATCAGTGGTTTTCTTTAACTGAAATCCTGAGGGAGGCCCAATAGGAAAGTAGGTGAAGAGCACATGGATTTGATGGAAATGGAATTCTAAAGGTTTTGGCCAAGGATTCCTTCATGCAGCAGCTTCAGGGTTTTAGAACCCTAAATGAAAAACCATGAAACAGGGAACCCTTACAGGTCCCAAATATGTGCCTGACATTTATCCTGACCTACATAGCTTGTCATTTTAGTCCTCTGATGCTTAGTTTAGAACTAACCTTTGAAATGAGAGTCCCAAGCCAAATTGTTCCTGTGTAAATGTCTAGGAACTGTATGACAAATGTCTGCTACACCACACTTGGTGGGAGTCTTGGATTCTGGATCAAGGGCTATAGCAAAGCCTTCTTGCCATTGCACAGGCAGGCATAAGGAGAGCTCAGGGATTGAGCCTGCTTGCTGTGCACATGGCTCATTTTATTTCTTTCAGGGCACATTTTATTTCTCAGAGTTTGCTCTTCCTAGAAGTGACATTCCTTTCTAGAAGCTGCCATCTCAGCACGAGGTTTTCACAGTGACAGCCGAGCCTCTGGACTAGTTTGATCCTGTGTCCCTGTCTACCTGTAAGTTCTTGCTTTCCTGTCCCTTGTTCCTGTTTCAGAAATTATACAGAAGCTTCGCGGCAAGGCTGGCGGTGAGGGTGGGGAGTGCATACCTGAGGAGTGAGCCTCTTTCTGGGTGCAGAGAAAAAGGGTAGGAATAACTGTGTAGGAGATTCCAGGTTTTGGGGCAGAAGAAGGATACAAACTCCAGAGAGGTTCAAAGGTACGGTTAAGGGAAAGCAATACTGTTCCTACCTGGTTCTGACGGCGGTTGCGACACTTTGTGGGGTCACAGCTGCAGGCCACATTACAGTCTGACTTTTGTTTTCTGCATCCACATTGCTTGTTCCCGCACCAGCCTTTGCAGGAACACTGCAAAACAAATTTGTGGAAGGACACATTATTGAAAGGATTTGATGGACATTTTAAAGTCCTGTCCCTCTACATGCACATGTTTTTTAGAAAGAAAGGAAAGTTCATCTTGATCAAATCTGTCTTCTCTATTCCCTTCCTTCATTTCACCAGGAAGTACCATAGGCTAATGAAGAGCAGGTTATACAAAACAATCCAACGCTCTACTTTGGGCAGTATAGCTGAAGATAGATAAGGAGGCAGTCCTAACACCCTCTTGTGTAAAGTACTAGATAAACACTAGGGACCATTTCAAGGGCAAAGCCCTGCAGGCAGCAATATGGTAGTGCAGTTAGGTTTATTTTAGGACCGAGTTAGATTTTCTTTCAATGCACATTTTTACATTTTGTCCAGCTAGGGCTTTGTTTGGAGCACTAACTCATCTACATTCTCTCTCTCTCTCTCTCTCTCTCTCTCTCTCTCTCTCTCTCTCTCTCTCTCCCTCCCTCCCTCCCTCCCTCTCTCTCTCTCTCTCTCTCTCTCTCTCTCTCTCACACACACACACACACAGCCACTTTACAGTGTAGCCATGTTTATCAGGCTCTAACAATAGCAGAAAGCTGGAAGGATGATTAATAGTTAAGATAACAAAAATTACAATCTGAAAATATTTTGACAGGCTGCAATTATAGGCTGAAAGGAGAAATAAAAAATACAATAGGGATAATAAATTCAAGTTTGGCATTTGAGTCTCCTACATCATCTGTATGAGTGTAATACATGGGGAGAACTAGCTTTAAAGTAGTCCGTGCAGCAGGTCATGGCAGCCCAAACCTTGAACCCCAGCACTCAGGGGGGCAGAGGCCGCCAAGGCCAGGGTAGCCAGGGCTACATAGTGAGATCCTTTCAGTAAACCAAAACCACCCCTTCAAATCCACAACAAAAATGAATCCAATAGTCTGGTGATTAACAAGGCCTGAAATCGCAGGGAAGTGGTGGTGCACACCTTTAATCCCAGCACTTGGGAGGCAGAGGCAGGCATATCTATGAGTTTGAGGTCAGCCTGGTCTACAGAGTGAGTTACAAGATAGCCAGGGTTGTCTAAAAACCCTGACTTGAAAAAAATCAAAAGCAAAAAGCCAAACTGAAACAAAACAAAAAACAAAAAAATCTCCCAAGACCAAACCCCAAACCAAACACCCCAAGCCCCGAAAGCATAACTGTCAGCATTTTTTTCTTGCACATCTCTGTGGACTCATTCTAAGTTTATAATAACATTCAAGATCTTAGCTGCTTTGCACATGAGATCTATCGTGTTTGTTCTGTAGCTATAAAGGAAACCATAATAACATCTTTTTTTTTTCTGAACAGGAGGATAACACATATCAGTATAAAATCTGAAAGCCATGATTTCAATAGCTATACACAATATTCCATCATGCCGATACACCAATTTATTTAACTAGTCCCCTAATGTTAGATATTAGGATAGTTTGGAAAGAAAACATTTGCTACTGCAAATCATGTTGCAGTGGATATTCTCATACACAAATAGAAGGTAAACTATATGTACAGACTAGTTGGGCCTCTACGGCTATCTTTACCTTTCTCACTCATTCCTTGACAATGACCTTCTTGGGTGCTGAGACACAAAGTCCACTCTTTCCCTGAGGTCTTTTCATTGCCTCTTCTCCTTCACTTCCCTCCCCCTCACTTTCTTGTTTGGAACTTAGGCCTGTATCACTTAGCACAGGCTGGCCTTGAATGTGAGATTCTTCTGCTTTAGCCTCTAGAGTACCAGGATCACAGGTGCCTGGTTTCCTCACATTGTCTCCATCTCATCTTAACCCTCTCTTTGATTCGCAGAAAGCCTTTGCCCTCTCCATCATTCCTACGAAGTCAACATGGAATTTTTGTTCTCTTCTGTATCACTATCCAGAATTATTTTGTTTTTCTGCTTACTATGTCTTTTCCTACAAGAATATGTTCACAATGACAAAGTTAATTGTTATATTCTCAGAAATAGTGTTCATTCCTGGCACAAAGTTACTTTGAAAAGATTCACTGAATACAGCAAGTTCCATATTGATGGCTATTTCCTTACTATGTATATAACAACTGGATCAAATATAAAAAGTTTTAATATATGTGCTCCTAAAGTGATCATGATGGGGATATTTTTAAAGTTTCTGATATTTTCAGGTTGCCCTCTAGAGTAGGTAAACCAATTTACATGTCTAATAGTATTAGATAAGAATGCCCATCTTAGTCATCTTTATCAACAAGATACATTATAATAAAATTAAAAATCCCTTTAGCTCCTTTGAATAAAACAAGTGAAAGATAAAGAGTTCTATGACCTGGTTATAGAAGCCCCTTCAGAATGGGCTCCTTTTCCTACTGTAGCCTGGGTCTGTTGTCCACTTGTGAATTAGCTACAGGCTTCAGAAATGCTCTTCTACCCTGTCAGCATTTGTCTATTTCATCTTATGGGATAAATATCACAAATGACAGCTCAAGGACTATCGTGAGTGACTGGACTTTTCCATATGCAAGACCTAGCAGCTGCTATGAACTTCTGCTCTTGCTAATCTTCAAGGCAGCAGAGGCTAGTTGGTAGTGGTCACAGTAGAGTTGAATGCTCATAATACACTTGGCAGATTGGAGTGTCACACACGTAAGCTATAATTTCATCTTATTCTCCCTCATTCAAGAAAGCAGGTTAGAATGCCAGAGAGACTTTGACACAACTATACCGAACCTGCTGGCAAACCACTAGCATATCACAAGGAACAGAAAGACTCCTAGGCTTGCAGATTCTCAGCAGGGGCTAAAGAAATCACTGCAAGGGTTGGAGCAGTGATTAAGATTGCTGTTTTTTCAGAGGACCTGAGTTCAGTTCCCAGCACCCATATTAGGTGGCTTGTAACCAACTGTAACTCTAGCTCCAAGGGTTCTAACGATCTATGTTCGACACCTGTATACATGTGGCATTCACCCACATAGACCCACAACATATAACATAGGAAGGAAGGAAGGAAGGAAGGAAGGAAGGAAAGAAAGAAAGAAAGAAATAAAGAGAGAGAGAAAGAAAGGAAATCTTGGGGACATGTTCTAAAATGCCAAATCCTACCTCAGATCAACCTAGTCAGAACATCTAGAGGTAGAGTCCCAGGTTCTATTTTAAAGATTTCCCTTGAGAAAAACTAGGGTTGAGGATACCATTTTACAGTCTGTAATTCTAGCAGAGTGTTCAATATATCTCAGAAGAACAAGTTTTAAACTCAAAGAATAAAGAATACCAGGGTAGAACTTAGAAGTGTTTACTCCTAAAATTAACATTTGCCATGACCATTGAAAAAGTACTTTCAAGTTCAGCTCTTTAGCAACAAAATATAGACAAGAGTATCTGTTTCTTTTGGGCACATATAGCAGCACACACCTGTACTGGGAGGCCCAGGCAGGAGGCCAGCTTGAGCCACACAGGGAGTTCAAGGCCAAGCTAGTGTCTCAGAAAAGAACAAAACTAATAAAGATGTGCCCCACCCCCAGGTGATAAATGAGAAATATTTAAAGATGCTTCCAGTACCTTAATAAAAATATAAATAATTATCTTATTCTTCACAAAGTGACACACACATATTAATAGTAGTACCTTTATATGATGTTATATACAATATTATACAATATTATAACATCATATAAAGGTACTATTATTAATATTTTGACTAGTCCTTGGACTCAAGACATTAGCACTAGAAGTAATCTATGCTGGTTTCATCTCTTCATTGTACATACAAGGGAATGCAGACTCAGGCAGAGTAAATGACTTGTTCAAAGTTACTCAATGAACTATTGATAAATTCCAGATTAGATAGATTCCATGCCTATTTAGCTTCTGGGTTGTTACTCTGTCTACTATAACATGTGACCTATCATTTAGCGTCTTAGTGAGGAAGCCATTAATTCTGAGAAAGCCATCCTCGGTGCCCGCTACAGTATCCTTTTAGTAAGTACAAGATAGTGAAACAACAATAAAGATGGTCTTTATGTATGTATAACTAATGTGTCTTCCAAGCAGTCTGATCAAGAGTGGCCAAAGCATTTGCATATTGTGAGGTTATTAAGTAGGAGAGTCAACTTGATCTCTTTAAAGTTCATGTATAGTCACTTGCCAAACTAAAAAGCATCATTTCATAGTGTTTTAGAAATAGACTATGATTCATATTAGGTAGTATGTGGTTACAATATTTGCTATGCTTCAGTGTTTCCCCAAGAACAAGTGTACCCATAATTGCTTCATGCCTGCAAACTCCTTTCCAAAGGTGTTAGTTAGGTCCTCGATCCTTCTGTTCCTGTGTATGCTTCTGAACTCTACCTCCTTGGCTTACATGGCCATTTAATCTACATTCAGCTCACACCACTATTTCAATTATAATAGTATAAATGTTTGCTGAGGAAATAAACAAAAAGGGGCTTTGGGAGATGGCTTTGTTGTTAAGAGAACCCGTTGCTTTTGCAGAGAACCTGTTGCTTTAGCAGAGGACCTAGATTTGATTGCCGGCACCCAACTGGTAGTTCACAACCATCTCTAACTCCAGTTCTGGGGATCTTGCATTCAGCAGGCATACACATGGCATACACACATACTTCATGCCAAATACCCATACAGAATGTGGTTACAGGGCATAGGTGGACTAGTGGTGAAGGACCATAGTATATTGGAAATTAATGTTTCAGTACAAAACAACTGTATTTAGCAAGTATGGAGAAATAGCATTGTGGAAGTTAATAAAGAGCAACTTGAAGTCAGAACGGTTTTGAGATAGTCATGGCATTGTAAGCCCACTTGTAATTTCAACACTCAGGAGGTACAGGTAGGAAGACCAGAAGTTCACATCATCCTGGGCTTCAAGTGTAGCGTAGGATTATATGAGGCACCATTTCTAAATCAAATCAAAACAAAAACAGTGATCCCCCAAAGTCAGATTATTCTTAATCAGCCTTAATTTAGCATTTTTGTTCTTAATTATCTTTTTCTATAATTCCCTTTGTTCCTTAGCCTTGTGAGAAAAAGAAAAACACTGATGATAATTTGTTGTGGTGACCACGGGCAAATTCATTTCCCTCTTGTGGATCTGAAGTCTATCTGTAAGAGGCAAATAATAAATACCTTTGTGGAATTTTAAATAATTATTAGAAGATGATATGTGATAATGGTTGTTGGTTCAGCTATAAAAATGCTATATAATACGAGCTGGGACCATTGGGGACCAGCTTCAGTGTAATGGTATAGAATACTAGCTGCTCAGATTGCCATCATGATCCTGAGAATCAAAGAGAGCCAGCCAACTCGAATGCTCAGGTGTGCCTGCTGGCCTCATATGGAGTCCATACAGAACTAGTCCAACAAGTCTGTCAGTGGAGTCAGTGCCTCTGAAGGAACTCCAGGGAGTTATGATACAGAGCAGGGACCAATTTGAGACTCAGAAGGTCGTCCACTGACAATTATCCTTAACAAGGGAGGTTAGAAAGTTGCTTTGTACCCCTTGGATGCTCTTCTTGGACACCTTGACTAATTTTGTTGGGATCCACTCCTCATCAGCATGGGCATCATTGTCCTCATTCTCCTGTTCAGCTATAGAAGGCTCTGAGTCATAGTGCAGATCTTCGATGGTGAAGCTTTTCTCTGGGCTTTGTTCTTTAACACGGCAAGGTTTGGGCTACCAAAAAAAAAATCGAGGTAGTTAATAAAGTTTTATACTCTAGCTTTATTTAGGGCTCCTTATTCTTATAGCCTTTGACAAAAGACAGGTTTAGTACACTCACTCAAGCCTGGGCTATGCAAAAGTACCATGAGACGACTGAACACTTTACCTTAGGTGGAATATATTCAAAGGAAGAGTCTAGAGACAGGAGGACATTTCTTGCAAGATGGGGTTTCTGTTTGCTGGCTACTTGGAGGAGGCTCAATTTCTGTTTGAATAGGAAAGACAAAGAATATAATGTTAGGGAAGCTTTTGGGAGTGGCTAACCCAAAGATTTCAGACAGGAGCTAACCTTTACTGTTTTGCTATTCAAGTGAGGTGTGTGACAGGACTGTTGTTGAGAACTCACTTTCTCAGATCACTACTAGATTTAGGAAGGGATATACTTTATTTTTCCTTTCTTTCTTTGTAGGTTTTTATGAGACGGAACCTTACTATGTATCCTTGGCTGACTTAAGAGTTTACTATAGACCAAACTGGCTTCAAACTCATTAAGTTTAGCCTGTCTCTGCTTCCCAAGTGCTGGATTACAGGTATATACAACCATACCTGGCAAAATCTTGTGTTTCTAACACTTTGAAATGTACATGACTGTGTCATATAAAAACTCAATGGAGACCACACAAAACTGGGTAATATAGTCATCAATACTGAAAGTTGCTTCCAAGGGTGAGCCTCAGTGGGAGTCTCCTGAGGCTTATTAAGTGGGTAGAAAGACGTCTTACCTGCTTGATGGCAGTGTTTTCTTGGAGAAGCTGCTGATTTTGCTCACACACTTCTTGCATCTTCCTGAGCTCTTCCTTCTAGTTCCAGATTGCAGTTACAGGTGGGGTTATTTTGGGTCCACATAAAGAGTTACTAAATAACTCAGATTAAAACACTGCTTTCAAGTGTCTGGTAGATGATAGTTTTTGTTTGTTTTTAAATGCCAGACACAGCTTTACTTCTTTGAATGTCTCTTATATTTCAGTATTCCCCAATAGCCATGAATATACTTGAAGGAAGCAAATTTTCTTATCCTTTCCCATTCTCGCCTATGCACATAAGCAGGCTGGTTCAGAATCCCACACAGCATTAGTTTAGCTGTTCCCTGAAATCTGCAGGTGCTTCTGTGCACCCTTCTCACACAGACTAGTCTGCACCCTATTCTAACAAGCCCGATTACATTTGTTTGCAGTTAAGGCAACAGGATTCATGTATACAACTTTAACGAGTTTGAATATGTCTTACGGTAGGAAGAGCTAAGGGAACCCTGGAGACTGAGCAGGAATAAGATTCTACATTGGACTAAATAGTGCTCCAACATGTTTCTAAAGGGTGTGGTGTTCCCAGCCTTTGAAAGAATTTTAGATCCTGGACATTTTACTAACATGGCAGGCTTTGGCTCAGAACCGTTGAATGCCCTTAGGATTTTTTCGATTTCTTTTTATCATTTTTAATTATGTGCATGTGCCTTTGAGTGCAGATGTGTGGAGAGGCTGACAGCCAGGTATGGGATTCCTCCTGGAGCTGGAGTTCCATGCAGTTGTTAGCTGACAGACATGTGCTGGGAACTCAAGCCCTCTGCAAGAACACTGAGCAATCTTCACCACAAAGCCTGCTTCAGCTTACTGCCATCAAGATTTTAGGTAAATCCTAGATGAGTGTACTTCTTCAGCGCTGAAGCTTAGGGTTTCGGCACAAGAATCAGGAGGCATAAGTATGACGTGGAGGCTTCTGTTTTAGTTCTGAAAGTTAGGCTATTATTGGAGCTGTGCTGATCTTCCCTTAACCAGATTCAACAGGGCCTCAAAGGAGTAAAGGCTCAGGTTTGTAAGTGGTTAATTACTTTCTGCTCCCAAGTGCCATGGCCCAAATGAGTCAGGACTATCCATCATGTTTTGCATACCTGACATTTCAGGGTGCTAAGCAGCTGCTGTTCCTTTTCACTAACTGATTCCTCCAGCTGCTTCTCTGTCATTTGGCATTGCTGCAGCTGGCTGAGAAGGTACAACACCTAGAGAGAGACACAACACACTGGGTGATTTCAAGGGGTGAGGGGAAGGGGTGTTCTTTAGCTCAAGCAGGGTCCAGGTAACATTTTTTAAAGATTTTTAAAATTTATTATATATGAGTACACTGTTGCTGTCTTCAGACACACCAGAAGAAGGCACCAGATCCCATTACAGGTGGTTGTGAGCCACCATGTGGTTGCTGGGAATTGAACTCAGGACCTCTGGAAGAGCAGTCAGTGTTCTTAACCACTGAGTCATCTCTCCAGCCCCAGGTAACTTTTTTGTGAGTTAAAGATAAAGAATGTCTTTTCATGGTCCAAAGTAATAAACTTAGAAAGGGCGTTTCTCCGTGTGTTAACCTTAGAATTTGAGCCAGTGGTTAAGAGCCACTTAGACAAGTTATTTCTGTTTCAGGTACTTGCAAAATGTGGAAAAGGCCACATAAACTTTTGAAAGGAAGCTTCATGGGCCACTGGTGCCTGCTTATTTATTTTTCAAATAGTGATAGGGTCTCAATATGGCCCAGACTGACTCTGAACTTGAGATGATTCTTCTGCCTTAGCTTCCCAGAGTGCTAGGATTACAGGCAGCACCAGCATGCCAGGCACATTCCACCGCTTTGAAAAGCTGAGCAACCAAAGGCAGTCTCAGCCCACGCCTCAGCAAATCCTTGTCTTGCTCAGTTACCTTTTCTTGGTGCTGTTGCTCCATTTTGACCAGCTCTTCTTTGAAATCCATCTCTATCTTAGCAAAATGATTTTGCTCTTCAAACAGCATCTTCTGCATTTCAATACAGCTGACCTTGCTCTGATTCAGGTTACTTTCAAGTTTGCTCACCTGTATTTTGGAGGAGACCAGCTGAAAACATAAGAGAAAGTAATTTTATTTGCAGAATGAGCTATCTTCTCCCATTCATCGGGCAAGAAAAGGTCAGCTTTTTGAAACAGTTTGAGAAAAGTGCTTCCAAGAAACTCTAAATCCATTCTCATTTTTCCCATGTCATGTGGGTTCTAATAGTGAATTGAAGTAATACTACTAACTGGCTTTAATTTTTTTACTTTTGATGTATATGAATATTTTCTGCATGTACATTTGTATACGATATGTTTGGTGCCTGCAGAGGCCTAAAGAGGGATGTCAGATCACCTAGAACTAGAGTTACAAATGGTTGTGAGCTACCACATGGATGCTAGGAGTCAAAAATGGGTTCCCTGAACCACCTCTCCAGCCCCCTAAAAGGATAGTTTCATTCCTAGGCCATAAGTCAATATTTATACAAAGACAGGGTAGAAGCCACACTGGGTCATTTATCTGTTGCTCTCTTTCAAGGCAAGAATAAACTTAATATGGACAGAATCTGACAATTCCAAAACTCTGAAACTTTAAGTAGATCTTAAATTTTAATCAGGAATTGACACAGGACACAGTGTATTAGCCAATTTTGTTTTAGAATCCCTGTTTACATGTTAGAACTCATAGACACGAGTGCTAAAATTGCAGATCTTTCTAGATATACCTCTTTAGGCACTGGCCCACCCACTTTTATTTTTACTACTAGCTCAGATAATGAGTAGGTTCCCAAGACTAGTCAGGATTCCTTAGCAGAATACATTAGCTAGCCCAAGACAAAAATGTATAAAGCATAGCAATGCAGAAACTTGTGGATTCATGAAATATATAGGTTGAGTGATAACTTTGATTCATCTTCTGACAGTTTATGATGAACTTCAGATGAGTGAAGAAAGCCAGGTGTGACGCAAGCCTTTAATCTTAGCACTCTGGAGGTAGAGACAGTCACATTTCTGGGAGCCTGGTCTACAGAGTGAGTTCCAGGAAAGTCAAGGCTACACAGAGAAACTCGGTCTCAATAAAAACCAAAACTAAAATAAAACAGAAAACAAACAACTCCCTCCAAATCAACTTTCCTTAAAACGAATCTATATATATCAAAAATGGTTAAGTTTTTCTCCTTGGGACTGTGTCTCAAGTTTTTAAATACACACCTCATACATGTTTTTAAATGTAGTACAATACTTTATGCTTAACCAGTAACTTCTTATGGTTTTTTTTTCCTAGTAACAGTAGCTCACATAAATGAATATTTGCTTTATGTCAGGTATGATGAGTATAAATTTCTGCTCTTTCTAAGTAACTGGCTTGGACTTACTTCTTTTTAACCAATGTTTACTCATTAAAGGCTTTAGTATTAGCATCACTGGGGTTTCTACCATGAAAAGTAGCTACAGCACCAAGAAACTTTGACCAGCACCATATACTTTGACCTCCGCAGCAGTTCCCCTAGAGCTGTTGCTAAGAAGAATGGTTTTACCTCTCCAACTAAATACTTTATGGCACATTTAGCTTCAAGAATTGTGGCAATATTCTCCCAGCGTTGTTTTGTCCGGTCTTCAGTTTCAGCATCCAGAAGCTTTTGCTGTAGGTCAGCAATCTGAGCGCTCCTTCAAGGGAGAGAACAGTGACATTTACTGTGATCAGCCTCAAGAGCAAGGAGAAAGGGAGGAGCTCTGAGTAAAACATGAAAAGAATTTTATGTATGAAATGATCAGTTAGAAAATTAAGGCACCTGATTCAAATTTTATGTGGTACTTCTAGACCTGTAACAAAAGGAACCCCAATGAAATAACCAAATGGCTTTCATTTAATTAAATATTGGTTGAAATAAATGGAACATATATATTGAACTGTAGAAAAAAATTCCACCTTTTATTTATTTCTCTGTGCATATATAGGTACAGAGGTGATCACATTATGGTGTGTGAAGTTTCTGTTACTTCTTTGTCTCACTGTTTTCTCAATTTTGTTTAAAGCCAGGTATGTGTATACCTGGCTTTGTATTTGTATTGTATTTGTATTGAAGCCCATCCCCCCAGCATAGCTGTAGCCATTCTGTTCCATGGCCACCACCTATTTCATATCTTTGTTATAACATGCCTGCCAGTCATTGACCCAGAAAAATAACAACTCAGAGCAAGGTCATGCTGACCACATACTCTGTTATAGTCTATATGTTATGAGGTTTGTTAATCTTAAGAAATTCCACAACCATAAGCTTCAGGCAGGACCCATCAAATTAAAGGCCAGTATGAACTATTCTGTCTAAGATGGCTTGAGTCAGGGCCAGCTACCAGCAGCACTTCCAGCACTTGCGTATGAGCTAGTTGTGGTTTTTATAAGCTGTCCCTGAGAAATGTCCAGTGTGCAGCTTTCAGCTCTTGGGCCTGAGCTGTTGCCCTGGATGATCAGTCTTTAGGTGTGTGTTCAATAAACCATCCCTGTCTGACTGAGACCAGTGCTCCGGTGGTTTGTGAGGAGACTCCTGGACCCCAACAGTTGGATATTTTTTATTTTATTATTTTTATTTTTTCAAGACAGGGTTTGTAGCCCTGGCTGTCCTGGAATTTGCTCTGTAGACCAGGCTGGCCTCAAACTCAGATTTACCTGCCTCTGCCTCCTGAATGTTGGGATTAAAGGTGTGCTACCACTGCCTGGCTCATTTGTCTTAATTCCCCATAAAGTCCAGTTTTTAACCTTCTGTCAGATACGTAGCTGGCAAAGAATTTTTCCTATTCTATAGGCTGCTTCTTCACCGAAATGATGGTGTCATTTGACATACAAAACCTTTATTTTTTTATTTCATGAGTTCCCATTTGTCAATTGTCAAAAGCAGGTGCTTCCAGAGTCCTATTTTGAATGAATGCCCTTTCCTGTGCCTATAAGTTGAAATGTGTTCATTCTTTTCTCCTCTATTGAATTATGGTATCAGGGATTTGAGCTATTTGGAGTTGTTTGTGTAGAACAAGAGAGGAGGATCTAGTTTCATTCTTCTACATGTAGCTAACCAAGCAGCTTGAACTATACCATTTGTTGAAGTGAAGGTGCTGTCTGCTGCAATGTGTATTGTTGGTTCCTTTTTCAAAAAGTTTAAGATCTCCAATTTCATTTTACATTTGTAAGGTGGGAAGAACGGCACTTACCTCATCCTAGCACAATGGATACAATCTATATAGCACAACATAACTTTAAACACACGGGTTCAATACACTGTTACATTCTTTGGGGTTCTTTCCCCCATAAAAATCTTCTGAAAAGGAAGGAAACCCTTGAATGACTGGATTGATGGTGTCTGTTTGGGTTCCAGGCATATTTCATGTTTCAGATAGAGCCTCTTTACCTGAGCTCCAATTCAGTCTCTAGGCTTTGAATCTGCTTTGCGATAGAATCCTCTGCTCCTGAATCTTGACCATGTATTTCATCTCGTGAGAATGTGCGCCTCTGCAAAGATAGTGGGCAAGAAGATGGAATTTAAAAGGAAAGAGTCCTCAAATGCAGTGGGGATTTGATGGAAATTCCCTGTGGTTATTGACAGCATTTTCCCATGACACTTACTCGGAGTTTAGGTGGTGGGTTCTCTCCAGATTCTCTTTTTTCTTTGAGTTGTGCCACATCTTGAGCAAGGATCTTTCTCTCTTCAAGAAGACCATTCAGATGTCGTCTGGCTTCCTCAGTACTGACCATGACCTCAATTTCATTTCCAAGCCAATTCTAGAAGAGAAATCAGTCATGTGGGAGTTGGGGATGAGGACTACATGGACTAGATAGATCCTGTTGAACTTATTTCATTGGGGCCAGAGCCGGTGAAAGCAGAAGTGAGATTTTTATGTGTCTAAGGCACTAAAACCACCCCCCCAAGAACTATTAACAACAGTCATAGAGGCTTTCTTTCTTTCTTTTATTTTTCAAATTTGTAACATGACTTCTGCCAGTCTGGAGGCTGAAGTGAAGTCTTCTTTGTCTTTTAAATCACTTTAATTCATGCAGAAAGATAACATAGGGAACAAGCAAGTTAATAATCAAAAATCCTGTAAACATCTCTCTTGGAGGCCAGGTGTGAAGATCAGGGACAAAAGGGGATCCCAAGAGACAGCCACACCTACGTCTGCTGAACCTGCCCAGAGCTTCAAATGCAAATGTACTGCCCTGGGCTTCAATTCTCAGTATTCACAGAGGCTTTCTCCAGGTAGTCTACTACTATTTATTGTTCACTAGAATATTTGTTTTTTTGCCATTCACTAGTCATGACATGTTTAAAGTAGATGGTGGGCGAGGGGCTGGAGAGATGGCTTTGCAGTCAAGGGGGCGGGGACATACTACTTTTCCAGAGGATCCAAATTTGATCGCCAGTACTTATGTCAGGTGGCTCATAAGTGCCTATAACTCGAGCTCCTAGGGAATCTAATGCCTCTGGCCACCCTCAAACATTTGCACTCGTGTGCAAACAGCCACACGCACACACATTAAATATAATAAAGTAAAAATAAAGCATAAATAAAGTAGATGGAAAGGCTTTTAAAAGGAGAATATAATTATCTTAATTTAATTTTAGAAACAGTAAAACTTGAAGGCTGGGTATAGCTTACTGGTAGAGTAGGAGCACATATTCAAAATGCTATAAATGTAACCCCCCAATATCAAAAAAGGAAAAAGAGAAACAAATAAACAAAACAAACAAATCAACCAACCAACCATCAATTCAAGTTGAAGAAAGTTCTCAAAAGAACTGTGCAAACTCAAACTAGACAAAATTCCAGGAGGTGGAAAGTGGGCTTAAAAGTCCTGGCCCTAACGAAGGAGCCATGGACAACTGTCAGTGGATGAAGAATTAGTGTGCCTTAGCTACTGGTAGGTAGACCACACTCCTGTGGATGCCCACACAGCAAAGAGTCACAAGTTAGAGTGGTGGGGTTAAAATAAAAACAAGGACCCTCTACTTCCTCCCCTATTCAACTTCAAAAACTGATCTTAAGAAAGAGGAGACTCAGTGGTTTAAGCACTTGCTACAGAAATATGAATACTCGATCTTAGTTTCCCAGCATCTGTGTAAAAATAAGGAATGGGGGTGTGATGACCTGTGCACAATTCTAGCACTTGGAAGGCAGAGACAGCACTCAGGCTGAGTATCACGGCTAGATTAGTTGAACTTGTGAATTCTGGGTTCAGTGAGAAATCAGCAGCAGAGAGACTCAACACCAATCTCTGACCTCCTCTAGGTTCACACCTACCAACACACTGCACACATATGCACAAACACAAACACATATAGGGTTTTTCTATGAACTTATTGTGTAATCCATTTCTTAGTTCTGTGCCAAAATGAAACGACTATACTTAGGAAGAAAGCTGCCTGTGAACTTTTAAATAGCAACTTAATTCATGTAATGGCTGAGTTTAGGTGGTGACTTGATTGGAGTAAGGGATACCTAAACAGGTAAAGCTCCTTCCTACTCACACCTGGGGAATTGGGAAGATTTACCACCAGTGTGGACAGCTATCACCCCGACCAGGCTGGAGAACAACTCCTGTCTTTCCTGGTGCTGGGGCACGAGAGCTTCAAGCACTTTGATCTTTGGACTCCAGCACTTCTATCAACACCCCCAGATTTTCAAGCCTTTGCCTGAGACTCAGAGTTCCACTATCAGTTTCCTGGTTTAGAAGCTATCAGACTTAGACTGAACGGTGATACTGGTATCCTGGATCTCCAGCCTGCAGATTAACCACTTTGGGCTTTTTGACCTCCATAACCGTGTGAGCCATTTATCCTCATAAATCTTTCATATATATTGGTTTTGTTTCTCTGAAAAAACTAATCTAATTCAAACTTATTAGTTGGGTGTGGCGGTTCCTGACTGTACTACCACATTGTGGAGGCTGAAGCAGGAGGACTACTGCAAGTTAGAGACTAGCCAACCTGGGCACACAGAACCAGTCCAGACCATCCTTTCTCTAAAAAGGGCAATGGAATATGACTCATTGAAATAGATATACAAATAAAGCATAAAGTATTGATACAAATAACACAGCCATCTTTGAAATGCATCACATTAAAAGAAGTCATATTTTATGTTATTAACTATAAGACTAATGCAAAGGAGAGATGAGGTACTCATCAGTGGAGTTAGCTACCTAGCACGTACAAGGCCTTGGGGTTTAATCCTTAGCATTTACTGAAATGTCCAACAAAACACACACATTTTACTTCATGTTAGTTATACCTTAATAAAATAAACTGGGTTAAAAAAAAAAACCCTACAATGTCATTTGCCATCCTAGTAGGCTAAAATATGCAAACCATAAGGTTATTTTAGTAAAGGAAAAACTTCTGAAAAAAATTTTAATAAAAAAGTATTTTTTTATGTATATGGGTGTTTTGCCTGAATGTATGTCTATGTACCACGTGTTTTCCAGGTACTGGCTGGAGCAAGAAGAGGATGTCTGATCTCCTAGCATTAGAGTTATAGATAGTTAAGATGTGGTGTGGGAACTGATTCTGGTTCCCCTGGAAGAACAACCAGTGCTTTTAACCACTGAGCCACCACTCCACTCCCCTCCATTTTTGATAAAAAAGCTTAATATTCTTATGTCTTAGCTATAAATTTTATGTAATCCTAATCAAACTTGGAGATTTGCTAGAAATGTGTAAGCCAATTCTAAACTTCAGATAGAAATGCAGAGAAGCTGTTTTTCGAAAAAGAGAAAAAAGAATAAGGATTTATGAGGACTTGCACAATTTGATGGTTTGGAAATCAAGGGACAGCATTTACTACTAAAAGTATATATGTACATCAATGTAATAGAATTTACAAATAGATATGCAGACATATAATTCTGTCAGAGGTATCATGATTAAAAATACACATTTCAAGAAGAAAATTCAAGGAGAAAATCTTAGCAATCCTGAGATCTACTAAAGATCTTAAATAAAACACAAAGACTATGAATCATAAAAAGCAAGCATCAATACACTGAATGCTATCAATTAAAACCCTGCGTTGGGTATGGTGGTGCATACCTGTGACCCTGGAACTTGAGTGTGAAAGATTTATGCAATCTGAACAGAAACCCTAGCACTTGGGAGGTAGAGGCAGGGAGTTCAAGGTCACCCACAGCTACACAGTGAATTTGAGGCTAGCCAAGAATACACTGTCTCAAAAAAAAAAAGTAAGTAGCTAGCTTTGGTATTCAAAAGATTCTATTTAAAAAAGAATACCCTAAAACCAACACCACCACCACCAAACAAAACAAAACAGAAAAACCCCAACCCCCCCCCCCAAAAAGGTCACAGTCTAAGAAAAAATAAATTGTTAAATACAGGATCATCTGTTGGATATATTTCCAAGTTATAGAAAGAATTCAAATTTTATAGAAAGTACAAACCAATCAAAAGAAGAGAAAATATTTAGATACTTCACATAACACACAAAACACACAAAACACACAAAACACACAAAACACACAAAACACACACACACACACACACACACACACACACACCCAAACACACAGGTTGAGTGTGGTGGTGCATGCCTTTAATCCCATTTCTCAGGAGGCAGACATAGGTGGATCTCTGTGAGTTCGAGGCCAGCCTTATTTACATAGTGAGTTCTAGGATAGTCAGGAATACAGAGACCCTGTGTGCCAAACAAACAAAAACTAAAAAGCAAGTAAAATAAGACATATATGGTGCCTACAAAAACTTGGTATGAGAATATTCGGCACAATGTCTCTAATAGCCCAAACTGGAAAGAACTCAAATGACCACCAGTAGGTGATCAGATAAGACAAGGCATATTGATACTACAAATAGGATGTCTCTCAGTAATAAAAGTAATTTATGTATGTAATCATATGGACAAATGTGAAAATAACTATGCTGAATAAGAGAACCATGCAATTCCATTTTATTAAAACTATAAAAATAAAAACAAATCTATAGTGATAGAAAAATCTCTTTTTGTTTTCTCAAGACAAGGTTTCTCTGTATATCCCTGGGTATCCTAGAACTCTGTAGACCAGGCTGGCCTCAAACTCACAGAGATATCTGTCTGCATCTGCCTCCCCACTGCTGGGATTAGAGGCATGTGCCACCACAACCTGGTTATATTTGTGGATTTTTTAAACAACTTTATTTTAAAAAACAAAGAAAAATGTACAAATTTTAAGCATTTTTGCATAAAAGTATACGAATATATTTTTGTCAGTGCTTGGTTTTTTTTTTTTAAAGGTTTGATAGTGTGCATTAAGATCTTACTAGTTACAATGAGCATAAAGTATATGTAAAACAGGATGTAACCTGGAATTAGTCAAAGTTTTCTTGGTGTGTAAGGATTGAGCATAATGTTTTTTTTCTTTTATTTATTTATTTTATTTTTTTCTTTTCTTGAACTTCATATAGTCTGTGAGTTGTTTCTGGGGTGTTCGGAGCTTTCTGGGGTTAGTATCCAATTATCAGTGATGTGTTTTTAATTTAAAAAATGTTTAAAATTTTTAGAGGCACTGTGTGCCTGCATGTATGTTTAAGAACCATTAGATTCAAATTGGATTCCATGGAGCTCAGACCTGACTTGAACTCAGATTTTTCTGCTCAGCTTCACAAATGCTGTGAGGGTCACAGGTATGCTACCATACCAGGCCAGAAAGCACATCTGATGATTCTACTGATGTTGTATATTGGTTACCCCCCCCCCCCACAAAAGCAACTTAAGGAACAATTCTTTGTTTTTCACAGTTTGACGGCAGGAGTAGGAGGTGGGCTATCACACTGTGCTGAATGTCAGGAAGCAGAGAGGAATACTAACACTCAGCTTACTTTCTCCTTTTTATTCAGTCTAAGACCCCAGTCCATGGTATGGTGTGACCCAACATTTCATCAAACCGTGCACTTTAAATATAAACCATTCACTGTATGCCAATTATACCTGAATAAAATAGTAACTGAGCTATGATAGGCAGGGATACAAAGAATTTTCCACTCTTTTTTTTGATCCTAGATTTTTAAAAAGTATTTCCCATCCATCCATCCATCCATCCATCCATCCATCCATCCATCCATCCATCCGTCCGTCCATCCATCCATTCACTTTACATCCTGATCTCAGCCCCCCCCCCCCCAGTCTCTCATCACATGGCCCCTCTCCTATCACCCCTCTCCTTCAGCTCTGAGAACTGGGAGGTCTCCCTTGGGTACCAACACATTCTGGCACCTCAAGTCATTGCTGAATTAGACACACTCTCCCACTAAGGCCAGACAAGGAAGCCCAGTTAGGGAATCCATAGGCAGCTTGTTCTTTGACAACAGTTTAAAGATGTATCTTTTGGAAAATAAGGATTTCAGGCAGACCTTTCAATTCTGTATTTACTTTTAAATCAGAAGAAAGTTATTTCCTATCCCCAGAGCATGTAAGAAAAATGTCAGTTAAAGGTGTTCATACCTTCATTCGAGCTGCAGTGCCTTCCATCCCACGGCTCTGAGTCTCTTTCCGTTTTTCTGCAACCTCCTTTTGCTTTTGGAGAGCATCCTTAAGACGTTTGTTGGCAGCTGCTGCCTAAATACAAATGGTGAGTGGCTATGCTGAAGAACATTTTAATTTGAAAAAAAAAAAAAACGTGTAGGTTTCAATTCCTAAAGGAATTGGGTTTTTATGTTGCCATGGACATGATAACGGATGGATAGCTACTGCTTCAGAATGCACAGGAGGATAGGAAATCCCTCAGGCTAAAGTGTCTGGCAATGTACTGCTAGTAGTCTGTTTTGTTTGTGTTAGAAAAATCTCTATTAGAAAGAAAAATTCACATTTGAATGATATAGTTTTCAACCCAGGTTTTATTTGTTCACAAGCCATACTAGATAAAGAAAGAGATCAAGATTTTGGACTTACTCAGCTTGCATGGTGGTACATGCTCACAGTCCCAGCACTTAGGAGGTAGAGTCAGAAGGACTAGGTGTTCAAGGCCAGCCTTAGCTACATATTTCAAGGACAGCTTGAACTACATAAGTTCTGACCTCAGAAAAAAACAGAAACCAAGAACAAACCCACTAACAAAACCAACCAAGGAAAATAATTCATGAATTTTGCAGGCCAATATTAAAATCCTGTTCCCTAAGATACGTGAGCATGTTTAAGATGATAATGCTTGTGGCCCAGAAGATTGGCTTTTTTTACATACCTCCTCAGTTTTACGTCTGAGCACATTAGACTGTTTCTGGAAGTTTCTTTCAAGTTTCAGCAGTTCGTATTGCCTTTTACGATCCTGATAACAAACAAACAATCATATCTTAACTGATGTTCAGGTAACTAAAATAAATCCTTAAACCAAGAAGACTTCCCAGATGTCCTTTATATTTAAGGCTTAGTACAATTCTATGAGTTGCTTTTATATTCTTTTATCAGAATTAGGAACTGGAAGTTCTAGAGACTAAGTTTGCATATACATAAAGATCCTTGTCTTCCCCAGCTTATTGTTCTGTGGCCAAATTGTTTGTTTCTCAGACTTATGTCAATTATAAATATTACTGTAGAATGTGAGATCTGAAAGATCATTCAATGAACAGCCTTGTCTACATAGGTTGCTACTGACAGAGCTAGAACTCAGGTCTACTGATTAATAAATAGATCAGTATTCTTTTATTCTCCACTGTATGAGGTGATTGGTCATATAACCCAGTGGTTGGGGAAAAAGGAGAAAGATACTACACAGGCAGATACCTATAAAATTAGGACAACTCCAGTAAAAGAAGCTTCTCATTTCTTAACAAATATAGCATACCCTGAATATAGCCTCTCTGCTCAGAAAAGAAAAATCAAGACCATGAAACACTAGGGGTATTACTCGCTTCAAACAACCACACACTGTGATCTCTAGCCCCCTTCCCTATCTTCCTAATCCATTAAACTCTCCAGTTCTACTTGTTGCTTACCCAATCTGGGTGATGTGAGTGATCAGCCATTTTAGCCATATCTTTGCCAGCATACACACAAGAACTCTTATGAAAAGGCCAACATAGTTGAACTATATATAAAATAGTTTCAAATTTTTTATTTTTAAGAGTTTGTGTGTGTTGCTGTGTACATATTTCTTGTACTTAAAAAATTATTCTGGCTTGTTTGCCTATTTGTTTCCTAACAGAGAGAGAGAGAGAGAGAGAGAGAGAGAGAGAGAGAGAGAGAGAGAGAGAGAGAAGGCATGGAGTTTGTGATTATTGCATGAAAATTTTTTTCAATTAAATAAAAGAGTCGAACATGCTGATTCTTGGTGCACTCATTTTCATTCACCTTTTGAAATTATTTGATCCTGAAAATTACAACTGCTTAAAATTGGAATGAAGTTTTGAAATGATCCTGCATCCACGACAAATTAAAAGACTGATTTTTTTTTTTTTTTTTAAAAAGAGCTATTCATTTTACCAGTCAAGATTGCAGCTTAGGAGCAGAATGCTGGTCCAACAAGCATGAAGTCTTAGGTTTAATTCTGAGTAGCAGGGAAAAGAAGACAGCTATTCATTTTATACAATTAATGTGATACGTTGTTCTTACATTTTACTTGAAATTACTTCCCACTGCTGTCCTGAAAACTCTTCCCTATTTAACCCAGTGTCTTTTTTATTTATTGTTCTTACTTTTAACAACTTTCAGTATCATTAGCACTCCCAATATACCTTACTTCATCCCTTCTCAGTCCTAAAATTTTCATTCTGTGAGATAAAGATTCTCTTTATTTGTATTTATTTATAACAAAAATGAAGATTCTTATCAATACAGCATATCCACTATTGTAAATTAATTTAGTACTTTACAGATAAGCCTTCCTCTTTTGTTTAGTGCTTTTATTGAGATAATTAATGCATGATACCACTTAATCACCTAATGTATGATTCATGGCTTTTGGCATATTCATAGAGTTGATGTAAAAACCACCATCACAATCCAAGTGTTGCCACAATTTCATTACCATAGAAAGAAATCTCTTGTCCTTTATGTAATGACACACAACCCTGTCACTGTACTTACTATTTTCTGCCTATAAATATGCCAATTCTGGGTATGCCCTATAATATATTATATCATTATTTGTTTATGGCTTCTTCACTTAGCACAATGTTTTCAAGGTTCGTTCATGTGGCAGCATGTGCCAGTACTAAATTTCTTTTCATGATCATAATATTGCACTGTATGCATATTTTTATTTATCAATTTACTTATTGATATACTCAAGCTTGCCTCCACAGTTTTGGTTAATAGCACTTATGCTCTATGAACATACACATACAAGTTTTACACAGGCATGTCTTTGAACCTTCTCGGTAGAAAGAACTAAGAGTGGAATCAATGGATCATAAATACCTGTAGATTATCTATCCTGACTGTTTGTCATAGCGGGTATATCACTTTGCCCATCCTACCAGCAAATGGGTGGCATTTCTAATTCTGGATCCTTGCCAAGCCTTATCTTTTCACAATAATTATCTTCATGGGTGTAAAATAGTATGTCACTGTGGTTTCCATTTGCATCTTCATGGTGGCAAATGACACCGATTGCCTTTTGTGAACTCTACTGTTTGTTTAATCTTACAACTAGGCTATGTTTATTGAGTGGTAAATATTTTTTAAATAAATTGTGCTTACAAGATCCTTGTAATTTTAATGACATGAATATTTTCTACTATTTTGTGTACTGACTATGTTCAAGCTGGTATTGTTTACAGTGCAAAAGCTTTTGCTTGTTTAATATTATTTTTCTTTGACTGTACTTTAGGTATCCCATTAAAAATAATAAACCTTTTACCTAATCAAAACTCACAAAACTAACATTTATGCTCTCTTCTAAGAGATTTGTAGTTTTAGCTCAAATATTTAAATTTATTTATTATTTATTTTGTATATGTGTGTGCGTGCAGTTCTTTCCTAATATGTGGTTCCCAGTGAAGGAACTCAGGCTTGGTGAGAGATACTTGAACTATCTCACTGGGTCACAAAGAGATTTTTATACGGTTTAGTTTAATTTTATATATGGTGTGAGGCATGCCCCAACTTTATTACATGATTATCTTGTCGACTTGGCATTGTATGATGGGAAGACTATTCTTGTGTATATTGTTTATATGCAAATAAATGTGTGTGAAGATGTGTGGCATACATATGTGTGCACATGCTGGTAAAGGTGAGCCTCAAGTGTTATTTCTTAGGAGCAGTCCATCTTGCTTTTGAGACACAGTCTCACTGGGACCTATGGTTTATAGAACAGCCCAGGCTGGTTGGGTATTGAGCACCTCCCCTTTTAGAAGGCTATTATTTCTTCATTGTCTTGGCACCAATGCTGAAAATCAATTGGGTCACCAGGTCTGGTGTCACATGTCTGTAATCCCACAACTACCCAGGGGTTGGGAGAAGGCAAGTTACAGGCCAGTCTGTACAACTCAGTGAGACTGGGGTTGGAAAAATGAATATATTAAAAAGAAAACATGGGATAGGAAGGGGGAGTGTGGGAGGAATTAGGTAAAGAAATCTGGTGGGCATAAATAAGATGTAAACACACTGCAGTCGTGTATGAAATTTCCAAAGAATAAATCTTAAGAATAAGAAACTAAGTTCCGGCAGCAGCGGTCATATTTGTTTCAGCCTTTACTTTTTGATTGCTCTCACATTTCCATTTGAATTTTAGGATTTCAGTTGGTGGATTTCTGTGAAAAGGTCAGATGGGTTTTATTTACTTCTAGCACTTCTGACTGACCTTGGGGCCTCATACATGCTAGGCAAGCATTTTTAATCACTGAAATTTTGACTACAATTGTGTTGAATCTGCAAATAGATTTGAGGGATAGTCTATATTTAGAATATCAGATCTTTCTGCTCATGAATATGAACTATCTTTTCTTTTATTTGGTTTTTAAATTCAATGTTTTGTAGTCTTCAGAGTGAAAATTAGAAAGTTATTTTGCTAATTATTCCTAAGTATTTGTATTGATACTATTTGAAACTGGATGGTTTCCTTATTTTTATATATACACAAATAAAATATTTCTGTGTTGACTGTGCTTATTTATTTATTTATTTATTTATTTATTTATTTATTTAATGTGTTGTGTGAATTTAGGTATACCTTGTTCCTGATGGAAGGGAATTTTTTTGGTTTTTATCATTAAGTATAACCTAAGATTGGCAGTAGGGTTTTCATATACAACTTTGTCAGATTCAGGAAATCATCTTCAAAGATTGTTTTTATCATCAAACAATGTTGGATTTTGTCAGTTCCTTTTTTGTCTGGTATGTGTGAAGATTTTGTATATGTGAGTGTTGGGGATTAAAGTTGGTGTGTGTGTTTGTGCACATGTGCGCACATGCTAAGGACGGAAGCCAGGGTCTCAAGTACTCTGAGTTTTTAACTCTGTTTGGACCAGCAGAATGTCTCAGAGGGTGGTGGTACCTGCTGCCAAGCTCAAATACCTGGCTTTGATTCCTAGGACTCACATGTAGAGAAAATATACTACTGCAACTTGTCCTCTGATCTTCACGTATACGAGATAAATAAATATAAACAATAGTGGCTGGATATGGGGTGATTATTGCACTGTGGTTTCTATGCGTATACATGTTCCAATAAACAACTCAGTTGTCTGATTAGTGTTATATATACCACACTTTCTTCTCTCTCTCTTTTTTTTTTTTTTTTGCCTAAGTACCATATAAAATAGTTTTGCTTGGTTTTGAACTGCTCATTGTTAAGGCTAAACTAAAAAAACAAAGAAACACAAAAACAACCCCCACAAAAGCCCAAAACAACAACAAAAACCCACATATAGATACTTAGAAAATCTTTCTGAAAAATGCTATACTAAAAATCTTGATGTCTCAGCTAGATGGCTCAGCAGAAAAAGGTGCTTACTACCAACACCGAGTTTAACCCCCTGAAATCCACATAATGGAGAAACCTCTCAGACTGTTGGTGTCCTCATCCCTCTGCCCAATAAAATAAATATTTTTTAAAAGATTTTGCTAAAGCGAGTTTTATATTTCTGATTCCTTGAGCTCTATATCCCCATGAGTGATCATCAGGAGTATGTATCCCCCGAAGACACCAGTTTCTTCAGAACTTCCCCTTGACAAATCTCTCATGTATTTAGGATTAGAAACATCCAAGTGGCTGAATTGTTTGTAAGATCTTTTTGCTGTTAGCACACCATCACTGGACAAAAGCAGAAAGTGTCCCTGCATAGAAATGGTCTCACAGCAACACTGAATGTGACAAATGTGCTTCAACACATCTTCTGCCTTCTGCTTTATGTCTCATACTTTCTGGTCCTGGTTTTCCTTTACTGCTTTTTCTTCTCAAGTGACTATCTATCTTTCTTGTGTGTTGTTCTTTCTAGAATTATTTTATCTTATTTATTATTCTGTGGAGATATGCACCATGGCACATGTGTGGAGGCCAAAGGACAATCTGTAGAGACAGTTCTATACTTCAATCTTTGTATGGCTCTGGGGAATCACTCAAGTTGTCAAGCTTTACTTGCAGAGCCATCACACTAGCCTTTCTGTATCGTTCTTAAATGGCTTATTCCATATATTGAAGAAACCCATGCTTACACTGCACCTTCTTCCTAAATAGATAAGACATTATTAAAGGATAGAGCACATTTATTACTCAGAAAATTTCCATAGTACCTAGTCAAAAGTACATGGCAGACACTCAACCGAAAGCTGTTTAATTCGTGACTGTCACACGTCTGGAGATATCAGATATCTGCAAAGAATATTTAGTATTTCTAGCTCAGAGAAGGCTCATTCCCTGGGCCTTTGAGGAGCTTTAATTAACGTACCCGTTCTTTTAACTGGATTACTTCTTTGTCTTTTTGTTGCTTCCATTGCCTAAACTTCTCGGCATCATCTTTCATTTGACGCATTAACTGGACTCGCTGGTTTTTCATCATCTGTCATAACAAAACAAAACTAAGCCAAATCAAACAAAACCAGTGTATTAGTCACGTGCACTTTATTCTGGGCTGATATACAGGTGGACAGGGTAACCATAAAGAGAGACGAGTCAGAGCTAAGTTGAGGTCACCCACAAATGCTCATTAGGCTTGCTATCTCTTGCTAAACTTACAGAGTTTCCAAGTATAGACTATACAAAGACCCAAAAGTAAGAGAGCTAAATCTTGCCCTACATTTATTTTAGTTAATCTGAATCTCAAGGAATTCTTTTCTTTCTTTTTAAAGATTTGTTTTTATTTTTTATTTTGTGTGTGTGAGCATGTGTATGTGCATGCATGTGTGTGTCTGTGTATCTATGATGTTAGTGAAGTGTTACATTCCCTGGATCTAGAGTGATAGGTTGGGAGCTACTGGGTGTAGGTGCTGAGAACAAAATTTGAATTCCCTGAGCGAGCCATCTCTCCAGACCCTTAAAGTAAGGAAGAATTTTTTGAGACAGTGTTTGACAATGCAACTCTCATTGGCCTTCAGTTCCCAACAGGGATGCCTTGTCTGGCCTCAGGGAGAGAGGGTGTGCTTAATCAGGTAGAGACTTGATATGACAGGGTAGGGGAATACAGGGGGATCGGGGGAGGACACACTCTTAAATAACAGGAAGGATGGAGGTAGAAATTCTGTGAGGGGGCACAAGGAGGAGGGATGGACTCGGGGGGGGAGGGGAGCAGGGGAGCAGTTGGGATGCAAATAAATAAATAAATAGATAGATAGATAGTTACATAGATCCAGTTGACCTTGAATTTACAAAAAAAAAAAAAAAAAAAAAAAATCCCACTGCCTCTGTATCCTGAGTTCCAAGTTGGAATTAAAGGTGGCTCCAAAAAATTATTTTCTGGGTTGGAGAGATGGCTCAGTGGTTAAGAGCACTAACTACTTTTCCTAAGGTCCTGAGTTCAAGTCCCAGAAAACACATGGTGGCTCACAACCATCTGTAATGAGATTTGATGCTCTCTTCTGATGTGTCTGAAGACAGGTATAGTGAACAAAAAATAAATAATTCTTTAAAAAAGGAATTATTTTCTAAGATCATGGACAAATTCAACTATCAGCTATTAACGTAGGGTAGGACTTATTACCCGTATCTCCTGGTTCAGCTTGGAGACAGTATACTCAGTGGATTCCTTCAGCTTCAGAAGTTTGGACTGTTCATGTACTTTCTTTTTCAAATCAGCTATTTGACCCTCCAGCTCCTGAAGACGTTTGCGACGGCGCTCACTCAGCCTAAACGCAAGTGTGATAGGAATGAAATATCTTATTCTAAAATATGAAATAGGACACTCCTGGGACACACCTTGATATAGTCATCTAAAATAATGATTATAACCCACCCAATCAAAACTATTTCACTGATGAGAGCTTCATATCAGAGTAAAGCAACATATTTTTGAGACTACACAATAAGGAGCTGCTTCAAATATACTTTTCCCCACCACTCAGAGCAAAAGGAAGACACTGTGCATGAGCTGTAAGGGAATAATTCTGATGACGTAAGTTGAAGACAGAAAAGTAAACATTTATCATCACTCTAAAGAACATAAAGTTGAGATTCAAGATCAAATAAAAATAATTTGGGCAAGTTAGGCTTTTTCTAAGGTAGAAGTCTAAAGGAGGAGAGGCTTCTGATTGGCTTAGTCATATTCAAAGGAAATATCCCTAATCAAGGGATAGTTACATTGATTTTTAATTATTAGCTTGGACATTAATATTCACAAGCAGGGGCATAGAAATTATCTCAGAGGTCTATACATTATTTTCCAAATGTCAGCTTTCATTTAACTTCATATAAATTCTTTCTTGATCACAGCCTCTGTCTGTAAACTCTAAATTCTACTTAGTCTTAACATAATTCTTAATCACTGCTAAAAGTGATTTGGGTTGTTTGCTTTACTACAGCATTGTTTTACTGTCATCCTGAGATGCTATTTTACTAGGGCTGGAGAGATGGCTCAGGAATTAAGAGTACATGCTGCTCTTGAAGCTGACCTGAATTCAATTTCCATCATCCATATTGGGTGGTTCACAACCACTTGTAACTCCACTGACAGGGGATCCTGTACCATTTTCTGGTCTCCATGGGCAACTACACTCATGTGCACATACTGCCCCCCCCCAATTAAACATAATTTTAAAAAAAGTAAAGTCTCAATTATTTTTCTTGTATCTAGGTTTCCTTTCCCTACCTACTATGATAAAATTGTTTAGAGGCAGTAAATGGGTCTTCTATTTCTCTAGTCTTGACAACTCATCTTACATATGGCAGGCACTTAGTTAACGTTTAATGACTATATTCTTACTTGGCTTGGTTGACATCCTTTTTTGCTGTTTGAAGTTCAAGAACCAATTCTTCTTTTTCCTTCTGTAGACTGAGGACTTCCAATTCTAGATTTTTAATATTATCCTAGAAACAGTACAGGTCAGAAAAAAAGAAAAGTTTATATAGAACACAAAGATAATTGCTTCAACATTCTGTCTCTAGTAACCATTAACAACAACAACACATGGTCTCATATAGTTCTGGCTGGCCTGGAACTTGCAAACTGGCATCAAACTCAGAGATAAGCCTGCTTTTGTCTCTTGAATGTTTGTATTAAAGTTGTGTACAACCTCGAATTATTTTTATTAATTTATTTTTCCTTCTTTTCTTCTTTCCCCTCCCACTCTCCCCCTTGCTTCTTTTAAACAAACAGGGCCTTAGTATAGAGGCTAGGCTGGACTCTTTCCTATACTCATGCCTTCACAAGGACTAAGGTTATAGAGATTCCACATCTGGCTTTATGAATTAAATTTTACTACATCAATTGCATACTACAATATTTTTCCTTTTGACTTGATGGAGAATAAAATTGTGTGGTATATATATATGTATATGGACTTGAAGTTCAAAGGCCTGGATCTGAATATTAACTATAACACAAAGCATATCAGAAACAACCTCTTTTATCCCCAGTTTCTATGATGAAAAGAGTTAATATAGTAGTTCTGAGACTACTATCAATAAAAAGGGTTCCTTGCAAGACTGGCTCTTTGATTGTGCCTGGTAACTTTGATTTTTGGTAGGGCCATCCTTGTCTGTAACAGTGGCTCACTTACGATTAAACTATGTAAATACTGCAATTTTTCCCAGAACACCTGTCTTCTATCAGGGGTTATAGATATTATGGTATGCACTAGACAAAGAAAGCCTATATGATGGACCCCTGAATTCTTAGGGTCAGGGGTTCTGTCCTGGTAAAGAATATTTCACATATAATTAAATAAATGGAAGAATAAAAAAGTCTGTGGAATCCACTGGGAAAGGATTTTTGGAAGCTTGTGTTTGGATACTGGCTTTTTTCTCTTTCCTGGTTTTATTTTGTACCCTTTCCATAATAAATCTTTACTGTGAGTATGAGTACTTACTGAGTCTTTTGAGTCTTTCTAGTGGGTTATTAGATTTAGAAATCATCTTGGATTCTCTCAAGTTTTTCTACCCGTATTAATAATGTGAGCCAGGTATACTGGTGCATGCTTTGAGTCCTAGCTACTCAGAAAGCTGAGGCAAAAGTATCACTTGAGCCCAGAAGCTGGAGGCAAGACAGAATAAAATAGCAAGAGCCATCTCAAAAACAAGTTTAAAAAAACAATGTTTTCTACACTAATATTACTTTATAGGATTGCTAAAAAGATAAAACAGGATTAAATGGTAAGGACATTTTATAACCTATAAAGAGCTATATGAACTTGGGTTTTTTTGTTTTTTTTGTTTTGTTTTTGTTTTGAGGCAAGATCTCTTCTGGTCTAGAATTCCCTATGTAGCTGAGTCTGACCTTGAACTTTTAATCTTCTGGCCTCTGCCTCAAAGTGCTAGGATTACAAGCTACCAAACCCAGTCGGTTTATCTGGTGCTAGGGATCAACCCTGGGGTTTTATTCATGCTAAGTAAACAGGCTACCAATGGGGCTATATCTTCAGCCTTCAGTATTCTTATATTGGAACTTTCAAACATCAATTCAATAGCAACTGCAGTTCTACATGCATTTATGTAATAACTTTTAGAAACTGAAATTTAGATGTTTTCTAGGCTGTAAAAATCCCTTTGGTCAGATTTTATCTTGTCCTCACAACCAGAACCAAAGAAAATTGACTAAGTCAGTGGTTGAGAACCAAAATTACATGAAGGCTCAGGATTGATACAGGACAGGCAGAAAGCAGCAAAAACAGGTTGGAGGCTATATTAAGATTTTTAAATTTGCTAGAGCTCTTTTCTAAGCATTAGGCCTAGCCACTCCAGTATAACCAATGGAAGTCATTATCATTGCTTCATAGTTACCCTGCATATTTAAACTGGTTGGTAATAAAAGAAAATAAAAAGTACATGCATATGCATTTATATTTAATTATGATCTCCTATAAAAAATAATTCAGGTAACCCATATAAAAAGTAAGACACATTGACTACTTCAGCCCTGCCAACATCTACCCTCCTCTTTTCAGAAGGAAATCATAGCTTTTTATCTTCCAGCCATTTCCCTATTTACATATGTATATATTACATATTTAATGTTTTATATATATGAGTGTGTGTGTGTATAATACATGGTAGGAAAATACTGCGTAGTTATGAGATGGTTCACTAGATAACAGTACTTGCTATAAAAGCCATGTGAAGATAGAAAGAAAAAACCAGCTCCACAACGTGGCCTTCTGACCTCTGCAAACATGTAGCAATTCACACATGCATATTTCTTAAAAAGAGAGGTGGTGATTTCCATGTGATTCAAAGGTATTACTTTTTATTAAGAGTTAATTTTCTTGGTTTTTAGGGGGAAAAGACTAGATATTATTACTGAATTAAGAGCTACACCTCATTATTTATATATGCTTCCTTATAGAGTAGGAAATACTCTGGTGGAACGAGCTTCCCATTTCTGGGTAGTATAAGAAGAAGGACTAGACAAGGTAGACAAAGCAGTAGGAGAGGATGGACTTAGCCTCAGAGACTTGAAGTGCCAGGGTGGGAGGATAGTCAGAGGGTCCCACCCACTCAGAGGAGAAGGGGAGGGGGACTAGGAGAGGGGTAGTGAGTGGGATGTAAAGGGAGTAAGTAAAACAAACAAACAAAGAAATTTAAAAAGCCAAACTAATAAAAACAAAAAAGAGAGAAACTTAGTAATCTTTTATTGATCCTGGAAAAGTCAAAACCACATTTGACCTGAGAAAGGCTGCATTGTATGCCTTAAATCACAGATAGACAACTGACCTACATATTCAACCTTTCTCCTATAATCCTGCCTAGAATGATGCAAAAAGTTGTGTAAATGAGAAAGCATGAAGAGTAGGCAGTCAATATTGAAGACATATCAACAGACTCTGGGAAGAGAAAACAGTAACTGCCTTCTGGAATGGAAAAATGTTAAAATATGATTCCTATAGGATGAATGCCAATGAGCAACAAGCTAGTTTGTATCATGGAAAGACAGAGAAGAGTAAAAACTTCCTTTCTGCAGTGATGAAACTTTCAGGCTGCATGGTCAGCCCAGATCTAGCTAGTGAAGACATGAAGAGTCATGTTGCTGACCTGTGTGAAATAAATGAGCACAGAGACCACAACATTCCCAGCACTGTGCCCACATAGCTCCAGGCTGAGAAGAAAAGAGTTCTGTAAGGTAACTAAGGAATCCAGGAGAAGTGTATGCATGGAAAACTTCCTATTGGCTTGTCTCTCTCTTACATTTGTACTGATGGCCAAAGATCACCAGAAATTTGAAGAAAGGTTCTTAAGTAAAAGAGAATAAAACATACAAAAGAAAGGAAATGTGGAAAAAAGAAGCAAAGAAGAAGAATAAAGTTTTGATAGGTTTTAATGCCTAATCTTAGATATGGACACTACATCCACAAAAACATTTCTATAGCAAGAACAATTAGGAACATCAAAAGGATCTTGGGAGTTAGTAAGCAAATAAAAATAGTCACCTGAAGTGGAAGGAAATCTAGAGAGTGGACAAGGGTTTAGAGAACAGGAAGGAGGCAGCAAGAAAAGCAGAGTGAAGTATCTGAGTAAGGGCAGCTGAAGAAAGAAAATAGAGTGAAGTGACAGTACCCAAGGAAACAATAAGCCTAGCATTGTGAGAGCATATGCTACCTGGGGCCAGAAAAAAAAAATACCGAGTTGCCAGAGGGAAAAACTCAAGATCACCACATACTTCTTATTAGCAACACTGGAAACAGACAATGGGGAAACACTTATCTTTTCATTACCAAAAGTGTCTCGCCAGTTTGCTTTCCCCCATTTAATATGGTACACATGACCAACTGCTGCACTAGAAAAAAGAAAACACTTTACTTGGTACTGGAATTGAATGGGCTGTAGCTGGTTGTCATTCTGAGTCATCTTCTTAGCTAGGGCCTCTTTCAATGCAAGTTCTTTATTCAATTCAATCAGCTCCTTGGACATTTGAGCTTGACGTAGAGCATGTTGGGTGCTGAAATCATCAGAAGACCTGCTGGTATCTGGACTGCTTTGCACTTGCTGAAAAAAGATAGATAATAGTTTTGTGATAGTTACTCTTGGTTGTCAATTTGATTACATCTGGAATTAACTAAAACCAAAAAATCACAAGGCACAGTCTATGAAGGATTTTTTTTTTCACTTAACTGTATCATTTGAAGTGAGAAGACCCACCTCTGATATGGGTCACAACCTCTGCTGGAAGCCTAGATAAAGGACATTGAAGGAGGAAGCTTGCTCTCTGCCTGCTTGTTCTCACCCACACTAGCCAGTCCATTCCTCCACTGGCATTAGAGCCTACTTCTTCACGATTCTGGCATGTACTGAAGATCAGCCGAGACAGCCAGCCTTGTAGACTGAACAATTACTGGATTTTTGAACCTTAACGTACATAGGCAGCTGTTATTGGATTAGCTGGACCACAGCCTATAAATCCTTCTAATAAAGCTGTGCACCCCATATACAAATTTAAGAGAAGCAAGAAGCTGGAGTTCCTTAGGTACTTTACTCCCTACATCTGTTTTCCATCAGCAATACCTGTGCTCTTTCACTATTGTGGCTTCTTATATGCTATTGGTTCAAACAGCTGAAATTAATTATGGAGCGTATTCCCTTGCTCTTATAATACTCTGTAACATGTACAAGTTTTCTTGTTCTTTGTTATACTAATCTGACAATCCTTACTTTCATTTCATCTCAAGGGGCCCCTAAAGAGGAGAGGACACTGGAAATGTCACTTTAGAAATGGAAGAGTCACTAATTCTGACACGGCTGACTTTTATCACCTAGTTTTTCTCCTATCTTGCTTCATTCAGAATAACTACTAACGTGCATTTGTTTCAGGGTAAAAGGTTGCCTCAAGGAAGCCACTGACTAAACTTTCTTTTCTTTTTTTTTTAACCTTATTGTGCAACCTTCAGTCAAGGTCAACAGCAGATGCACCTTAGCTATCCTTGTGATCTTAGAACACTCAAAACATTTTCCTCCTTTTCTTTCAGCCCATGATCACTGCATCCGTAGTAAAATATATTCAGAAAACATTCTCCTGCAATGCTTTTTGACTTTGTCATAATTACCTAATTGGTTCCTTTCCTTGTTTTAACTTCTTGGGTAATTGATGCAGAACTAGCACCTCATAGAAAAGAAGTAAGTCAGACTGAAAAATAAAACATGATGCCCCTGAGAGGCACTGCTCATTACCAGTTATAATCAGAAACAGGGCTCATCCTTGTTTGAAGTATTATGAAACTGAGATCTTAAAGATTTCAGAATTTCTAGAGGATTCTATGACTAATGGTAATAACCACAGATCCTCTCCAGAGCTGAATGATTGATCAATTCTAGGAAGCTTTAGAAGCGGCAGTGAGAGCTCCAGGGTTCACACAAAAGGTGTCAATTACTTACAGTGTCGGCTTCCCCTGCACTATCAATGGTGGTACTCATGCAAGCAACAGCTTCGTCCTGTAGCAAAAAAAAAATACCAAAGTGAAATTACAAAATGTTTTTATACTGGTTATCTGATTTTAAAAGTTGATATTTTAGAAGTATACACAGAAGTCATTTAAGGTACTGGACTGGTTTTGTAGTCACAGATACCCTAACAGCTACGTGTTCCCATTTCCAAGCTCTCGGGGGTCTTTCTTTTTTCAAAAGGGTGATTATGTAGTCTCTGAGAAAACAAAGTAAGGTCTCCGTGGTAAGAAGTCAAAGATCACCAAGGCAGAGTGAAACATCTAACCATTCTAATAGGTTAAAACCGAATCCATTTTATAGATGGCCGCGCTTTCGTTTTATGCTTCGTTTTATCACTCACTATCCATGAAGGTAGAAGCCCAGGCACGCCTGCATAGACAAACCATCAAAAACCAAACAGAAAAGAATGGCAGTGCATCAGGAAAGTGGGTGGAATGAATTTGTAGCATTGACTTTTATAGCCAGTCAAGATAGAAAGCTCTCATTCCATAAGGAAATCGATGATGTCCTAATCAGTATGCTGGGGACAAACATGTATTCATCAAGTCACACAAATGTCCTATGACCTCTGCTCCTCACATATGAAGGTGCTGTAGGTAGTTAGTAGGAGAGAAACAATAAGCACCTCAGCAGGTTAAGTCCCCTCCTAGAGAATGGCTAATCCTTTTGGGCACTGGAACAAACACCTAGAAAGGTAACCGAAAACTACTTATTAAGAGAAATCTGTTTCCAGATGATCCTCTGAGCAGGCTGTTCTCATCACTGAAGTTTACGTGTTACTTGGCACTGTAGCATATACATCTCTGCTTCTACACCAGTGATTCTGAAACCTTAGAAACAAAGTTTTGTTCTTGGGAAGTCATGTGGTAAAGCAGTTTAGAGATGAAAGAATTGTTGGCTTCTTAGCAATGAAGGAATTTAGAGTTAAAACATGCAGAGTCTGTATCAGTTGTGTGAAAGAACACATAGTTGTTGCAGTCTTGGTTATCTTAAAGGTTAGGAGATGGTTCTTTAATAAGAGCTATTTGTAAAGCATTTCCCTTGGCCTGCTCAGAAATCTCTAGCCAGTGAGGATCAAAGAGAACTCAAGGGAAGTGCCAGTGTTTCCACATTCTCATCCTTATGTTCAGCATTGGCAAGCCTCCATGTGTAGGGCACACTAAGTCCTTTAAAATGGAGCACCAATCTAGGATTGCTTAATGATGGCCCATGTTCAAATTTTAGTATATTTATTTATATAACTATCATAGATTATAAAGGATTATAACACTGTCTTATTTGACTCCACACCCCCATTTTGATATAGCCACTTGCAATGTAGCTCAGGCAGGCCTGGGACTCATGTAACCACTCTCAAACTCATTGTCCTCCTTTCCCCATGTCCCAAGATCCAGGATTATAGCAGTCAACAAAACATCCAACCTAAAGTCTTTTCCTGGCACCTTAAAGAGGGTCAAGATCAAACTATATGGCTTTTGGCCCAGTGAAATTTTACAATGCCAACATTTCAGCTCCTGGCTATGGTGACGTGTTTTGTATAATCATAGAATGATTCTGGTTTCACAACTCCAAGTGTATAAATATGTAGCGATGGAATTTATTTCAGTCTAACTATCCTTTTCTCTTCTTTGACCAATCTAAGACTGCAGCTTACAACCTAATTAAAGTAAAAGATACTATTAACTCAAGGTCATGGGATGAAAAGCAGGGTAGTTTGTTTACACTAAACAGCAGAGCCTTCCTGATGAAGCATGTGCTTGGAAAGGGCTTGCTAAATACTTTTATGAACTCTGCTTTGGAGGAGGGTATCTATCAGACAAAAATAGTACTTGATTCTGCAGGAACTCAAATGACTGCCTGGATTTCCTCACAGGTTACTGCAGCCAAAAAAGCTTATTTCGATTGTATTTTAAGGGTACAGCTTGGTACCTAAAGCCCCAGGAGGAAAGTCCAGGAACAATGGTTGCTTTCATAACTGAAAATGGGGTGTTCACCTGTCACTTAAAATAAAAATAGTTTTAATTCAGAATGAAGGGCACATGTACTTATATTTGAAACACTTTGCTTTTACTGTTGTAAGTGTTAATAAAAGCCAGGGGGATACATTGTGTATTTTAAAAAGTTAAGCAACTGGGAGGGTCTTCAGACAAAAGAGAAGGAAAACTGATTAAAGAGTCTAGCAGGAGCCTGGGGTAAAAGGGTTTACTCTGCTTAATTATGATGATGGATGGAAGCCAAGAACTTTATCAGCTTGTAATAATCTTCGGCACTCTCCAACTGTGTGTGCCAAGTGCATTTTGGTGGCAGACAGCAATTCTAGAGTTCCTCTGAGCCAGTCACCACTAACAGATCTGCCTACAGGTACACCAGGCACAAGTGATATTGCCAGACCTCAGTGAGGATGGTTTATTGTATTACAATCATTCCTTCAGCCTTCATGATCTCAGAGCTCAGAAATGAGAAGAATAAAATCCTCTAAAGTCACCGTGGTCACGAACACTACACCCTTGAGTCCTTAATTTCAGTGGTTGTAAATTTTAGCTCTAGTAGGCTTCTTCTATACCTTATATCATCATAATTTTGGGGCAACTCACAAGGTTTTCTTATATATGATATTTCAGATCGATTTAAGCAGAATTAGAAGTGGGAGCAATTTTCTTTGTGCTGGTCATTCTCCAACAAGTATATAAAATCTTGCCATTTTCTAAAAGTTTCTAAAAGAACTCCAGTGGTTCTTTGCTTTTGGAAGCACATCTTTTTGCCTCAAGAAACGTTTATTTGCAAATGTAACAAAAAGGCTAGATAGATGCTGAAAGGGTCCCAGTGTCCCTTTTCTTCAGTTCTGCTTTTTCCAAATGCTATCACCATTTATACAAGTGATCTTACACCATAACGTTTGAGTGAACTAATTTTAAATTTTTATTTACTTTTATTTTATGGGTTTGCCTGTACATGCATGCCTGGTGCCAGCAGAAGCCAGAAAAAGTCATCAAATTCTCTAGAACTGGGAACCAATCCTTTGCAAAACCAATGGGTACTTTTAACTGCTGGCCTACTTCTCTAGCTCCTGAATAAAAAAAAAAATGAGATAAAGTCTCACTATGTAGCCTTGGGTGGCTTGGAGCTAGATATGTAGACTAGGCTCTGTCTTTGCCTCACAAGTTTTGGGATTAACTCAGTACATTCTTTTTATTTTGAAATTACTCTAAAATTATACCATTTCTCTGTTCCATTTCCTTCCTCCCAACACTCCCATACAACCTCCCTTTCTCTCTCTTAAATTCATGGTCTCTTTTTTCACTGATGATATTACATGCATATATGTATATACATAGTTCCAGGGCTTCTGACACCCTCACAAGACACACATGCACGTAAGACACCAAAGAACATAAAAAATAAATTATAGAACATAAATAAAACTGGACCTCTATCCATAAACTACATCCATAATAAGAGTATTTGTTTTTTTGAAGGAATATTGCTAAATAGTCTAGACCACTCTTAAAGTTGTGATGTTCCTGCAGAGAGAGGGAGAGAGAGGGAGGGAGGGAGGGAGAGGGAGAGGAGAGGAGAGGAGAGGAGAGGAGAGAGAGAGAAGAGAATGATGAACCATGACTTAATATTATTAATTTCTGGGATTACAAGATTACAGATCTGCATCACCAGTTTGCTAGAAAACATAAATATTTATGTATAATTACATATATATATATATACATCCTATAAATGTTTTAAAATAATAAACTTAATGTTCAGAACATGTCCGATATTTCATGATCTCTTCTTCAAACAGTTCAGTTTAGCTATTTCAGCAAAAATTTACAAAATTAGAAATGCGTATTAGCTTCAAGAAATGAACAAAAATGAAAAAAAAAAACTGCGCCTACTTGGCTTACAGATAGCTGGGCAATCACTTTTTGTAGGTTGCAAATTATATTTATGTTTTCTTTTAATTCCTGGTCGTCCAAGGTCTCCACTAGCTTCTGAAGATCTACTTTGCAGCTAAAAAGTCAAGCAAAAGAATACAAGGGTTAATCTTACCACAAAGGCCAGGTTATACACAAAGATGATTTAAGTTGCTAACAAATATCTCATGGGAAACTTACGCTGCATGCTGCCTGAGTTCTTCTAGCTTGGCATTCATTTTCTCGTTTGCTTGTTCTGTCTGCAACAAAGAGCCAGGAGATCATTAGTGGCAGGCCGTGCCTGACAGCCTCGCCTAGTTATGCCCACTCCTCTACCCTGTGGATGAAAACTAGGTAGCGCTCTCTATTGCAATAATAGAGGATTTAGAAGGCTTTGGTTACATAGTGGGGAATGTGTTTTTAACATTCATGAAAATTAGCTCTATAGTTAACATAAGCTACTAAAAATAGCAACTAAGCAGCTGGGTTTTATGTTTGCCATGAAGCTCAAGCTATGGCTAGAGTGTGAAGCCTTGATTCCAGAAAGAACTTTACAACTTGAGGAAAAGCAATACTTCCTGGCATGCTACTCTCTGCTGTCTCAACTGCCTCTTACACTGCACTTAGACTTTTCCATTTATTTTTATGTATATGAGTGTTTCACCTGCATGTATGTTCATCATGTGTGTGTAGTATCTGCAGAAACCAGAAGAAAGCATTGCTGGGATTCGAGTTATAGATGTTTTGACCCACCATGTAGGTATGAGAAATCAAACCCAGAGCCTCTGCAAGAGCAACAAGTGCTTTTAACTACTGCTGAACCAACAACTCTCCAGCCCAGCATTTAGAGAAGTGGTTCTCAACCTGTGGGTTTTAACACCTTTGAGGGTCTAATGAGCCTTTCACAGGGGTTGCCTAAGACCTTTGGAAAACATAGATATTTATATTACAATTCCTAACTGTAGCAAAATTACAGTTATGAAGTAACAATGAAAATGATTTTCTAGTTGGGGGTCACCACAACATGAGGACTATATTAAAAGGTCATAGTGTTATGAAGGTTGAGAACCACCGATTTATAGCATTTAAAGCGTAAAAGCACCTCACATAAGTTTGAGCTGAGACATATATATATATATATATATATATATATATATATATATATATATATATATATAAATAAACTGATATGATAGGCTATTTTTAACAAGTGAAAAAAAAAGGTAAGGCACAAGAATAATGTTAGTGCAAAAAGAAATAGCAGAAGGCATATATGTTTTAGGAAGAATGATTGTTTTGATCACAGAATTGTAAGAAGCTGGATGCTACAACAGATTTGAGAAAGACAGTTCTGACAGAATATAAAACAATAAGCTTATCAGAGAGCCACTGTAACAACCTTAGAAAGGTCATATAGGTACCTGACTAGAATAACAAGTAGTATGTACTGAGTCAGCATGCTCACACACATGCAAAACAGGTACTTTATACTGTGGCACTGGACTAGAAAACTCTTTGATCCCACTATCACCTTGTGCTAGTAGAGGACAGGATAATGGCCATAGGATTTGGCCATTTCCAAAGAAACACTTGGTAGCTTGCTTTTCCTAAACTCAAGAGCACATTCATGCATGAAGTGTTTACTTACAGAGGTCCAGTTACATTTTGGTAGAAACTGTTTCACTTCACGCAGGAGTTATACAACCTAAGACTGAGTTGCACTTAGGCTAGTAGAAAAACTGTAGAGACAGCACCAGCACACAGTGATCTAAAAGGTTCTAGTTAGTCAGAGAAGTATGATTTCAAAGTGCTGTAACCAGTCACGTAGCAAACCACTTATTTGGAAATTAACCATATGGAAAATTAATTCAGATGATTTCCCCAGCTGTTATATTTCACCATGGCAGCTCTTAGGATAGGATATGAAATGTGAGAACATTAGAGGAAGGGAGTGAGAAAATTTAGAGCTTAATGCAGGAACAGTTACTTGGCATATGTGGACTAGCCCTTTACTACAATTCCTGGGACCAGAAGGGGCTTCAGATTTCAAATGGTTTTCAGATTTGTGAATATTTGCATACATGATGTCTCAAAAATAAGATCTAAGTTTAAACACAAAATTCATGTCTTATATATATTTTATGTATGTCTGAGGTGTACATACTGTATGTTTAAGACAGTGTCCCATGTGGTCCAAGCTGTTTGTGAACTCACAATGTAACTGTCCATCTGATGTACAGGCCTCTTCTTCCCTTCTAAGGGCTGAAGCGACAGGAGTACACCACATCTACTTATGCAGCACTGGAGAGCAAACCTAGGGTCTTCTGACATCAAGGCGAACACTCTACCAACTGAGCCCTGTCTCCCCGCTCCAGTTTTATATGGTATTTTCAGCACAATTCCTTCAACTTCTTTTTCATTGTGACTTATCACATGAGGTAAGATGCAGAACATTTTATGATGACTGGGGCAGGATTTAAGGTGACACAGAGATTTGCTTCTTTCCTTTGGGAAATTTTATGACATCTATTTTAAAATGGGATTGGTATAGATTAATTGTGATGATATGTAGGCATTCATTGATCCATGTTGCATTAATGTCCTCTACAATATTATGTTAATATTTTAGAGACTAGAGCTAATAAATGTTCAAAGTGTTGGCATTTCAATTTTGGGGCCTCACCAAAATGTTCCTCTCCAACATCTGGGCTATCTGACCAGCTGCCTCACTCAGACCACGACTTAATTTTTCATTCTCTTCCACCAGAGACTGATTCTTCTCCATCAGGGACTGTAGATTTTCTGATGGTTCCACACTACAACAAAGTAAGTAAAAGTCTTAGGAAAATACATTTGATGGCTTGATTGGGATAAGACTACATAACAAAAGACTGGGGAAAGTGTTCGACCATGATTTATCTTCCCAATCATATAGTACTTGAATGGATGAATAAGAAAAACGCACAGATATTTAATTATTTGGAAGAAGTAACAATTCAGAACCAAATAAGGCTGTAATAAGAACAAGCATGAGTAACTTTTGTCATGGCTTTTAGGATCTTTCTATTTATGTCACAAAGTTTAAAAACTACCCATTTTCTCATTCTTCCCACCCTTGACCCCTCACTAAGAATTAATGGGCTGTGGAGATAACTCAGTGGGTAAAATGGTTGCTCCTCAAGAGAATACAAGTTTGGATTCCCAGCACCCTAGTAAAAAGCAAGGCATAGTTGAATGTGCCTGTAATTCTGGTGCTGAAAGGGAGGGAAAGGTAGAACCTGGATCTTACTGACAAACAAAAATAAGGTTGAGAGGAGCTAGAAAGAGGGCTCAGTGGTTAAGTGAAGTTTAGACCCAGAGTCTACACAAGGCAACTCACAACAAACCACCTTTAAGTTCAGGTCCAGAGAATCCAATTCCCTCCTCTGGCTTACAGAGCACTAGCACTCACACTCAGATGCAAACACAATCACACATAATTAAAAATAGTAAAAATTAAGCTGTAAAAAAATGGTGGAGTGGTTATAGAGGAAGGCACCTGATGTCAACCTCTGGTTTTCACATACACATGCATGGATATCTGTACCTGAAAACAAACACACACACACACACACACACACACACACACACACACACACACACACCCCAGCAGCAGAAGCAGCAGCTGTTCTCAATCTCAGTAAAGTATAGAAATGACTGCAGGAACACAGCATGTCCTCTCACCCAGTTTTAGACCTCTATCAGTTCTCAGAGATCTCGAATTTCTTATTGTGCTCTTTATCAAAATGTTAATAGCAAGGCCACAAGATAAGGTTTCATGCCACACTGTTAAAATTTTGCCAAGACTCTTAGGAAAGAATGTTTAATTCAAATTATAGTTTTAAAACAAATTATTAACACATGTAGCATTATTTTGGAGTGCTGTTTTTTCATGTCCTTATCATTAAACCAAAAACTTCCATGTCACTCACATAAGCCAAGAAGCTTCAAATTAATGATGCTTTTAACTCAATGTTTTTTCCTAAAATATTTCTCCAAGTGGAGAAATCATGCTTAAATGAACTGTTCATTTTTCCAAGAAAAATGTACTACTTATGAGAAGGCTCTTCACTGCAATTTGAAGTTAATGTTGTAATATTTAAAGACTACTAAAATATGTGAACACTTCTATAGCACCGTGTGCTAGGCTTGATAGTAAATGATTTACTTATATTAAACATTTCATTCTCACAACAGCCCCATTAAGTAGGTTTTGTGATTCTCATTTTGAGGTTGAGGAAACTGATATGTAAAGATGTCAAATGAGCCAAAGTCAGAGAACTAGGATGTTGGAAAAGCTGGGATTTCAAGTCAGCATACTAGTTTCAGAGGCCGTGCCCTAATGACTACGCTAACCTCAACAATAGGGCATACAGGTATGCAGAGAATACTGGACATACAAGCTCCCAGAGTAGTGGGGGGAAATGGGTTCTCTCCAAGAGCAGTATGTGCGCTTAATCTGTGAGCCAGTTTAGCTACACAATTAAAAGCAGAATTAACTCATGATTTAGCGATTCTAATCCTACGTATACACTCAAGGGAATTAAAATTAGGTATATAAATAGATACTGCACACTCGTGTATAGCACTATATTCACAATACTCAAAAGATGGAAACAGGGCTGGAGAGATGGCGCAGTGGTTAAGAGTGCTCTTCCAGAGGTCCTGAGTTCAATTCCCAGCAACCACATTGTGACTCACAACCATCTGTAATGGGATCTGATGCCCTCTCCTGGTATGTCTGAAGACAGCAACAGTGTACTCACATACATAAAATAAATAAATTTAAAAAAAAAGAGACAGAAACAACCCAGTTTCTGCCAATAGGTGAATGGATATATAAAATTCTGTATATAAATACAATGGAATAGTCTTCAGTCTCAAAACATTGCCTCTGATCTGGCTGGGTGACAAGTACTCTCTGGCCAGGAGGCACTGCTGTTCGAACTTATCAGTTGTCAGACGTATAGGAAAAGGACCAGGGTTAAGTGGATTAGAAATGCTTCTAATATTGTGTTGTACCACAATTGTTGTATCCATTCATCTACTGAAGGACATCTGGGTTCTTTCCAGCTTCTGGCTATTATAAATAGAGCTGCTATGAACATTGTGGTGCATATATCTTTGTTGTGTATTAAAGTGTCTCTGGGGTATATGCCCAGAAGTGGTATAGCTGGGTCCTCAGGTAGCTCTGTGTCCAATTTTCTGAGGAACCGCCAGACTGATTTCCAGAGTGGTTGTACCAGCTTGCAATCCCACAAACAATGGAGGGGTGTTCCTCTTTCTCCACATCCTGCCAGCATCTGCTGTCATCTGAGGTTTTGATCTGCATTTCCCTGATGACTAAGGATGGTGAACATTTCTTTAGGTGCTTCTCAGTCATTCAGTATTCCTCAGTTCAAAATTCTTTGTTTAGCTCTGTACCCTATTTTTAATAGGATTATTTGATTCTCTAACTTGAATTCTTTGTATATATTAGACATTAGCCCTCTATCAGATGTAGGATTGGTAAATATCTTTTCCCAGTCTGTTGGCTGCCATTTTGTCTATTGATAGTGTCCTTAGCCTTACAGAAGCTTTGCAATTTTGAGGTCCCACCTGTCAATTCTTGATATTAAAGCATTAGTGTTCTGTTCAGGAAAATTCCCCTTGTGCCTGTGTGTTCTAAGCTCTTCCCGACTTTCTCTTCTATAAGTTTCAGTGTATCTGGTTTTATGTGGAGTTCTTTGGCTTTGTACAAGGAGATAAGAATGAGTCAATTTGCATTCTTCTGCATGCTGACTGCCAGTTAGTTGGACCAGCACCAGTTGTTGAATAGGCTGTCTTTTTTCCACTGGATGTTTTTAGCTCCTTCCCCAGTGCTCCTAGAGACTTAACTACCAACCAATGAGTACACATGGAGAGACCCATGGTTCCAGTTGCATATGTAGCAGAGCATGGCATTGTCTGGCATCAATGGGAAGAGAAGCCCTTGGTCCAGTGAGGGCTCATTTTCCCAGTGCAGGGGAATGCCAGGGCAATGATGTGGAGTGGGTGGGTGGGAGTGGGAGCATCCTCATAGAAGCAAGGGGATGGGGTGGGGGAAGGGGTGAGAGAGGAAAGGAGATAACATTTGAAATGTAAATACATAAATTATCAATGAACTGTGGGCAAGCCTGTAGGGCATTTTCTGTCCTGATCAACGTGGAAGGGCCCAGTCCAGTGTAGGTGCTACAATCCCTTGGTGGGTGTCCTGAGTTCTGTAAGAAAGCAGGCAAGAAAGCCATGTCGAGCAAGCCAGTAAGCAACACCCTTCATGGCCTCTGTATCAGCTCCTTGCTCCAGGTTCCTGTTGTATAGTTTATAAACTGACTTCCTTCAATGATGAACTACAGTGTAGAATTATAAAGCAAAGAAACTCCTTCCCAAATTGCTTTCATGTGTTATAGTGCTTTAGTTAGTACCCTTAACTAAGATAGTTTCTGGCACTGCTTTATGTATATATCAGAATTGAGTACATAGATAGGCAGATTGCAAAAAAATAAAAAAAAAGTTCTTACTGATGGGGGAAGAAATAATAAATATCTCCTTTTCTGTGGTATGCTACCTAAGCTCCCATTTTCCTTATTTGGGGCCTGAGCTCTCTGTGTAACACACAGGTGCATGAGGTGTAGGTAGCAATCGGGATATCCAGCCTATTTGGGGCAGTGGATTCAGAATCTAGCACTTGGGCTCTCTTGGTGAATTCAACCTAGAAACAGTTAAGTTTCAGAGGCATATACCATTTCATTGGTGTGGGAAGGGAGGAGTCTAGATCACTGCTCCCAGTAATGTGGATGAGAGAGATATTGATCCCAGTGAAGGGCTGAAGACAGTATTCCCTGCTGGGCTTAAGATGTGCTATAAATCTGTTACTAGGAACATCTATCTATATAGCTCAGTGGAATTGGAAGAAATGGGAGGAGTTGAGAAGGTCAATTTAGTCACATATTTATCTTTTCTGCACTTAAAAATCACTTAGGCATATTCAGGGTACAATCAAATTTAAGATGTAAAAATACAATAAATCCCATTGGAATAAAACCAAGAATTATCAGTAGAAAACTGTGTTTTTTTAAATATACATATAAAGCAGATCCAAAAAATGTAACTGAATAAATGTGTAGGCTATTACCCATACAGGAATTTCTACCCACCAACAAGGTCCAGCGGCAATGACACCTCAATAACAGTGAGCAGAGTTAGAGAAACCACAGATCTTGGTTTCTAAACACCATTTTCCAATGCATTTTCCAATGAATTTTCCAATGCATTTCTTTGGAGAAATGATTAATTTCTGAATTTCTGACTGGGTGCAGGGAGACTCATTTGTAATATCTTGTGAAAATCTTCACACACTTGTTAAAGAAAATAAGACTCAATCTGAAGAAGCTCTATATAGACTATATAGACAATTAAATAAACCAAATGATAATGTTGGATGTTACCCTAAAAATAAAAGAAATATTCATGTATCTATGCATATAACTAAGCAGTCAAATAAGTAGATGGCAGATATAGCTCTTCAATACAGGAACATTCTAATTAATACATTTCTGAGTCTGGAATCCATACTCTTTCCATTACACTGGGCTACTAAAAGGATAACTCCCCAAGTCCTAAGAAATCAACAAGGTCAGCAAGATCACTTCCCGGACATCAAGTGGCCTGAGAAAGCATAGCCTATCAGAGGAAAACAGCTACCAGACAGAATAGCCTATAAAAAAATACACCTTTAAAATTCATCTATGACTTACTTTATATTCCCAGGCAAAGTGCCTCCATGGGCTTGTAGCAACAAGACCTGCAGCTGCTGGACCTGAGAGAAACAATGAAAATAATCAGCTAGTTGCCAATTAAAAGCTACTTATCACCAGGCATGTACATACATCTAAGGGGGATTAAAAATTCGAGGCCAACCCTAGCTTCACAGTGAGTTCCTGAGCTCTAAGCCAGACCAGAATACATAGTTAAAGACTGTCAACCCCAACTAGCAAAATGCTACTTATCTCTTTGTAATGAAGTCACCACAATTAGCAATAGGGTAATTTTATTCATTGCCTCTGAAACCTTAAATACTATACTTTCTAATTTTCCTTCAATGTTTCTGATTGCTGTCTCTTGGTTCATCTTGTTTCACTCATCCCATAAATGGCCAAGTCTCCCGAAGATCTTCATCATCTATATACTATTTCCTTATATTCTCAACTTTCATCTACTCTTTCAATTACCATATACAAATTTGTGCCTTCTAAGTCTATCTTAACTGTTATCTTTCTTCAATTCAAACCTTACAATTGGCCTGATTTTTCATTTCATTGCCTACTATCCTCATATCTGGTATCTTTCCGGGTCAGTGAATATCTAGTTCTATATGTCCAAACCCTTATTTGCTCATTACTTTTTCCTATCACCACTTCTATCATCCTAAGTTCAAGTCCCCAGTACCTCCCACTTGAATTATGGGGCCTTCTTCAATGGGATCTACACATTCATGTACCGCTTTAATCTGCTCCATACAGTAGCCAAGCTATCTTTTAGCAATGTCAACTTTCAGTGTTACCTTAAAATAATTTTCTACACAGTTCACAAATCCTTGATCTGATATCAGCTTTCCTTTAACTCCACACTGTAATACTCTTTCCTTGCTTTCTACAGTGGCCACACTGGCACCCTTTTCAGCTCTTCACATATAACACTTTAATACCCACAAAACACTAGAAAGCAGGTGCTATCATTTCCACTATGTAGACAGGGAAATGGAGACACAAAGACCTTTCACAAAGCACACAGTAGGATAGAGCTTGTGCTTGAACCTGGGTCACCTGGCTGCAGTGCCAATGCTCCTGACAGGTAGGTTACTCTGCTATGAATGCTGTTTCTTCTCCCTAGAACTCTTCTTTACTTCCTACATAAAACCTTCAGATCTCAGTTCAAACACTGCTATATCAGGGAAAACTTTCAGGCTAGTTGGATAACAGATGACTCTACTACATATTCTTACAGTATACTATGCCAAACTATCCCAGTTTGTAATGACATATCATTATCTGGTTGTTTTAATATTGTCTCTCATGCCAGACAATAAACTCCATGAAGGCAGAAACAAGATGTCTTAGTATAGTTTCTGTCACACAATCATTAAATATTCCTGTTGGAATGAATGAACCCAGCAGGCAGATAATTACTATTATTCTCTACAGAGACCTGAAGAAGAAATGGGAAAGAGATTAACTAGATAGTTATTCATCACTATGGAGGAAGGATGGAGGAGTACTGGACAGTTGAGAAATACAGTTCCAAGTGGAAATTAAGTCCTCTATTCTCTAGCATGCAGGAAAACTTGATACTTTTAAACCTGCATCAATAGGGCCGTGTATGGAGATCTGCACCTTTAATCTTAACACTCAAGAGGCAGAGGCAGGCTGATGTCTGTGAATCTAAAACTAGCTTAGTCTACATAGTGAGTCCATGCCAGTCAGGGCTATACAGTAAGGCCTTGTCTCAAAACAAAGCAAAACAAAACACAAAAGCAAAGAAACAAAACCCAACATCGACACCTGAACATGCTGGTGTTCACCTCTAATCCCAGCAATAAGGAGACAGGTCTTCAATGACATAAATAGTCCAAGGCCGGACTGTGCCACAACTGTGCTACACGAGTCTCTGTCTGAAAAAAAGCCAAGTCAAACCAAGCCAAACCAAACCAAACCAAACCAATCCAATCCAATCCAATCCAAATGCAAGCAAGCAAGCAAGCAAGCAAGCAAGCAGAAAACCTCAAAACTCCCCACATCAATACAACTCCTGCCTTCTCAGTTCCTATCCCAAGGTCAGTGAGCTGCTCAACAGTCACATTTATACTGCCACACACTTACCTTTCCATCTCTGTTGAGAGTGATTTTTAAGACATGTGTGGTCTCTTTAAGCCCTCTCCCTATCCTATCTTCTAATGCAATTAGATGATCTGCCCTTAGTGCCTGTTCTCTATTTTAGTCTCTTCTGATTAGTTCTTTTAGTTATTCAAGGCCTTCCCATATTTAAAATACAAACTTGTGTTTCTTTATCCTTGATTAGCCAAATCATTGCCTTTTTTCACTTTGCCTCCTTTAACAAAAAGCCATTCACTTCTTTACTATTCTATTTATCATCCCATGACTGGCTCTTAGCACTACCCTGACCTCACAGTAGTTGCCAACAGCTTCCCTGTAGATTAAAAAAAAAAATCAATGGATACTTTCCAACTTAATACTTCTTTGTAAATTTATACTTATGCCAATAGTCCTTGAAATGCTCTTTCCTCAGCTTTAGTAATGTTTTTTAGTTTTTTTCCTGCCTATTCTTATCTGCTTCTCCTTTCCCATTCTATAAGTCCTGGTGTTCTTCAAGTTGTGCGTTTGGTCCTTTAGCAAACATTTTGAGTCCTCTTACTGCATTCATCTGCTCACTGGTTCAGATACCATGTAATTACTACTGCTCTTAAAGCTGCTTCCTTATCCTTCCTCCGAGACCTACATCAAGCCCACACAGCTACCTGGATATGTGTTCTTTCCACTCACGTTTCCCCAATGGCCCAAACTAAATATATCATTTGTGCTTTTATGTGCAACTCTGGGTTTCCATTTGCATTCCTTGGACAACATGACGTTTATTCACTAACCCAAGTAAGAAACTTGAAGATCAAACTGGGCTCCTTCTACTAGACCTTCTTCTACATTAACTCCACAACTAAGCAACTTCCCCAAACTCTACTTTCCTCTTGCTCATTGTCTTCTAAGGTGCTACCTTTCCTTCTTTATTGTTACTGTTTTTAATTCAGGGCACAGTTCTCACCAGGGTAATACAAAGCCTGGCTTACTCACTTCTTTTTAGTTATGGCCTCCTTTCATGTGTTTTTCTGTACAAGTGCATAGAAAACAGATTTCCCTCAACCACACTTTAATCATGCTATTCTCTTACTTAAAATCTGTAGTTCTCAGTACTTTCCAGTTCCAAGATCTTTAACAGAACATATTAAGGCATGTCAGGATTTGGCTCCTGTAAGGGTTTCTTACTTCATCTTCTACCCTTTACTTTTATCAGTAAAATCCCTGATGGTACCCCCAATCTTTTAAACGGATAGCAAATACAGTATTAGGATTTATCTTAAAAGTACAGATAGAACAAAGAAATAGACACTCTATCATTCCATCCACATACTTACAACTTTCCTATAAAATCTTATACCTGCTGTTTAAGATGATTTAGTTCAGCTGCCTGGGGATCAATATTGATAATAGGTTTGTTCTTGATTTTTCTTGCTCTGTCAGCATAGCGAAGGGTATTTAATGTTTCCTCTAGATTAGAATCAGCAGGACTCACACAGGCTATCATAAGAGTATGGCTGTTGCCTCCTAGAGAATCTGCAAAAGAAAGGATAATGAAAGCAAATGAAATTAAACAAACAGGATGCAAACAAAGGCTGCTATTTGGATTGATTAAATTCAAAGATGAAAGAAAAATTTATAGTAATGCTTTTGGTTTGATCTTGATTTTTATTTTTTGGGACTACTTGGCTTTAATTTTTAAAATAATTCTAAGTATTGCTTGAGAATCTCTCTCTCTCTCTCACACACACACACACACACAATATATATATGTATATATATATATATATATATATATTGATTGATTGTTTTCACCCCACTCCTCCCATAACCATCCTATATCCCCTCCTAATTTCATCTTTTTTTTTTTCGTTCTTATAGCTCACTGATTGCAATTTGTGCTGCAATATACTCATGAATGTCGGGTCATTTTAAAAATTTGTTTTGATATAAAAATAGTAAAATTTTAGCTGTGTAAAATGACATAGATTTTATAATCCTATTTTAAATATCATTATTCTCAAGAGAAACTATGAGTTCATCAGTTAATCAGGTTTAAAACAACCAGGTCCAACTCAGGTAAGTTATCTATTGAGATTAAATATTCCTAGGATGCCCCCCCATGTAGATTTTAATTCTCCAAAGAATTCTGCTTAGCATATTGTCAATTAAAGAAACAATAAGCAACTTCACTTTCAGGTTCAAAGTCCTAAGTCCAGGTTTCTTGGCTCTTAGAGCCATCTGGGAAGCCATTTCCATCATCTGAGAGCTGATTGCCTACTTATCAACTTGTAGTAGACGTGACAGTCCGTGAGTTTGTTGCCTGTTTCACCTTTGCTTTCTCAACACTATCATTCCAAGCCACTCCTTATTTTAGAGGTGTTTTAGGCTCACCTTGAAGCAGTCGAGTCAGCTTGGAATCTCTGTAGGGTACAAAGTTCCCCTTTTTGTCATCTCCAAGAGCACTGATTACATTTCCCAAGCACAGAAGGCCTCGATTAATATTAATACCTAATAAGCAGGAAACAAAATTCAAAAACTTGTTTTGGAAAACAGCTAAGAAATATCAACTTTTTTTCTGGTAAAGAAAAACAAAGACCTCATAGAAATATTGCCATCAATACTAAGGTAATGTCTTAATTCTATTCATTTTGCTGAGTGGTGCTTAATTAAAGTTCAAGGGACAAAGGTTCAAACGTTTGTGCACTCGAGCCCATTATCCTTTCTCATAGATAACAATCATATAGTTAGTAACTTTTGTATCCATTATTAAACTAGCACTGGTCTATAAGTATTCTAGTAACCTCATTATCATTATTTTCACCACCACTCTCTTTCCACAGGTAAGGAAAGCAGTACAGGGGTCAAATGACCGCCTACATACAAAAGTAAGTGGTAAGCATGAGATTCCACTTCAGAATTTCAGCCAAATCTTATGCTTTTCAAACCACATTAGAATACCATACTTATTGTTGCATTACTTTATTATCTACTTTTCTTTTGAAATAGAGCCTCGTTCTGCAGCCCAGGCTGTTCTTCACTCATGGCAATCTGTCCACCTCAGCATCCTGAGTTGGACTTTACTAATTAATTCAAACACGGTCAAAATCTTTGAGGTCTCTCTAAAGTATTTGACTTATCCCACTCTTACAGCTACAGTACAAAGGCTTTATGGGATACTGCTTGAGTCCAGGGGCTTTGGTGTCATGGAGACCTACATTTCCTATCCTTGTTCTGTCAATGTCATAGGCGCATAGATTACTTCCTCTGTAAAAATGAGGCAAATATATCTGTTCTATTGCTTTGTGCTAAGAATTATATGAGCTGCTATAAAGAAAAGAAAATTAAATGTTAAATATATGCTACTTTGGCTTAAATGTTTTTATCTTTTTCTAATTCACATAGAGATTTGATCTCCAAACATTATTAAGAGGTAGTAATATGGCTCTGTCCTTTACCTCTGTTAGTCTCAGATGCTTTTATGTATTTTCCCATTCATAGACCTTCATTTCATTTTTCCCACTAATTCCTTCTTTATAATCTATATATACATGTTTAAATGCCCCTCATCTATATCAAAGACAGTATTCTTAAGCAATTGATCCCTTTGTTCTCTTTTTATTGCAATTTGGAAAATGTAGCAGTTTGCAGAGCACTTTACTTCACTCAGGAAGTCTGCTTGCAGAACAGGTACTAAGCCCCAGATTAGCCCTCTGCTTTCCATATAATTTTCTGTCATTAAGACATTCAAAAGAAGCCTGTGGCACCAACGCACACTTGGGAGGCAGAGGCATCTCTGAGTTCCAGGATAGGCAGAACTACACAGGAAAAAAAAACCTGTCTTGAAAAATGAAACAAGAAGACATTAAAATGGTAACTTCTTGGCAAAGGTGGTCCAAGTTAAGAGCACTGTTGCTCTTGCAGGACCTGGGTTTGGTTCTCAGCACCCACACTGTGGCTCACAATTGTCTGTAACTCTAGTTCCAAGAGACTGGACAGTCTTCTGGTCTGCATGAACACTGGTCATATGCATGTTCACATACATACATGCAGACAAAACAGCCAAACACATAAAATAAATAATCTTTTTTAAATGTTCGGGTTAAGGATGGTTAGAAAAAAAGCAAAACAAAAACTTCCCAGGTAAAATTATGTGCTGAAAAGTTCTTTTAAAACTCTGTAAGATTGAAAACAGACTAAGCAATAAGAAAGTTTAGGCTAACCAGAAACAATGACTTAACCAAATTCATAAGAAAATGAATGCATCTAGAGAATATCATCCTGAGTGAGATAACCCAGTCACAAAAGAACAGACATAATATGCAGTCACTGATAGTGGGATGCTAACCCCAGAGGCTTGCACTCCCCCAGAAACAACTCTCAGACTCTATGAAGTCCAAGAAATAAAGAAAACAAAACAAAACAAAAAAAAATAGTCAAGCTCAATCCTTACCCACCAAGAACACATTGACAAATTCCGGGTTGTACCCTGTATTACATGTACTGTCTGCTCATTGTAAAAAAAAATAAAAACCTTTACACACGGAGAAAACTTTGACTATTTCCAGGTTGCATCTTGTTTTACATGTACTTTATGCTCATTGTTACTGGTAGGATCTTTATCACACTATCAAACCTTTAAAAAAAAAAGTACTGACAAAAATGTATTGTATAATTTTATGCAAAAAATGCTTAAAATCTGTATATTTATCTTTGTTTTGTAAAATAAAGTTGTTAAAAAAAAAGAAAGTTGAAGCTATTACCCAGTACTACTGAGTGCTTATTCATTATGGCAAAAATATATAATAAAGGTAAGTTTTTAACAGTAAAAACAGAAATACAACTTTAAAGCTACCACAGAGTCACATTACAATAGTCATTGCTGCTGAGAGAGAAGGGCACCTCCATGGTAGGGAAAAGCCTGTGTAGGAGGGACATGAAGTAGCAATCTTTCTGTTACTGGACAGTTGGCAGTATCTGGAGATTGTCACAACTTGACGTGAGAGCCCTGCACATACTTCTTGCATCTAAGAACACTAAGGCTGCTATTACAAGACATACCTCCAAAGTTATTCCATTCAAATTGTCATTAGTATCATAGCTGAGAAATCCTGATTAACATGAGAGGAAAACTACGTATGAATATAAGGCAGGTAGACTGGCTAAATAAGTTTTGGGGAAACCTTAAGTAATAATATATTATGGTGTTCAGTCAAGAAGGAATGGAATAATATGTTACCAAGATAGATTTTAAAACTTACACAGGGGATTGGGATGTAGTTCAGTTAGTAGAGTGCCTGTCAAGCAGGTACTGCAGGAAACCCTAGATTCTATATTCAGGGCTGCTTAAATCCTGATGGTGGTACATACCTGTAATCTCAGCACTAGAAGAAGGTAGCAGCAGAAGAATAAGAGTTTAAAGTAACCTTTGGGTATATAACAAGTTCAAAGCCAGCCTGAGGTATCTGTGGTTTTAAAACAACCACACAAGCAAAAACCCTTACAGAGGTAACCACTCAAAAGAGAGAAAGTGAGAAGAGTCCCTGGTGGCCTCAGACACTTAGCAACATATTTCAACTTTTCCTTTGTCATAAAACAGGAGCAATCCTTTCCTTAAATCATGGGACTATGATAAGAAATAAAATATCGGGAGTCTTGCTTGAGCTGGTCTCCACTTGCTTGAGCTGGAGTAGAATTTAGAAATACTGGGTATCTAGTTGGCTCCAAATTGTAAACCACAAGAAGAGTCTTCAGTGGGCATGAGAGATCGAGAACATTCTACCACACCAAAAACCTTGGTGTAGATCACTTCCTGTCCTGTGGATTAAAGCCTGAGAGCACAGTAAGTACAAGAAATCCTCAGAGAAAGTGGCGTGGTGGAACTGTAAATTCTACACAAACCCAGAAGCGAACTCAGGAAACAACTTCAACTCCTGAGATTTCCTTGGAAGCAGAACCAGTAGAACTTGTGGAAACTGTTGGAGAGGAAATCATGGACCTCACCTGTGAATCTTTAGAGCCTGTGGTTGTGGACCTGACTCACAATGACTCTGTTGTGATTGTTGAAGAAAGAAGGCCAAGGAGAAATGGGAGAAGGTTGCGCCAAGACCATACTGACAGCTGTGTGGTTAGTGATGATGAGGAGCTGTCTAGAGACAAAGATGTGTATGTGACTACCCATACTCCTCGAAGCACCAAGGATGAAGGAGCTACTGGACCTAGGCCCTTGGGTACCGTCAGTTGTCCAATCTGCACGGATGGATACTCTGAGATTGTGCAGAACGGGCATCTCATTGTTTCTACAGAATGTGGCCACGTCTTCTGTAGCCAGTGCCTCTGTGATTCCCTTAAGAATGCTAGCACTTGCCCAACTTGCAGGAAAAAGATCCAACCATAAACAGTACCTCTCCATATATATATGAAATGTTCACAACTGCTCAGGATGGACCAATGGACAGAGCTGGTTTTTCTGCATGGTATCTACCTCCAGTTTTCTGAGCTCAAAAAGACTTTCAAAAATCAATGTCTGATGTAAACTGGCCTTTTTTTCCCCAACCCCTTACATCCTTTTGTTATCTCCAGCTTGATGTTATGGCGCACGATCCAGGGATGCTCCCAGATCATCTCAGCATCTCCGCCCCTCTGGGTGGTCTGAGCCCAGAGTAGGAAAAATGGAGTCAGGCGTATTGGACTTGAGCATCATGGCTCCAGCTGCTTTATGGAGCTTACGTGTTGGCCAAGACGTTTCCCTGTTGGGAAAGTTTGCCCCAGCTCTTGTGGGTGCAGAACCTTCCCAAGGCACCTGCCAGTTAGCTATTCTGCCTGCCAAAGAGTCCATCTAGCCCAAGGACACCAGTACATAAGCTGCCCATGAAAAAGACTAGCTGGTGGACTTACTTTTCCTTCCCATGAGAGCAGAGGTGACCTGTGATTATGCCTGAAACTTATCATTGATGTGCAGTGTTTTCTGCAAATCAACAGACTCTGCAGGGCAACCCTGTTTCCTAAGAATGAGAAAGTGCAATAAAGACTGTTCTTCACCCATTCAGCAATCTGGAAGATGTAGCACTGCTAGTGTCCTCAGCCCCGTGCTGCCTATGGAAGCAGTGCCCATCCCACCCCATCTCTATTCACCAACTAGTCTCAGGAACCTACCCATGCTCCAAAGTTCTTTGCCTGGAACAGAGCATCCAAGGCTAATAGGACAAGCTAGTGTTTGAGTGTCCTTTCCTTTCTGCTAAGATGTGTCCCGTGTTGTCTACAATAACCTCATCAGTTTTTCAGTTCCCACTGCCTAATGTCTTCCCAAGCATAGATACCAGGAGGTGGTAGCAGGAACGATGGCCTTATCAGCTGTTCACTTACATGCTCTTGCTCAAGTCACTGTTGCCCATGCGTCAGAGGTATTGCCCTACTCAACTTACGACTGCCCTGGCTTTCCCACACCCCTTTAATAGATATGTATTTCCAAAGCCGCTCTTCTGGCCAGTTGAGCTTTGATGCTCTGGACTTTTAACTGCTCAGTAGGTTTTGATCAGCTAAGTGTGGTGCCTCTTCCTCCCAGTGGGACCACATAACAATCTGCTCCACTCTCTATGTGTGGGCGCCCCTGGTGATCTTGGAGACAGTGAAGATGGTGTATTGACCCTGGGGACACCAGGCACAGGATGGCTCGTAGAGGGTGGACCTTGAATGCCAGCCTGCTTTCACCTTCACACTACTTCCTCAGAGGGCTTCAAGCCAAACCAATAGCCTTTTTGTGAGACACATCTTTGAGGTGGGAAAGGGACCACTGGAGCTCTGTTAGCAATAACTGACTTTCAGTTTACTGTTCTGAAGCAGGGATTTCACACAGAACTCACTTTCAATGGAGCTGAACGAGTGTCCCTCCTCTCTGTGGAAAGAAAATAGTTTTATTCTTCATTCTGACTTAACTGGTTGACTTCAGTTAGTTTGAATGAGAGTAATACGTTTTTTACATGGACTCAGAGGGTAAAAGCATTAACCCTCATCATTGTGATGTGTGGTATGTGCCTTCCCCTTGGAGGTCACAGCCATTGAGTTCCCTGCAGGCCTCATGGACTTGGTCTTGTTAGTTCTAATGATAGCCAGACTTCAAGGAGACAAGGCAACCATGCAGCCAGTTCACTGGTAAGTATGGTGACACCCACTTAAAAACTCGTTTTCTCCTTAAAGACAGTTTTTTTCGTTGTTACATTTAAACTATGCTCATGGGTATCAGTCTGTTTGAGACTAGTATTAAAGATAGAAATAAAAAGAAGAAATAAAATGTCATCTGTTGAGAGCCATATACAAGTTAATTCTTGTTAAATGGGTGGAGTATCTTAGATAATCTAGATATTCGCTAAGTCAGATATCTGAGACTGAAATCCTTTATCTGAAGACAATTACTTCACCTTCAAGGAGGAGCTATGAATGATTAAAGAAATGGTTTGGTTTTGCTTTTAAGTTACTAGAGAAGGGATAGCTACTGAAATGATAGAAATCTGGATTCAGGAGATCAAGGAAAAAATGTCAGGAACCTCAGCAAGAGGAGAGAGTCAATCCCTGAAGTTCACAGGCTGGCTAGCCTAGCTGAATCAATGGGCTTCGGGTTTCATGAGAGATTCTGTTGAAAAGCAAGCAAGCAAAGAGGATAATCAAGGTACACACCCCAAAGTACATCACAGGCCTCACACATACCAGACCATATATACTCATTCTCCCTTCATTCATAATTTTCTTTATTAATCATGTTATTCATTTACGTTTTAAATGCTATTCCAGTCTCAGTATCCTCTCCACAAATCCCCCTATCCCATCCCCCCTGCTTCTATGGGGATGCTCCCCCACCCACCCACCCACCCACTCCCTCTTCACAGCTCTAGCATTCCCCTACACTGGGTCATCAAGCCTCCACAGGACCAAGGGCCTCCCCTCCCATTGATGCCAGAAAATGCTATCCTCTGCTGCATATGCACCTGGAGCCATGGGTCCCCCCATGTATAGTCTTTGGTTAGTGGTTTAGTCCCTGAGAACTCTGGGGATTAAAAAATATTTGTTTTGGAGCTAGAGAGATGTCTCAAAGGTTTGAACACATTCTGATTTGCAGAGGACCCAAGTTCAGTCCCCAGCACTCAAGTAAGACAGCTCACAGATGCCTAAGCTCTCCTCTTGTCTCTGTAGGAACCTGTACTCATATATACATACTCAAGGACATACACATATACACATGAATTTTAAAAGACAATTTATTTTTACTTTAAAAATGTTCTACTATATTCATAGCAGCATTATTCATAATAGCCCCAAACTAGAAGTAATTCAGATGTCCCTCAACCAAAGAATGCAGAATGGATGCAGAAAATGAGGTTAATTTAAACAACAGAATACTACTCAGTTATTAAAAAATGAGGCCATCATGAATTTTGCGGGCAAGTGGATGGAACTACGAAATATCATCCTGAGTCAAGAAAAGCAGACCCAAAAGGACATGCATGTACTTGCTGATAAGTAGATATTAACCTTACAAGATACTTACGCTACCCTACACAGACCCAAAGAAGCTAAACAAGAAGGAAGTCTCAAGTGAGAAAGCTTGACTATCCCATAGAAGGTGGAATAAAAAAGTCATAGGAATCAGCAATGAGGACACATTTAAGGAATTCTCTTTTTTGTGTGACTGTGAATCGTTGACAGTGATCATTTTTCATCCTATTAGTTTGATTGTTTTCATTAGTTACATCATGTATGAGGTTAATGTTGGAATATGTTTGACATTCTGTACATTATAGAAGACACCTATAGTATGTGAGGATTAATATGATGAAATTGGTGACACTATGTACAAATATTAAAATATTTTAAGCTCAGCAAAAAAAAAAGTCACGAAAAGCAGATGGAGGGAGGGAACTGGGTAGGAGAAGGGATGGAGAGAGGAAATGGATCAGGTATGGGGAGAAACAGGAAAGGGGGCAACTATGTGGATAATGGTATGTTATGGATGACAACATAAGTTGCTGAGCTTAAAATATTTTAATATTTGCACAGGATCCACAGTATCCTGGAACCACAGATTTTAAGACCCCCCGCAAAAAAAAATCATGGGAAATCATTTTTAAAAGGCAATGACAGAGAAAGCTTGATTGTGAGGGCAGTGTAGGAGCATGTAAAGTATTCTGTGCATGAGAAAGAGCGAGCTGTCGTAAAATTATACAAAACCCAGCAGAAACCAAATAATGTTGTGGGGGCCACATAGCTTGAATGGATAGTGTGTGTTGGGAAACTATAACAGAGGAGCTAGGTGAGGGTTTGGGGACAAAGGGCCTGAAAGACAAGGTGGCAGTATTTAGAGTTCATCCTATAAGTGGGACAAGCTCTTTGAATTTCTATTTGGGAACAGGCATCACAAATGAAGTGGCATTTAAAGAGTTGATCTAGTGTGGTATTTGGAATGTAGTATACTTTAATGGTCAGTCAGACCACTATGTCCAGATGTACAGGACGGTGGTAACTTGGCAAAGACAACAGGGACAGAACGGAAACGGGTGCATCTCCACAATAGTGCTAAGGAAGAGCTAACAGCAGGCGGTGGGCACTCATTCTTGATTGGGGCAATCATTTTGAGTGCAATAATAATCTAATGGAACAGCAAGAAGAAAAGAAATCATGGGTTTAAAAAAAGAACGATAGTAAAAATGTACAAATCAAGAGAATTTTTAAAAAGGGGGATCCAGTTGTAGCTTAAAAAACTCCTAATGACTATTACCCATACATACGTAGATCAGCATCTCTTTCAACCCTAATTAGAAGTTTCTTCTGGCAGTAGATGGTGATTAAAACAGAGCAGAGCTCCAACTGTCAACATGCAGAGAACAAGAGACTGTGGAATAATACTCAGCCCTAATGATCATCTGTACCACAACTCACCCCTCATGGATCTACAAGAATGAGGATGGGGACAAGGGGATGGAAAGCTGCTAAGAACCACAGATAGTGGATGACATTAAGGGAAAAGGGAAGATGTACACATGAACTCATAGCACTTGTAAAAGTATGAATAAGACCTGTATAACCACAATGTAAACAGAATCTCAGCATGGACAAGAGGTGAGTGCAAAGTCCTACCCATGCCTGGGGAGCTACTGGTATTTGATTTCTGACAGGAATGTCAACTTTCTTTTATGGTGTGACACCAGACATACTGATTCCATTCCAGAGCAGGCCTCACACAGAGGAACAGTCAGACAATACAAACTGGACTTGCTGAGGGAAGAGTGGGGCTGAGAACACATGAAACTGATTGGGTAGAGGAGGATCTGGAAGGTGTTAAGGAAGGTGAAAGAATATGATAAAAATACATTGCATGAAATTCCTAAAGAATAAACACGTTATCCAATCTCTCTGTCCATTGAAGGTTAACCAAATCTTTTTTTTATAATAACGTGTACAAGAATCATAACCATAGATTTATAATGTGATCTGGTACCCTCTTTTATTAAAAAAAATTATTTACATATTTTATATGAGTACACTGTAGCTGTCTTCAGACACACCAGAAGAGGGCATTAGATCCCATTACAGATGGTTTTGAGCCACCATGTGGTTGCTGGGAATTGAACTCAGGACCTCTGGAAGGGCAGTCAGTGCCCTTAACCACTGAGCCATCTCTCCAGCCCTTCTAGTACCCTTTTGTTAAATAACCCAAGATGGACTAGAGCTTGCTATGTAGCCCTGCTGTACTTAGCTAAGACTGTTAAAAAAAACAAAAACAAAAACAAAAACAAAAAACCAGCAGCAAAACCCAAGGGTTGCTTTAGTGGTATAACACTTGCCAAGCATGCACAAGGCTCTGAATTCATGCCTCAGCCTCACAGAAAATCACCTAGGACTACAACAAAAGATATATAAAACTTCTACAAGGAAAATACTGAAAAGTACTGAAGCCACAAGTAAGTATGGAAATAATATGTAGATTTAATACTCTTAATTTAATTTTGTATGGAAGGATGCTTTGCCTGCATCTGTGTCTGTGCACCATGTAGTGCACAGTAGGCCAGAAGGGAGTGTTAAATACCCTAATACTGTTGTTATGGATGGCTGTGAGCTGCCATGTGGGCACTGGGAATCGAACCTGGGTACTCTGAAAGAGTAGCCAATTCAATAAACTGAGTCATATCTCTGGCCCATGTATACAAGAATATTTGATATTTAATAATTTATTTAAATGTTTTATTTGTGTACATGGTATTTGTATATGATCCACCTATGCATATGTGTGAGGTTGTTAGGTGTCTCCCTCTATTGCTTTCCACCTTATTTTTGAGAAAGGGTGTTTCCCTGAAACTGAAACTAGATTGGTTAGACTGGATGGGCAGCTAGCAGCTAGGATCCTATCTTCTAAGCCTCTCTCAACTCTGGGATTACAGATAAACACTGCCATGCCTTAACATGGGTGTGAGGGATCTAAACTATGGCCCCCATCTGATGCTGTGGGTACTTTACACACTGAGCCATCTCCCCAGGTTTACTTAGCTACCTATTCATTTATTTTTGAGGTGAAATAGCTCCATTGCCCAGCATGACCTCAAACTCCTAGACCCATGTGATCTTTCAGCTTCAGCCTTCCAACTATTGGAGTACATGGTACCACACCATCCTAATTTTTATGATATAGAATACCCAGAACCAGATCAAGGCATATTTGGGTACTTGATAAATACATATCTATACATATAAAAGAAGTGGCTGCTTTTCAGTGAGAAAAGAAATTTTTAAAAATACAGCTAGGACAAATGGATATTTATATGGAAAAATTAGATCTATCCATCATACCACGTACAAAAACATTTTAGGTAGATAAGAGACTTAACTGTGAAAGATAAACTGTGAAACTTTCACCAATAATACAGAATGTCTTCAAGACCTTAAATACAGTAGAAAAGTACATCTACACGAGTGAGGAAAGTAAAGGTTAAGGATGTAGCTTGATCAGTTACATGTGCGTGGCCTTGGCTCCATCCCTAGAATGAGTGTGGAGAAGACACAGGCACACCAATACAGGACTGGAAGAGCTCCAATGAATGTAATTATATGAATAACATATAAAGAACCCTTCTTTAAAAATACTGCAAGGAAGGCTGAGTGTGGTGGCTCATGCCAGCTCTTGGGAGGCTGAGGTAGGAGGATTGCTGTGAGTTTAAGATGAGTAGCCAATAAAAATATGAGAGGATAATGAATCCCATAGCCATCAGGAATGACAATTAAAACCACAATGAAATGTGATTTCATTCCTACTCAACCGGCAAAAGTTAGAAATTCTGACAGGGGGCTGGAGAGATGGCTCAGTGGTTAAGAGCACTGCCTACTCTTCCAGAGTTGCTAAGTTCAACTCTAAGTGACCACATGGTGGCTCACAACCACCTAAAATGAGATTGGATGACCTCTTCTGGCATACAGGTGTACATGCAGATAGAGCACTCATACATTAAAAACATACATATATACATATAAATAAAAAGCATTTTAAAAATTCTGACAAAAGATTGAGGATAGCATAGTCAGTGAAGAGATTTTTTGGCAAGCATAGAGACCCGAGTTCAATCCCCAGCATCCATGTAAAAACGCAGGCAAAGTGTATACTTATAATTCTAACTCCATGGAGGTCAGAGACAGGCCAGGAAGCTTAGGCTAAATGGTAAACCCCAGGACCCAGTGACAGATGTGGTCTTAAAACTCACAGTGGACAACATCAAAGGAATGACTTCTGAGACTGGCCTCTGTGTTTTACACACAAACACACACGTACAGTCAGAAAAGTTAGGTAATATTTGAAAACACAGTTTGGACCCATTTGTAATATATACACCTCGCAGTAGTTCTACCTGTAGAAATTCAAACTAGGCTGGGAATACTGGTTTTTCTTTGGCAAATTTATACTAAGTGCAAGACGTCAGATACAAAGGAGTCCATACTGAAAAAATTAATGTAGGACTAGAGGTTTGGGCTGTGGTTCTCCTTTAAGGAGAATAGAAGAGAGCACAAATGAACTTCTGGGATGCTTCTAATACCGTTTCTTCATCTTACTGCTCCTTGTGTGTATTTTACTTAGTAAACATTCAGTAAAACAGTACAAGTTTCATCAGGCACTTTCATATGTGTACACTAATACTTCAGTGAACTAACACACTTGCTAACTTCCTGTAATGTATTTGTAATCTATCTGGTGGTCGCTTAAGTAGCCAAAATCTAAACAAAAATGGGGATACATGTAATGGGAAATATGCTTACTAACTAAAGGAAGAAGAGGCAATTCAACAAGGAACAAAAATGATCTATAAACATAAAAGTATATTCAACCCATGAGGCAACAATTTCACTTAGCAAATCAGTAACAATATTTAGTACAAAGAGGAATCATCTCATGCTGTGCCTTTTTGGGAATAAGAGAGCATCTATTTTAAAATTTTGTACTTTGGGAAAAGATGGAAAATTGAGGTATGCCACATGCCCTAGATTCTCAAATCTAGTTGAGTATTCTTCCACCAAGCAGCTGCTGGGCCAGTCATACGAGTAAGACTGCTTGAGTGCAGCCAGAGAGACTCGGTGAGGGCTGTTTGTTCACTTATGACGCCTCCTCCAGGCTGCTCAGTGGCATGGCTGTTACTAAGTGTTGGCTCATGGGAAGAAAGCATTGTGCCCTTTCCATGTAGACGGCTGCCATGGCACAGCAGCTGGATGCTTGAGTCTCAGTGAACAAAGGAAAATTATATACTCAAGGTACTAAACAGCCAGAGAGGAGAAGCAATATACTAAAACACAACTTTTGTTTTAAAGTTGAAGGAAGAAGATAACTTAGTATTAAAAAAAAACAAAACTCTTGAAAGAACTAAAACAATTAACTATTATTTGCCAAAAACAATACCATTTATCATCTCAAATAATAAAATATTAAAACAATTCCAATTTAATCTGGAAGCTAGATTCCCATGAGAAAAACAACTTCATAAACCCGGGGTATATTCTTTGACACCCCTCTTACTCATAAATAAAAAAGGCAAGAGAAATAATACCAATAAATATTGGCAGAGGTAATTTTCTTTTTACCAATTTCATATCAAGAAACTTCAAGACTGCAATTAATAAAAATTGTATTGGAACACAAATATATTTCCAAATGGATGAATTTCAAGAACATAATGTTGAAGAAAATAGTTACGGAACACACATACATAATGAAGCCATTTATGTTAAGTTTAGAAATTAGCAGAAAATCAGTACATGTTGCTAAAAAGTACACAAATAGTGAAATTAATGAAAAAGACAAATGTGACAGCTCACACTTACAATAGTAGTTAAATCTGTCCCTTAATCCAATGTAACCTGACCTAATTCCTTAGACTGCTTTGGCAAAATCCCTTGAAAACCTCAGTGGGAAAATCTATCCTTTTCTCAGCTTTCATTATGTAAGAACAATGAAGCATTTGCCACAAATGACAATCCCTTTCGGATGGAAACCCATACCTGGGCTTCTGTGTATCACAGCAATCTCTGACTCCTCGATGATGTCTTATTTGACTAGTTAACTCTTGGCCTGAAAATGTATGTGTTCCTCACTATTATGTAGTGTTGCTTTCTCATTATCTAGTTCCATAGTTTTCAAATATATGTCTCTAGCCCAGATGTTTCTAATATCCAGAATTTACTACCTCCTCCTGGACTTTTTCTAATATGTATTCCAAATCTGATATACTCCAAATCATATTCAAAAGTTTTTCCTCTGTGGTCTTTTTTCTACTAGTCACTTGGCAGCAGGAGGCATTGCAAGAACAAGCACATTAGGTAAGTTGATTATTGTTGTAAACATCACACATAAACTGAGATGACAACAATAGTTCTAGGAGATACAATCTTCTGGATCTGAAGTTGTGCATGTGGCCCACTGTTGTGAATATGTGACATATGGCTGTGCTTCATTCCTGCCTTTCTTTCAGTTCTTAGCACCTTTCACTTTATTTAGGACTCAACTGCAGATTTTTATTACCTTCTATGCCTCAAAAATCAAATCAGCCATTTAGATACATCTGCTTTCCCCAATGTCCATAATACTGCATGTAGCAATACTCAGACGGGCTGTACCCACCCTCTCTGCAGGCATTATGTAGGAGTCTAACAACTTTCGTATTTCACAATAGGTAGAAAGTGAATCCTTCTAACAGAGGAAGACTTATCTTTGAGAATGGAAATTGACAAAATTCCACTGGTAGAAGCTACCCCCATATGACCTTCTTCTACACTCAAAACTACTTCAAATGCTAACAAGCACCTACCAAACTCTGCAGTATTAATGTAACTGACAAACTACAAAAATATTATAGCATACTTTGTTGTTTATTAGACACCATTTTATTAGACACACAAACATTTAATAGTTATAATGAGGCTACCAGTTACTAGGACTTCTACTAGTTTCTAACAATGAATTTGTTGAATCATCATATCTCAGAAAATAATTTTTATAAATGAGGCAAGTAAAAGTAGTAGGTCAAAGACAAGGCATGAGAAAGCCCTCCAAATACACACAATCAGTGAGATTCAGACTGGGATATCTGTAGGACAATCTGAATTCTTCAGTCAATAAGTTCCCAAGAATGTGAGGGGAAGAAGGGGTAGAGAAGCTATCTACAGATTTTAAAGGATCTAGAAATCAGGATATGGCACCTCATAACTGCAACTGCAGTCTGGTGACAGGGACAGTAAGTAGGAGCTAAGAAAGAGCATGAGTTTGAGGCCAGCCTGATCTTAACGGTGAGAACCTGTCTCAAACAGGAAACAAAACCAAGAGCCTATCAAATAACAACAAAGTATGGGTCTTATTTATATTATTATTCAAATAAAATTGGAGACAATTTAATCAAGGCATTTTAGACAAGAGTCTTTTAAAGAGTTCTTATTTTTTACATATACACACTGAAATGAAACAAGACATCTGGGATTCACTTAAGAATATTTTCCATCTATGGCCCCAAATCTGCCTACCTCACCAAAATGCTATCAGAGAAAGAAAGTAGGTAGGATACAGATGAAACAAGACTGGTCACACATTAATCACCACTAAAATTGCTTCACATATCGAGGGGAGTCATCACATCACCCATACCACTTTTGTACATGCTTGTAAAACATTCTATAAAGCACCCTTTTGGGGCTGGAGAGACGGCTCAGTGGTTAAGAGCACTGACTGCCCTTCCAGAGGTCCTGAGTTAAATTTAGAGCAATCACATGGTGGCTCACAACCTTCTTTAACAGGATCTGATGCCCTCTTCTGGTGTGTCTGAAGATAGCCACAGTGTACTTATATACATAAAATAAATAAATAAATCAACCCAAAAATCCATACAAGGAGTAGAAAATCCAACAACCAAAGCACAAAGTGAAAGAATAAAAATAAAAACAGAAAGCTAGTCAACCAATCTCTCAAATGTGACACAAAAAAGGAAGATGTACAAACTAAAACAAAGCACAAAATCTGAGAGAAATTAAAATATAAAGTAAGCCTGTTTACAATATTATGTCAACAAATTTGAAAAGCTACAGAAAATGAATAATTTTCTAAAAACACAAATTGGCAAAATTAAATCAACATATTAAAAATCAAATCATCAAAAGCACATTTGAAGATAATTCAAATATTGTATAAATGGTATTAAAACAAAAATAAAAGTTTTCCAAATCATTTTATATTCAAACTACTATTAGATGAGAAAGCATGTATACCAAAAATGTTATAGGCACTTTCTCACATGGCTAGATTCGCAAAAGTTCTAAGATATAATAACTAAGACATTAAATCCATCAGCAGAGAGAAAACATAGCCTCTCATGGTCAATTCAGTACATTATAGAAAATCTATTTTTTAGAATTCTATAAACAGAGTATAAGAAAAAGGATACTTCTCCTATATATATATATATTTCATATATATAGTGCAGGCTGGCCTCCAACTCACTATGTAGCTGAAGATGGCCCTGAACTCATGAGCCTCTGGCTTCTACTTCCTACATGTTGGGAATATGGTATGTCTATTATGACTATTTGATACTCATTTCTTATTTTAAAATATACAACTAGGGCTGGAGAGGTGGTTCAGTGATTAGAAACACTGGCTGCTCTTCCAGAGGACCCAGATCCCATTCCTAGCACCTAAATTGTGACTTATAACTCTCTCTTCTGACCTGTGGGGGAACCAGGCACATATGCGGCACACAGTCATTCAAGCAGGACAAATACCCATCACACATAAAATAAAATAATAATTTAAAAGCGCAAATGAGCAATTAAAGATCACTTTCTTAATTCGATAATGGCTATATTCTATAAATGTACAGTAGATAGCTAACAGTGAAGCACTGAGAACTTTCTGACTGGAGTATTAAAAAAAGAAGAATGCAATTATCACTGGCACCATCCAGCATAACCCTAATGAAGTTAACAAAAGAAGTGAGGCAGAATGAAATGGAAAGACCAAAGTGTTTAACTGAAAATAATGTGACATCACTCAGGAGATGGGGTAGAGGCAGGTGGCCCTGAGTTCAAGAGCAGCCTGGTTTGTAGAGTGAGTTCTGAACCAGCCATGGGGAGGGAGAGAAGGAAGGGAGGGAAGGACCAATGGACGGACAGTGGATACCCACTGAGACAATCTCTGAAACTCAACTGGTAGATGAGAGAAGCGAAGAAAGCAATGACGCAAGGAGGTAGGTAGGTACCAGACCAAGATCTGAAGAGGAATATTTTCCTAGACAGACATAGAAAACATCAACAAAGGCATGTAAATAAATAAAATAAATTGTATCAAGACAGCTGTAAAATTTACCCAAATTTTCCTTAATTTATTAATTGAATTCCAATTTTCATGACTTGACTATATCATTCTAAAATTCTCAGAAAGCAATTCTGGCAAAATAAAAGACAGGGAAACTTTCCTTTCCAGAGTAAAACACAATAAACACCTGACTCTTTAAAGATGCACTCATAAACAATCGATCCATACTACAGAACAGTCTAGAAATAAATCCTTCTTTCAAGGGTTTTTTTTGTAGTGTGAGGATTGAATATAGGGCCTTGTGCATGCTAGGCGAGCATTCTACCACTGAGCTACATTCCCTGCCTAATGAATAATGCTCTTCAGAACATGTGTGCATGCTCTTTTGTGAAGATGTTTTAATTTCACTCCAGGACATACTTAGGAGTAAAAGAGGGTAAATATGTGCTTTAAAAGGAACTCCTTTTTAATAAACAACAGGATATCGTGTAAAGGAAAAATGTTCCTCAGTTCCTATCTCATTTTATAAGCAAAAACTAATTTAAGACACATCGGAGAATTAAATTCAAGCTAAGTCCATAAAACCAGGTAGGAACACAGTTAATAATTTTGCAGTAGGCAAAGATTTAATAGATAAGACATCAAAAACAGTACGTTATTAAAGAAAAAACTTGACAGCTTAAACCACCTCCATGTGTTTTGTTTAACAAAAGACATCATTAAAACAGGTATGATTCAGCTGAGTGGTGTTGGCACACACCTTTAATTCCAGCACTTGGAGGCAGAGGCAGGTAGATCTTTGAGTTTGAGGTCAGCCTGGTCTATAGAGAGAGTTCCGGGACAGTCAGGGCTACACAGAGAAACCCTGTCTCAAAAAACCAAAGACACAGTGGTCAATAACATGGTTTGGTGGGTAAAGGTGATTGCCTGAATATGATCCCCAGGACCCACATAGTAAGAGAAACAACTCCACAAGTTATCCTCTGACCTTTACATGTCGATCTTGGCATGTGCTTGTGAGCATACACATATACACAAACGTATGCACACATATAAAAATGCAAAACAAAATAGGCAGGAACCAAGTGGCAGGAACCACTATAATCTAGCAGTCAGGGGCAAAGACAGGAAGATCCACAGCTCAAGGCTATCTCAGGCTACATAGTGAGTTCCAGGCCAGCTTGAGCTACAAAACAAACCCCTATCTCAAAACAAAACAAAACAAAAAACGGGTAACTTGCAATCTGGAAAAGAATATTTGTAACCTAAGTACTTCCTACTTAAACCCAGAAAATATCAAGAATACAAACCTCATCAAAAAGATAAAAAATTCAAATTCTGAAAAAGGCAAGAAAGATCTGAGCAGACACTTAAGAAAAAGTAGAGTAGCCAGTAGACAGTAAGAATATTAAAAGGGAGCCAGCAAACATCATCTAGAAAATAAAATTAAAACTATGAGAATATACAATGTGACACCTATTACAACGTATGAAGCATTCTGAATTGTGAAGACAGGAACAAGTGGAAGCCCTCATACACTGGAGATATAAAATGGTACCAAGTATGCTAGATAACTGCTAATCAACATGAACACATATTTTACCCTCTTATATTCCTAAGAATGTCTTGGAGTTCACAAAAAGGCACACACACAAATGTTCTGAACAGCATTATTCATAATGGCTAAAAGTTGAAATAATCAAAAAAGATAATGGAAGTCAAATCATTGTCTAATAAAAGGCTAAAGGCTAGAGACAATCACTAACCAAAGCAAGAATATACATAAGCCTCAAAAACATTATGCCAGGCTGAGGAACACAGCTCAGTAGTATAGTACTTGTCTAGCACGTGCAAGTCATGGGTTCAGTTGTCAGCACTACAAAGCAAACCAATGGACCAGAGAGGCCATTATGTGAAGCTGTGAAGATGAAGCCTGGATCGCCTCTGAGACACCAAGATGCTCAAGATGCTAGAGTTGTGGGATATTTGCCAAGGAGAGCTGTTAAAAGGGTATGGAACCACCCCCAAGAAAAAAGAAAGTATGTTATAAACAACACAGATGAAAGGAGTTGAAGATCTGAAGAGTGCTTTGACATCAGGCAGAAACGCAGAATTTTTAGTTTGCTCTTATGGTTTTCAGCCTTTCTTGCTTTGGTTCAATAGTTCCTCCCTATGCTTCCTTTCTTCCCTTTTGGAATGGTAATGTGCCATTGTATGTTGGAAGTATGTGATCTGCTTTTTGATTTTGATTTTACAGGGGGTTACAGTTAAGAGATTGTATGAGTCTCAGAAGAAACTTTGAACTTTTAAACAGTGTACAGAAACTTTTGAAGTTAGACTTAATACATTTTTGTATTATGACAGGGCTACACACCTATGGGGCCGGGGAGCAGATTTTGGTGGTTTAAATAAAATAGCCCCCATAGGCTCATATACAGATTTTCTACTTTTAATATGCATGCACACACAGACACACACACATACACACAAAGATTTTATGTGCCTGTATAAAATCTTGAATCCATAATGAGAGAAAACATATTTTTATTCTGACTGACTTATTTTGCTTAATATAATCTCCAATTGGTTCCATTTTCCTGCATGCTGAACAACTGTGTTCTTTGGCTACAACTAAAGTCAGCCTTATTTTTTAATGATTAATTTATTTATATATGTGTGCATCTGAGTATCTGTGCATGTGTGAATGTGGAGGCCAGAAGATGACATTGAGTGTCTTCCTCTATAGTTTTATGCCTATTCTTTTGAGGCAGGGTCTCACCTGAACCTGGCTGAGACTCACATTTTCTCTAGTAGGTCGGAAGCCTACAAATCACAATGGTGTTCCTGTCTCCACCCTGTTCTGAACTGTAGGTATTAGCAAGATTTCTGGTTTGTTACAAGAGTGCTGTGATCCAAACTGTGGTCATGATTGCTCAGCAAATTCTCTAAACTTCTGAGATATCTCTCTAGCCCCATTCTTAAAGTCTTACTATGGGCCCGGTCTGGCCTAGAATTTATAATCTTTTTGCTTCAGCTTCATTTTTTATTTTGTTAATCTTTTTAGTCATCTTTTATATTTGAATGAATTAGGAGTGTGGCCTTTTTGGAGGAAGTGTCACTGGGGTAGGCTTTGAGGTCCCAAAAGCCCATACCAGGCTCAGTCTCTCAGAGTCAGCAAGTCTCTCTCTGCTTGTGGATTAGGATGTAGCTCTCAGCTACTTCTTCAGTGCCATACCTGCCTGCCACCAAACTGTCTGCCATGGTGATAATGGACTAAGCCTTTGAAACTGTAAGCAAGCCCCCAACTAAATGCTTTCTTTTATAAGAGTTGCCTTGGTCATGGTGTTTACAATAAAACACCAACTAAAACCGTAAAGCTATGGATATATTAATTAGTTTTGACCGTGCCAATCATTTCATAATACATTTATTTTACTAAAATATTGCACTATTTTGAACATATCTGATGTTTATTTGTAAAGAATAAAACTCAATAAACTTAAAAAGAGAGGAAAAAAAATCACCCTAACAATAGCCAATTCTAATTGGTAAAATAATTGATGAAAAACATATAAGATTTGAGACTTGCTCAAGCAATGAATAAATGCTAAAGCAGAGTTATAAGGTGCCTGGGTGTAGAAGGTCTATGCACAAAGTCCTTGGAAAATAATGGAAGATTTGCAAGTCCACACATTTAAGGAGATATGAGACTAGTCACTAGCCCATCACTAAGCTGGTGTGAAGGCAAACTAGAGAGAATACAAACTGTACAGAGTTAGTTCAAGAAAGCTACAGGACTGAAACCGACTAAAACAGCATCACCAGAAACTAGGAATAAATCCAAGCACAAAAACAATGTTAAAAATTATTAAAAGCTCTTGACAAATACTCATACACAATAAAAGCAATGCTCATCAACCAGACATGGTGCTTCCTCAACATGGGCAGAGGCTTTTATGAAAAATACACAGCAAACATAAACTCAATGTAAAAACAAACTGTTTTTTCTCTCAAGATCAAGAACACTACAATATTCACTTATTACCAAATAATGTGCTGAGGCTTCTTCTACAAGGACAAATAGGTAGAAAAGAAAAAGAAATAAAGAAAGAAAAGCATCCAGATTGTAATGAGAGAAGTTAAAATTCTCTCTTCACAAATCCTATAGTCATCCCAAAAGATCTAACCAAACTATTAGAACCAACAAATTGGGTAGGTCAATGGATACAAGATCAACTTATTAAACTCAATAAACACTTTTAAAATGAAATTAACAAAACAATTCCATTTTAATAGCTCTGACAAGAATACTTAGAAATGAAATTAACAGAACCATTAAAGTAATACTTCAAAAGAGTAAAGCTCACTAAAAGATAGTAAAGAAAACAAGACAGCATTCACAATTTTGAGACTGAACATTGCTGAAGGCAAAGCTCTCCACATAGATCTGCTGACTGGATATGACACCTATGAAATCTCCTGCTGGCTTCTTTGCAGAAATCAATAAGTTGATCCCTAAATTGCCATGGAAATTTAAGGAACCTCAAAGAATCAATGCAATATTGAAAAAAAATGTTGGAGGTGTCACATTTGCCAACTTTAAAAGTCACCAAGTATAGTAATCAAGTCAGGGAGGTGCTGGTGAAAGCGAAGAGACTAGTCTAAGTACTTCCTTACGGGGCCAAGAAAATTCAGTGGGAAAAGAACAGTCTTCAAACAAATGATAATTGATAACTGGATATACTCACGAACAAGATTAGAAATAAGAAAATAATCTTAACCTCCATGCAAAAATTATTTGAAATGAATCAAACATAACTGGTACAAATGGTCATTTCCCCTAAGAGGATATACAAGTTGTCAATGAGTATGTGAAGCAATTTTCATCATATAGATGAAAACCACAATGAGATACTATTTCATAACTACTAGGAGGGCTAGAATTAAAAAGAAATGAATATGGGCTGGAGAGATGGCTCAGTGGTTAAGAGCACTGACTGCTCTTCCAGAGGTCCTGAGTTCATTTCCCAGCAACCACATGGTGGCTCACAACCATCTATATTAGGATATGATGCCTTCTTCTGCCTTGCAGGTATACATGCAAATAAGAATACTAAATATATATAAAATAATTCAAGAAGTATTTTTTAAAAGACTTAAATACCCAGTACAGTGGTGCAGGCCTTTAATCCCGGACCTCAGGAGGCAGAAACTGGAGGATCCTTGTGAGTTCAAGGCCACTGTGGTCTACATAGTGAGTTTCAGGATAGCAATTCTATTCATATATACCAAAAAGAAATAAATATTCATAGCCAATATGGTAGTAACACATGCCTATAATACTAGCACTGGTTACATAGTAAGTTCAAGGCTAGCCTAGGCTACATGATACTTGATTAAAAAAACAAACAAACAAACTAGCATCATTAGTCATAATAACCAAAGAAACAAAGACAAACAAACAAAACTTGGAAACCACTGAAAGGAAGAATGCATCAATAAAAGGTGTTATTTCTATAAAATCAATTATTAAATTTCAATAAAAAGGAATGAAACATTGATACATGCTATAACATGGGTGAATTATGAAAACATGATTTAAGAAAAACAGTCAATGAAGGAAGGGCTAGGGCCATAGCTCAAGATTAGCATGCACAAGAACTTAGGTACTAGCTCTAAAAATATCAGTTAATGAAAACAGGGCACATACTATAAAACCTTCTACATGAGATGCTCAAAAGAGAAATGTGTAGAGGAGAGAATTCATTATTGCCAGGGCAGAAGCAGACACTGAAAAGAGTAGGGAGTGACTGCTAATGGGTATCAGCTTCTTTCCAGGAAGAATAAAAACATTCTAAAATTTATTTTGGTGACAGTTAAACAACTCCTCATGAATATGCTAAAATTCACTCATTGTATAGTTTTAAAAGGATTGAATTGTCTTTATAGAAAAAAAGGTTAAAATGGAGTTAACCAATAACCCAGCAAGTCTATCCCTATGTATGTTCTCAAGATAATAGTTTGTCTGAGGTCAGGCACAGTGGCACACCTTTACCTCGAGCATTCAAGAGACAGAGGTAGGTGGATCCCTATGAGACCCCAGCCTGGGCTACATATTGAATTCTGGGTGAGTCACAAATAGAGAGAAAGTCCCTTTCTCAAAACAAAAACAAAACCAGTTTGTTTGTATGAAAACTTATATAGAGAGGTTCAGAGAATACAAAAGCTAACATTGGACAACTGATGAAAGGAACAAAATGTGATATATCCATACAACTGAATATTGCTCAGCAATAAAAGGACGGGGTACTGATTAACATGCTCCATGACTTTATGCTAAGTGAGAGACATCAGTCACCAAAGCTCCTATGTTTTCTCTAGAGATAGATGGGAATGGGGGGTGAGCTCTGTGGATTATGGTGCTTCTCTTTGGGGTGACAAAATATTCTGAGATGAGGCTGTGGTGATGTCTGCACAACTCTGAATATACAAAATCCATTTACATGTACAGTTGTAAATACAATATGATTTATACACGTTGTATTTCAATTATGTAAATCTTTTCCCAAAAATCAACTCAGAAATAAACACCTAAAAAAAAGAAGGCAAGAACCTTTAAAAGTATATTAAGAAAGCTAAAAATCCAAGTGTGAATATAAAACCAAGGGCGTATATAAAACTCATCCAGAAACGAAAACCAGATGCCAAAGAATAACTCATACAAATCTCTGGGTTACTGTAATGTGACTCGAGCGAAGATATAAAAAAAAACATGCTGATAAGGTTTACACATGGCAACATCTGAAAGGAACAGTGAGTACACGGAACAATAAACTGGACTATTTTAATTATAAGTTGATAGAGATATATTAAAACTAGAATTTATTGGACCAGATGTAAATCAACTGAGGAAGAGATTACAATTTCACACCTGAATTTGTGAATCAGTGCAAGGGAAAGGAATAATTTTTCACTATTTCTGAAAGTGATTTCAAATCTGAACTGTAGACACTTAGAAGATGAACTGAAAGAGTCCCTTCAAAATGCCAACAATAGCAACAAAAGCATGCGGGTTTTCCTTGAGAGCTGACTGTAAATGTCTTACCCTCTTTCAGACGATCTCCCTCAGCCTTGGTCTTCTTCTGTCTTTCTGATCCAGCAAGGTCTACAAGATGCAGCTTGGAACGAAAACTGCTATTTCTGTGATAATAACAGGAAGGCTTGGTGAAAACAATATACAAGCTTAAGAGCAGTTGAGCTATCAGAGCTGATTGGCCAGCTCTCATTTTAGATCAAAACAGTAAAAGTAGCTCCAGTGGTCATTAATGCTCATCATTCTAAAGTTTGAACGTCAAATCAACCTAGGCAGCCACCTGGCATTTGGCCTCCACAGAACACAATTGTGACACTCTAACTTACTTGTCATTTTTCTTCCTTTGTTCAATGGCGATGGTAAAGATGGCATGAGAGCGAGATGACTGTGAGTTCATAGCCGTGGAGGCCACAGTCCTGGAGTTGTTGCCCTGCTCTAGACAGGAAACAGTGTCCGAGGCGACTAGCACAGTCTTCTCTGTCAGTCCCACAATCTAATTGCAAGAGGGAAAAAAAGCTTCCTTGATTCCTTCTAATACTTGACAGAAATATAGGGATTAGCAAGTGAGAAATGCCTTCCTGTTCTAGCAAAATAGCAGTATACACGAGGGTTGTGAAAAGGCGGACTTTTAAACTCTATGATGATGTCTAAGAAGCAAGGTCTCCAATCTTCCCTACAAAGTTGAAAAACAGGGTAATAGATAATACTGGAGTCAGAGAAGGTCTCTAGATCTTGAAAGTTAGCTGGTTTCTAAGGAGTCCCAAGTCAAAGTCAACTTTTGCCCCCAAAGAGATCAAGTATAACACAATTGCTACAGCATTTCTGTTTGCTCCAAATTCCTCCTGTGCCAGCAATCCACTTTATACTCACTTTTCTTTTAGAGGAAACAGTATGGCAGGTTTTCTGAATCTAGGAAACCACAAACATCAAGTTTTGGGCATAGTACTTTAAATACCTGGGGGAATTTACAGAAGTCATTCTCTTAAGAGTTTGGAGGTCAGGTGATAGGCCTAGGGAATTCATGAGGTTCCTGCTAGCCTTAGTATGCTATGATCTCAGTCTAATCTGTATCTGAGACTCTAATTTCTCTTCCTTTATTTCTAGCGGCTGCCTGCTTATCCGTTAGAATCAGTACATTATAAACCAAATTCATCTTGCTTTCACTGATACCAAGCCTCCTTCCTACTGCTTCATGTTTATTAAAAACTATCCTCAACGTCTCCAAACTTTAAATCATTGTCAGTTCCTCCTACTCCTTCATGTCCATACATCACTAACTCAGATATTCTTAGGAATTTATGACTTCCTTGGTTTTTTTTTTTTAACCACACCCACAGCAACTTTACCTTGTGTGGAAAAACAAGGCAATGATTTCCCCAATTGCATCTCTATTAGCCTAGTCTTTCTCCCTTTCAATTCATTTCCAATCAGCCTTCCTAAAATGCCAGCATACTACTAACACCAATACTAGATGATGAAGATACAACAAAAAATTCTCTCTGAAGTTCCAGGAGCAACAAAATTGGAAAGATAGATACAAAAGATAAAAAACCCACTATGAGTAGCCAGGACAATGTTTTCATCATAAGTTTGCATAATTGCATACTGTTGGTAGGGGTTAGGGCATAGAGAGAAACTAAGATGTTTCATAATCTTTTTCTGACACATGTCCTTTCATTTCCCAGACCAAGTTTTCTGTCCCAGACAGACTGGTCTAGGCTTATTTAACTTTCCTGCTATAGTTATCTTCACTATAAAAAGTATTTTTTAACAATTCATTTATTGTACAAGCATATGTGTACACACACTTAGCTGCTACTGCAATGCATCTGCCAAAGAACACGTATAGAGGTCAGATGACTTATAGGGGTCAGTTCTCCACTTCCATCTCGTTGGCTGCAGGGATTAAACTTGGTTATACCACTCTGGAAATCAGTCTGGCGTTCTTTAGAAAATTGTACATAGTACTACTTGAGGACCCATCTATACCACTCTTGGGCATATACCACAAAGATGCTCCACCCATACACAGAAATTGTGGTACATACACACAATGGTGTAGTACTCAGTTATTAAAATCAATGATTTCATGAAATTCCTAGGCAAATGGATGGAACTTGAAGCTATCATCCTGAGTGAGGTAACCCAATCACAAAAGAACACTCATAGTATCCACTCACTTATAAGTGGATACTAGTCCAAAAAGCTTGGAATACCCAAGGAACCATCCACAGAACTTATGAAGCTCAAAGAGAAGGAAGACCAGAAAGTGGATGCCTCAGTCTTTCTTAGAAGGAAGAACAAAACATTCATGGGAGGAAATAAAGGAACAAATAGAGAAACAGGGGTTGGAGAAAAGATCATTCAGAGACTGTCTCACTCGGGGATCCACCCCATATGCAGCCACCAAATCCAGGCACTATTGCTGATGCCAAGAAGTGCTTACTGGCAAGAACCTGATATGGATGACTCCTCAGAAGCTCTACCAGAGCCTTACTGATACAGAGGAGGATGCTTGCAGCTAACCATCAGACAAGGACCTAGAGAAAGGACTGAAGGAGTTGAAAGGGTCTGCAACCCCATAGGAAGAATAAAATTATCAACTATCCAAGCCCACCACAGCTCCCAGGGACTAAAATACCAACCAATGAGCTCAAATGGAAAGACCCATGGCCCAAGGTACATATGCAGCAGAGAATAGCATTTTCTGACATCAGTGGGGGGAAAAGCCATAGTTCTATCGAAGGCTCATTTTCCCAGTGTAGGAGAACACCAAGGTGCTGAGGTGGGAGAGGGTGGAATTGTGGGAAAGGGATAACATCTGAAATGTAAATGCAGAGAATTTCCAATAAATGTTTTAGAAAAAAATAAAACTTAGTTATAAGGCTTGGATATCCAGTAGAATTTTCTTTGATTTTTGGCTATCTTTCACATCTGTTGTAGACAACAAAGTAATCAGAAAGGTGTCTTTTGATAAGAGGCAAGTGTGCCTAAGGGTCGGCTTGCTCAATTTTAATTAATTATACTTGTAGCACGTGGCTACCATACTAAAGAGCTAGGTTTCAAAATCCTGTAAACAATTAATGTTTAATTGCTGCTACATGCTTTAAGAAATAGCAAGAAAATGATGAAACTGGATTTCTTCCCATAAGAACACTCATCTAATAATTCTAGATTAACTAAAGGAATTTGTGCTAAACACAACCTGAAAGACTGGGATGTTAGCAATCATCAAAAGCACAGTGGTAAAGACAAGGGACAACATGTTACCAACATTTGCAATAACATCAAAAAGTGAGAAGTAAAAAAGAAAAAGAAAAGAGAAACAAAGGAAGGAAGGGTAAACACACCTTTATGCCTTCCTTAGGATCCTCCCGGATATTTATTTGAGATTTCTCACGAGATGAACATAGAAGGTCCAAAATTTCTTCATTATATATCTGACATTGTTGAAAGAAAATGACAAAATACATTAATAGTGGCCATCTCTATGTGAATTGCAAGATTATTGGTAACTTTTGATGATACTTATAAAGGCTATAATGGGCATGGGATAACTGTGGTAAAGCTCTGGTCTTGCCTACCATTCACAAGAACCTAGCATTGCAAACAACGGAAGCAAAGAGAAAACAAAGGCGAGGAGAAGGGAGGATAGGAAAAGGGATGGGAAAGGAGGGGAGGGGAGGGGAGAGGAAGGGAGAGAATAAAGACAAGATGGATGGACACAGGAGAAGACTAGAGGGGAGGAAAGCAGAAGAGAAGAGGGCAGTAGGAAAGGAAGAAAAAAAAGAGGAGATGGAAAAAGGGAGAGGAAAAAGGGAAGGGGTAGAAGAAAGAATAAAGGGAAAAGAGGAAGAAAAAGGACTTTAAATGTATGAATTTGATATTGTATAGGGATATGTTCATATAACAAAATTAATAGTGCTTTTAAGATAGTATCTTGGAAATAGCAAGCACACAAAGTTATGTTTGGTGTTCAAATTCAGTGCTGTAAAAAAGATTTGCATTATTTATTTAATTATGTATATGTTTGTATATATGTGGGTATGCATATGTGAATGCAGGTGCCAACGGAGGCCAGGGACATCTGATCCCCTAGAATGTGGGGAACCAAATCTGGGCATACTCCAGGACAGCATGTGCTTTTTCTCCACAGAGACACCTCTCCAGACCCTAAATTCAGTTCCTCAATGGTATCATAACAGCATCACTTTTACCAATTTAACCAATTAAAATGTAAGCTTTAGATGCTTATGGGAAGACGGGGTGGAAGTTGGAAGCAAGAGAAAAGAAGAGTTGTTAACTAATACTTCAATAAAACAGTAAAACTTTAAATGATTAAGAGAATGTTTCATATGTGATATGCACTACACTTCTTTACTGCTATTGCTGATGTCACTATTTAATATGCTAGTTTCTCCAGTCATTGTATATTCAATTACCTTGACCATGGCTGGATTAATCAAGACTAAGTAGGCTGATCTGGGTGGTGGGGTTGGAGAGATGGCTCAATGGTCCTCTACTGTATAGAGGACCCAAATATGATTCCCAGCACCTATGACTGGCAGCTTACAACTGCCTATAACTCCAGTTCCAGGGGATCCTATGCCTCTGGCTCCCTCAGGAACCTGGACTCATGTGTACATACCTACATATATATGAACACAGAATTTAAAATAAAACATTAAAATAAAGGGTAATTGTAATCATCTTTAACTCCCCTTCTCATTTTATCTCTTATATCTGATAACAATGCAATTCAACATCAGGATGAACTACTTACATACAATTTAGGATTACATGCAAAAACTTTGTAAGTTTGGCATAGTTCCTCATATATAGATATCACTGCATCACTTCAGTAGAACCAATAAGTTAGCTTCTCAGAAGCCAGAGTCTCTAAATATGCCTTATGCCTTTTGGTGTCATGAGGTTAGGACAGTCAATTTTGTACTGATGTACACTAGAATTCATGAGGTCAGTGTGTTTAAAATCTGTTAGTCCACTGATATCTCCCAAATACATGATCTAAGTACCCAGATCAGGGTTTGGCACATAGTAGATGTTCAATAAGTATCTGTTACATAAATATACATTTTATCACCACTTACACACAGCATAATATTTCGCCTGATTTTTAATAACATTCTTCATGAAACAGCAGCAGCATTATGATTCAAGTCTTAGCAGTGAAGTGAAATCGAGCACTTTTCTGCAGACTCCACAGAGAATCAGTAATAGAAGCCAAACTAAAATTAAAGAATTCCTATCATATTTTTGTACAACAGTGCCAATTCTTCTAATATTCAGATTAAGTATATAATTCTAATTAAGAACTGGGTAGCATCCAGATCCAACTGAGCAAGTAAGTTTTGGCTATCAATTTATTAAAACACAATTTACTAAAAATTCAATTTGCTGATTTGAGTCATGCCAAGAAAAATCTCATTTTGATGTATTTTCCTTCTCAAAGATACTCTTGAATTTAGAATAACTGGAGAGAAATCACTTACCTCCAAGTAAGACACTTTCAGAGTAAATTCAGAGTCAGTCTTTTGATTAATTTCCTTGAAGAGCAGTTGTATTACCCTGGGGATAACGCCAATGGCCGAGTCATGTTCTTGCTCTGCAGTGTATGCACCTCCCATTGAGTATGTTTTTCCAGATCCAGTCTGCCCATAGGCCAGGACAGTTGCATTGTATCCTGGCAAGACAGAAGCCATGTGGATAGTAGTTCTCAAAGCTATTCGTCTAGTTAACATATTACAATTCCATCAGCCATTGCTTGTAACAAACATGAGGTTGCTTTCTTAGGACAGAGTCTATTAAGAACAGCAAATACAAAGCAAAGTTCTGTGCGTTCCATGGTTTTGAATTCCTCAAGAAAAGCAAAGAAAAATACTGACCTCTGACTGTGCCACATTTTGAAAGCCCTTAAGAGCTAAGAAGTCAAATATAGATGTGACTAAGATAATAAAGGCCGCCAGGTCATGGTAAAGAGCCTTTCAAAGATTTACACTTGAGTATTTGTACTTCCAATCTTGAATAATTCTAAATTATGGAAAATAAATACAAGTCTCAGCCAGGCTTTATCCCAGTGCTCTGGAGGCAGAGGCAAAGGCAGAAGAGGCAAGGGACTCTCTGACCTCAAGGCCACCCTGGTCTATAGAGTGAGTTCCAAAAATGCCAAGGCTATACTGAGAAACAAACCCTAATCAGCCACAGGGACAAAAACGATTCTGGCATGCATTTTCTTATGAAAGTCTTGCCAGACATGAAAGCACATGTCAGTATCTAGAAATTGGGTGGCTAAAACAGGAGGATTAAGAATTAGGACTGGAGATATAGAGAGGCTCAGTGGTTAAGAGCACTGGCTGCTCTTCCAGAGGATCCATGTTCGATTCCAGCACCCACATGGCATCTCACAACCATCTATACCTACAGTACCATGGGATTTTATGGCTTCTTCTTGGCTTCTGTGACCAGCAGCAACACATGATACATAGACATACATAGGGCAAATTACCTATACACATAAAATAAAAAAAAAATAAATCTTTAAAGAAAAAAGGAGTTGGGATGGAAAGAGAATTTGAAAAAGCAGTATTTTAATTTTTTATGACAAATAACAAATTCTTATCTGAGGACTCCAGAAGATCAACAGCGTCAACTAACCTAGAACCTTGGGACTCCCAGAGACTGAACCACTGACTGAAGAACAAGCATGGGCTAGACCTAGGCCCCTATACACACATAGCAGATGTGCAGATTGGTCTTCATGTGGTCTCCCAAACAACTGAGATCTGCACAAGATCAATCAAGGCAGCCCAAACTCCCAAAACAGGCACAGGGTTACACTCATGAGGTCCCACACCTAGGTAACAAGCTACTAGCAATCGATAGCAACTGGAGGAGGGACAATCAGTTTTCTTCAGAGATGCGACCAAGATCTGACATACAGGTAATAGTGAACTGACTCTGGGTTTATTTGATAAAAACACGTATATGAATGTATGAAATTCTCAATTAATAAAAAGAGAAATTTTAATAACCACTGTAACTAGTATGACAAGTAGGCATCTCCTCAGGTCCTATTCTCTTTAGACTCCTGCCCTTAAAAGCTTAGCTTCTGCAGTAAAGATTACTAGCTGGCCATAGTGCTCAAGGGCCTTACGGGGGAAAAAATCTATCTAAAAAATCCCACCTATCATTCAATATCTATCTCAAAAGTTCCCTATGCTTGGAAATTAACCTAAACTCCCCCAAAGGAGTTGAATGCCATCCTTCCAATTCTCATACTACGCTGTAGGAGGACAGTGAAGCTTCCATAGCTTCTATAGTACAATTCACACTTCATAAACACTACACATTAGACAGAGTCTCACTATGTAGCCCTGCCTGGAAGCCTAGAGGCATAGTCCAGACCAAGTTGGTCTTGAACTTACAGAGAATCAGTTGTTTCTGCCTGCCTCATAGGTAATAGGGAAACACATGTGCCATCACATCCAATCTTTGGCTACATTGTGAGTTTAAAACCAACCTGAGCTATATGAAATACTGTCTGGAGAAATAAAAAGAGAAAAGAAAGAAAGAAAGAAAAATCACCCCAAATTTTTAAAAATAGGTGTAAAAATTTAAATTTTGTCTATGTATTCGAACTCACTTCAGTAATCTCACCTGTGGGTGCTATGGCACCTGGGTAAAGCCCAGTGGATGGTGAGAGGCTTCAATACAGTCCTCCTGGATCCCAGTTCCCACAATCATCTACCTGTTTTCTGATGCTCAAGAGCCCAGAAACTAGATTACATATCTGAATATTCTTGGGACTTGAGCAGGTTAGTACACAATCAGCACCAAAGACCATATATGCTTTATTTTGCTTAGTTTTTTTGTTTGTTTGTGAGGCAGGATCTCACTAGGTACCCCTGGATATTTTGCAACCCACCATGTAGATCAGCCTCGAACTCACAGAGATCTGTCTGCCTTTGCCTCCCATTGAGATAAAAGGTGATTTGTGAGTTCCCAAAACAGCAAAATATGTCTAGGTCAAAGATAAACAGGACAGTCTGAAAGTAGCTTCAAGAGTAGAAGACTTTCACAGATGTTACTAGGATGTGGGCAGGAGTCTATTTCATCCAGTCCTGTCTGTAGTGCCTGTATGACCCATACACAATATCTGCCCCCCCAGACCCGCCCTATGAATTAAACAGCCTCACCTTTAAACACGCCTTTTATGAGTGGAGCTACTGCCGTATTAAAAACCTCTTCCTGTTCAGTAGAAGGGTCAAAGACAAAGTCGTAGGTAAATGATTTATCAGTACCAACCACCACCTGCAAAAGGCAAGAGACAAGGAATGGGGAAGGATTAAAAAAAAAAAAAAAAAAAAAAAAAAACCAACCTAATGACCTGGCCACACCCCCTCGCTCCTTTCAGCCTCAGCTGGGGAGGGATCCAATCTAGACTTGACTACTCACCTGAGGCTCTCCGGGCACAAAGGAAAGGCACGTCTGGCAGCCCTCATCAATCTCTTTAGGGACGAGGGGGCGACAACGCAGTGCCACTCTTACAGGAATTCCCTTCACCTCTTCTTTCATGGTACCAGCTCAACAGGTGTCCTTGTGGAGTGAAGTCAGCTCTCTCTGGAGCCTCGAGAGGCTGGCAGGGAGTAGAAAGGCCCTTCTCAGGCCGTAGGAGACCTAGGAACTCGCTGATGCACTCTTCCTCCCAGCAGGATCAGTGTATCCTGTCACTCTTAGCCACGGCCTAATGGTTTGTCAGTCCCAAAACTGCAGGGCGAAGTGGTGTCTGAAATAAAGAAACTCCAGCGGAGACAGCGACCACGATACCAAGTCCTAAAGTACTACAAGGTGCAGAATCTGAGCTAACGCGGTGCCCGGCAACTCACCAAGCTAAACGTCCCTTTCCCGATCACAAGCGGCGCCCTGTTCCGACCGGAGCTTTAACCGCCAAGTTTCAAATTGATCCCAGAGGCGCCAGCCAATCGGAGCGCTTACAGCCTGTGAGAAGTGTACGAACGTGAGCACGCACGACGTGACGCGCGAGGAGGCTGGCTCGCTCGCTCGCCCAAAGCGAGCTCCGCCCGTGCTGGGTGGTAGCAAGCATCCGCTTCCGGTTCCGACGCCGAATTGGCTGTCGCTGACGGAGGCCTACTTACCGGTGAGGTGGCCCTGAGTTAAGTGGTCGTGAGCGCGGGATTCGGGCGGGGTTGCAGGACCTGAATCTGGAAGGTATCCCGTGTTGACGGAGCTCATCTATGGACGCCACGTTTACTAATGTGCCTGACCCCAATCCCTATGGGATAGTTAAAGAGTTGGCACTTTCTTGCTGTTTTAAAGTAGATCTTTGTAGATGTGATTCTCATTTCCTCTTCTCTAGGCTGAAAACGGTGACACCTATTTTTGTAAAATTGTGATAAAGGCAAACATGCCATTAGAGTACTTAAGAAATAGATTTTTGTTTTGTTTATTTGCTTTTGTTATTTTGTTTTGTCCCCCCCCCCATTCAGTCTTTAACACCTACTTGTGGGCTAGTCCCATAAATGAATGGCCCTCGGGTGAAATGCTTTTCGAAACTTAGAGTGCTTGGTCCTCTTTAAAATCAGTTTTCTTGCCTTTGATTTGTCATTTTCAGGGCTTTGCCTGAAATGGACAACCGGATTCCTTATGATGACTATCCAGTGGTTTTCCTGCCTGCCTATGAAAATCCTCCTGCATGGATTCCTCCTCATGAGGTGGGAACCATCCACATTCCTGAATAAGAAATAACAATCCCTAAGCATGAGATCTATGAAAGATAAAGTAGCAGGGTTATAAAACTCAATGGAGAGTGAATCTTAGGGGAATTTTGAACAACAGTGACCCACCAGCAACTTCTTGTAGAATCACCCGGCTAGAAGCCTTCACACTGGTGAATTCTGAAAACTCAGAACCTTAGTTTCCATCCTGTCAATAAAAAAGGACTAGGAATCTATAGGGCTGCTAGCATGTCCTGAGACTAAACAATCACTCCTTTGGACTGTTTTTATCTGTTCTGTGTAAACTGAGTCTATGACTTTACTACTTCCTGACATATATCTGACTTATTAATATTCTAAAAGAAGGTAGATGTAACATAAAACTGGGAATAAGATTTCTGAGATTGCTGTATCTTGCAGAGAGTGTACCACCCAGACTACAACAATGAGTTGACCCAGTTTCTGCCCCGAATTGTTACACTGAAGAAGCCTCCTGGTGCTCAGGTAAACTTATAGAGGCCCTTATTTCAGTTACATTTTGTCTGTGCCAGAAGCTGACCATGTTTGGGGCATGGATGTGGATTGGGAGGTAGGTGGCCAGAAGAGCAGAGATGATAGTTCATAACATCATAACATCCCCTTTTCTTCTGAGTATACACTGTCCCTGTTCTTATGTCTGTGCTGATTCTGCATCCTGTGTCCTTGTCTTTCAGTTGGGATTTAACATCCGAGGAGGAAAGGCCTCCCAACTAGGCATCTTCATCTCCAAGGTCTGTGTGAATGTGTGTGTATGATAGGCTGTCTGGCTAGCTATTCGCTATCATATTAAAATGCATTGGTGGCCCAACATTTAAAAAAAGGAAGACCCAGTGGAGTCATAGAACAGACCTAATGGGAATTCAGCCTTTTCTTCTCAGAACTGTACTTGGGTCCAGTGTGGTGTGGGGCATGTGAGCCAAGAACCCCATTGGGAAGATTAGGAGTAGGGAATAATCTGTAAAGTCAAGCCAGACAGTGGTGGCGTGTGACTTTAATCCCAGCACACAGAAAGCTGATGTAGGTAGATCCTTGTGAGTTCAAAGCTAGTCTGGTCTACAGAGTGAGTTCCAGGGCAGCCAGGGCTAGAAAAGAAAAACCCTGTCTTTGAAAACAAAAAAATCTATAGAAACAAAACCCAACATGTGTATTGCCCCTTCACAGGTGATTCCAGACTCAGATGCACATCGAGCAGGACTTCAAGAAGGGGACCAAGTTCTAGCTGTGAATGATGTGGATTTTCAAGATATCGAGCACAGCAAAGTAAGCATAGTTCATGGGTTATAATCATGCAAGAAGCTACCTCAGGTAGGACAGGTTGGACCAGATTAGCCTGATCTATAAGAAAGCATCTCTTCAAGGGAACATACCAGGAGAGAGCAGCTGTCAGTGACCAGGGTGTTTGAAGTGGCACATTCCATTACTGTGTTATATTTCTGTCCTGGGCAATATCTCTTCATTTGTACAAGCCTCTGTGTCCCTTCCAGGCTGTTGAAATCCTGAAGACAGCCCGGGAAATCAGCATGCGTGTGCGCTTCTTTCCCTACAGTAAGGCACTTTATTTTTGTCTTTTTCTGTTTTTTTTTTTTTCTTAAATGGCAGGGCTATAGGTAAGTAGAACTCTTTTAAATATGGATAATGGCGAGCCTGAGGAGTTGGGTACAGGAAGTTGGGAACTCATCCTAAAAAGAATGTGCTGTGTTCTTTCTCACCCCAGATTACCATCGCCAAAAAGAACGGACTGTGCACTAGAGACTTGCAGCCCACAGCCTTCCGTGTGTAATCTGCCAGGACAAGCTGGCTAGACCTCTGAAGTTGGAGAAGTCAGGAAATTCTACTCTCCGTACCCTCCTAGTTTAGTGGCTGGGGAGGATGGGGAGACAGCTTACCAGCTGTATTTTCTATTAACTGTACTGTTGTAGGAGTTCCCTAGTTTGCTAGGAGAATTTCATTCTGAAAAAGGAGAAAGATAGTGACGTCTAGATGTCTGTAGCCTGTGGGGGAAAGCCAACTAGAAAACAACTGGCATTTATCAGGTCCCTTAGATTGGTCACTTAGACAGCTTATCATTTTATTCGTAGAAATCAGTAGAAAAGAGAATCTTGGGGACCTTCCATCTGATTTGCCTGGCCATGCCATTCAGTCCTTGTACATATACCTTGGAGTCCCATACACGTTGGAGACTCCAAGGAGACACTTCCTTCTCATCCCCGTCCCCATCCAAAGTAAAATCACAATATTGAATAAATGTGGCCTGAGTGATGCTGCTTGAGTATAAGATGCCATTGAGGGAAACGAATCTGACAGTCAAGCCCTGGGAGAAACAGCAACATCAAACTTACTTTACAACTGTATCTGTCCAGAATACTTGGGAGCTTAGAAACACCCAAGGATCCCTGGTTAAAACTGCCCCTTCCTCGGGAGTGTTAGACTTTGAGCTGCAGTGGGGTGGTGTTAATATATTCTTTCCCACATTCTCTGATCTGGAACTTAAGCCAAGGAAATGACATAGATTATTTCTTTTCACAAGAAGCAGTAGGAAAGTGGTTCCTACTTTCCCACTTACATAGTTTGATTAGTGGTAACTACCAACTTCCTCATTTTTCTGACCCTGTCCCCAATTAACTTTCTGTTGTCCTAGATCCTTGATGACAGATTATGACTGTGTCATCTCCACTGAATGACATTAAAATACCCACTCATAATTGAAAAGGTTTTTTTTCTCTGAAGGAAACTCCACTACAGTGAAAGCCCAACATTCGACATAAAAAGAATCCTAGGGAGAGACTCTCTGGGCTGAAAGGATACCTTCTAAGTCTGACAATCTGAATTTGATGGCCGGGACTCACGTGGTGGAAGGAGACAACAAAGTTGTCTGTTGTCCTTCACCTGCAGGGTGTGGCAAGCAAACACAAGAATCCTGGGTTGCTGATTTAAGTCTCTTAATTCCTTCTGGAGAGTGATTCTTTTGGTTTAAGAGAGAACCTAGGAATCTACCTTATTCATTCATTTTTTTTTTTGAGACAGGGTGTCTCTGAGTAACCTTGGCTGTCTTGGAACTCACTCTGTAGGCCAGGCTGGCCGTGAATTTCACCAGATGGCTTGCCTCTGCCTCCTGAGTACTGGATCAAAGGTGTGCATCAGCACTCCCACCCTACCCAGGCTGGAATCTACCTTTTTAGATAAGCAAGATAAATACATTTTCAAATGCAGGAAATGTGGAAGCTGGCTCTTCCCATGAATCCTACCCCAGTTGGACTAAAGGCATTGCTAGAGACTTAGTTCCATTACATTGTTGGCGCTGAACCTTCTGAGCAGAGCAGGAGGTGAAATTAGCTTGTCTTCCTAGGAACTCTATCCTTTTATTTGCTCTGCTGACCCCCAGTGGCCATCAGAGAAAGGAAAGCTTGGATATTTTCACAAAACTAATAGTTGTGTCTGCTGATGATTAAAGTCAAGACTATTTTCATGGTTATCAAGTTTTTCTTTCTTTCTTTTTTTTTTTTCTGAGGTAGGTACTTGGTACATGCTTAAAGCTGGCCTTGGGCTTGTGATCTTCCTGCTTCAGCTTCTGAAGTTCACAGGATACAGGTGTTTATCGCTCACTGCACCCTGCTGTGGGTAGCAGGATTTATGTGTGTGAAGGTCCAAAGTTGACATTAGCTATCTGTCTTCAGTCACTTTTTCACTTTTTGCCTTATTTTTGGAGACGATATCTCTCACCGAACCTGAATCTTTTATTTATTTGGCCATCTCTCTGGCAAGGAGGCCCCAAGGTTCTTCCTCTCTACCTCCCCAGCGCTGGGATCACAGGTGTATGCTATCACATCCATAATTCCTTTTCTTTTAAAATAGAATCTTGATTTGGTAGCTCTGCCTCTTCCTGGAACTTGCCGTGTAGACCAGGCTGGCCTTGAACTTCGAGAGATCCACCCACTGCTGCTGGGATTAAAGTGTGTCACCATACCAGGCATCCAGCATTTTAAGTGCACTATGGGATTCAAACTCATGTCCTCGTGTTTGTCCAACAAGGTTTTTACTATGTTGACATCTCTATCCTCCAGTTGAGATTTTTCTCTTACCAAATTTATTAATTCAACAGTCATTCTATTAGCACCATTTACAAGTTTTACACCCAGTCTGAGATCCAGGGAATATTGCAGAAAAGGCGCAGAGGTGGAAATAATAGAGCCAGAGCTTAGAGAGGAGATCTTTCATCTTCTAGATATGACATAGCCATTGTAGTCATGAATACACCAAGCTGTGGTCACCTGCACAAGACCTTGGAGATTCATAATGATGAGCTAGAAAGAGGCCCATAGAAGTTTCTTGTAAAGATCTTGGTCTAGGAAAGCATTATCAACTTGTGGGTCTCAAGACTCCCTTTTGGCAGGCCTAACAACCTTTTCAAAGGGGTTGCCTAAGACCATCTGCATATCAGATATTTACATTATGATTCACAATGGCAAAATTATAGTTGAATAGCAACAAAAAACAGTTTTATGGTTTGGGGTCACCAAACATGAGGAACTGTATTAAGGGGATTGCAGCATTAGGAAGGTTGAGAACCACTGATGTAGGGTGAGGTTCAAGGCCCAGTAGAGTAACACAGAGTTGAATTTCAGGTTAAATATTATTTAATAATCGAGGAACACGGTTGAGCAAGTATTTTCAGAGCAGGCTGTCAAGTCCTTTGAGCATAGCCAATAAATACTTATTGGCTGGGTCATGTGGTTGGCTTATTTTTAGCCTCTTGAGAATTCTCCATGCCCATTTCCAGAGTGGTTGCATCAGTTGGCAGTTCCACCAACAAGGAATGAGAGTGCCCTGTTTCCTGTATCCCCTCCAGCATTTGCTAAGTGTTGGTCTTTGCCATTTTGACTGGGGTAAGGTGAAATGTCAACTTTGTTTTGATTTGCATTTCCCTAATTGTTAGGGACAATGAACATTTTTGAGCTATTTCTTAGCCATATTTTTTTTTTCAGAATTCCTTTGTTCAGGTCCAAGGCCTTTTATTTTTTTTATTTATTTATTTTTTTTTGGAGTGGATAGTTTTTGTTCGTTTTTTTTTTTAATTGGTTTTTTTTGGGGGGAGGGTTTGTTTTGTTGACTTTTTTTCTTTGTATATTCTGGATCTTAATTCTCTGTCAGATGTATAGCTGGCAATGATTTTCTTCTATTTATGGGTATCTTCATATAGTTGGTTTTCTAGCTATACAGAAGATTTTAGTTTTATGAAGTCCCACTTGACACTTGTTGGCCTTAATTCTTAGTCTTATTCAGGAAGTCTCCTACCTATGTCATGTTGTGTACTGTTTGATGTTGAGGTCTTTGATCCATTCGGAGTTAGTTTTTATATAAGGTGAGAGATATGAGTCTAATGTCATTCTTTAGCATGTAGACATTCAGTTCCCCAGCACCATTTGTTGAAGATGCTTTCTTTTATACTGGGTATGTTTTTGGCATCATACATAAACAAATTTTCATAAGACTGGAGCAAAACTTATACTAGCCTTTGATGTTATCCTAGCTATTTTAGAACTACATTCTGTATAGATAGGTGTCTATTAATTATCAATGAAGATAGGGTGCTCTGTGTCACCCAATAGCTGTGAGATGTAGTAAAAAAAGCTGATGGCACTTCTGGAAGCATTTTATTCTTAAGTCCAAGAGTTAGAAGAGAGTGTTAAAACCAGGCCAGACAGGGTGGTACACACCTTCGATTCCAGCACTTGAGAGGCAGAGGCAGGAAGATCTCTTATGAGTTCTAGGCCAAACTAATCTACATAGTGAGTTCCAGGACAGCTAGGAGTACACAGGTCAGTGGTTCTCAACACTCCTAATGCTACAGTCATTTAATATGGTTCATGTTGTGGTGACCCCCAGCCATGAAATTGTTTTTGTCCCTACTTCATTTCATAACAGTTTAGTACTGTTATGAATTGTAATGTAAAATTTGTGTTTTTCAATAGTCTTAGGTAACCCCTACGAAATGGCCTTTCCAACCCCAAAAGGTTTATGACCCACAGGCTGAGAACCACTGTCTCAAAAACAAACCACCAGAACCCTGGGGGTGAAATGTAATAGCGGCTACGGAAAGCCATATTTTGCAGAGATGACCTAAGCTATGGATAGGGAACTGGGTTTTATAATGCCTGAATTTTGGAAGTTCTCAAGTCAGTTTTCAGCCCCTAAAGTTTATGGTAAGGATGATAGTACAGTTAAGGTGATGAGTCAATCTCAGCTAGGAACCACTTCTAGTAAAAATGAGGAATTCTGACCCTGTGGGCTTCACTTAAATGAAGTAGCCACTCTTAGCTAAAGTTAGTTCTGTTTCCCATTGCTACTTAAGCAGAAAAGTGGGCCGGGCTTTTAACAGTGAAACTTGCTTCTATGCTTTCACACTCCCTACCCCAGAAAAGCTAAGAAAAAACGATGTGCCCTTTATTTCTGCAGTGGAGGTGAAGCCATTTATGGAAGGAAGGGCAGGAACTATACTAGAACGGCTGGCTGTCTTAGGATATGGATAGTGAATTAAAAGCAATTTTTAAAGGTTCAGAGGTTGGAATGATTTTGTGCTTTCAGGCTACATGAAGGGGTCGATAAACTTTGCCTCCTCACCATCTTAGGGTGATCTAAGGTTATCTAAAGGTAAGTGGCAGTGGGGAACTAGAAACCTTGCAAAGGATATGTCGTAAAGAGAAATGGCTGTTCTGTTTCTCACACTGCAACTGGTTTGGGCACTCGTCCCAACAAACATCACATTGAGGTCTCCAGATTATTCTTCATCCTTTTTTGCAGAGACTTGCCTAGGCAAAGGAAAATAAGGAGCCAGATAGTGAAAATCTATAGTTAGTGTGTGAGATTAAATCCTTCTTCCATACAGTGATGCTGGCCTAGGGCAGTAACACTGAAAGCCTTGAACCTGTGACTTTTCTGATCAACACTGGTTTCTGCTGCCCCAAGTAAACAGCACAGTAGGCCCTTCATGTGAGGATTAAACTTTAGGTGCATGGACCAACAAACCTTACCATTTGTTGGTCAGATCAGCCATGTTACACACCACATTGATGGCATCGCCTCTTTCTCCCCATACATCTAGTATGTACTTGTCTCTTTGAAAGGCCAGAGTCTCTAAGACTCCTGTTCCTTGCCAACACATACCCTAGCTGTTCAACAAAAAGGATTCAACCTAGAAGTAGCCTTCCCACCTCATTCCATACTATTCACAGCTTCTTATCTCAAAGCCCATCTTAGGCCAGGAATATGAGCCTAGCTTTGCACAGACTCATTTCCTGTTGGTCTCGAGACCGTGGCCTCTGGCCTCATTCCAGGGATCCTGGCCTCACCTTAGAAGGACCAAAAACTTTCCATGAACCGGGCAGACAGAAACACTGTAACAATGGTTTTCTGTATTTGAACCTGTATGCACCACGTGACATCACCATGCTCTCTTCCGGTAGCAACTGGTGATAGTTGTCATCATTGCCAAGTCTGGGAGTGGCCACACCCTTTTGGCTTCTCTGGGATTTTTACAGTGTAAGTCCCAGGTACTGCTAGGCCAAAAGGTAATTACAAGAGTCAGTGGTTGGGTGGGGACCAGGGTAGCTGAGACCAGAGAGGAAAAGCAAGTGACCCAGAGGAACCACTTAGGGGCAAAGTACTTAGCACTAGATTAGGTAATCAAGCTTGTAAGTAAGGGTGGGGGAGGGGTACAAGTGACAGAAGCAGAGAGATCATTATCTGTAGTTCAGTACTCTGAGAGGAAAAAAAAATAGCACAGAGATCACACCAACCATGTCCAGACAAAATGATTTATTAGAGTGTTGAAGTGGAGGCTTCCACGCAGAATTATCAGAGATGGCTACTGGCTCCTCTTAACTCTGCTGTCGGAGAGTTCTAGTTCTGTGTCTGGGTGTTCTGCATAAACTCTTCGATGACTATGTCCTCCGAGCTTCAGGAGCACCAAAGGGGAATGGAGAGTCATCAAAGCCCTTCCTGGGCTTCCTCCACACTATTGATTCTAGAGAGGCAATCCCCTGCTTTTCAGCCTTCCCCTCCATGCCCCAAGGAGAGGGCTTGCTTCCCTTCTGAATCTTTCTAGACAATGATGCCAAGGAGTATTAGAAGGGAAACAACAGAGGATGGAGTAGAGGAAAAGGATTTTTAAAAAGATGATGTGGAAAAGGGGACCCCAAGTTGCAGAGAAGGGGCAACCAACCCAGTTTTGCCAGGGAGTAAGGGATCACAAGGACAACAGAATGAGTTTTTGGAGGAAAGAAAAGAGGGAAAAAAATGGAAAGGATGAGGGGGGAAGAATAATTCCAAGAAGAGCAGCAAGTGAAGGGCAGGGAGGCTAACAGGACAGAGGGCTATGGAAAGCACCAGACTGTGACATGAAGCTAAACCATGTTTCTGGTGTACAGTCATGAATTCAACACTTGGAGGAAGCTTTAAAAAATTTTCATCCTAAAACAACAGTAGGCAAGGGCGAGGGGTGGAGCTTCCTAGCCTTAGGCTGACTTACCTGGTAGCCACTGTGGCAAGCATAGAGAGGGATGGAAATGAAACTGAAGCTTATCATGTAGATCCATAATTTTTTTCATTCTTCTCCCTCCTTTTTTCTCCTAGGCCTTCCCCTTCCCTATATGTCCCCTGAAAAGCTAGGCATCCAACCAGCCTATTGTCATTCTATCTCAAGCCACTTTTTTTCTGACAACTGCTTAGCCCTCAACCCATAGGATAATAGTTCCTGGGAGCCTTACCTGCTCTCTCACCATGAGATGGCTTTGGATGGATCAAGATCAGGGGCAGTTCCACACCAACATCACTGCAAGTATCCCAATGTAGAGTTATTGATGTCCTTAATGGACCCAATCAGTAACCTTCCTTCAGTCTTCCCAATCCTCCGAGGCCCTTGGTTTCCTTATGCCCTCTTCCTCCCTGTCCTGCCTCAGTCCTCTTACCCTAGCTTCTCACCTGGCTGGCAGACCTCCTAGAATGCTGTGAATAAAATGACATTCTAAGTTAGTAGCTAACAATGGGGATGAGTCAACCCAGTTTCTCTGGAGATAAGGTATCATAAGGCCAACCTAGTAACAGAATGGGAAGATGAAGATCAGGGAAAGTGGCTTGTGAACTTAGTCTGGACAAAAGGAATACCTTGGATGGCTCAATCCAACAGGGAGAAAAACAAGTAAGAAACTCTTGGGTCCCAGCCCCTGCCCAGACCAATGGGAAATCCTCACTTACCCCCCATAGGACACCATCAGGTTGACTCTGACTTTGTAGGACACCAGGATCCCCAGAAGCTCCTTATTCATTCCAGGTCGAGGACTTGACATTATAGTACCAATTTGTGGTGTTAAGAGTATAATTGCATTTACCTTTCCCAAAACCCTTCCCATGCTTTCCTGTTACCATGTTCCATTGCCTTTGTCTTTTCCCAAAAGATATCCCAGGCTGTAATTGTTTCTACCCAATTGAGATGACATTTTTCTTCCTGAAATTCTATTTTATCATGTTACCGCCTGAGGGCCTAATTTGTTGAACATAACTACTCTGCTTGATCTTCAGGAGCCAAAGCAATCTAGCCGAATCTACTTTTCTCTTCCCTGATTCCTGAACACCTAGGAAACAGCCTGTGCAGACATGTTTTCCCATTATGTTCCTCAGTGTGTCATGTGAGATTCCTACCTTCTAGCTTCTTCCCATGCCATGGCCCAAGTCTGAAATGTTTTTCCTTCTATTATTGGTATCCAGATTTTATACCCTTTTCAAGATCTAGATCATTCTGTCTCCTCTAAGAATACCTCGCCAGCTATGCTGGCTTTTAACTTCTACTGGACTCATAATATAAAACACATGCACCAACACTTAACTGTTGGATTACATTTGCATTCCTCTTTGTTCCTCATTCAGGTTATAGATTGACTATTGTCTTAAATTTCTTTGTATATCCCCATCATATTCATAGGAACAAGCATTTAATAGGTGCTCAATAGAAACCTGCTACTTGAAAAATAAGATACCAAAAGCTGGAAGGATCTTAGGGTAATCTTTTGGTTGTTTTATAGGTGCTGATCCCCTTTCTTCAAAATAATGCTATTTGTATAATTTTTAAGGCTATTTCTATGACTGACAACCTGTAGATAGTTGATTGATCAGGCATGGTCATTTATGATTGTTATGACTGACAACCTGTAGATAGTTGATTGATCAGGCATGGTCATTTATGATTGTAGATGGTAGACAAATGGCTTTGGTGAGAAACACATTTAATGCTAATCTTAAAGGCATAGAGACAAATGAATGCCCTTGAAAAAAATCAGTGTTTAGAGCCAGTTGGCATATAATAGAATCCTATTTACCACATACTTATGCAACCTTGAACAAATTTCCCTTGCCTTTGAGCCTTGGAGTCCTTATGTGTAAAATTGAATAACATAGATGGCCATGACTGAGGATGCAAGGCCCTGAGTTCATCCTCTGCACCTTAGAAACAACAACAAACCCAGCTACCTGGTCACTGTACTTAAATGGCATTCTTTCTTTTCTTTTTTTCTATCTTTTTTTTTCTTCAAGACAGGGTTTCCCTGTGCAGTGCTGGCTGTCCTGGAGCTCACTCTACACCAGGCTGGCCTGTAACTCACAGAAATCCACCTGCCTCTGCTTCTCAAGTGCTGGGATTAAAGGCACATGCCACCACCCCCAGTAATACTCTTAGTAATATAATAACAGATGTAAGGCCTTTGTGAATTGTGTCATGTTTTTAATTCTTTTATTATCATTGAACTTTTAGTTGTCCATTTTGTACCCTGTACATGTGTGGGGGTGGGGTGCCATGGTGAACATGTGGAGGGCAAAGAACAAGAATTGGTTCTTTCCTTCCCAGTATAGGTTTTGAGGAACCACACTGAAGCAGTCAGCTTAACAGCAGGAGCCTTTACTTGTTGAAACATCACACCAGCCCTGTTTGTATCATTTTTGACAGGGTCTTGCTGCATAGCCTAGGCAGACCTCAAACTTGTGATTCTCCTGCCTCAGTGACAACCACTAAGTGCTAGGATTACAAGCACACACCCCTAGGCCTATTCTGAACTGTGAAATTTTATATAACAGGTTTTCTGCTCTCTATAGTTTCCTTTCTCATTACCTAACACCTAAACTTACGATTGGTCCCATAGGCATTAATTTAACTTGAGCCTGGCTCTGAGGCTTGTGAACATACTGAACACTGGCTTAGGAACATTTTAAAAGACAAGTAGGCTTGAATAAAAACCCCAGAGCCATGCATGTAGCATGTAGGATAGCTTAGGAGTAGGGGAAGTAGAAATTCTAAATTACATATGAGCTTACATTGTGCTAGAGGCCAGTTTGGTGTCTTCATGCTTGAGTTTGCCATCCAGTGCCAGGCCCTGCTTCTGACAGTTGGCAGCCAGGACTGGGGTTACTGCAAAGGTCTGGGAGAAGCTGGAGTTAGCAGCTACTGTCTCTCTTTGAAAAGGAACAAGAGAAGAACTTAGGCTATGCTTGCCAACTAAATGTATTTTTCCTCCCAAGAGTATCTTGCATAGTCTCAGGAACCAGTGGAAAATATACAGAGAAGTGGCATATCTATGGAGAATGGGAAAATTAGGTCTGGTGGAAAAGCTCTGTCCCCATGTAATGGTCTTCAAGATGAGTCATAGCCCCACCTATGGTTCTCCTGCGAGTCCTTCCCCTTTTATGCTTCAACCCTCAGTTTGACATTTCTCATTTCTAGAAGGATCGATTCTCTGTTGGCCTTCTCACCATCTCACCCCTTTGATTTTCTTCCAGCCCCAGCCCCAGCCCCAGCTCACGTGAACTCCTGAATGAACACAGTCTTTGTGTACTTGTCTAGTGAATACAGGACAACATCTGTGATCTGGACAACTGAAAAAGTCAAAGAAAGTACGTGACTAATCAGTCATTTGCCCACATGGCCCCAGCTTACTGCTCTTTGATGTGATCTTGTGCAGTAAGATGTGACTACATATTTTGATAGGCCTGTTTTGGAAGGAAACCTCAGATAAATATTAATAGGTACAAAATACAGTTGCATTTTAGAACCTGTGGTTTGAGGGCCAGATGCAGAATGTTCACCTGCAATCTTGATTCTTCTGATGATCTTGTTGGTATAGTTGTTGATAGAAACATGTACAGAAATAGCTTCTCCATGGTAATGAACCTGAAGCAGGAGAAGACTATGACAAGGTTGGAGGGAAGATGCCCAGACCTAAATCTAAAATTCCCATTTTCTTAAAATGTTTGTTGCCTTGACTCCTGTCTCTGCCTATCCAAGTTAAGACATCAGTAAAAAGATAGCAAAGGGGTTCTAAGGTAGGGAATAGGATATGGGGGGAGTGCACCAACCTCCCTGTCCATCCAGGCCTGGAGTTGTAGCGGCTGAGATGACAGGAAGAAGCTTCGAATGGTCTGTGCTGAGGGACCAGGGCCTGGTTCCAGGGCTGAAAACTGCACTTTCCGTACAACCAGCTGCACAGAATCGCTGAGTAAAGTCCAAAGCATAAGCCAGAGCATCTTATTCTGGAACCACAGACTACCCCCACACTACCCTTAAAGCTCTGTGTTTACTTGGGGGTAGGGAAAGGCTCCCCTCAGAGACCTTCTTTGCATCCTTGAAATGCTAGAGACCAAGGAATTGCAAATTGGCCTACTAGCTAACTCTGTCCTCTTTCTTGTTTGTCTGTGGCCTGCAATCTAAGAATGATGAATACAGTGGTAAATGGTTAAAAATGAATAAAAAAGCTATATTCTATGACACACAGATATTATATAAATTCCAAATTTCAGTGTTCATGACTTCAGTTTTGTTAGAACACATCAACATTTTATTTTTCATTACTATAGTGTCTGTGACTGCTCCAGCATTATAAATGACAACAGAGTTACATATTTGCAATCGAGATTTGATGGCCCACAAAATGTAAGTATGTGTCATTTGGCTTTTTACATGTCTGCCAAGGTGAGTGAAGAAGACAAGTGAAATCCGAGGGACTCAGAACAGGACATCCAAGATCATGGCAGTGGTGCTATGGTGACTAGATCTGTTTATGCCCTAAGAGAAGGGTCTGTGGTAAAGGCTTGAGGCAGGTATTTGGGGAAAAGAAAACCAAAGAATACCTCTTAGAGATTTTCTCCTCCAGATTTTCTACACAGAAACTCTTCACTTCAAAGTCAACCCCACAGGGCTGTAAAGAATCAGGGACAAAGAGAATGCATTTCCAATTCTATCCCTCCCCAGCCCTCATGGGTCTACATGAATGTCTTCATCCTTAGCTGTCCTTTTCTCTAATCTTGCCCATTTGTCTTTCTTCCTAGGCCCCATTGTCATTACATGTCTATCTGCTATTGTTCAGATCTGCAATGTCCTCTAGGTGGTTATTGGAGCAAAGGCTTGTTCCCAGCTTATGTTTCTTTTCTTTTTGAGACAGGGTCTCACTTGTAGCCCTGGATGACCTGGAAACCACTATATTGATCAGATGGGCTTCAAATTCAACAGAGACCTGTCTATGTCTGGCTCCTAAGTGCTGAGATTAAAAATGTGCACCACCACACTCAGCCTAGTCAATGCTTCTATTGGGAGGTGGTAGAAAAGTTGAGTTGAGGCCTCTTAAGAACAATTGAAGTTTGGTCATTTAAGACATTCCCTTCTTGACATTCTTTTTGCTCCCTGCTATTGAACCTCTTTTGGCATGTGTTCCCATCATGAGCACAAATCAACTGAGTTGTGTAGCCATAGACTGAATCATGGGGGAAAAAAAAGACAAGAAAAAGCCTTGCCTCCTTTTGAGTTGATTAGGTCATTGGTGGAAAGGTCATGGTCTTCCTTACCTTTCCGGAATCTTCAGGCCCAGGCTGCAGTGTTACTGAACAGGGCAGGTTAGCAACCATCTAGAAAATCAGAAGGAGCTCAGAAAAATAGGGACAATTTTTCCGTTCTCCTTTTATCTCTTAATCATCTCTGGAAACTGCCCAAGACTTGAGGTTAGTACCTGAAGTGTAAAAGGATAAGCATTGGCCCCGAGCTTGTGCAGAAGCCTCTCCTGTAAGGCTGTGAGGGGGCCCTGAATGCTGGTGGGTTCAACTGGAGCCACTTGCTTGGTCTGTACATAGAGATCTTTGCGAAATGTCAGACCGATCACATCCAAGTCATCCCGGCCATAGCGAAAAGCACATGTCAGCCTGACAAACACTGTGGACAAAGGAGGAAGAGAGTGACTTGTCAAACTAGTGGCAAAGAAATCTTAAATGGGGGCTAGGAAGACTTGGAGAGGTAAGCAAATACAGTCCCAAAAGTATGGTCACAAAGAAGGATTGATACATTTGATTGCAGTAAAATTTTAAACTTCTCTGTGTTACAAGTTTTATAAAGAAAAAGGAAAATCAGAGTTAAAATAACTGAACCACATGTAACAATTTAGCATTTGGAACGTTGAGAGGCTGAGGAGCTAGTTCAGTTAGCGAAGAACTTGCTGTGAAAGCATAAGAATGTGGACTTGGTCCCGTGGGTAAAGGTGGGGAGCAATGGTACATGCTTTCAAACCCAGTGCTGCTAGGTGGAGGCGATTTCTGAGGCTCTCTGGCTACCCAGTGTGGCCTAATCAGTGAGCCCCAGAACAATGAGAGATCTACTCTCAAAAAAAAAAAAAAAACACACACACACACACACAAGATTGACTTCTGGCCTCCACACATACCTGCACACATGAATAAAATAACTATTACCAGTAGCGTGCACACGCGCATACACACACACACATCTAAAAATGTCCAAGAACATAGGTGGATTCTTAGCAGGAGCACACGTGGAATGGCCAATGATGTGTGTTGTCTCAGTAGTAATCAGATACATTCAAATTAAAGCCATAGTGGGATGACATTTCACACAGATCATACTGTCAAAAATATTGAAGCCAGATGACATTGGGTGTTCATGCTGATATAGCTCAATTAGAGTTCAAATGCATGTCTGGTAGGAGCTACAGTCATATAACCACAGGCTGATTCTTTTTTCAATCTTCATGTGTGAATGGCATTAATCTTATAAAAGAAGCCTTATGTAGCATCCATCTTTTTTTTTTCCAGTTCACCTTCTGCCACCTAAGTATGCAACATTTCTCCCCTCTGGAGCCCAATTTTGCGTGCATAGAGTAGTAGCCTTTACAAAAAATAGGACATGCTACTCATTTGAAGTTGGATTTTCCAGGCTACTGAATAGTGAGAAAGTAAATTTATTTTCCTAATATATTATCTAGTCTTGGGTATTTTGGTATAGCAGCATTAGTGGACTAAGAAATATATTAATGATTAAATGGTTAAATCTCAAAACAAGTAAAAACAGTGAGCAAAAAAAAAAAAAAAAAAAAATCCTAGCACCAGAATTAAATGTGCACTGTTACATTTATATACAGATTAAAACTGTGTGTAACAATATAAAAGTATAAAATTTCATGAATGTGAAATGTAAGTATACGAGCACCATGGAACAAATAAACACTAAATGTAGGATACTGGTTGCCTGGGTAGGAGAAAAGACAAGGATAAGGGAGAGAGACTCAAAAGGAAGGACACAGGTAGCTTCAGGTTCTATCCCTCTTTTCAAAGCTAGGTGGTAGATATATTGTTTATGCCTGGAATATTTAATAGTTCAAAAGAATGAACAAGAATTAGGGTCAGGTACCAGCAAGATAGCCTAGTGGGTAAAAGTGCTTTTTGCATAAGCTTGATGAGTTTATTTCAATCCCTGGAACCCAGAAAAAACTGGAAGCCGTGGCTTGCATCTGTAATCTCTGCATTCATAAGGTGAGATGGGAAGCAGAGGCAGAATTGGCCAGAAATTCCTCAGTCAACTAGACATAGTGGTGGAAACAAGAGAGTTCTTGCTTCTATAAGATGAAAGAAGAGAACTGATATTCTAAAGTCACTGTCTGACCTCTACTCACACAACATGCATACACACACACACACACACACTCCCACACACAATGCTTACACACAATGCATTGACACACATATACTATACATATGTGTGCACCTACAAACACATAATATTAACAACAAAATTTCAGGATACCTGAACTTGAAAGGACTTACACAAATCCTTTGGCTTCCCTGGACCTGTTAGTATACTTGTCAAAAATAGGACAGGGGCTGGGGTGATGCTCGGTGGGTAAGAGGACTTTTGTACAAGCATGAGGACAGAGTTAGAATCTGTAGAACCTACAGAAAAAACTGAGCATGGCTGCATGTGCTTGTATTCCCAGCATTGGGGCGAAGAGCCAATCAGATTCCACCAGAAGTTCACCAACCATTGTGCCTAGGTAAAATGGTGGGCTTTGTTCAGTGAGAGACCCTTATCTCATAAGATAGAGAATTATAGAAGGAAAGACATTTGGAGGTCTCCTCTGGCCTCAGCATGTACACAGGCATGCACAGCTGCACACTCACATGCATGTACTACCACCACATACTTATAACATGTTTATACCCTCAATACACAAATAGCACTTCACTGTGAGCCACAACTACATTATTTATATCACAACATTCCTTAAGTAAAGAAAAAGTTAAGCAATGATTTAGGATTCCTTTCCTTCTGTTTATGTATTTATTTATGTATTTATTTCTTTTGACACATGGTGTAATATAGCCAGGGATGGCCTTAAATTCCTGTCTTATGTAGTAATGAGGAATAAACCCAAGACTTTATGCATGCTAGGCACTAACATTCTGTCAACTAAGCTACATTCTCACCCAGGTGCAGGATTTCAATTCAGGCAGGTCCAGACTCCAAAACCTAGACTCATTTGGACCAAACTTCACTCAGAGGATGGTTATAAAGAATCAACATATAAAAAATTCTTTTGGAGCCTAATGTGGTATTTAAGCTATAATCCCAGAAGCTGAGAGGTGGAACAGGAAGATCAGGACTTCATGTCTAACCTTTGCTATGAACTGAGTTTAAGTGAGACCCCGTGTTTAACACAGAAACAAAAAGAATTTTCTTTGGAAACATCCATAAATATGAATGATGGATTGATTTATGATGATGGTGATGATGATGATAGAAATCTTGCCCTTCAAAAGCCCAGTTATAATGGAACTCATACTTTGCAGCTATTACCTATGATTAGGGGAAGAGAGAAAGCCCTTGGAATATACAAATTGATTGTGGGGTGGGGTAATCAGGGTTACTCCAAAGCTAAAGTGACAGGGAAGGGATCAAGGAAAGATGAAGAACAGAGATGGGTAACTTTAAGTCTGTTTGGGGCCTTAAAACAGAGAACTTCCAACAGCCATACATGAATAGAAAATGACTTATTACATATGTTGCACAAGATCCATAACTGCCCCATACACAAAAAAGAAACCAGACTAAAGTAGAAGAAGTAGGAGGAGGAGGAGATCCTCAGGAACAGAAAAGGGTAATAGGGGAGGAATACGATCATAATACATACCATATATATATATACACATGTATACATATATGTACACACACATATATATACACACACTATATATATATATATATATATAGTGGGAACTTGTCATTAAATAAACAAAGTAAAAAATAAAAAAGATCAAAGCTTGTCATTGTACCGCATGCTTATAATCCCAGTGCTTTGGAGGAAGTAGTCTATGCTCTACAGTGAGAATATGTCTCAACAAAGCAAAAATCAATACAAATTACCTTCATTTAAAATTAGAAATGAAGAAAATGAATTATATTTAAAGATATAAGAAAGGCTGAACTTAACGATAATACTAATGTTTTTTATAAGGTTTGGAGCAATGGGCAACAAATTTAGCTGGACATACTGGCATATTAGTACATGCTATTATTCCAGCACTTGGGTCACTAAGACAGAATGATCATGAGTTTGGGTCAGCATAGATTTCAGGACAGCCTTGGTTTCACAATAAGACCATATCTCATTTAAGGTAAAAACAGAACAAAAAATGTTACAAAGTTTTTGGGGAACATTAGGCAATAGTATAACTCTGGTAATTCAGCCTAAAGAGCTAATTGGATACACACAAGGGGTTGGGAGGATGCTTTACAGAGTTGTTTTTAACAGCAAACTGTTGAAAACAAAGGAAATGTCCAATGACTGTAGATTATAAGTGCAATTATGGTAAGTGCAACTTTATAGGTTATGGATTCTTGCATATTAACATAGGCTAAAGAGAAAATTATAAACTATGGTATAACATTTAAATAAAACAGAGATGTTTGCACAAAAAATGTAAGCAAATGAAAGCTGAAATGGAGTTAGCAGTAATAAGATTATAATTCCTTCATCTGTGATGGCCTTGGATTCACAGAGATCTGGCTGCCTCTGCCTGCCACAAGAACAGCCCCTCCTGAAATGCTAGGCTTCACACTACCACAGAGCTAGTCCTTGGAAGCCAGCCCTGCAAGACAACTCTTTGCGTTCCCTTGACTTCTCAGTATTTTGCTTTGTTTTATCTGCTCTTGGCAGTCAGAAGAAGGCTATTTCCTGGCAGAGGAAAGAGATAATGTTATACTGCTGAGGTCAGGTCAGAGGTCTGGCAAGCTCTTTCTACTGCCTGTGTTAGGTACTAACTGCAAGGTATGCCAGAAGAGTTTCTCTGGTTGACAACCTCACCTCAAAGGCTATTAGACCTTTTCTTATCTCATTCCTTATCTTTTTCATTTGTCCCCTCACCCTGCCTTCTTCTAACTGCCACTATTATTGGCTGTGAGGTGATTATAGGGATTAAGCTTTTGTTGTTGTTTATTTTTGAGACAGGTCTCTCTATGAAGTTCTGGCCTAGAATTGACTATGTAGACCAGACTGAACTCAAACTCACAGAATCTCACGAATGTTAGGTAAGCACCCCACCACTTATCTTCCTTTGTAATTTCTTATTTTGAGGTAAGATCTCACTAAATTTGCCCAGTCTGCTCTTGAACTTGTGATCCTCCTGCTTGAGCTCTTCTTGCCCAGGTAGCTGTAACTACAGGCCTGTATTACCAGGCCTGGAAGTCTGCTTTTATTTTCTTCTAAAAGTCAACATCTTCTTCAAATTTATCCATTTTGTCTTAACCATAGTAAGTATATTCATAGAGATTTATGAGTATCAAAAATATAATCAAAAAGGAAATTCAAAGCTCTAGCACAGCATCACATTCCAGAGATAAGCGCCATGTAATATCTGCTGTGCTGCCTTCTGAATTGTTTTGTTTCTATAACTGAACACAAGCTTATCTTAGGTACTTAGAGCTTTTTGCTCATTTCTTTTCTGAAATTAAACATTTAAAAATTGTGACCACTGTTTATTCGCATACAGTTTCAAGGAATAACACATATCCTACATCTTTTGCCTCACTTGACTTTACCTCTCAGTACATAGAAAAGGATGCTTTGCATTCAAACATACACCTGTGACGGAGAACGTGAGAAAATATGGTGAAAGTAAGATGGTGTTCATAAAGTAACAAAGCATACAACTGGGAGGGAATTTCAGAAATATGCAAGATTGAAATAAATAATAAGACAAAACTCTACTAGAGAGACGTAAAAAATTCAAAGGAAAAGAAAAAAAATCTAATTTCTGAGTAAACCTACAGTGTTTGAGAGATAAGTTCTCACCACTGTCTTCACTGGCCTGAAAGTCGTCACGCCCGCCTGGTCATGGCGTGTAGATGTTAGCTGTCATGTCAAGCAACATGCACTTTTTAAAAAGTAAATATTTTCTCTCATAGGTCATTCTGGATATTTTTAGAAGTGCAAGGATAAAGGCACTTAGATTTTAGAAACAGAGTTTTTGTTACTTATAAATAAGTTGGCTAATTTGTTCCCACACTGAAAAATTTCTCTGACATTTTGAAATTGTCCAGATTGCTTTCCCATGGCGCTTAATCTCAGAGAGCTCTTTGATTCCTCAGCATCTAAAGGCTATTTCTGGACTAGTAGTCACCAACTGGTTCTGAATCTTTTTTCCAGTTGAAAGCAATTTTCAGTCCAGTTGGATCACAGTGGGGTTAATCCATAGTGAGAATTAAAGGGGAAATACAGTGGGAAGTGTTCAGTGCAGTCTTGAACTAGAGTTCTGCTGCCAGAGCGCCGTGCTGGCTCCTGCTGCTCCTGCTAGTGCCTATTATTTCTTTGGAATTTTTGTTAACGAAATGTTTGGTCAGTCTCTCTTTCTCTCCCTCTCCTTCTCCCTTCTCTCTGCCCTCTCCACACACACACACACACACACACACACACACACACACACATGCACACACTCAGAAAAACAAACAGATCCAATTGGAATGACATATATCAGAGCTTTTAAAATGGAGGCCCAAGGGACAGCAGCTACAGACAAAAAGGAGTATTTGATCTGTACAGGTCGTTAAAAATCTTTTAGTGAATAATTAATATTTGGAAGTCAAGAAATGTATGTAAAAATATTGATTTTCTGTGTATTGGTTCATTTCATAGGCAGTGTAAGTCTAAATTGAAACCAGTAGTCAGGCATGACCACCATAGCAATAATGAGAAAAACCCACAAATTTTATTGACATTATTTTAATTTCAGCACTATGTTTGTTTTGTGTAATTCTGCAGAGTATACTTTTATTTGTTCTGAAAGACTTCAGCCATATTGGGCTGAACTTCCCGGACAAAGCGTTCACAGCTCCTGCTGCTTTGGGCTTTCCCATGCTCCTCTGCCCTAAAACTACACACCTATTTTGCATGCCTGGCATTTCAGATGGGACTCTTGCTACTTTACAAAAGCCAGTAAGAATTTCTACTTACTCTTCCGACCTTTTAAGTACTCAGGGTCAACAAGGACTACTCCATCTGCAGAGAGAGGAAGAGATGGTACACTGCTCAGGAAATTTTGAGTGTGAGTGAAACAAAAGTTCATCCCTGAATTGATTCTTTCTACCTTTCAAATGGCCTCATTGCTGTGCATGGTCATGCCTGGACTTTCTTTTACTTCCTGGTCCCCACTCCCTTCCCAGGCTCTTTCCCACTTTGGACTCACTAACCAATGGGCTCCACAGTGTCCACATCATCCACGAAGTCTCGTTTCCCCAGGTAGATGGAAAACTGTTGTGGAACAACTTGCTAGATCAGTCTCACAGTTATCTTTGAATGAATGCCCCTAAAGCCCAGCCCACTGAAACCCTGAAGAATGTACCCATTCATTCCCTTTGCCCTTCTAGTCACCCAGATGGGCCAGGTTCTCTTACCTTCCCATTGGAGCTAGTCTTCTTAAACACTCTATGGGGTGAACAGTCATAAAGAAGGATAGTCGGCAGAACAGGAAAGAGGAGAGAAAAGAAGAAAGGAAAGTTTGGGGAACATGAAAAATTCCTAGGATTGAAAGAGGCTCTGAGATCATGAGATAAAAGCAAAGGCAGAGATAACTGGGGCAGGGCCCAAAGCTATAAACCCTTCCATGTAAAAGGCAAATACTCAGGCTTGGATAAGGCACAATTCACAGATCCAGAGCATCAGAAGGGATTCTTACGTGGACATGCTGGTCAGGGAATTTAAGTTGAATCTTTCCTGAGATGAGGGGAAAGAGAATGTTCAGTTATTTAGCCCCTATTTTTTTAAATTGCACTACAGTATCCCATAGAAATGCACCCAATGTAATAGAAATGAACTGCCTAGATAGCACCCCAGCAGCCAGTACTTGTTCTTCCCTCTTCTTGGGGCATCTCTTCACTTATCCAACTGGACAAGGGGAAAATACCTTCCTTATTTTCTCTGCCATCTCTGTCTGTCTCTCTCTGTGTATGCGTACTCATGTCCGTTTGTGTGTGTGTGTGTGTGTGTGTGTGTGTGTGTGTGTGTGTGTATACATGAACACATGCATGCACAGGTGAATATGTGTGAAATTCATCGGGATATCCCATGTCTTTCTTGATTTCTTCTCACCTTATTTTTAACCCCTTCTATTTATCCTACTTGCTTATATTCCATCTCTTAAAATGCGTTTCTTGGGCTGCATTGATACCAAATATCAACTGGCACACAGTTTGTTTTCTATATGAATAATTAAATGAATAGATGAAATCTCCTATACTGGACTTGACCCTGAATTGGAGTGATTTTGGCCTCCATCTAAGAAGGAAGAACAGGGGTTGGGGAGGAGGAAAGTAGAGGGAAATCTGTAGGACAGAAGGGCTTAAGTTCTCTTTCTTGGGGGTGGTGGTAGAAGCCTCTGTGGAGGCCGAAATCCCTCTTTGCCCTTACCCATCATTCCTCTTGTCACTGTCCTCAAACATTTCCATCCTATTCCCACTCATCTCTTCAGGTGCTAGGGAACCATAGAGAAGTAAATGTCTTTCTGGTGCTTTCCTTCAATACACAGTAAGCTTGGCCAGAGGGATGAGTTGGGAGTGGTGAGTTCTAGAAGTCTCTTATATCTGCCTGAAAATCCATCGCTTGCATCAGAAAAGATGCCTCTCTCCTTCTCCTAAAGAAGATGCTAAAGGCAAGGGAAGTGGACTTAGTATGAGCTAGAAGCAGAGAGATTTAGAATATTACCTGAGGAAAGAGATGAAGCTCACATCAGCCTCCAGCTCTGGTTGCTAAGCTGGCCTCCCAGCCTCTTATATCCACAATCCTCTGAATGTGTAGATTAGTGGGAGTCAGAGAACAAGAATAGGGTTGGGGTGGGTGGCATGAAACACTGCTATAATTAGCTCAGGGGCCAAGAGTTTGGAAAACAGATTAGTGAGTACAGATTAGTGGCTATGGGATCAGCTGTTGTTTCTGAGGAGGTAGGCCAGAACTCAGGGATTCTGATGATGTTACTAAATGAAGAAAGAGAAAGAATATAACTGCTCCTGTGTATAGTAGAGGAGAGGTTTATTGTAGAAAAGAGGGAAAACATAGACAGAGGTATATGGAAAGATCCAGAATGAACATGATCCTGAGCTTGGCGTGTGTGTGTGTGTGTGTGTGTGTGTGTGTGTGTGTGTGTGTGTGTGTGTGTGTGGTGTGTGGTGTGGTGGTGGTGGTGGTGGTGGTTGGGGAGCCTGGGAAACCAAGAGGCCAAAGGAACCAAAGAGGTTAAAAAATGAGCATGTAGCCCAAATGGCTAGATTATATAGGGGAAAACCACTGAGGAAGTGCAGTTCGACCCCTGGGCTGGAGAGTTCAGGGTAGTTGCTAGGTAGGGACAGACAGGAGGGACTGAGAGAACCTGGAGGCCAGGTCCACTTTGATAGGCACCTCAGCCATTTGTCCTGGGATTGAGACCTAACATTTACCGGTAGGGGTATTTAAGAAGGCAATTCATGGGTGTTGGACTTGTGAAGCCTTGTACATGAGGGCCAGGATCAAAATCAAGTTTTAATTCTTAAAGGGGAAGCATAACACAGCGAGGGTAAAACTATTAGGGTTCACGGTATGGACCTTGGTTTGTCTGAGCAACTTGTGTCACATTCCAGCCTCTGGAATTTTCCAGGTCACAGGAAAGCCAAGATCATGGGAAAGAATAGCCTTTTCCCACATTCTTCCACTTGAGACTTTGGACTCTTAAAGCCTGATGTCAGTCAGAAACCTGATTCTCTTAGCTGCAGTGCACAGCAGGAATCAATCTTCTGTAGGTGAGAGGACACGAGGACACGGAAGTAGAGATCCTTGACTTTCTGTTCTTATCAGAAAGGAAAGAATCAAAGCATTCCTGGACTAGAGGCAGGCTCTCTACTAGAGAGACTGAACAATACACTTGCTGCGCATAGATAATTAACATCTGTATGACCCAGGCCTAGAATAACTTCCCTACCTCCCACTGCCCAGCTCTCCAGTCTTTCCAATCCCTGAAACTAGGTCCATGCTCTAAGCAGCTTCCCTCACCTTGTGTGACCACTCACATGGAATTAGAGATATTTTTGTCCCTACATCTGCCAGGACATTTATTTCTTGTTTTTCTCATAGGGCCTTGGCCCCACCTCTGTAGTCATGAAGCATGTAGAAGCAGAAACTCCAAGGTCTGAGGATCTAGGACTCTGGTCCCCCTTAGACTTCTATCCAGTCCCTGAGATGAGCTCTGTAGTCCTCAGAGGATAGTTAAGGCTGTGGTTTAGAAGGCTGGCTGAGCTGGGTCTTCCTTTTCCTCACCCAGGGCCCAGTATTTGGTTGGGTGTGGTGGCACATGCCTTTAATCTAATTCTGTAGGTGGAGGTAGATAGAGCGCTGTGAATTCCTGGACAACCAAGCAATAGAGAGAGACCTTATCTCAAAAATTAGCATATAAAAGAAACTAATGACAGTGAAAGAGCCCACCACTCTCAACCAAAGGCTGCATGTATGCAAGAGTGTCCACGTGAGAAAAGTCCTGATATACACTTGCTGGAAAAGGTGAGTGCTATATTCATGACCTCTAAAAAGTCACAACTCTTGCAGCCCAGTGCCATTTAGCTCCCAGTTCTCTGGTTCACTTCCTTGATTGGAAATGTTCTCTTTCTTAAGAAGCAGTCTCTGTCACTACCACTCTCCAGATGTCTCTGGTCCAATTCCTTTAGGTCACAAGAATTTGGAAATCCAGTAAGTGCTCTGCAGATTCCATTATCTGCCTCTAACACCTAGATGGAATCCCTAGATAGTATCAGCTGACTGAGTCAGCTGGTGCCATTTATAACCCGTGTGTACACCTCAGGGTCTTCTCAGTTAATGGATCTGCGCCTTTCACGGGCATTCCCAGGCAACTAGAGAGCCTCAGATTCTCCTGAGTCTGTAAGGAGACAGAAAGTAAGCTTCAGCATGTGAGAAAAAGCCAGAGACCTGCTAAGGTTGGTAATAAAAGCAATCTATTTTTAGCCTAACTTTCACCAGATTCACACTCAAAGCCCTTTTCTCCCTTTTAGGTGTTTATCACCCCTCCCTTCTTTTTTTGCTCTTTGAACAAATCATAATTTATTACATTACGACTAACCCATCATTTATATTTCTTTACTTTTACAAATATTGTGTTTTTTAATATATAAGTTCAAATTTTCCTTTTATTGGATATTTTTTATTTATATTTCTTTTTTAAAGATTTATTTATTTTATGAGTACACTGTAGCTGCCTTCAGACACTCTAGAAGAGGGCATTAGAACCCACTACAGACGGTTGTGAGCCACCATGTGGTTGCTGGGATTTGAACTCAGGACCTCTGGAAGAGTAGTCAGTGCTCTTAACCACTGAGCCTTCTCTCCAGCCCTTTTATTTACATTTCAAATGTTAATTCCTTTCCTGGTTTTCCCTCTAGAAACCCCCATCCCATCCCCCTCCCCCTGCCTCTACGAGGGTGTTTCCCTACCCTCCTATCCACTCTAGCCTCCCTACCCTGGCTTTCCCCTACAGGAGAGCATCTAGCCTTGGCAGAACCAATGGCCTTCCCTCCCATTGATGCCAGATGAGGCGATCCTATGCTACATACACAGCTGGAGCCATGGGTCCATCCATGTGTACTCTTTGGATAGTGGTTTAATCTCTGGGAGCTCTGGTTGGTTAGTATTGTTGTTCTTATGGGGTTACAAACCCCTTCAACTTCTTCAATTCTTTCTCTGACTCCTCCATTGGGGACCCTGTGCTCAGCCCAATGATTGGCTGTGAGTGTCCGCATCTGTGTTGGTCAGGTGCTGGCATAGCCTCTCAGGAGACAGACTTCTTGGCATCATCATTAGTGTCTGGGTTTGGTAGCTGTGTATGGGATAGATCCCCAGGTGGGGCCAGTCTCCTCTTAGTGGGAAGAAAGGAAATTCTGTAGGTCTTTAACTTCTTACTATGATTGAACGCAAATCATTATCTCCTTTTTTCTGAATATTTGTAATTTGAGGCTATGATGTAATCTGTAGATGGTAAATTCGCAAATCTTTTTTTTTTCTTTTGAGACAAGGTCTCATTGTGTCGCTCAGGCTAGCCCGGATCTCACAACTCCTACCTTAATTTCTACAGTTCTGAGATTACAGGCATATACCACCATGCCCAGAATAATGAACAAATCTTGAGAGCACTTCAGTAAATTCTTATTTACTATGATGGGTTTAATATTGACCCCTAAATAGCAGGTGATAATAATTGAAGCCTATAGACATTACCTTACATGGTGAAAGGGATTTTACAGATGTGATTAGGGTTCTTAAAATAGAGAGATTATTCTGGATTATCCAAGTGGGCCCAAATTGAGTCATTAGTCTTATTATTGAAAGAGAAGCAAGGTGGGTGTGATGGCACACACCTTTAATCCTAGCAGTTGGGAGGCAGAAGCAGATGGATCTCTGTGAGTTCGAGGCCAACCTGGTTACATAATGAATGCCAGGCCAGCCAGTGCTACATGGTGAGACCCTGTCTAAAACAAACAAATAAAAACCAGATTTGACTGAAGAGACAAGCAATAGAAGAAAGAAGCAAGATGCAGTCTCCGCCACCTCTGAAGCCTGGAGAAGCCAGTGCTGTGGGATGTAGCACTGTAAGCTGAAAACACGGGAATGGATTCTCTTCAGACTTAAGTTGCAAGGTGACTCTTGTAGTCTAAGTAAAGCATTGCTGACACCTTAATTTTAGCCCTTTGATGCTGATTTCAGACGTCTGACCTTGGCATTTGTAAGAGAACTATCATGTATTGTCTTAAGTCAAGTCTGTCATAATCTGTTACAATATCTGTAGGGATCCAATACTCCTGTGTACATTCCCCCAACAAATTCCCTTGTGCTTCTTTTCTATTAAGCAATCCCCCAAAGAGAACTATCACTATCTTTTCATTTGACCCAGAGTATCTGCATTTTCCAAGGATGCACTGGTAAGAGAGCAAAGACATACATCTCTGATACACTGTTGAGAGCAGTATTTTCAGGTCCTTTCCACTCTACTTTGCAAACCCCAATGATATCCCTACTAGACCTTCCAGTTAGGATGTGATCATCACACCTCTGCATGAGGAAGGGGTGGCTTATTTACTGAAGGTTATACAGACAGGACTGTAGCAGACAGGATTGCATACCAACTCAGTAGCTTGCTCCCTATCTTTGTAGAGAAATTCACTATTTTTAGAGGTATCCACCCTCCTCCGATGCTCCTCTTAATAAATCAGATAGGGTTGTTTCATCTCACTGAAAGTGACTGGGTTAGCTAGGCATGATGAAATTCAGGCCACTGAGATGTAAGGGGTAATATGCTGGAGAGATTCTGAAAAAGGTTTCCTGAATGATAAAAATAAATACACAGGAAGAGAGGCCTTCCTCTCTTCTCACTGAATAGTGCCAAGTTTGGATGCAATGCACAAACTGCCACAGTCCCCTTGTGACCATGAACGTTCCTTACAACGTGCTGAGGGTTGCAGATCAGAAAGATGCAACGAATCTAGATTTGTATGACATTACTGAACTGCTGAATCTGCTCATGGACTTCAATGAAAGCTAATATACATTTCTCTCTTTCTTTTTTAAGTTAGCTGAAATTTTCTGTTATTGTAACTGAAAGCAAATCAACATATTTTAAAATATCTTATTAGCATGTGTTAATTATACATAATAATAGGTTTCATTAGAACATTTCCAGACATGAACATGATGCATTTTGACCGAGTTCATACTCATTATTCTTTCTTGTCCCCTTCCCCCTCTTCTCAACTAATCCTCTTTATATTTCCTTGTCTGTTTTCTATGACCCAATGAGATTAGGGTTGTTTACAGGAGCAGGGGCATCTTACCAGCAGCAACACCATTGAAGAAAACCTCACCTCTCCACCATGAGCCATTAGCTATACATAAATCCTCAGGGAGGGGGTGGGGCCTCATGAGCTCCTCTCCCTTCCACAATGGGGGTGTAGATGAGCTCAATTCTGTACAGATCTTGAACAGGTAATTATAGCTGCAGTGAGTCCAGGACTGGAACAGCCATGCCAGGCCTGGAACTAAGTGTTCCACATGGCTCCCCCACCTTTCTCTGGCTCTTACATTCTTTCCAAATCAACAGATTTGAGTGGGATGTGAACAAGGGCATTGGCTCAGTGGGGGAGGATGGAAAGGTGATAGATGGATCAGCTACTGGGAAGTACCTACATGATCATATTTAGAAAGGCAAGAAAGGCTCACTAAGCTGGGTGTGGTGTCACATGCCTGTAGTGCTAGCCCTGTAGAGGCTGGGGTAGGAGGATTGCCTAGTTCAAGACCAGCCTGGGATCCATAGTGAGTTACAGGGTAATCTGGAATATGGGGCAAGGCTCTATTTTAACTCCCCCCTCCCAATTTCTTTAAAGGTACACTAGAGAAATGACACATGAGCAAAGCCTAATTGGAGTCTAACTGTATGGAGTCTCACTCTCATGTGATTTTGTTAGTAAGTTTGGATTATCCAGGGTTCTGATTACTATTTCTATCCATCAAGCTTTAAGTCTCAGAAGATGACCTCATTTTTTCACTTCATAAGGAAGAGAATCCAAATATAGCCTCCCAAATACACCTACTAACAATGATGCTGATGGCACCAGCTAGACATTGTGCAGAGTTCTTATGTGTACTGTCTGCTTTTTAAAGGGAGGCTTATTTAGTCACACAGCTGATAGGTTATGAAGCTGGAATTACTTAGAACTGTCTGCCTTCATTTTTTCAACTATATTGTTACCTCCCATTCATTCCCCCTCCCTCCCTTCCTTCTCCCTTTATACCCTCCTTCCTTTTCTCTCTTCCTCTCTCCCTTTCTTCCTCCATTCTAAATTAAAGAGATTAGAAAATAAGTCTTTCCCTATTTTCTACTCTAGCTCCCAAGTAAACCAAAGATATTTCAGCACCACCAATACATTTATGAATATTATATGTGAGGGAGCAGGAAGGAGAGGACTGGGGGGGGGGAATTGGAGTAGTAGAATGGAATGGTTATCACTGATAATAGTATGGAAACATTTATGGATTAAGTATTGATATCAAATACCCATGTGAACATAATCTAAAACAAACCACCTATACAGGGGTAGGTTATACATGTAGAAACCATTCAACTTAAACATCCACAACTTTCATTCACTCAATATTTACTGAATGCAAAGCACATGCTTTCTTAACTCTGAATTGAAAAGTGATTATGGACAACCATACACCTCGTTTGGAGAAGCTGTTTTCTCTAGATTATAACTTTATAAGAAGGCTGTAAGGACATGAGCTTTGGATCTAGTTTAGAGGTGAGAGGATCAGAAGGAAATGGGTAAAAACACAAATGGGTATAATTATTGGAAATCTATATGTGCAATAATTTCTATGAAAATCAAATGCCATGAAAGCATGGGAGAAGTCTTTTTAATTATGAATGTGTTTGTGTATTTGTGCACCTGAGTGTAGGTGCCACAAAGACAAAGGCCAGACAGGGTTGTCTGGAATTACAGGTGGTTATGAGCTGCCAGATACGGGTGCTGGACCTCAAACCCAAGTCATCTCTAAGAGCAACAATTACTCTTATGTACTAAGCTTTCTCTCCATCTCTGAGAAAGAAATTTAGAGGGGGAACAGGGAAGAGTGAGTGTGTGTGTGTGTGTGTGTGATAGGTAGATAGATAGATAGATAGATAGATAGATACACACACACAGAGAGAGAGAGAGAGAGAGAGAGAGAGAGAGAGAGAGAGAGAGAGAGAGACCTATGTTAGAATCTCTTTATTAGAATTACTGATAACATCTTCCAATCTTCCAGGTGTGGTAGTACATATTGTACCAACAGCACTAAGGAGGCAGGGTGGCATATTGTGAGTTTAAAGCAAACCTGAGCAAGATTTTGTCTCAAAAACAAAATCATGAGGGTGGTTTTCTGAGGAGAGCTGGATATTGGAAAGTGAGGTGGAGAAGGGGAAGAGGAGAGGGAGGTTAGTGTTAGGGAGGAGAGCCCGATTTGGGAAAGGGCCACATTTGGTGGAAGGATGACCAAAGGGAGTCAGGGAAATGAGTCGGGAGTGTTTAGTGGAATAGCAGAAGCCATGTGATGCAAGCCACAGAGACCAAAGTGAAGAAGCAGTTCAGGGACAAGGAGTATGATCTGTGGTGCTTGGTTTCCTCCAGGAGGGTGACAGTCATTGGAAATATTGGGCAAGGTCTTTTCCTAAAGTAGCCACTGGGCGGCAGTGGAAGCAGCAGCTGCTACTCCAGCTGTGTCCAGGAACAAGTCCAAACCTGCTTGTTGAAGCCTGGCAACTTAAGTCAGTGGAACCCCTCCAGTTAAGCCGGCTTGAAACAGTAGAGCAGGAAGCTGGCTCAGGCTGCATGATTTCTAATGTGACAGTTGTCCATGACTTGACTCTACACCAAGTCTCAAGACACCCTTCACTTCCTCTGAAGAGGCCAATGTTATCCCTGGGAACAGAATAATGTGAAGGAAAGTATTATAGACACACAGCATTTTAAGACTCATACCTACTGATCAATTCATATTCTGATGCCTATAGCTTGATATCACTATCCCCATTTCACTTGTGAGAAAGTTGTCACAAATACCTAGGGTTATACAATTAATAAACAGAATAAAGATTTGAATTCAAGCTGACTGGCCCCAAACACTTGGGCTTTTTATACCATATCCTAGGTGCCTAGGGTTATACAGTTAATAAGCAGAAAAAGGATTTGAATTCAAGCTTGCTGGCTTCAAACACTTGGGCCTTTTATACCTCATAGTAGTATTTAGTAGTCCAGGACTCAGGTTATTTGTGATTCAACCCTAAAACAAGGCAGAGTCTCCAGATCCACCCTCCACCCAGGTCCACTCTCCACCCCCTGATCCAGGATTGTAGCTCTTCCAAGAGATCTAGATCCTGGATTCTAGAGTCTCCTCTGCAGGCCTACCTCCTCCTCTCCCTTCCAGGATGTAGTTAGGTCACATTCTTAAGACTTGAGGATCAGGTTCTGAGTCTTCATTGCTTCCCAGCTTAAAGATTCTGCTCCAGCCTGCTCATCCTCCCAACAAGTACTGCATACCTTATCCACAGTATCCTCCAGACCCAATTTGCCTTGTATGCCAAAGACAGTGATATTTACAAAGTCCCAGTTGTCTCCAGAAGCCTCAAATTCACAGCTACTCATAACCGTTCTCTGACATTAGGCTTTTTAATAGTGGAAGCTTGCTCCGCATGCTTTCTTTATTGGATTAAGACAAAGTTCTCTTGGAGTGATTGAGAGAGACAAGGTGCTGTGTAGGCAGGGGTGGGATGTGTTAGGGAAGTTTATTGGCTAGCATCCACAGGGAGATATGAACTATTTCCTGGCCATCTGTTCTTACATGTGTCATAGGCATCTGAAAACATACATGCTGGAAAATGAACTTCTTTTCTCTCCCCAAACCTGCTTTCTTACAGCCCTTCCTGAGCCTGTTAACAAGAGTCCTCTCCTGGTCATCCAGGCAAGAAATCTGGAATCATTTTTTTTTTCTTTGACAGACTTAGTATGAGACTCATGATCTGGCCTTGAACTTGGAGCAATCCTCCTGCCTCATCCTCCTAACCTAAATACTGACATTATAGGCATGTACTTACTAATTTTAATCAGTCTTGGCTTGGTGCCACTCTCAACTTCTTCTTTTCCTCTCATACCCCACATGAGCAAACTTTTGTCACAGAATATGATGTCTTCTTGTTACCTTTCTCACCTTGGTCCACATGGCCATCATCTGCAAAAGCCTCTTCCTGTGCTACTAACCCTGCTGTCTAGTCTCAGAACAGAGTTGTTTGGAGAGTAAGTCAGACCATGACAGTTCTTGTTTCCAAACCTGCTGTAGCTTTCTTCCACTCAGTAAAGGCCTTTACACTGGCTCACCTTCAGGGTCTGCTCCCTCTCAACTGTTCTGATCTCATACTTTGTTTTCCTTCCTCAAAATACCTGCTCTTCAAGTCACTCCAATATTCAAAACAACAAAATTTTCTTCACTATCTTCTTTATTTTCTTTATAACAGCGATCATGTTCTCTATATTTTATTGATTTACTATTACCTCCACATTTTGGTAAACTCTGCTAAGCTGGAAGTTTTTAATCTATTTTGTTCACTCTTAGTGAACTACCAGGGCCCAAAACCAAAAGCTCCCAGATTAGAGCCAGTAGTCATTGATGAGTTTGGTCCATGGCAGGCTTATTTGGGTTCAAGTCGTGATTTTACCATGAATTATCAAAATACCCAAATTTTCCGTGCTTTAATTTTCTCATAAGTAAAGTAGGGACAGTAATAGAGCCTATTTGATAAAGAACCTGTGGTACCATCAGTAGGTATAAAGTCCTTAGAACAGTGCCTAGCACAGAATAAGGACTAGATAAACATTTGCAATAATTAAATACACACAGAGTTAAGATGATTATCAGTAGTTTACATTTTCAAAAGTCCTTCAGTGTGTTGACTTGCTGTTGTCCATGTAAAAATTCATTTCCCATGTTTCTATACCCATAAACTTATATGATCTTCCTGCAATTTAATTATCTCAGTGGCCTGCCTCTTTATCTGTAAACCTGAATGTCTCCTTGTGTACACAATCATTTTGAAGCTGTTAAACAGTAATCTCACTGGGTCCCAGTTTCCCAATCTGTGTGCTGAGTGGGTTGGACCAGATAACCTCCAAGGGTTTTTCTAGCTCTGACAATTTGTAGGGATGGGACAGGAGGAGAAAATAAGCTCCACCCTGAGTCCCACCCCCAAGAATATGCCCTCTGGCTGCCAAGAGGAAGAGTGACAGAGTCAGCTGAGCTCAGCTTCAAGGGCACTTGGTAGGAGTCTTGCCAAGGTTCCTAGGCAAGGGTGGTGGTAGTGCTCCTGGACCGGGAGCAGGCATGAAGTGGGGCTGCATCAGGGGAAATAAGAACACAGAACTAGAACCAAGGTGAGAGGAGAGAGGCCCCCATCACCAGGACAGAGCTGTGGTGGTGAGTTATATGACAATTTGAGCCTCGGTGTCTTCCCTTTAGGTGGTGCTGGTTAGCTTCCGCCCTCTTCATCTAGCCATGTTCTGCAGAACAGAGGAAGCTGCAGAACATCACTGACTGCCTACCTGAGCCTGAGCTCTGTCTGATGCCATTAGTCCCTGGGCTGGACTAAGGAAGCTGGGTAGGTAGGAGGTGCCTAAGGGTGTTGGATAGGGGCCGGGGTAAGGGAACTGGGTAGAGGCTGGGCTAAGGGACCTGGGTAGGGGCTGGGGTAAGGGAGCTGAATATGGGCTGGTCACACCTGGGTTGCAAATGGTGATCCTTCTAGCTCTCCTGGTGCTTTTCCTATTTTCTTGTAGGTTCATCAGGACTGGAAAACTAGAGAAATCAGATACTCACTTCTGTCCTTTCTACGTGTAAGGGGGCCATGACCAGTGCAGAATCCTTACTATTCACATCACTAGGTCCCAGCCCAAGTTCTGAAGATGGTGATTGTAGATTTAATGAGGAGTTCAAGTTCATCCTGTTGCCTGTGAGCTATGCAGTTGTCTTTGTGCTGGGCCTGGCCCTCAATGCCCCGACTCTCTGGCTGTTCCTCTTCCGCCTTCGACCCTGGGATGCAACAGCCACTTACATGTTCCACTTGGCATTGTCAGACACCTTGTATGTGCTGTCATTGCCCACCCTCGTCTACTACTATGCTGCCAGAAACCACTGGCCCTTTGGCACTGGCTTCTGCAAGTTTGTCCGCTTTCTCTTCTATTGGAACCTCTACTGCAGTGTCCTTTTCCTCACCTGTATCAGTGTGCACCGCTACATGGGCATCTGCCACCCACTGCGGGCAATACGCTGGGGCCGGCCTCGATTTGCAGGCCTTCTCTGTCTAACTGTTTGGTTAGTAGTAGCTGGCTGCCTTGTGCCCAATCTCTTCTTTGTGACGACCAATGCCAATGGAACCACCATCCTGTGCCATGACACTACTGTGCCAGAGGAGTTTGACCACTACGTATACTTCAGTTCGGCAGTCATGGTGCTGCTCTTTGGTTTGCCCTTCTTGATCACTCTGGTCTGCTATGGACTCATGGCCCGGCGACTGTATCGACCTTTGCCAGGAGCTGGACAGTCATCTTCTCGGCTCCGTTCTCTCCGCACCATTGCTGTGGTACTGACTGTCTTTGCTGTCTGCTTTGTGCCTTTCCACATCACCCGCACAATTTATTACTTGGCGAGGCTGTTGAAAGCTGACTGTCGGGTGCTGAACATTGTCAATGTGGTTTACAAAGTGACAAGACCCCTGGCCAGTGCTAATAGCTGTCTTGATCCAGTGCTCTATCTGTTCACTGGGGACAAGTATCGAAACCAGCTCCAGCAACTATGCAGAGGTAGCACACCCAAGCCCCGAACAACTGCCTCCTCCCTGGCATTGGTGACCGTACATGAGGAAAGCATCAGCAGGTGGGTGGACACCCACCACGACAGCATCTTCCCTGCTTATGAGGGAGATCGACTGTAAGCCTGGGCACTGGATATGAAAGGAAGGGAACTAACTGCAGGGCAGAAGGGAGGGAGCTTGTTAGTGACACTTGACAGGGTCTTCTTTATTAACCAAAGTTTGTAGTAGTTACTCCTCTGCCTCCACTTTTCCTTTTTCTATCCCTACGTGGGGCCACTGTTTCTAGAACATCAGTACTCTTTGCCCATTCTGCTTCCTCCAGGTCCTTCCACAGCATGCATTTCTCCAACCAGAGTAGATAATTCAACTAGAAGGGTAAAGAGCGGAGCGATCTCAATTGGCCTGTTGTATATAATAGAGCAAGCCAGAATCAGGAAGCTGGGGTGCTAGCACAGCACAGGTACCATACAAGCCACATGTAGCATCCACACCCACTTCCTGGCTCCCTCTCAAAGACAGGATAGTTCTACCATCCAGTGTGCTGAAATAGGGTACAAGGCCTGTGAGCCTGCCTTGTGGGGCTCCACATACCAGCTTGAAACCTGGTGTTGTTGAGCTGCTGAGCAGCCATGAAACAGAATATAACTCTTTAGTGCTGACCCTAAGGAGCCTCAGGAAGCAGGGTCCAGGTTGATAGCAGCCTTGGAAACAGGAATGAGATTATACCTACCTCCAGGACTGCCAAGAACACACTTGAGAGCTCCCACATGTTTAATGAGAGGAGGGGTGGACAGCTCTGACTGAGAAGGAAGAAAACCTCTAGAATCCATGGCTTCAAGTTCTAGTACTGATGGGCAAAGCAGGTTTGTGCAGGATAGGGTGGTGACAGGAGTAGACGCCCAAACCTGGCTCTTCACTGCTCTGTCCCCCTTTTTAGCTCTAGTTAGACACCAGATAAACCTGTCACCAGCTCGTTTTTAATCAAGGGTGGAGCACTCAGTTTCCACCTGTTCAGCCCTCTTGCCACAGCACTTCTGGATCTGGAGGATCTGCTGGGTGTGTGGACCTGAGGAACCCTGAGCATGAGAAGGAAGAGTTTCTGGGCAGGCATTCATGAGAAGGGTGATCTCTCTTCGGCATCTTTTCCTGTGAAATCACCTGATAGCCTATTGGTCTTCTGAGTCAGACCTCAGCCTCTGCTGCCCTCTGATCTCTTACTCATCTACGCATACCAAATTCTTATGGCTTCAAGTGTTGTCTCTGCCTGGAGAGTGGGGGAGGGAGGTACTAGGCTACAGAGTAAAACAACTTAATCACAATGTCTCTGTGCCCTCCCTTTTGTTCTTTAAATAGATCTCTCTCCCTTGAAGCACAGGAGTTTTTCTATTAGGAGTAAATGAAGTGGCCTTTTTGATTCTTACCAGGTTCCCACTCTTAGGAGCACAGTCTCCTTGCCTGTCACCTCTTCTACTCATTGCCCCACATGGTAACACTATTCTCTTCATCACAACTCATTCAGGCTCCTCCAACATCAGGCCCCGTAACTCCAAGCTGCTTAGTCAAGATTAACTTCCTGGACTTCATAGTCTGTTATATTATCCTCCCATCTCTCTCCAAGAGCTCACTGTGCTGTGTACCTCTGTTGAGCTTACAACTAGCTACAGAGACCTGGATGGCCTTGAACTATTGAGATCCACCTGCTTATTTTGGGCTTCCCTGTTGTTGGGATTAAAGACATATGCCACCAGGCTGATTAAATACCTCAATGTCTCCACGCTTCATTCAGATCTGTGTAGATGTCCTACTTTGTCTTTATCACTTTGTTCCCTGTGTTGCCTTAATGAGGGGCCTTGTTCCTTTATTTCTTTGTCTTCATCTTTGTCAGTTACTTTCATCACTGATTTTATACCATCATTAAAAAAGATGTAACCTGCCTATCTAATCTTGCTACCATTCTGTTAGTGTCTCATAGTTTCACTATTGCTATAAAACCCACTCACAGGATCCCTCTGAACTCACTCAATCCGAGTTCCTCTCATTCTCCTGCACTTAGAACACAAATTATGTCTTTGGCAAGAACTTTAGTATTTTTTTCTCCTCTTACTCTTCTTTTACCTCTCTACTTCACTCTCTACTGCATGTCTTTTTATAAGTATTTTAAATATAAAAATAACATTTAAAATAGTCTCACTGTGACAACACTGAAGGAAACGTGGAGAGAAAATAATATTCACCCATTTCAACCCCAAATTTCTGTTTTCCATACTCTAAATTTTCTTGGTTTGAATTCATGTATTATAGAACTATAGCCATAGTGTATGCATCTTTTCTAAGTCTGTTTTTAGGGTATTTAGGGTATGGTAATGTATGCCTACAGTCCCAAGAGTTGGTAATAGACGAAAGAAGGTTATAAGCTGGAAGTTAGCCCAGGCTACATAGTGAGACCTTGTGTCAAAACAAACAAATAAACATTATCCTCTCTTATTGTAAACTTTCTCCAGGTTGATGCAATCTTTCACATTTTTTTATTTTAATAGTTACATAAAAAATTACTCCCATTGGTAGATTATATCTCAATAGGCTATTCCCTTATTATTGAACTTAGGTAGCTCAGTTTTCTGTGCTTTGAATATCTTCCTGTTTGTGACTTCTATCTTTTTGCAATTCTAGCTCTAGTATAAGTTCTCAAGAGTGAGATTACCAGACCAAAGAGCAAGAATGTTTTTATGGATTGTGATTTTTCACAATGACTGCATACATTTTTACTGTCACAATGATATATGGCTATCCTAGTTCCATTGCTGTCCAGCATCAGACTTTATAGGAAATCTTTTGGGAAGATAAACATTCAATTTGTTAATTTCACTTCTTTGCTTACTTATGGCATTGAACACTTTCTCCCATGTTTCCTATTTATATTATTCTACAATTACTATCTTAGTGGTGCTCTTCTATAGGAATATTATACTTATTTAATATGTATATTATCATTGGTTATATTTAACTAATATAACCCACTTATAGTAATACTTCGTTCCCTTATTTCATTCCCTAGATTTAGAATCACTTTTCTTCTGCTTTTCATTGATTACTTCCTCTCTCTCATTTGCTGCCATCTTTTTGTCTAATTCTCGACATGTAGAATTATTTAATTCTCTATTGATTACCAGATTGTTTATTTTCTCTTGGATAGAACAAATAGCAGGTAAGTAAAAGTCAATTGACTTCTAGTCCTTAAGGACCTTGGAGATAATACAGAGCTTGGATTCTCCTTCGTTTTCCAGCTGAAGAAACCATCCCAGTGAAATGCTATGCTTGTGACTTTCTACATAGTGGCAGGTAGAAACTAGACCCTGGACTGCTTTCCCATAACTCCTTTCATTCTACCATGCCAACTGGTGCTAGGCCAGACCTTTGACTCTCTAAACCCAACTGGCTGCTGGATAGGTTCACTTAGATCTTCCACTGTTGTTCCTAACCCATAATTTAACAAATGAAACTGCCTGAACCAGTTCTCCTACTCATCTTGCTCATTTCTATTCATGGCACCATTCTTAAACTTCCTAGGCTCTAACACTACTGGGAAGCTCTATTCTTCCCCTATCTCACAAAGTTCTGACATTGCTCTCTTTGCCAGTCCTACTTGGCCTTCTTCTATTGTCCCTATGCTACCATTCTAATTCTGCTTCTTTTTACCTTCTCCCTGACTCAGTGTCAGGTTTCAGTTTCATCCTTACCTCCAGCCACTTTCCACACAAATGCATATTGTTAGATCAGTCTAACAGTGTTCTCAAAGATTCACTCTTGGACTGGAGAGATGGCTCAGAGGTTAAGAGGTCCTGAGTTCAATTCCCAGCAACCACATGGTGGCTCACAACCATCTATGAGATCTGATGCTCTCTTCTTAGTATATTTATATAATAAATAAATAAATAAATAAATATTTTTTAAAAAGTGAGAGCAGCCCCAAATTTTAAAAAAAGTTTCATTCTCTTAGAAATCTTTTATGATATTTTTATTGTCTATAAGTCAAAATACTTTAGATAGAAATTCAAGAAATATTTCTATTATTCCTCAATACAAATTTCTTTTTTCTAGGTTTTTGGGTTTGTTTAGTGTGTGTGTGTGTGTGTGTGTGTGTGTGTGTGTGTGTGTGTGTGTGTGTGTGTGTGTGTGCGCGTGCGCCTGGGGGCAGGGGGCTCTTGGTACAGAGCCTAAGGTCTTGTCCTTGTACCAATGAGCTACATTTCTAGACTTCTCTAGGTAAATCAGTCTCTTTCTTCTCTCTCCAGATAATACTTGCACTTTATTACCTCTGTTCTCTCTTCCTGCCTGGCCTCTATACTCAAATACCCCCTCACCCCCAGCTGTCTTTTTCTTACCTATTTTCCAGGCACCAGGCTTAGGTCTCACATATTTTCTGGTACTTTCTCTGTCAATTCTTACCAACAGTGACCTCCCTGATTTTTTTCCTGTAACTGATGTCCACATCAGTAAGTTGGCACTTTTAACATTTCTTGTTATGGACACTAATTTAAATTATCAGTTAATTATTCATGCATGTGTGCCTTGTGTACCTTGCCTGTAAACCTCTTGAGTTAATGTAATTTAGATAAAAGGACACAGGATTGAAGGTCTGAACACCCAAGTTTGGCCTTGAATCTGAAAAGGGGCTCAGGTGTGTCACCTTGAATGAGTCATCCATATTCTTTGAGTCATAATTTCATCATCTATGAAATGAAGATCATAATCTCAGCTTCATGTAATTCTTCAGGTTACAGTGAGGCTTTGCAAAGCTAGAGTGCTAAACAAATATAAATAGCTGTCATCATATCTTTTATTTGTTTAATAAATGGTGCTTAATAAATATGTAATGTATGATCATGTTAGCAATTCAGTTGGTTGTTTATATTCTTGGATATCGTCCACTTTAAGATGCTTACATGAATCTCAAGGAATTAAAGAGCTAAAGGGATATTAGGAACATCTGGGCTGAGGCAAGCATTTAAAAAATGTTTTGAGAGGGAGCAGCCCTAACCAGAGTCTTTCATATTTTGCTGTGTAGGTTACTTGACCTGTGTATAAAGCTAACGTGGATGAGAGGAAGCTAGCTGCTCTAGCTGAACTTCCACTCTCCCCACAGTTTTGTATTTCCTCCATCCTATAATTTATAGCTAACTCGGCCAAGTTAGTTGATGTCTTCAAGCTTCAGTTTTCTCATTACTAAATTGGGACAGGCAGAGCTATTTGACATCATCTGATGAAGAGTCTATGGAGCAATGAATGAAGAAGCATCTTTTACAGTTCCTATAGGTGGGAATCCCTTTTCAGTAGTTTTAAACTTTAATAAAACCGGATGAGCAGCCCAAATTGTGGGGCTGCCTAGAATTGATAATTAAGATCATGACAAAAATGAAGCCTTGTGAGAGGCAGGAGGCTAAAAACTGATCAATGAAGGATGACATTGGTGATGAATTGGAAGGAAACAAGTCAAGCTTCTGGCATCAAGGGAAAGGGGAGCTTTAAAAGGATAGACCAGTTTTTTAAACATTTGAATTTAAAAAAATACTAAGAAAATAGCTGCATCAAGTACCAAGAGAATTTAGGAAGTATGAGACGCCAGTTAAAACAAAAACACTTCATGTCCTGCCAGTTTGGATTTATGCTCTCCAAACATTAGCCAGTGACATTGATCAAAGAGACCATTCATAAATAAATTTTCCTTTAAAACCTTAGTTGGAGTTTATGTGTACCCCAATTTTGTGTGTGTGTGTGTGTGTGTGTGTGTGTGTGTGTGTGAGAGAGAGAGAGAGAGAGAGAGAGAGAGAGAGAACAATACACACTCCATTGAGACAGCTCTGGAAGAACAATACACACTCCATTGAGACAGCTCTTCAGACAGAGAGAGAGAGAGAGAGAGAGAGAGAGAACAATACACTCTATTGAGACACCTCTGGAAGAACAATACACACTCCATTGAGACAGCTCTTCAGCTCCAAATCTGTTTGTTTGTTTGTTTGTTTGTTTTTTGAGGTAGGATCTCACTATGTAGCCTTGGCTATCTGGGAACTGGTTACATACATAGCCTGAGCTTAGACTTCTTCGTCCTTCTGAATGCTGGGGTTAAAGGCATGAGGTACTACATTTGGCCTTAAATAAAATTACCTGATAAAGATCTGTCTGCATGCTTTTTATATTTCACTGTGAGTTTCTAAGTTTCTTACTTCTTTACACAGTCTTCAGAAGAACCCACAGCATAACCTGTATGGCTGATATTTTCAACATGTGCTGACATGTAGATTGTCACCAAAAGAATGTTTTTCTTTTCTTTTTAAAATGGTATTTAAGTGCAACTAAAGAGTTAGTCTAAGAGGGTCCTTGGTGTGTTTGGTTGTCAGAGACAATGGATTTGGATTACAAAGTGGGACAAAGACAAATGATTCATCTTTAAGCTAAAGTGTAGATTATTAAAAGATACCAACTCTCTGAGAGAAAGAAGATGAAGTACTTATTGGTGCAGGCTGATTATCACCATCAATTCTGTGCTACACTTTGGGGCCCTAATCATGTTTTGGATCTGCTTAAGAGAAGGAAAAAATACAATGTGTTAGGAAAACTCAGAAGAAAAACTAACCAATACACAAGGACGATGGCTTCTGCTCAAATTGTGTTACTCTCAGTGATATTCAGCTTAGAGTTCATTGTAACTCTCATTCTTTTTACTACACAATAGCCTTCTACCTCCAATATCAATAAAAAAATCAACCACTCTGAACCTGGGGATATTTATTTCCGGAGAGTAGTCATTGTTTTGATCTCTGACAACTTAAGTTATTATGGTTTGATATTTTAAAAGTTTTGTCTTTATCCAATTTTCATTGAGGGACCTATAGGTTGTTTCCAGTTTCTGGTTATTATGAATAAAGCTGCTATGAACATAGTTGAGCAAGTGTCTTTGTGGTATAGTGGAACATTTTTTGGGACATATGCCCAGCCATGGTATAGCTGGGTCTTAAGTTAGATTGATTCCTAGTTTTCTGAGAAACCATCATATTGATTTCTATAGTAGGTGTGTATAGGTTTGCACTCTCACCAGCAATGGAGGAGTGTTCCCCTTGTTCCACATGCTCACCATGCTGTTGAGTTTTTTATTTTAGCCATTCTGATTGGTGTAAGATGGAATTTCCCTGATGGCTAAGGATTCTGAACATTTCTTTGTTTTTTAACCATTTGAGATTCCTCTGTTGAAAATTCTGTTTAGATCTGGATTATTTGGTTTGTTGATGACGCACATACACACACACACACACACACACACACATACACATACACACCTCTGTCAAATGTAGAATTGGTAAAGATCTTTTCCCATTCTGTGGGCTGCCACTTTGAATGATAGTCTCCTTTGCCTTACAGAAGCTTTTCAGTTTCATGAGGTCCCATTTATTAATTGTTGATCTTAGTGTCTGTGCTATTGGTGTTCTGCTTAGGAAGTTGTCTCCTGTCCCAATGTATTCAAGGCTATTCCCCACTTTCTCTTCTATCAGGTTCAGTGTATCTGGCTTTTTGTTGAGATCTTTTGATCCACTTGGACTCGAGTTTTGTCTAGGGTGATATGGATCTAGTTCTACATACTGCCATCCAGTTAGATCAGCACCACTTGATGAAGATGCTTTTTTCCCCATTGTATATTTCTGAACATCAGGGATCCTGCAGGAGTCTCATCTAGGTCCTCTGCATATATGTTATGGCTGAGTAGCTTGGTGCTTTTGTGGGAATCATAACAGGGGGACTAGGGCTGTCCCTGACTCTTTTGCCTACTTGTGGGACCCTTTTCCTCCTCCTGGGTTGCCTTGTCCAGCTTTGATGTGATCATATGAGTCTGCTATGATATGTTTGGGATGTCTGTCTCTGGGAGGCCTGCTCTTTCCTGAGAGGTGGAGGAAGTGGATCTGGGGAAGAAGGAAGATGGGGAAATAGACTGGGGAAGGGGAGGGAGAGGAAACTGTGGTTAGGATATCATATATGAGAGAATTTAAACATTAAAATAAAAAGAGCACTGGATTTGATGGTCAGAACAGGAATTAATACAATGATTTATTTTTGTTTGACTTGTTCTTCGTTTTACTAAAGAATAAAATGATTCCAGAAACAAAATTTTGTCTTTATCGTTTTCTCTAATGAAGCTTCCCAAAGAACATTTTCCAAGACAGTAAGAGTTGCTACTATATTTTTAAGGGTATAGGTTAAATACTTGTCTACATGTTTCTTCACTGCCAGATTTACTAAGAATTATAAACATCATAATGCACATTGTTGTGAATTCCAATGGAGAGGGGAATATATATATATATATATATATATATATATATATATATATATATATATATATATATATTAATTATTCATATGTATGACTGAGCTATGACAAACGTTGTGGACTTGTACTGTCTGCCTAAAGAAAGGTAAGGACAGAGGGTCTAAGGAATGAAGTTCAGTGGTCTTAAGTGAGTTAGAGCAAATTCCACAGTAAGTATGACTTACTGTTCCTAACCCTTCAAAAAGAACCTTCCCCCTACTTCCTGGATATGATGGCCATTCCCTTCTCCCATGGTCTCTGGCCTGTATAACTGGCTCGGTTTTATCAGGAATTTGGGACTCTTGCACTCTTCTTCCCTTTGGGGTCAGTTTAAATTGGCTTCTTTTTTTGTTTTGTTTTAACCACAACTAATTTACTGATGGATCGAGGAATACAATTTTAATGGGACAATAAGGCACAACTGTGGATAAAAACAGTTTGCTACACAGCCAAGGGGGACATAATCTTAGAAATTTTAAATATTTAAACCAAGAAGCTTCTGAAGTATTTCTCAAACAAATCAGTATCTGACAATTATTCCCTTTATACGATTCTTTTATCACATCATTTAAACACAAAGTCTGACAGATATTTCATAAAGAATCCCAAGTTCATGTAGACCCCAGCCATCTATCCCAGCCACTCCCCTGCTCCTCACCTTTTCAATGATTTCGTTTGTTTGTTTGTTTGGGTTAATAGCAATTTATTTCCTAAAGAATTCTTTTACCCATCTTGGATAGCCTTCAAAGCAACGAAGCAAGCAAGCAACATGAGAGAAAGCCAGCCAAGAGCAGAGTCACAGGAACATAGGGCAGAAGCAGCCTGATTCTGTGAAATCTAATTCAAGCTGACATTGGCAGAGAAGTTGAGCTGGGTCACTTGAAGACCTCTAATGTCACCTCAGTTGGTGCCACCAGTCCCAGGCCCCATGCTTCTAAGGAATCTTCATAGTAAACACATAGTAAAGCTAGGAAGATCATGTCATTCAGAAGCTCATGAGACAATACATTCAATGCCTGGACCAGGATTATGAACTGACTACACATCTTCCAGCATTAAAATTTGCCAAGTATAAAATTCATTCGGAGTTTTGTGCAAACCTTTAAGACACTGAGGACAGTCTAATTCTGTAGGACTGAGATAAGTCAGGCACTTCTGTAACACTAGTCTTTCTGTTTGGAAATGTGAAGAATCTTCCAGTGTACAGAATACTGAAGCATAAGCCATGTGGTAGAGCAAATGTGGGCAGCTCTCCAGGGTGCCTCGCCTTGTTCAGAAAACTACAAGAAGGCCCTCTACCATATTATCAGAATAGCCACATGGGTGGTGACAATGTCCCAAACAGAAGCAAACTGGCAGACTATTTTCTGGATGTCAACACTGTACTCAGAAAAGCCACATAAATATGTTTGAAAATAAAAAGTTAAAGGTAGAGAGACCTGGGAAGCCACCTAGGAGACATGGCTCTACAAGCCTCACCATGACCACCTTTTAAGAACATGTCTGCTCATAAGCCCTGTGACAACAGAGCAATACAGGGGACCTGCTTGCTGAAAAGTTCCCAGATAGGCAATGTCCCAGAGACACATCAGAAGGTAGATGTAAATCACCAGACCACTAACTATCCCGCTACGTCAGAAACAGGCTTAACAGCAGAGCCCAGAGTCAAGTAGAATACAGGGAATCTCAATGACAGGAGGGCGGCTGAGAGACTGAACGGGGAGAAGGTTGGATGAGAGAGGAAGGAAGTAACAGACACAAGGACACAGAACATAGGAACGTGATTGAGGCTCAACAAAGGGAAGGCAGCATGGGTATGGTCCCCATCCAGTGGGAGCTTTGCTGGCTGGTCCTTGACATGAGTCCCTTTTTTTATTCCTCAGACAGGATTGATACATGGCACTCAGCACAAAACAGGGGAAGATGGTACTTACAAATAAAGATCTGGTGGGTAGATACTGAACAGAAACAGACAGAGGGTACCATTCTGCAATGCCCTGTTTATACACCGAAGGCAAGTTTGTATGGACAGGAGAGACTTCAGGTTGTCATGTAAGAGCTGTAGTATTCTGGGAAAGGGGATGGCAGGATGGGGTGGGGATGGAGGACAGAAGGAAGGTTCAGTTCTTCAGTACTAGAAAGCGAGAATAATTTGGTCTCTGTCCTTTAGTGAAGAAATCGGATGCTCATCTTCTGTTCTACATCCACCTTCTCCAAAACCTTCACAAATTCTGTAAAAGATATGGCAGTGTCTCCATCTTGTAAAAGATATGGCACTGTCTCCATCTTGGTCAGCCTCCTGGATGGTCCTGTCTGCAATACTGCCCAGATGCTCATCTGAGATGTTCTCTCCAACCATCATTCGCAGAACCTGTAACAGTTCATCACGGGAAATCTTTTCATCTTTATCCAAATTATTAGTTTGAAAACAAAGTGCAGTTTGTTGCTCTGGCTGTTGAGTGGTTCTGGTCCATTCATATCTTTGCTCTTTTTGTTATCCTCAATGAATGAGTCAAAAATGAGCCAAAGTTCTCATGAATCCTCAGAAGTTACCTGATCTCCCTCTGAGAAGAAGGCATTGGTGATCCGGTCCCCCAGTGGATTGGTGGCAAGTTCTGGAATCCTCTGGAAATCTTCCCGGCTAAGAGTTCCATTCTCCCCTTAGTCCAGGCTGGTGAAGCGGCTGCACAGGCATGTGATCTGACTGTGGGAAAAACCAGTCTTCTTCTTGATCACCTCAAGCTCTTCATCCTGCAGTAATGTGGAGGCCCAAGATCCCATCACCCTGACGGGAGCTTCTCTGGGAGCTGCAGCACCAGAAGCAGCAGCGGCAAGAGGGAAGGAGGGAGGGAGGGAAGGGCCTAAATTGGCTTCTTTATTAGACTCCAGATAGGTAACTGATTAGCTGCAAGGTGTGATTCCAGGGGAGCTCTAACCTTTTGAAGATAAGTCCAGACTTTTATTGTTGCTTTTGTTTGTTTGAGAAAGAATCTCTCTGTATAAGAGTCCTGGCTGTCCTGGAACTTACTTTGTGGATCAGGTTGGACTTGAACTCACAGAGAGATCTGCCTTCCTCTACCTCCTAAGTGCTGGGATTAAAGGTGTATGCCACCACTTCCTGGCTCTTTCTTTTTCTCCCCAGCAAGCATGATAAAAGCTTATGGAAAACTTTGCCACTATGGTAAAGGTTAACAACTGAACACTCATTTATACCTGCTGTCAGAGGCAAAGTCAGTCCTTTGAATCTTGAATGCTTCCCAAAATTATTTTGCAAAAATGCCAATAATTATGGGAAAGATGCTAGGAGAAGGAATACCTGTTCAGTGTTTTTCTCTAAAATTATTTTGTGTAATTGTTTTGTTACTTTTCTGTTGTTGTGATAAGACACATTGTTCAATGCAACTTATAAAGCATATGGTTTCAGAGTGTTAGAGTTCATGATGGCAGAGTAAGGACATGGTGGCAGGCAGCTGTGGCAGCAGGTGAGAGCTCACATCTCACAAACAGGAGGTAGACAGTGTACACTGGGAATGGCAGGAGGCTTTTGAAGCCTGGCACTGTGACACACCCCCTCCAACCAGACCACACCTCCTAATACTTCTCAAACAGTTCCACTAAATATTCAAACATATGGACTTATGGAGGGCATTCTCATTCAAACCATCATGGTAATAAAGTCCAAAAAGCATAAAAAATTGCTTATCAAAAAAGACTACTATTCCTAAATAGATACATCTACGGATTTAGTATATACATGTTTTAATTAGTTATTTCTCCTTTTACTTTTTAAGTTGGAATAAACTTAATTTTTCCCCTCTTAAACTCCTGTCTTTGAAATTGAGGTGCTAAGTCTAGTGGACACTTGACGATATGGAAGAAGTGAAGGTTCTCCTAGAGATTATTGTCACACATATTATTTGTCATCCTTCTATTATTTCTAGTCACCTTTGCAACGTTTATTCATTAAGTAAATAAATAATCATATTATTTTATAACAAAACATCATTAACAATATTGTTAATAATACTGATAAAGTATAAAAATTTGATATTATTTAGAATATATTACAAATTCACTATACTGTATATTATGTTTTGGATTATAATTCAGTGCTATATTATTTATCTTGTGGTTCACATTGCATAGGTTTTACCATTGGGGGACTTTTCACTTTGCTTTGGTCCCTTTGATGTGTTATTACTCTTCTGTATTTATTTGTGTGTAGTGGAAATGAAATATACTCCTATTGATGCTTGGAAACTCCTCTACCACTGAGGTATATCCTCCAGCCCTCATTTCACTTTTTGTTTTGAGACAGGGTCTCATTAAATTGCCCAGGCTGATCTCGAATTTACTCTGTAGTTCTGAAAAGCCTTGAACTTTTATTTCCCTGACTCAGAGTCAAGTACTTATTAATGCTGAGCCACTCATTATTCCTTTCACCTTTTTAAAAAATGAAGCAAATTTGAAGTTTATTCATAAAATATTTACCAATTTATTCATTTACTTATTCATATTTTTAGAAAGGGTATTGGCATATACCAAAAATATTGTGCAAGACAAGGACGAAAATGGGTGCAGATGAGACAAAAAGATACAAGGGAATTGGGGGATAACATGCATATATGCCAATATGAAGGCCAAGGTTTAAACTTCTATCCATTTGTTCTTTTACTCTTCTAAGGAACCATGGTGTTAAATACAGATAGCCTTGATTCCATCTTGTGACCTTGATGCTTTTCTGGAAAATTCAATTTTTATTATTACTTCCAACAGAAACAGGTGAGAACCCTTCAAAACCAATTATCTGTGGATTTAATTACATTTTGATCACTCCTTATGAAGTTTTTAAAAATAGGATGTTTTTCATTTATATTTCAAATGTTATTGCCTTTCCTGGTTTCCCTTCCAGAACCCCCATCCCGTTTCCCTTCCCCTGCCCCTATGAGGGTGCTCCCTCACCCCCTCCCTCCTGCCTCCCTGCCCTGGCTTTCCTCTACGCTGGGGCATCAAGCCTTCACAGGACCAAGGACTTTTCCTCCCATTGATGCCTGATTAGGCCATCCTCTGCTACATATGCAGCTGGAGCCATGGGTCTCTTTGGTTGGTGTTTTAGTTCCTGGGAGTTCCGGGGGGTCTGGTTGGTTAATATTGTTGTTCTTCCTGTGGGGTTGCAAACCCCTTAGTGTACTCTGTAAACCTACTTTTACGAAACTTTCCTCCCATTCTGAGAGGATCCAAAACAAATCTGCCATTTCATATTACTAGCTGTATTCTCTGTCATATTGAGGAGTTTGAACCTCTCATCCTGTAATTCAGCATCATATTAGAGAAACTTTAAATGTCCCATGAAGTTTTAATGGGTATTGTTTGAAATAAGGTTTCTGTCTCCAGATAAGCTTTGGGATGCTGAATACTCCCCTTTGGAAATCACAATGTCCAGACTTGCTCTTCCAACCCCACCTGCCCCCATGACCTGTCTGAAGACTGAGTGCCCTGTACCTGCCCTCTGGATTCCAGTTCTGATGGATGCAATATTCCAGATGCAATAGTGCAGTTCTCAACCTTCATCAGAGATACTTGTTTTTGCAGTAGATGGCAATTAACACAGAGACCCACAACTGTTCAACTGTGTAGCAATTCAAGTGCTGCACTGTGGAATGCTTCGTTCTAAATGGGCCTTGCATATCCAGCCCCATCATCTTCTAAGGCGAAGAGATCTTTATGGAAGGGGAGTCAGAAAGATTACAAGAGCCAGAGGGGGTGGATTACTACAGGGAATTAATGTCTTTGTACACAGTAGGGGAGCCATACCAATGAACTTACAACAGTTCTGACAGCATGCATTAAGACCCCGCCCCCACAAGCCAACAGAATCCCAGCACGAAGTCCCACCTCCAGCAGTGGAGCTGTTGGTAACTGACAGGTGTCAAGAAAAGAAGAGTTAGCTTTCCTTAAGGGCATAGTGCCTGGCAGGTCTAATATTGCCAACGGATGGCCACATACTCAAAAATATTTAAGAAGTGCTTGGGTCTTGATGAGGACACAGAGTTGAGTAGATATGGAATGGAGGAGTGGATCTTGGAAGAGATCGGGGAAAGGATGAATATGATCAAAACACAACGTATGAAATTCTCAAAAATTAATAAAATCTTTTAAAGCACAATTACAGTGTCTATTAATGTTTAGTTTACTTTAAAACAAAAGCTTAAAAACACTAAACAGACTTCAGCAAGTACATCTATCTATTCTAGTGCCTCCCACACGCATCTTAAATATTATCTTCTATGTAATAATTAGTAGCATCTAAGAACATTGGTGGCATCCAGAGCATAAGTTAGGATATTTTGGTAAGGCCATGGTAGAAACAAGAAATGATTTTAGAGGGTGACTAATCAGATTTAAGATTCAGCAAGGTAAGTTTGATGGAAGAGTTGATTAAAGCAGATTTTACTAGAAAGCATAGCAATCATCTATGAATTTTGGTAAGGTCTTCGACTGGATTATGACAGTGGGGAAGAGGAGGGACTTATTGGATTAACAAAAGGGAGTAAAATTGATATGACTTGGGGTACAATAGAATACGAAGGAAGGAGATGATTTGCCTGGGGAAGGGCATGATGAGTGAAAGGTGTTTATTGGATGTGGTGGTTAGACTAGGTCTAGCCCCTATACATTCATGAGTGTGAGTTCTTGGCCCATAGGGAGTGGCACTATTAGGAGGTGTAGCCTTGTTGGAGTAGGTGTGGCCTTTTTGGAAGAAGTGTGTCACTCTAGAGTCGGACTTTGAAGCCTCATATATGTTCAAGCTCCACCCAGTGTGGAACAGTTTCCTTGTGCTGCCTGCTGATCAAGATGTAGAACTCTCAGCTCCTTCTCCAACACCATACTTGCCTTCACTCTGCCATGTTTCCCACCATGACAATAATGGACTAAAACTCTGAAACTGTAAGCCAGGCCCAATTAAATGTTAGCTTTTATAAGAGTTGCCTTAGTCACAGTGTCTCTTCACAGAAATAATACCCTAATTAAGACATCAGTGAATGGTAAATTGGATACATTTGGCTATTGCTTATGAGGGAAGTTTGCATTACAAATAAACCCAAAATTATGTAAAATAAGAGAAGGCCTTACAGTTAAGGGTCAAGCAAAAGCAAAGAGAAAAGTAATCTGAATGGGCCTTTAATTTGGGGTTAGCTGGTATATTTTTAAAAATGTCTTACTCTTATTTTCATTTATGTATCTGTGCATAGATTTGTTCATGAGAGTGAAGTGCCTGAGAAGGAAGGCTAGAAAGCATTGCGTTCCCTGGAGCTGGAGATAAAGATGGTTAGATTTGCCTAATATGGGTACTGGGAACGAAACTTGAGTCCTCTCCTTGAGCAGTATGTATTCTTAACCACTGAGCGATCTCTCCATCCCCTTAAAATGTCTCTTTTTGGTTCCTTTCTGAAGTGAAAAACATCTGTTTTTATTTTCTCCTTTAAATTTCTCAAAATGCAGGAGCTGGAGATGTAGCTCAATTGGTAGTGTGGCATACAGATATTCTATTTACTGAGCTTGTTCTAGGCCCTGGGTTCCATTCCCAGAACCACATAAATCAGCCATGCTGGCACATTCATGAGATTCCAGCACACAGGAGGCAGAGACAAGAGGGTCAGAAGTTCAAGGTCATCCTCTGGTACATAGCAAGTTTGAAGCCAGCCTGGGCTACTTGAGATACCATCTCAAACAAAAACAAGAAAAAAAGTATCAGAGTACACTTTTCAGAAAAAAAAAAAAAAAAAACCTATAGAATTTAGTAAGGGTTAACTAGAAAACAATCACCAAAAAGAAAATGTATGTGAAATGCTTATGCCAACTGAGAACTCATCTCAAGTAAGTTACGTCTTATCTGTTCAAAAGCATGATTGGCAGTGGTGTGGAAGTAAGCCTTTGTATTTGAGGACAGAAGATAATTTTTTAAAAATTATGTATGAATAGTTGTAGCAGCACTATTCATAGAAGCTAAAAGATGGGGAAAAAAAAAACCTCAATGTCCTTCCACTAGTGATGGGATAGATAATATGCAATTTATCCACAATAGGTTGTTATTTGGTCAGAAAGAATGGAGCACTGTTCCATACTATAATATGGAGGAACCTTGAAAACATGCTGAAAGAAAGAAGCTAATATTGTTCCATTTACATGCAGTGTTCGGGCTGGCAAAGCCTTGGAGACGGAAGGTGAATCAGCGGTTGCCAGGTGCTGAGGGAGTGGGCAGCAGCTGCTGATGTGTATTGGGTTTCTAGAAGTGCTTGAAAGAACTCCAAAAGTAGCTTGTGGTGGCCACTCTACAGCTCTCTGACTAACTCTGTCAACTTTTGCACTTCCATTGGCTAAATTTATGTCATGCAAAGTACATATTAATTTAATCTTTTATTAAAATTTTTAAAAATTGAATTGGATGTTAAAAAATCTCAAGTTCAGAAAGTGTGTGGGACAAGAGGGGTCTCAGGATGTCCCCTCTGAGGAATGTCTGGGTGGGGACCCTCAAGGACAACTCCTGTGGGGGTGCAGTCAGGGGCAGCATTATGGCCACGAAGGAGCTCTTAATGTCCCTTCCTTGACCACACACATAACCTCCTTCATCTTCCTTTCTTTCCCCCTTTCCCAGAACTCCAGTTCTAGGCAACGCAGTCTCCTCTTGAAAGCAGGTGCTGCCCTGCTCTAGGGTGCACAGTCATGTTGATCACAAGAACATCAGCTTCTGGGTGTCGGAGCAGCCATACTGGGCCTTGTGCTGCTCGAACAGCTTGTACAGGGCATCCATGTAGAGTGCATGGTATTTGTCCACTATCTCTGGGCTTGGGTTTTTAACCTGGGGCATTGGCAAAGGCTCCCCAACTGTTGAAAGAGATGAAAAATGAGAAGAGTCAAAGTGCCAGATACTCTGGCCACTCCAATCAGCTCTCAGCTTCTCCCACTCCGCTGCCCTCTTCTTTGGTGGAGGAGGAGTAAGATGCAGTTAGATGGATGGAGGAAGAGCTTAGATGGACCTGAGTCTGAGAGCAGCACTCACCTACAGTGACGATGGGTCTGTGGTATGGTAGGAGTCCTTTGCGGTCCTGATAGAAGCCTTGTCCATAGAAGATACAAAAATAGAAACCAAAGATCCGGCGAAAGAGGCTTTGGAACTTGAACATCCAGCTATCCTCATGGAACAGTACCTGGTCATATACCTCTGTTTCTCCAAATGTGAAGGTAGGGACCAGATGAGCCCTGTAGGAAAATGCTCATTTCTCAGACTCAGGCTATTGTGGGACTCATGCTGGAAGAACTTTAGTTCAAGGCTAGGCACTCTTCCATTAAGATACAACATTAAAGGCCTAAAACATTCTTTTACTACTTTAAACATGGTTCCTATTTGGCGTGTCTTGTCTTGAAAATTTCTGGGCCAATGAGGCCTACCCTGGATTACAAGGGCAAATTAAAGCGATATGGACAGGAAGGAAGAGCCAGGAAGAGACACTCAGATCCACATGGTGAAAGCTTCCAGGTGGTTTCAAGGAGGAAACATCTAACTTTCTGCTAGAGAAACAAGACGTCAGTAATGTGTATAAATATACACATAGAAAATGCCTCTCCCCCAAGGAGAGCAAGAATAAGCTATTGTCCTTGGGATTCTAGCAGAGAACATGACTTCATTTCTAAAGGCCATAAGAACCCACTGTGAACAGTGCTCTAGGAAAAAGATCAGGCTCCTTAAGCGAGGAAAAGGGAACACAGCATTTTGTCATATGCTACCTGATGGGTTTCTCATAATAGTGAGGCTATAATGGGGAAACCCAAACCCAGGCCCATAAGAATGAAGATTCTGCAGGCAGCCAGAGAGTAGCAGGGCCTAGACTAAAATCTAGGGCTCCTGGCTCCAACTCAGAGCTCTCCTTCTATATTATACTTCAAAATGATAGTCCCTCAGGTGAGGTCATTGGAAAACAGATTTGCCTCCTCCCTGAATCTGCAATGGGAAAATTGCCTTTGTGTTCAGTGAGCTAGACTTCTGAACTGGCTAGGCTCCCTCTTACTCCAGACACCAGGTCCTTCAATTTTTCTTCTTTTCCTGAAATAGTGCACCTGACTGACGTCTATCAATCACCCACTCTGTACAAGGTACATGGTAGGTGTTTTATATGAATGAATTTATTCATAAACTTACTGGATCTGGTGGCTTAGATCTGTAATCAAAGATATTCATGAAGCTGAGGCAGGGGGATCATAAGTTAAAGGTCTATCTGAGCTGTAAAGTCCTGTCACCTCATGCAGGAGGAACAATGATCAGTAGTCCTGTTGGGAAAATGAAAATCCCAAGGCTTGTAATGATATCCCTGCACGCATGGTAAGTCATACAGCCAGGGATGCTGCCATCATCATCATCATCATCATCATCATCATCATCATCATCATCATCATCATCATCATCATCATCATCATCATCATCTGGTAGTGGGATGGAACCTAGAGCCTCATGCATGTTAGGCAGTTGCTCTACTACTCAACTATATATCAAGCCTCGTGGAGTCAGAATTTTAAATTATGTTCCATACTCCAGGTCTTCACACAGACTAATTACTCTGCAGTGTGTCTTTCACTTCCTATTAACAGACAAAAATGCATTGTACCTACTAGATGCAGACACACTATGGATGGAACTGGCACGTTGGCCTAAGCGTGATTGCCTTGGACATTCTCTCTGAGTTCCCAGTCTGACTGCATAGGAACTGGTGCAGCTCGCTTAGAGGAAGCACGTGGACTAAAGGTTTAAAACCAACAAAAACTCAAATGGTACTCATTTTAGTACAATCTACAGGGTCATATTGTGCAGAAAGGGACACCTACTCCTCCTGACTGCCTCTTGTTGGTGGCCACCTACCCATGTTGGAGGGCTGTGCGCACAAACCCTTTGCGCTTCTTGAGGATGAGGGTGGTGGTGTTAGGCACACTTTGTAGGGCCTCTCCCACTCCTCCCACAACAATGCCCACGAGGTTTCCAGTGCCATGGCTCAGCTTGTAGTCGATGGATGCCTGGCTCACAGAACACACTCCTGGAGAGAATCAAGGCACAGAGAAGACAAAGTCATCAGGACAGGAGCAAATGTCAGAGAGAAGAGGCTGGCTTCTGTGCTTCCATGGCTCACAGGAGGAAAAGTTCAAGGAGATGGTGCAGGAGTGTGGTGAAGAGAAGGCCACGAGAGAATGCTTCACTTGAAGTTAATGTCTATAGGAAGCTCCAGCAGGGTGGTTTGCAGTAGGATAAATGAAACTCTGAATTCCAATTTCCTACCCTTTTCTTTCTATTAATAGCAATACCCACTGCCCATTGAGCACATACTCGGTGCCAGGCACCATGTAGAATGCTTTACTTATTAAACATACCGTTCTTAAGAGAATCCTCGTGTAACTGCTATACTCGTTCAGCACTATTTTTCAGGTGAAGAAGCTGAGCCCACTAGAAGTTAGCTGATTTGCCTATGCTCTTACAACAAGCAACAGAGCCAAGATTTAAGCTGAACAGGTTAACTACAGGACATATGCTTTGGCTTCCACACTATGATTATGGAGCAAAGGAATGGTGCAGTGGGGGTGAAGAGGCTTAAAAGAGTACGTTACAAAAGAGCTACAGTGAAATGGACCAGAAGCTCCAGTGAGTTCTATCAGAAGCACCTTTAGCCATGATGTAATCCCTAATAAGGGGGATCTTGAAGAACCAGGACAGTGTAGCCAAGTGAGGAGTGATGCCTGGGAAGGTCTTCGAGAAGCCTGTGGCCTCAGTGCAGAAGTTGCAGAAGGCACCGAAGGTCAGGAGACCATGGGGGTGGACCCCCATGATGTAGTTCTGTGAAGGTGACAGGTCCTTAGTCTTCAAGATCTGCAACCATGGAAACAAATGGCAGAGAGTGGAATGAACTCACATGGAGCGGTGATGTGAAGGCATGCCAGGGATTTAGGTATTCTCTGAACTAGCTGCTTCACACAAGGGTTTCAAGAGTCGTACACTTTGATCTCCACAGCCCTGGGGTGACGAGATAGGAGCTGGGGCAAGTAGAACTGATCAGCCACTTGCTTAAATACTGCCACATCTGTGAAGCATTTCCTCTCTATCCTTCATCAGAATCACTTCTGTGTCTTGCATCATGTACACCCTACCTGTTCTTCCCAGCAGATGGGAGCTTCTTGCTCATGAAGAATCTCATTGCAGTTACTTCTCTGAAGCCCAAACTTGTGGCTAGTGGAAGTTTTTCAATCATGTTTGTTAAGCTGAAGGATACTTTTCTTAAGCTTATGCCATATGACAGGTCATATCAAGAGTTTCCAAACGATCCCAGTTAAATACAGAAGACCATGCTGTAACCTAACCAGAGCTGACACTTCGCGAAGATGCTCATTTTTCTTATGGGCGCTCCTAGTCATTTGGTATAATGCTTGCATTTCCAGTATTGAGAGGGACACTGGGGGAAGGGATACTTACTGTAATGGGGAAATAGTCCCTGAGATGGGTCCAGATATTCCAGTTCCTTACCCAGGCTGAACGCCTGCCACCTGAGATAAAAGTGCCAGCAGAGGATGGTATTAGTATTGCCGTCCCATGCCTCTTCCTCACACAAACATTCCCTAGAAACTTGGGGGAAAGGAAGACATCCCAGAATGCTTTTGGGTGTCTAGCCCTTGTGCCTCTAAGAACTTGGGAGAGAGGTCGGTGGCATAGTGAGTGAAACCCTCCTGTAGGTGGGGTTCTAGGCTGTGGTGGAGCAGTCTTTTTTCTAGGCTCATGAGTCTTACCTTGATTTGGAGTTTTCCAGTCCAGTAATAACCAGACAAAATAAAGTATTGGTAGCAGCCACAAGGGTGTGAACAATAGGCAAATAAACAAAGGCTGGACAATCCAGACTGAGGAAAGAGTAGAACAAACCGAATTTGTACTGGTAGCAGAATTTGGCCATATCCACTTTTATTGCTACTGCCTCCTACTCCCCACACTCTGCCCTGGGTGTCAGCACAGTCTCGGTCCTGACATTTGCCCTTCAGAAATTTCTTTTGTCATCCACCATGTGCAATCCTCACTTCTCTCATCTTGTTCCCCCGACTCCCTATCTAGTCGCCACCCCTGTACTTTGGCTCTGTGCCCAGAACAAGCTTTTTATCTACTGCTCACATTTAGCTATCATTTTTCCCTTCTTGTCCCTTATCTCCCTTAGTTATCCATCGTCCCAGAATCGTGATAGAGTATGGATGTACATTTCTTCCTTCTCAGATTCTCCATCTTTCTCTTGATCATTCCCACCTAATATCTCCACCCCTGTACTGTTTCCTACCCACTGTCCTTGTCCTCTTGTCACGTCAACATCCCTTTCATTGTCTTTCTTTCTCTCTTCACTACCACTCCACTCCAAAAGAGGGAAACTCTGGCTCAAATGCTGGCTTTATAGCTGGGCATCCCGGCATACACTTGTAATTCTAGCACACAGAAGCTGAGACAAGAGGATGAGTTAGACACCACACTGATCACAGACTTGTCTCTTAAGATTCAACCAGCCCATCCATACAACAACAAAGGCAACCAAGAAAACAAATGAAGCAATGCCCCCACAGGCTTCATTTCTCTAAGTCTACAGTGCTACCTGTTCCTCTGTGCTATTGCATGTTCCTAAAGAAACCCTCACAATCACATTTCTTCTCTATATGTACTGTAGGTTAAGGAGTACCTGGAATTAACTGGTACATTCTCATATCTATCCTGGCTGTGCTCCACGCTCCCGTCTGTTCTCACTGTGCCTTGGGGCTTCATCTCTTCCTTTTCTTTCAGGGTACATAGAGCTCAAGACTCCATGGCACAGCTCTCTAGTACTATCTAAACTGATCAAAAGGCCAAGAATGAGACTATAAGAATATCACCCAGATCTGGTCCTGCCTTCTTGAGTCGGCCTCTTACTATGCACTCTTGATTCAGTACTCACAGATGGCAAGGTAGCTCAAGGGCCACTGCAGAAGGCTCAGACTTTGTAAGTATTCAGGCTTCTGAGAGCAAGACATGATGCCCAGGGCCCTGGGGGAGGTAAAGGTCCTGGAGCCTGTTCCAGTGAAAGCTGCCACCAGTCTCTGAATGCTCACTTAACAGTGAATGCCTGAGACTATGAAGAGCTGACACTTGCCCTTTCCCCTCTTTTCCATAACTCCCTCCCCCCACCCACTGCAGAGGCCTGTTCAGCAGCACTGGGGACTTCCCACGGGTCTAGCCCCGCCCACTGTCCTTTGACTCTTTCCTGTGACTATGGGGACATCAGGATGAAGAAAGGAGAACAAGACTATCATCCAGTCTAAGTGGCAGATAACCACAGGCTACTCTGAGACTACAAGGGTATAAACTGAAGGAGGTGACTGGTAAGAAGACTATTTTGGGGGTTAGAGGGTGAGGGGCACCTGGAATTAGGTCTGTGTTGGCCTCTAGCAGCCTGACAAGAGGCTGCCCTGCCTCACACTTTTTCTATATGTACACAGAAGTAGAGAGTGGAACACAATTTCATCTTTAAATGTTCATTAAGTATTGTTTGAAGTCAAACACCAGAAAAACAAACAAAAAATAAAAACAAAAGCCTCAACTGTTAACATTTTGGCATGATTGTTCATTTGCCTGCTTATTTGGAAGGACTATTTTACAGCAACTGTGTGACCCCGTGCCATTCCATCACTAAATCCTTCATTATGGAGGTGGGAAAGTACAGATGTTTTTGTCCACCATATCACTACCACTGTTGCCCTTAACAGATGTAAGGGTTCTCTAACAATGGCCAATATTCAATACATAAGGAAAAGTCTTCTTAGTTCGTTCTAAACAAGATTCACTGGTTATATTTGGATTTTGTAGCATTTAAGTTTTTATTGATTGATTGATTGATTGCATATGAGTACACTGTAGATATCTTCTGACACACCAGAAGAGAGCATCAGATCCCGTTACAGATGGTTGTGAGCCACCATGTGGTTGCTGGAAACTGAACTCAGGACCTCTGGAAGAGCAGCCAGTGCTCTTAAGCACTGAGCCATCTCTCCAGTTCTCAAGCCTCTCTTTTAGTTGCACTCTTGCTCTCTCACCACAAAATAGAACCCAGATTTTAAAAACCTATTTAAATATGTGTATGGATTAATGATTATTATCAGACAACATCTGGTAACCACCATTAGGAAAAGACCTTCAACTTAGTCCACACCCTCTCCACGTGTCTGACCTATTCCCATCCTAAACTCTTTCTCCCCTCTAAGTAACCATTATCTGAAAACCTGGAGTCATCTTCTTCATGATTATCTATGGGATTCATCTCCAGATACAATACCCTAATAACTATGACTTATTATTAACCATTCAAAATTTAAGGTTTCTTCTTTTGAACTTTTTATTCTGGAATAACTAGATTTACAAGGTAGTTGCAAAACAGTACAGAGAGCTTAGTACATCCTTTACTCGGCTTTCCCTCTCTGTTGCTCAGCATGGTATGGAAACTTTGACTATTTATTAAATTGTAGAATCTCTGTTAAATGAAGAGTTCAAGTCCATTTTGTTTTGAGATGGAGTCTTGCTATATTGCCCCGACTGGCCTAGAAGTCTCTATGTAGGTCAGCTTGGCCACAGAAGCTTTACTTCTTCCTGAATGTTGGAGTTACAAGTGTGAGCCTCAAATCCATTTGTTGCTGTTGTTGTTGTGTATGTGTAGATAAGAGGACAGCATATTGGAGTTGGTTCTTTCCTTCCACCGTGTGTTCCTGGGATCAAGCTCAGTTCATCAGGTTTATACTGCAAACAGGTTTGCCCACTGATCTATCTCACTGGCTCTAAAGTCTGTTTTAATATATAGGTCTCTCCGGTTCTCTTTCTTTAATGTTAAAATTTAGATGATGCCCAATTACAGACTAAGCTGAGAGTGAGGTAGTCCTTATTCCTCTCTGTGCCTCTCTTTCCTTGCCCTGTAACTTTATAACCATTGTAGCAAGTTTGGTTGTAGTGTGTGTGTTGTTAGGGACTGAACCAAGGCCTTTGAGTATTGCTGGGCAAGTGCTCAACGACTGAACTACATACCTAGAAGTGTGACTATTAATGTCTGGCAACTTCTAGGCCACTGATGTCAAGTATGCAATCTTGAGTGTTTCAGTTTTGATTTCTGTCACCAGATGATTGCTTATGTGTAATGAGATCACTAGAATCCTATGGAGGCGTATATTTTAGGGACTTAATGGGGGTTGATAAGATGCATAGTAATTGAGAACAAAGGACATATTCCAAAAGGGAGAGGAAAGAATGCAGGAGAAGGCAGGTGCTGACTGACCTTTGAGGCAGTTTGGTGTTAAGGAAAGGTCCATATGCTTTGTTCCTCCTTATCCCAGAATGCCCTCCTCCTCCTAGGTCTTCCTGCTGGTTAGAAACTAGCCTGGCTCTAGGGCAAGTGATAGGTATTGCTGAACAGCTGCTCTGCTGAGGTAGTGACATCAGCTGGGGTTGTGGATGAGACTTTATCCCTGGCGCTCTCTCTTTCCAGTAGAGAACGTCCTACATCACCTCCCTGCCCACACTCTTATCCTTGTAAATTGTTTTTTCCAGGAAGCCAGTCTCCTAGCTTAACTTTTTAATGATGTGTGAAGTCTCAGTATTCCTCTCTATTTCCTCCTGCTCCCCTGGGGACAGGGGAGAATGCAAGTTAGTTAGGAGACACACTACAGAAACTGTATGTATGCATATTTCATTCTGTGCCAGATCCCACCCCTTGCATTAGTATTTTCATATGTAAAATATCATGAATTGCCATATGATATAATTGTGTTCTAATATCAATTGAATAACATCTGACACACTGAATCCCCAATGTATATACATTATGATGGTATTTGCACCCATTTGAAACAATGTATGTGCAAGATATTATTTATTAATTTTAGACAATGCTTTGTAATAATGAAGTTACTTCCCCATGCCTCATAAATTTGTTTCCTACAAGTTGTGAAAAAAAGGCCTTTTTAAAAAAATAAAAGTTTGTGGAGGCTGCAGAAATAAATTGGTGATTAAGAGCACTGGCTGCTCTTCCAGAAGACATGAGTTTGATTCCCAGCACTCACATGGGGGCGCACAGCCATCTGTAGCTCCAGTTGCAGGGGATCCAGTGCTCTCTTCTGACCTCCATGGGCAGCAGGCACACACATGGTGAACAGATATCCATGCAGACCAAGTTCCTATACACATGTCAATAAAATAATTCAAATTTTATTGTTTCTGATTATGGAAACAATCCATGTAAATCAGTCAATTTTCAGTTTACTCAGGAAAGTGCAACAAGAACAAAAGCTACATATAACCTCACTATCATAAGTAATCACTACTAACTGTAAACACTGGGTGTTCATTATTCTGGAGTATTTTTCCTATACAAATGTGGCGATAGATTTAAAATTACTGTTGAGTTTGAATTCATGAGTCCAAGACATCAAGATGTGTATCTGTCTGAGATCTCACTTAAGCAAGTGACTTAAGTGCTTAGAGCTTCTATTTCTTCATCTGTAGAAGGATTAAATATTGACCCACATCACAGGAGTGTCACTTACATAAAATAATTCACGCAGAGTTCTTGGCTCAATGCTTTGCTCATATATATGATCATAACAAAGGTTCAATAAATTAAACAATGGCCAAAAAATTAAATGTTGGTTATTTAATATAATTAATTAATGAAAATAGAGCCATATCTCAGATTCCATTTTGTAAACTGCTTTGTATGAAATGGTACACTGGGACATTCTTTCATGTCATCATACATAACATTTCATAGTATGGCCACGCTATAATCCATTGATAAATGTTTTGTTGTATTTGAAGCACTATTTTCTTAATTAATAATTAATTAATTAATTTTGAGACAGGGATTTGCTATGTAGCCCTACTTGTCCTGGAACTTGCTATGTAGAACAGGCTAGCCACTAATTTTTGGAGACTTTCCTGCCTCTGCCTCTTGTTGTGACCAAAGGCTTGACCCACCAAACCTGCTTTATTTATTTGTTTTTGTTTAATTTTTAAAAATTCTCTTAATTTGAATTATGTGTGTGAATTTGTGTGGGGCTATGTACCCATGAGTTTAGATGCCTAAGGAGGCCAGAAGAAGGCACTGGAGCCACTGGAGCTGGGGTTGTGAGTGAGCTGCTTGATGTGGGTCCTGGGAACTGAACTCAGGTCCTCTGGAAGAGCTGGAACCCCTGAGCCATTCCCTCCAATCCCCTTGTTTCATTTGATACAAGATCTCATGTTGCTCAGGCTGGCCTTGAACTTATCCTGATCCTGAAATCCCCACTTCTGATGGCTGAAATGATGGTGTGGGTGGGCTGCCATGCTCACTCAGAGGCACCAACTCTTGAATAAGTACCTTCCAAACTCTATCCCGATTTCTAATATTAAGATCACTCAATAGTCAACAATACCTCCTGTCTTATATTCATTGTCCACAATGAATTTTAAGAGTTTGGGCATGGTTCTGGAGTAAGAGGATTTCCTAGGCCTCCATTGGCATACATAGGTATGGCATAGGCACCAGAGGGCTAGGCTGCATAGTCTTGCCAGGAAAACTCTGGGCTTGAGGAGATATAATGACCCCATTTTCCATACCCATCCCTCATCTCCCACTCCATCCCTTCTTTCCTCCACCCCCCACCCCCACCACCTCTCTTACCTGGCAATTCTGGTAGTGCTGCTGTTGAGATTCACCTGAAAATAGTTAAATGCAAGCCAGATTCAGAAGATTGTGAAACCAGGAAAAATAGGATTTTTAAGCAATGGATCATTGAGGTCAGTCTGTACTAAGAATAACCTTGAGTAAGATATCTGTGTTTCATATTATTTTCTTTCCCCATTGAAAAGAAAGAAAGTGAGTGCAGTTTCACCTGGCCTAAAATGGTGAAAGTGTTTTGCAATTTTCCTGGCCAGAATATTGGGGACATCCAGGGACGTTTTTGGTTTATGGATATACGTGGCTGCTCTGAATTGTATTAAAAGTAATGCAGTAATAAGGAAAAGAGGTTAGGAAACCTGAGGCTATGGAGACCTGGCTGTTAGTGAGAACACTAATCCTATGTTGTCGCTGTTATTTTTATTAATGTGGCCTTACTGAGTTGTATTCGTTATAATCTTTTGTTGATGACATACTCTTTGCTTTCCTTTTTTGTGGTTTTATGAGACAAGGGCTTCATGTAGGCCAGGTTGGTCTTAAACTTGTTATGTAGATGAGGCTGGCCTGAACTTCTGATTCTCCTGCTGACACTTTCTAAGTGATGGGATTACAGGAGTGTGCAACCATACTTGGCTCTGGATGACATAATATTCATTACTTTATGGGCCTTCCTTCCTTCCCTCCTTCTATCTTTATTGAATCATGTTATTCTTCCACATCACACTGTCTTTACTATCCACAGATAGTCAACACATATTTGATGAAAAATTCCTGGGAAGAATTTCTTTCTTGAACAGTACACATGGAAGGTGTCACTTGCCCCTAAATTGCAGCTTAGCCTCTCCTTAGCTAGTATTACCTTGACTTCCTCTGACAGCTGAATGTTTCTTTTTGGTGCTCTGGCTTTGGAGGTAGAAATATTACTTATCTTGTTTTCAGTCCCCAGCTCTAAGGATTGATCAGGGCAGCATCAAATGGGCAAAGTGAGTTCTGTCAAAATAGTGTGTGGGCAGAACGCAACAAAATTAGGTCACAGGGGAGAATGGACAGGTGCTAACACTCTCCTGAGCCAATGCCTAGTCATGTGGAAATCTAGATAGCAAAAACCAGGTTGGAGATGTGTAAGGTCAGCAACAAGAGGTCAGCAGTGTGGGAAGCCTGAGGACAAAGCAAAAGCCAAAGCCTTTCCAAAGATGACAAAGTTGGTAGAGACTACATTGGTGCAGTTAAAGGTCAATAGGACTCATGGCAAATTAAACACGACTGGAAACTATGGGACAGACATTTTACCATTTCCCTACCTGCCTTGGCATGCTGTCTGTTTGGCCATGTGGTGTCATCACTGGCCAATCTCAACTTGTTTTTCTCTGACTATCTCTGGCAATCTGCAGACTCCTCTAAGCTTTTTGGATGCATTTATTTTGGGTGCTGTGTGGGACGTAGCCAAGTTGGAGGTGGTAAGGGCTGACAATTCATCCCTTGCAGCATGGCAGCTGCAAGAGTGAAAACTACAGATTGCAAAGAATGCACTTGACATCTCAGAATGTAGCCAGGTAACCGATAGTTGGGAAACTTGCTTCAGTCTTGTCTAATGGGGAACCTTATTGGCTACAAACCCTCTGGTATCTATGCACCCTCAAGGGGCTTCTCGGAGACATTGCCTGTAACCGCTGAGTGGGTAACAATGTAATGTTCATCATATCACTAATAGAGTGGTCTCCTCTATACTGACCACTGGTGCTTCTGGAAGAGCTTAGTTTCTCAGCCTTGTCAGTATTGGTTCTAAAGAGACAACAAGTCATAAACAATCATAAGAATACATATTTAATCTGATGGGAGAAATTAACTGGTATGGTTGGACTCTTCCAAAGTTCCACCTTTATATTCCCTAGTCACTGTAACTGCTTGGGGGGAGTGGGCATCTGCCACTGTCAGGTACTGGAAAGTAATATCATATTTTTTCATTATTTGTTCATTCATTTAATTAACTACTTTATTTATTCTCTTTACATCCTGATTGCAGATACCCCCTCCCCCCATCACACACTCCCTTCCCTCTCCTCTTCTCCTCTGAGAAGGTGGAGGCTTCTCCTGGGTATCCCCCCCCCCCAACTCTGGTACATCAAGACTCTGCGGGGCTAGGCACATCCTCTCCCACTGAGGCCAGACAAGGCATCCCAGGTAGTAGAACATATCCCACAGTCAGGCAACATCTTTTGAGATAGTCCCTATTGCAGTCTCTTGGGACTCACATGAAGAAGGTCAAGCTGCACATCTGCAACATATATGTGGGCTTTTGTTGTCCTCGATCTGTTCTAAGATTTAAACTTTGTATATAGCTTCGCCAGTTAAAGGGAATGAGAAAAACATTATCATGGACCAACACTAGGATTTGTTTACATGCAGGAGACAGAAAAGTATAGAATTCTAGTCCTACTAGCTGAGCAAACACAAATGGGGAACCAGAGGAACTAAAAATGAAGGAACAAGCTGGGGGTCATAATAAGGAATGATAGGAATGTGATGACCCAGAGATGCCTCTAAAGGCCTTCCAAGTTTTTATTGTAAGCAAATTCAAACATACAAGAACATTAAAAGAATAATAAAAGGAATGAATGTCTACATGTCATCAGCTATCTAAATTCAGTACTTGCTAATATTATGCATATTTATATTTTCTTTTTCTATGTGCACACAGATGTTTGCACATATGTATGCATATCTTAGTTATGAAAGTACTTATAATTTAAAACAATAATGGCCACAATTTTTAAACAAAAGGAAACAAAACAAAACTATAGATTTGCCCCAAGACTGATGATGAACAATGACAGATGGCCAGTGTGGAAGCACACACATTCCTGAATAAATCCTGATAAGTCAGCCAGCACCAACAAGCTCTGACACAGAATGCAGTGGACTAGCAGAAACTCACATGACCTTCAAGTTACTTCCCATCCACATTGTTTCTGGAAACAGTATGTAATCCTTTACAAATATGCCCACGTTTTTCTCTCTCTCTCTCTCTCTCTCTGTCTCTCTGTCTCTCTGTCTCTCTCTCTCTCTCTCTCTCTCTAATATTTTATTTACACTTTCATGAAATTTATCATACATATAAAGAATTGAAAGAAAAGCAAGTGAGCATACATGAAAGGCTCTTGGTTGGATCCCCGGTATTGGAAACCAAGGGAGATGGAAGTGCTAGTTCCAATGCCTTGTTTGTGCTCTAACCTCATCTTATTCCGCTGTGCACCTGTACCACGGGCAATTGAGTACATCGATGCTAGTCTATTTGTCTGCATTTATAATTTTATCCCCTATACATGTAAGCCTCCTAAACAAAAAGTATTATTTAAGCTTGTCTTTATTTGGTATGTATAGACCCTTCTCAACTTCTGATTGTTTTACATCCTGATAAGCTCACCCTAACTAAAACACCAATTTAATACCCCTGGCCTGCCTAGCGTGTTAGCCTAGCAACACAGCATACTGTAGAGCATTTGCTCTTTTCCTCTTGGTTTTGTGGCTCATTGGGAGCAGTGACTCACTGGTACTGCTAAGCCTCACAAAAGAGAATCGCTGACCTGGGAAAAGATTCTAAGTTCAAGCTATAGTTTTTAGTTTATATATGCCATTTGTGCACTGTTAAAGTTGAAAGACTGAAAGTCAAATCACCCTTGAACTCAGCATGTTGGTCAGTTCTGTCACTGTGTCAAAGTATCTGAGATAAGCAAGCTTTATGTTTGTTTGCTCATGGTTTCAGATGATCCAGTCAGTGCTTCTTTTTGGGCCCCATTGAAGTACAGAACGTCATGATGGGAGAGTGTGGCGGAGGAGGCATCTGGGAAGCAACAGAGACAGACAGACAGACAGACAGACAGATAGACGGATGGATGGACAAACATACAGAATTACAGACAGGAAGAGGCCAGGTTCTCAGTATTCCTTTCAAAGATGTAGCCTATTAGAATGCAGTTGGGTCATTTGAAATTTGTCTTTGAAAGGAATACTGAGAACCTGGCCTCTTCCTGTCTGTAATTTATTAACATCATTTCGACCTCTTTATCACCTTCTCCAACCAGCTCTTCCTGTGCATACAGCTACTTCTCAAATTCACAACCTCTTCTTCAATTGTTGTTGTTACACACCTACACCCCTACCGAGTCCAATTAGTGTTGCTGACATGTGCATGTGTTTGGAGCTGACCCCTTGCGACCATACTTACCTTTGAACTTTGCATTTTTTTGTGTATAATTTCATGAACACTTTCTCTCATTCTCTGAAATTATGAAAGCTTTTAAACATTTTTCTTGTAAAGGTTTGCATTTTTGGTTTTCATCTTAAAAATGATTACTTTTGGGGGGAAGGGGGAGCTGAAGTTTAACAGGTTAATCTACAGATGTTGACGCGACGGCTTCTCAGTCTGCAAATGGACTGGAGCTAAACTTCTTGATTCCTCTAGAACTAGCTTCCTCTTGATTTAAAGTCAGAACCTAACCTCCATCCCCATCCCATGCCCCTGGACCCCCCACTGTCCGACCCTACTTTTCCTTGAGGGTTAGAGGTGAGGTGGCACAGAATGAACTGCACAGACTCTGAGAGCACGCAAGAAACACTGTAGCAAACTCACCAGAAAGTTGTTGTAAATTCCTTTAATACCCTCCACCTATGCCCCATTGGGCCCTAGAAAGTATCGCTTCTAAACTGCAGTTTCCAATTGGCTGGCGTTATCTGAGGCAGCAGTCCTGGGTCTCACAGTCAGTACTCAATTAGGTCCTCTTGTAGAAGATGCATTTGCGGCTGCTCACCCTGGTGTTTATGTAGAGGCAGCTGAGCTGTTCCTCTTACATCTCTACCTCCTCATTCTTTAAAATTTTTTTTCATACATCAGAATAGTTTATTGTATATTGATATTAATTTAAGGTTAGTTTTGACACACACGCTATATATATTCAATGTTATGTAAAACTTACGTTTATATAATTATTTTTATTGGATATTCTCTGTATTTACATTTCTGATGTTATCCCCTTCCTGAAATCCAATCCCTTCTCCCTGTCCTATTGTCTTCATGAAGGTGCTCCCTCTCCCAACCAATCTCTCCCACCTCAGCACACTGGCATTCCGCTACACTGGGAAAACAAGCCTTCATTGGACCAAAGACTTCTCCTCCCATTGATGCCAGAAAATGCTGTCGTCTGCTACATATGTACCTGAGGCCATGGGTCTTATTGCGATCCATGCGAACTCATTGTTTGGTATTTTAGTCCCTGGGAGCTGTGTTACATTTGGTTGGTTGATAATGTTGTTCTTCCCATGGGGTTGTAAACCTTTCACCTCCTTCAGTCTTATCTCTAGCTACTTCATTAGAATCTAGTCTGTGTTCGGTCAGATGGTTAACTACAAGCATCCTCCTCTGTATCAGTATGGTTCTGGAAGAGCCTCTGAGTACTACCTCCTCATTCTTGATGCCTCATAGTTTCTTTAGCTAAGAACTCTTGGAAAGGGGTATGAATCCAAGGACTTCTACACAAGATATTTTATATCATATTCATCTGTCTAACAAATATTCAGGTATTTACTGAGTGCTGATTGTGCTTCGTAGTAAACCAAATGCTGTGGTTATAAAAGGGACTTAAACAAAACCCTATATCCTTATGATGCTTACATTCTAGAGAGGGAAGACAGCAACTAATAAACATGCATCATGACATGTACAATATAATGTAGTAATGCCAAATGGTTTTGTGGACTGTGAAGTGGGTTCAATTCAATTTCTCATCAGGAAGGAGAATGAGCTGAAATCTTAGATAGGTTGGTCAGGGAGGTGGTATCTAGAGGAAGTGGTATCGCTGAGACAGAAGCTGAATTTCCCAGCCTCTAAAACCTTCCCTATATTGTTTCTGTACCTGGAATACATCTTTCACATAACCAGCTCAGATTCGGAGCCAGTAATTGGGCTGCGGAAATGGCTTAGTGGCTAGATTGCTTGCTGTGCAAGCATGAGGACCTGAGTTCAGATCCCCAGCACCCATGTAGAAGATTGGGAGTGGCAGTGTGGATCTCTCCCATCCCAGTGCTGGAACGTGGAGGCAGGAGGCAACCGAGGGCTTGCTGGTAAAGCACTCTATCTAGTTGGTGGACTCCAGGCTCAGAGAAATGTATTGTTTTTAAAAATATGGTGGAGCCAGGCACAGTGGTGCAGGCCTTTAGTTCTAACATTTGGGAGGCACAAGCAGAAGGATCTCTGAGTTCGAAGCCAGCCTGGTCTACAGAGCGAGTTCTAGGATAACCAGGACAACCCGGGCTACACAGAGAAACCTTGTCTGGAAAAAAAATACTTCCATTAATTAGTTAATTAATATGGTAGAGAGTGAAACTTTTCAGAAGAGTGCCTGGCCGGGGGCTGTCTCAAGAAGGACATGGGAACTTATTACTGGGGAGTAAGAAGTTTATTAGAAAAGTTGTTAACACTATAAACAGAGAAACAACAGTGTTGTGGGGATTCTGAGGAGAGCTCAGGCCCCAGCACTAGAGACAGACAGCATGGTGGGGTCTCTTCAGAGAGTCATTACCTATGGGGCAGAAATGGGTCTTCTAATACCTGGAAATTGCTAAGCTCAGGATTCACAGATAGGCTCTTAATACAGGGTCTGTCAACATCTGTGAAAGAAAGAGAGCTGCATGAATTATCTTGGCCTTGCCAGCAGCTGGATACTACCATTCCAGTCTTATAGACATTTCCTGAAATTGACCGCTGGTTCCATATATGCTTATAAACCTGTTACACACAGAGAAACACACACACACACACACACACACACACACACACACACACACACACGACTCCCTCTAGTTGCAGTGATACAAACACATTTGAATGAGCATATTTGTATAAGTTAGAATTTAGGGGGAATGCATGCAACTGCTTCTTTAAATAAGATGGGGATGTATTTTGTCTTTGTGTTATGTGTGGTGTCTCTGTTCTGGGGCTGGGCTCTCTCACTTTTGGTCTCATCTTATCTGGATGGTCAAAGCTGGCTGTTAACACATCTCTAAGGAACACGGTAGTATTTCCCTGCTTAATGCTGTTCTCCTTAAATTCCACTTCCTACAAGCAGGTAGAGGAAAAGGCTTGTAAACTCGGAGTCAGTTTTTGCCATTTTTCTGCTCAAAACCTCATCAGGGATAAGGATGATCTCTAGATGATGATGTGAAGAACTTCACAGGACATTGTTTTTCTTGTTGTTTTAGTTTTTGAGACAAGGTCTAATTGTGTAACTCAGACTGCACTTGAACTTATGATTCTTCTTTCCCAGCTTCTAGAGTGCTGCTGGGGTTATGGGTGTGGACTGTTACTCTCAGTCCTCTAGGTCATGCTTAAGTAAAAAATAAGTATGATACATTTTGTGCAAGAAGACTTAAATTGGAATGTGTACATATTCACATACACATATGTCATGCATATGTATTAGGGTTTGTATATACACAGACAAATTTGTATATAAACAAATTCCTATGACTACACACACACATTCATACATGTGTACAAATTTCTTTAATTGCTAAAAGAAATTTAGAAGGAAGCAGGCACCACATTAACAAATGGAGTTAGCTGTGGAGAGTGAGTGGAGGGGCACTAGGTAGAAGGTTTATTGTTTGAGATAAGACTTTCCTGGCTATACTACACTATATCAGCTAATAAATGTGGATAGAACAACAGAAATAGAAAATTATTATTGTACAATCTCTGAAGAAACAATAGTGTCAGGCCATCCTCACTGACTGCTAACACCATGAGGTGAAAGGTTCCCGTGGAGTGTCACAGTGAAAAGATTCAGCATGGCATGTTGGCTCATACCCTGCAATCCCAGCACTTGGGAGGCTGAGGTGGGAACACTGGGGGTTTGAGATCATCCTCAGCCTTACAGCAAGTTTGAATCCAGTCTGGGATACATGAGATATTGCCTTAAAAAAGGAAAGAAAGAAAGAAACAGAAAATGAAGACAAGGAAGATAGAATTACACTATCATCATCTGCATTACTTATCAAAACCTTTGAATAACTAAAAGTGAGATAGCTCTGTGACTCTAAAGTTGAACTTACACAAACCTCAGGCTGACTTCTATTTTACTAGGGAAAATAAATGACCGAGTTAAAATACATCACAAGGAGGCAAACAGACAAATCAGGAATATAGGACTTGCTTTTATAGGGCAATGATGTATTTTTCTCAAGAGATCACTGAAATGAGCAAAGTAGAGTGAACAGAAAAGGGGGCACATTGGACAAATCACTTATAGGACATCATAAAGCAACTGGGAAAAAAAATACAAGCCAATCAGAATAGTTTAACTAAGAACAGAGAGAAATGGTTGGTTTTGTTAGGTGTGACCATATTTTTAGATGTGATATACAGAAGGATAGACTAGCTAGGGTAAGTGATAGTAAAATTTGACTGCCTATCAAAATCAGGTGACGAGATTAAGGACATTTACTGTCTTATTCTCCATACTTAGTTAAAAAAAATCTTTCTACTTTCCCTATATGCCAAAGATTTTAAACCACCCATTTATTATTTATATAAAAACATATTTACAGTTACTAATTTATCTAGTCAGTCCTACTTGATCAAGCTTCCATTGACCTCTGGCCTACTGTTCCACTCTTCCCCTATTTAGTATGTTCCAGTTAGCATCTTTCTGCTTCCTGACAGTTTCATGTCTAGACTCTCCTTCTGGGTGTTTTGGTTCCCGTCTCTGAACTATACTTCCCCTGCAGTAAGCATAAATGTGTCTTCTCCTTCAGATCTCTGTTCAAACAATACATTGCTGGAAGACTCTCTTACCGCTATAGCTGAACTAAGATTCCCTGCTACCTATTAATTGATAATTAACTTTTCTTCATTGCAATAACTGAGGCTGATGCTGTTGCTTTCTTGTTTGCCTGTCTAGTTAGAATACCAACTCTTGGAGGGCTGGCCATATTTTATTTCAGCTGCATCCTAGCATCCCAACCAGTGTCTGCCACGTAGTAGGAATGCTATAATTGTCTATTAGAGGAGTGCACGACAGTTTGAAGACATGGAACACCACACCAGGATGACTCATCTGCTAATGTGCTAATCCTCTAGGAACACTGTGTACTGGCCTGACCTCTATATGTCATATGGTATGGGTGATCTTGGGGATGAAGATAAGTCATCTACTAGACACTGCTTGTCTTCAGGGAGGATTTGTTTGTACAGATGCTTTGAGGCTCTTGCCTGGCTGACCTCCAGGTCGTCAGGTTTGTAAAGAGGGTGGAGCTCTCCTCCAGCTATCCGCCTAACTGCTTCATCCTGACTCACCCAATTCCTGTCCCGGGCCATCCCTGCAATCTGTTTTCTTCTAGTTACTATGGTAAACAAGAAAGCTAGTTGTTGAGAAAAACTTTACCAGGCTAGGCAGGGGTCAGGGATGTCACACCACATGTGCTAAATTTTTGTTATTCTTCCTTAGACAGTATGTCCTACGGTTGTGATGTAGAGATTTATGTTCTGTATTGTTTTTCTATGACAATCTTGGGTCTGGGGACTGATAGTAAATTTGAAGGTTTCTTATTACAAGGAATTCTGCTCCCCCAATCTCCTTTCCCCCATTCTCTCTTTGTTGTCCAGATTGATACTTTCATGTCCTGCAGTCACAGGACAGAACTGAATATGGGCCTTTGGTCCCCTAGGGATACCGGATGAGAGATACTTGGACAGGAACACAATTCAACTATTTTGAGCTCTATGCAATGTAAAGGACCTTAGCCAATAATTTTGCTGTACACTTGGGTAATAGTGTTGTGTCATTGAAATTTGGAACAAAGATGTCACAATTTCCTGATAAGCATTGTCACAGGCTTTCTTTATTACCCCCAGCACCTTCCAAGTGCATTTCAGATATTTTAAATGTTATGCTTCTAGTTTTCAGAAGCAAACATGAAAAGTGACAACTTGCTTTTGCAAAAGGCATTAAAGAATGTCACAGTAATAAAGTATATATCTCAAAAAGACAGAAGTCTAGCCGGGTGGTGGTGGTGCACACCTGTAATCCCAGCACTCAAGAGGCAGAGAAAGGCGGATCTCTAGAGTTAGAGGTCAGCCTGTTTACAGAGCTTCTAGAACAGTCAGGCCTAAGTAGAAAAACCCTGCTTCAAAAAACAAACAAACAAACAAACAAAAACCCAAAGAAAAACCCAACAACAACAACAACAACAAAACCAACCAATTAAACAAAAAAGGCAGAAGTCTAAGAATGGATTATATAGGTATTAGAGAAAATCTTATTAAGCAGCTGGAGAGATGGCTCATTCAGAAAGTGCTCCCAACACAAGCATGGGAACCCAACTTTGATCCCCAGCAGCCATATAAAATGCCAGTCTGTAATTTTCGTGTTCTGAAACTGAGACGGGACAGTCTGCTGGCCAGCAACCCTAGCTGAATGGCTAATAGCTCTAGGCCTTGGTTTGTATTTCTCAGCACTGGCTAGCATTAGTTAGCAAAAGGTTCAGTTCTGTCTCATTGAGGCTTCTTTGCAAATGATAGTTTTTGCTCTTCAGCTGATTTCTATTAACATTGACAGAATGTCAGGAATCTCTGTGAGGCCCATGGTTACTCTTCCTCAGTTTTGATATTCTGTAGATTTAAGGTGGCATACCAACATGTTAGGCAAGAATCCCTTAAAAGGTTAAGGCTATCAGCCTAAGAGTTAGTTACATAGTTTTTATTTTCTAAATAAGAGGGGGCCAGCGCCATGTTGAGTCATGTGATGTCTCAAGTGTTGAAACCTTAAACAAAAAGAACCTCTGCTGGCAGGCTGTGGTGTCCTGTGGTGAAAAAACAGGCAATCAATTTATAGACAGACATACACACATGCGTGCACGCACACACACACACAGAGACAGACAGACAGAGAGAGAGAGAGAGAGAGAGAGAGAGAGAGAGAGAGAGAGAGAGAGAGAGAGTAGTAGTAGTAGCTTTTTCATTCTTTGACAAATTTGTTTTCAAAGATTAAAAAGGCTTGTATGTTTAAGATGGTATACAGAATTAATGATCAAGTTAAGTTTGTTTTTCTAGTTAGAAGCAGAGATTACAGAGTTTACCAGAATCACATGGGAATTTTCAATTTTCACCAGCAGTTCGTAACTAAGACAGGAGTCTGTAAACCAGGCAGAGTGAATACAGAAATATGTTAGGGAGTTATTAATAAATTAAGATCTGATGCTCCAGACTGAGAGAAGGACAGATTGAAATACTTTGGACTAAGATTCTGGTCTTACAGTGTTGTTTAGAGAATGTATTAAGAGATATTTGTTTTAAGATGGTATACAGAATTAATGATCAAGTCAAGTTTGTTGTTTTGCTTTTTGTTATTTGTTTTTTTTTGTTTTGTTTTATGTTTTTTTTCTTAGTTAGAAGAAGAGATTAGAAGAGATTACAGAGTTTACCCGAATCACATGGGAATTTCCACCAGCGGTTAGGAACTAAGATAGAAGTCTGTGCACCAGACAGAGTGAATGCAGACATATATTAGGGAAGATATTAATAAAAGGAGATCTGACGCTCCAGACTGAGAGCTGGACAGATCAAAATACTTTGGACTAAGGTCCTGGTTTTACAAACTGCTTACTTATTGATTTATAAGTGATAGTAAGTTAGTTTGTTTTGTGAATTACCCTGCTAAGGCCACGTGGCTCCTCAGATACTGGCTAGAGATGCTTTGTGATTATCTTAATTATTTATATTGTTTCAAAATGGGTGTGATGTTGAGTTTTTTGTTTATATTATTTCTCTGGGAGAGAATACAAGATAAAAGATATTCTAGTTGCCAACTAAGGGACACGCTATTTGGGGAGAAAGGTTTTGTCTTTGTGTTTTTAGAAAGTGTGATTTAGCTCTGTGTGCCTTCCAGAGTTATATAGGTTAGATTTGATACAGGTAGACCACCTGAAAAAGATCAAACAAAATAATTTTCGATACTAAAATGTTTTCTGTTGAGTTTTATATATATATTACAAAATGTGCAACTATGGTGAAGCTTGTCATCAGAATACTGAACTGGCCTGATTCCAGACATCAGAGACTACAACAACCGTCAGGTGGCTTTAATTCTTGAGACCTGTCCCCCCTTCTAAATTCTCAATGCCCATATATTCAGCTTGAAAAAACAATGAAGAGTCTTTGCCCTGATTCCCTGGACTTCGTGGGGGGGGGTGAAAGTGGTTATTGTAAGGTTATTTTTTATAAAGAATTTAGAAATAGTTATAATCTTACAGGGAGAAATTAGCCAGAATGAATTATATAGCCATAATAAGTCTTCTTTTGGTAACTAAGCTAAAGTCTTATCTTCACTGGTAGGAATATTTCTAATTGATACAAAGCTAAAGTTATAATCTTTACAGTGCTATAAAATTTATTTGATACATATTTAAGGTTTATACACTGTTTTTAATTGATTGAACAATACTAAAGGCTAAATAACAAACTCATGGTTCTGAGTCAATAAAAGGGTGTTTTTGAGATATTTCAATTAAAAATGGCCAAGAGTATTTGAGGCTTAACAGTTCAGAAATTCTTTTGTAGTTAGATGTTTTTCAAAAAAATGTAGAAATCCATAAATTCTGACATTTAATGTTATTTATCTTTTGTTGAGACATATCTGCTCCTCATGGTTCCCCTTTGCTGGATGTAATGAAGAAACTGAATATCTCTACCTTGAGGTGAGGTATAGTTTGTGGCTAGGCAGCCACTGGGCAGAAACTACAGATTTCATCTACAGACTAATACTGTTCAGAAAGGGACTCTTTGTGCAGAATAGTTGTCTGATAATCTTTGCCGAGCCAAAATTATCAGCCCTTCAAGATTTCTGCATTTCAAAGTCTGTCAGTGATCCTGGGCCAGAAAACTGAAGACTTGCTCTCACATGTTGCTAATAGGGGACTGTTAGTGGAGATTTGTCTCTACAATCTCTCTCAGCTCTAGGAACTGTGTTAGGCTTCATATGATTTTAGATATTTGGCCATTCTCAGATTTCTGACAGAGTTGAAGACTAATTTATTTTTATAGCTTACCCAAGCTAATTAACTTGGAGAAAACATAATCATTTAAAATATTTTCAAGTTGTTATAGTTGTACACAGCTTACATTTAAAGGTAAAGGGTTTTATGGTTTTTTGTTTTGTTTTGTTTTTAAGTAAACAAAAGGAGTGATATGTAGATTTATGTTAAGTCTACATATGATTGGACAGTCAAAGAAAAGGTAGGAAAACAGAAGAGGAACAGAGATTGAGAGAAATCTAGATGGAGCCAGGGAAAGCAGATTTAGATCCTGGTGGCGGTAATCTGACATAGGTAGATATAAATATTTAAAGGGATTCTATAGGTCTTTATCTCATATGGAGGGGCAGTTTGTATCTTTGTCTATTGGATGTAATTTTATTGTGTAGAGGGTTTGTGGATTGAGAATCTATTATATAAACCCATTTGAAAAGTTACCGGGCTTTGAGGTGATGTTTGTTATGGGCGGTGGAGGAAAGAAGACACCGGGGCAGTAATTCCACCCAGGACGGAGGCAGCAGGGCAGGCAGAGTGAACCACCTGGGAAGGGAATCGTGTGGAGGGGGCGTCATGCAGAGTGAGTGACAGAGTCCGTGTGCACTAGAGCGGCATCCGTGGAGTGAGACCACGGGTGCTCATAAAAGGTTAAGCCTTCTTTTTTTTTTTCCTTGCAACTTTATTTAAAAAGAAAACACAGAGATACATGTACAGATTATTAAAAATATTTTAGCATAAAACTATATGACTATATTTTTGTCAGTACTTGATTTTTTAAAAGGTTTGATAGTAGTAAGCCTTCTTTTTAATATTTAAAATAATTTTGCCTATAGCTGTCATACTAGATAAAATAATTTCCTTTGATTCTATCTTTTATGTACTCATAAGATAAATAATGTTTTTGCCAAAACAGTTGCTTGGCTCATTATCTATTTGCTGAGTCCAAAATCAAAGGTGTATAGTTTATGTTTTTTATAACTTTTGTTGATATTTTGAATTGATTTGACATTTCTCATGTATTGGAAAACTGAAAGGTTGTTCAATTTGAAGGAGACTAACTAAAATAAGTGAAGAATACTATAAAGGGGATCAGATTTCATGACCTCTCATTTTAGACTTTCAATGGCATTCCATTCAGTAACTTAGAATAGGGTCTGGAGAGATGGGTTAGTAGTTCACAGCATATACTGTTTTTTTTTTTTTTTTTTTTTTTTTTTTTTTTTTTTTTTTTTTTTTTTTTTTAGTAGACCTGAGATCTGTTTCTAGTACCCCATTCAGCTCACAACTGCCTTTAACTCCAGTTCCAGGGGATCTGATATCTCTGGCCTCATCAGACACCACCCCCCCCAATACACACATACACGTAACCACATACACTTACTCATAATTAAAACAAGAAACAAATCTTTAAAAAATTGCTGTGAGGATTTTACTTGTGATAAGAAGAGATTGCCTATAAACCCTATAGGAAGGCCAACAGTGCCAACTGACCTGAACCCTTTGGATCTCCCGAGACTAAGCCACCAACAAAAGAGCATTCACAGGCTGGTCCGAGCCTCCTGACATATATGTAGCAGAGGACTGCCTTGTCTCGCCTCAGTGGGAGAGGGTGTGCCTAATTCTGAAGAGATGTGATGCCCCAGCGTGGGGGAAACCCAGGGGAAAGCCTCTCAGAGGCAAAGGGGAGATGTAGATGGAGGCAAGAACTCTGTAAGGGGGGCTGGGAGGGGGCAACATCTGCGATGTAAATAAAAATAATTAATAAAAAGGGATTGCCTGCCAACATAGTTCTGCTGCCTGCTTATTTTGTATTACACACACACACACACACACACACACACACACACAGAGAGAGAGAGAGAGAGAGAGAGAGAGAGAGAAGGGGGTGGGATAATCCAATGTCTTTCAGTGAATGAGTGGTTAAACAACAGTGGCACAAACAGGCCATGAAACAGTGACTGCTCAGTTAAAGGAAGACTACTTTGATACATGCTGACTTAGATCGTGAGGGCATTGTGCTCAGTAAAAAGAGCAGGCCTCAGAAGATGATATGATTTTACTTGTATACCTTCCTTGAAATAACAAAGCTTTAGGGATGAGGAGACAGTAGTGACCTCCAGGGGATTGTTAATATAAAGGTGGTATCTTAAAGGATAACACGGAGGCATTTCTCTGATGATGAAACAGCACTATATTATCATGGACATTAAAACTACTCCAATCTGTACAGAGAGACAGTTTCTTCACATCCATGTGCTCATAGACACAAGAGGTGCACATGGATATAGTGAACACAGAATGAAGCCTATAGCTAGTGCATAGTAAACCATGTCAAGTTAGTGTTTTGTTATTGTACTTCATTTCTATAAGATAGAGTCATCAGAGGATTCCAGTCAGATACACAAGGGATTCTACTTCTGTGACTTCTGGTGAATTGACAAGTCACTTTAAAAATTAAAAGAAAAAGCATTACACTTTCACTGTGATTATTTTTCTTATAAGACTCTTTTCTTGCCACTAAGTGGGATTGAACCCAGAACCTCATAAAACTAGTCAAGCACTCTTCTACTGAGCTCCATCCCCAGTAATACTTAGTCTTAAAAAGCTCCCTTCCTTTGAGACAGAATTCATATAACACAAGATTCACCATTTTATGGAAGGCTAAGTCAGGAAGATCATGAATTCAGAACTATCGTAGAGTATGTAATGGAGTCCTTCTCAATAAAGCCACATATTTTTAATGGGGAATAAAAGGAGCTACATATAGGCTTTAAGACTTTAAAACTTCACCTTTTAAAAAAATATTTAATCTTTTTTTTTACACTCCAGATTTTATCCCCACCCAGTCTACCCTCTGACTGTTCCACATCCCATACCTCCTCCTCCCCCCGTCCTGTCTCCACAAGGATGTCCCCACCCCATCCCACCAGACCTCCCCACTTTCTGGGGCCTCCAATCTCTTGGGGATTAGGTGCATCTTCTCTGATTGAGTCCAGACCCCATAGTCCTCTCCTGTATATGTGTTGGGGGTCTCATATCAGCTGGTGTATGCTGCCTTGTTGGTGGTCCAGTGTCTGAGAGATCTTGGGGGTCCAGGTTAGTTGAGATTGCTGGTCCTCTTACAGGGTCACCCTCCTCCTCAGCTTCTTCCAGCTTTTTCCTAATTCAACCACAAGGGCAGCAGCTTCTGTTTATTAGTTTGGTGTAAGTATCTGCATCTGACTCAGCTTCTTGTTGGGTCTTTTGGAGGGCAGTTATGATAGGCCCCTTTTTGTGAGCACGCCATAGCTTCAGTAATGGTGTCAGGCCTTGCAGCCTTCTTTTGAGCTGGAGCTCACTTTGGGCCTGTGTTGGACCTTCTTTTCTTCAACCTCTTCCCCATTTTCATCCCTGACATTCTTTCAGACAGGAACAATTACGGGGCAGAGTTTTGGCTGTGGGATGGCAATCCTCTCCTTCACTTGATGCCCTGTCTTTGATCCCCCTGTCCACTGAAGGGCATTTCATCTAAGGTCCATCCCTTTGAGTCCTGAGAGTCTCTCACCTCCCAGGTCCCTGGTACACTCTGGAGGATGCCCCCACCTCCTACTTTCTAAGGTTGCCTGTTTCCATTCGTTCTGCTGGCCCTCAGGGTTTCAGTCCTTTTTCCCCCACCCAATACTTGATCTTGTTACTCTCTTCCCCTCCCTGTTACCTTTCTCACCCAAGCCTCCCTCCCTCATTTCCTCCCTCCTCCCTCCCTCCTGTGATTGCTTTCTTCTCCAAAGTGGGATTGAGGCATCCTCACTGGGGCCCTTTGACTTGTTACCCTTTTTGAGTTCTGTGGATTGTATCATGGTGGATATTAGCCAAATGAGTACAGAAAGCATCACCATTTTAAACTGAGATTTCAGCATGGCTTGCTTATCTTGCTTTCTTATAGCACCCAGTGCCACCAGCCCAGGGATATCAATACTCACTGTTAGCTGGATCCTCCCACTTTAACCATCACTCAAGAAAGTGCAGCACAGACTTGCTCATAGGCCAGTTTGGTGGGGACATTTTCTCTTCAACAATGACTCTAGCTTGAGTCAAGCTGAAGTAAAACTACCCAGCATATCTGGCATTTCTATGCTTCACATTTTGAAGAGTGTCAGTATTTTGCCAAAGTAGTTTCACCATTTTCTATTTCTATAAGCAACAGTCGATATGAATTCTGATATCCATACATCTCTAAAATTAGTTAATATGTTGTTTTTTATCATTCTAGATATGAAATGCTTTCATGGTGACATTGGTTTGCATTTCTTAGTGATATATGATGTTGAGCACTTTCTCATTTGTGTAACTTTTTTGAGGGGGGATAAATATCCATTCATATCTTTGCCTATTTTTATTGCTTTTTCTTTGAATCAGAGTCCCCTCATTAATTCACATTTGCCTTAAACTCATGATCTTCCTGCCTCACAGTGTTCATGTTACAAAGCCTATCACCAATTTATAGTTTTCTTTTAATTACTGCATTGTAATGTGTGTGTGTGTGTGTGTGTGTGTGTGTGTGTGTGTGTGTGTGTGTGTGTTGGCGAGAACTTTGGTGTGGAATTAGTGAGATATGGGTTTGAATGCTCATTGTATACAAAATTGTTTGGCTTTGGACAAATTACTTAACTTCTAAGGACTTTAGCTAAGGGTGACTGAGTACAGTATCACTGAGCCAGTGTTAACACTAGGCTAAAGGTTGTGAATATAACTACATGTTGAGTGGCCCATAGTATGAATTTGACATTAATTTGATATGTCGCTGTTGAATATTGTTTTCACCTCCTCCATTCTGGCCCAAGGTGGTGTTTGTGGGATCAGAGGCAGCTGCTCTGTGGATATCTGGGTCAGTTTCTGGATTTCTGCTCCACTGTGAAGCAGCTGTGCTTCCATCCCCTCAGCCTTTCTATGGAGACACATAAAGGAGGGCTGAAGAGAAGGAATAGGTTGTGTTATTAGAAGAACCATGGGGTAACTAGGAAAGAATTGCACAGAAGTTTATTCCACAGGGTTTTATTTTTGTGGGTTAAACAATGTGACAGCACTGTCATCTGAAATGTTAGCATAACTGATGGAGTCTTGCCTGTTTGAATTAGGAAGCCACAGTTTAGGATCCCCATTTTACCTAGTCCTTAAGTCATAAAGGAAGGGCCTTGCCTGGAGCATTCAAACCAGCCCTGTGCTAAGTAAAGCTGCTAAGGTGAAACCTAAATACGATGTCACTAAGGTTTGTGGGGAAGGGGCACAGAATGTCTTGTCTTCTCATTACTTTCATTGGGAATTTGATGAGAGTGACTTGGTTTATTGTCATAAAACAGCAACATGTGACAACCAGTCCTTTCTTGCCTCCCTTTTACTCAAATCTGGCTACTTGGGTGGGGATTCAGCTGCTGGACTGCCAATTCAGTGAGCATTTCCGGCTTTGTTGGTATCTCTTCACATCTTTAAAATCTGTCTCTCCTCAAATTCTTCCTTCTATGAGGCTTCACTTGGATCTCTTGTGTTTTGATCTTCAGTTACAGAGACTTTGACTCATAAAATTGTCAACTCCTGGGTCCTGGAGAAGTCGTAATCAGCTTTGTGTTGGTCAAACAGCTTTCGTAGGGCACTGATGTAAAGTTCAAAGTATTTTGCCACTGTCTCCTTGTCGGGATCAAGGATCTTGGGGACTGGCAAGGGTTCTCCAACTACGGAGAAGGAGCAGAGACAAGTGTCAGAGTCCCTATCCCAACAACTCTGCCCACACCACAGTAGGAGGGTGCATTCTATCACTATTTGGGTTTGTTCCTCTCCCTTCATTCTTTTCCCCTCACTCCAGCCATGTCCTGGCTCTCATTTTGTGCTTGCTTAAGTCTCATCAATGCTCCAGAGAACAAAAGCAAGCACAGAAATGAGCTGAATGAATGTATTTAAATATTGATGCTCCTACAATACCTGGTGAGCTCTGTTCCATCAATGAATGGCCCATGTCATCTGTTTGGTTGTCCTACCGTCCTGCTTTCAGCCATACCTATCACAATTCCCTTAGTGCACCCTGGTTGTGAGCCAGGTTGCCTGGGGATTGATGAATGGCTTGGAATGGGGGACCAAGAACTTGAGTGGCCTTAGAAAAAGTAGAAAGCTCACCAACAGTGATAATGGGATGGTTGAAAGGCAAAAAGCCCCAGGATCCCTTAGTGAGGCCCCTGCCATGAAAAGTACAGAAATTTATGCCTAGGATTCTTTTGCCAATTTTCTGGAAGTTTTTTTGGAAGAACCTTAGCCATGTGCCTTCAGGAAAGGTCTCTTGGTTGAAAGACTCGTTCTCACCAAAGGTATAAGAAGGGACAAGATATGATCTGCAAAGACAAGGACAACAATATAAGCTTTCATTAAGTCAAAATCTCCCCTAGGAACTCTCTCTCTGTTGTGGGAAATGTCCCAACCACCCAACAATACAACAAGATTTCAAGCACCCAGACATCCCCAACCTCATGTTTCATTCCTCCAATGAAACTTCAGTGTGGCTGCTGCCCATGATAGGAAGAAGGAAGATAGCCCGGGAGACCTAGCATCTTCATTCAGCATCCAGCGTGATCTTCCCAAATTGGGCATGCATACTTGCCACATCTTTCTCTAAAGCCCTCCCAGAGCTTCTCACTGCAGCCCTCACTGCTTAGCATGAATTCAGTGTTCTAGCCCTCCCTGCGTGGCCAGTTTCCCCACTACTTAACCATACAAAGTGTGCCAAGTCCTCTCCCATCTCTGCCTCTCTATTCTGTTCCCTTTGACTCCTCCCTCTTTATGTGGCAAATTCCATTTTACCTTTCTGTTCTAACCACATCCCCTTAAAGAAATCTTTGATCACCCAGATTCCCCACTGTAGGTTTGTTATCCCTCAGCTAGATTTTCCTCCTGTCCTTCTTTCCCACCTCCAGGTTCTGCCTTAAAGTCGTTTTCTTACCTGTCCGGCCAATCGAAAGTAAAAATCCTGACGTTCTCTTTGAATCCCTAGGATTTGGTCTGGTCTGGTCTGGATATATCATATTTCTCATTGAATGCTCAAGTTTTCACATTTGTTTGTTTACTGTATCATTTTTGAGGTGTTGGGGATTCAAGAGCCTTACACATGCTGGATAAGCTCTTATTACTAAGATGAACTCCAGATCTTTACACATTTTTAGCTGGAGACTGGATCTTGCCAACTTGTCTAGGCTGGTTTTGAACTTGAGTCTTCTTTCTTCAGACTCTAGAGTAGGGGGGATTACAGGCACATGCCTTTTTCCCCCCATTTGGTCTGATTGGCAACTCCTACTCATATTCTCATATTTTAACTTTACCACAGTTCAGCTGTCACTCTCTGCTACATCTTTCTCCATTATCATACTTCATTTATACAATAAATTCGTATTGGGTTCTTTTTTATGTCCTGGCACTGCTTTAGGCCATGTGGATATATCAGCCAATACAAAGAATAAAAAACTCTACACACTCAAGATGTTTACTTGAAGTGAGTGAGAAGGCTGGGGAGACTAGTGAGGAGTGAAGTCAGGGAGGTGGCAAAGATCAGGTTCTTCAAGATCCTTTGTTCTGGGTGGCGTGGGGATCATTGGAACATTTTGTGACACGATAGAACTTGACTCATGGTTACCAGGATCATTCTAGCTACAACTAGAAACTAGAATCTTCTGTAGAAACTACAATTCTGGGAATAGAATCTTGGAGGTGAGGGAAGCAGAGACAGAAGCAAAGTTCCAAGTATTGTAATGAACCAGTAGAGAGATGCTGGGTATTTAGACTGTAAGGATGGTAGTTGAAGTGGTATGTACCTGGATTCTCCATATGTTTTGTTATGATATGCGCATGGATTTGTCACCTATCTTACACTGTGAGTCTACAAGCACCAGGTACCATTTATTTCTGTATTCCGCTGGCCTGTGCTAAGCCTGACACCCAGTAGGTATTTGACGGCTGCTGAAAACACTATCTAGGGACATTCTCTGAGCGCCTATTTCCTGAGCACCCAACCAGTGCCTTCATCACTCTTGGGGGAGGGGGGTCTCAGGGACTCTCAGTGAATGAATAAATGCAAAAACAGCACTCTTGATCGAAATTCCAGACGCATGGACCTTCTGCTTTTCTTTCTCTAGCTTCAAGATCTAAAAGTACCCACCAAAATGTCTAGAGGTCCCAACACCCACCCCAGGCATAATATGAAGGATAAACGGGAGTAACCAGAGTAAAGATGGGGTATCTATTAGGTTTCCCAGAGAGGGTACCATTGTGGCTAGAGCTACAGAGGGAGGGCCCAAGGCACCCTGACAAGAGAGTCCCTGAACCTAGGGACCCACCCTGTCTTCAGTGCTAGCTTCACAAAACCTCTGCGCTTTTTGAGGTAGATCATGGAGACTCCTGGGCGGCACAAGAGGGATTCAGAAGCTCCACCTGGCACAATGATGACAGCATTTCCTGAGCCTTTCTGGGTCAGCTTGTGCTTCAGAGCCAACTCACTCACTGGACACATACCTGTGAAACCAAAGAGTCAAGCAGTGGATAGGATTAACTTGGTCTGAGTGTGGGAGTAGACTTCTTCTGGGCTCTTTGTGTTGGAGGCAGTTACCATTTTCTGCAGTTGGTTTTGTGTCTTGGGTTAACCTGAAAAGGTAACCTTAGTGACAGTTGCTTGCCTGCCTTGGTAGGGCTCCAAGGGTCCAGAGACAGGGCTGTAGTGATTTTCTCTGCCTGATTCCATCCATAGTCTCCTATACTCTGGATGAACAGGCTTTAAGTTGATCCTTTCCATTTCTATCCACAGGCCGTAGAGTTATCTTTCTCTCTGTCTAGACTGAGCACTCTGGAAACTCTTCAGAGGTATCTCCTCTGGGGATTATCATGCTAGCCAGTGATAGTGCACATCCTCCCTAAGATCAAGCTGCCAAAAGAATCCATTGAGTAGGATTTTAGGTGAGCAGGCTAACTAAGTCTCATTGAAATATAGATGAACAACAGAATGTGGATTAGATCCTGTGGTTCAAGGAAGGCCACAGACACTCATCTCTTTGGAATCCCATTATTTTTTTTTGCCTTAACATTATCTTCTGTTCTGTACAGGGGTGGTAGAATTTTCGCCTGAGGTCTATCAAAGAAACCCTTGCAACATGGTCATATCAACCTAAGAGGGGAGCTGAAACATGCTCTGAGATTTCTCTCAAGATAAATTCATCTTACCTTTTAGTTTTTCTTTAGTTGTTTTCTGAAGTCCAGAAAGATGAATATTCATCCACAGAGAAGGGAATCTGTCACAATGCCCTTGTTTGGAGCCTGGCACTAGAAAATTGTTCTGAATTCTGATGGATGACTCTCCTTTATCATTAGGCATCTTAAACAAGGATGAAGGGGTTCCCCGGAGGTGCAGGACATAGACCAAGTTGTATGTACTAACTGGCATGAGAGACTTTACAATGTCTTTAAGATGCTTTGAAATGAGAGCTCTCTCTCTTACTCTCTCTCTCTCTCTCTCTCTCTCTCTCTCTCTCTCACACACACACACACACACACACACACACACAGAGCTGGAAGAAGTCAATTGGCATCCCAGAGAAGACTCTGGCATGCTTTCCCCTGCACTCATGTTTAATTTGTGGCTTTTGCTCTCTGCTTTCCATTTCTATCTACACTTAGTCTTCTGATTGCCCTCTGTAAGGGATCCTAGAAACTCATGAATACCTGTAACGTTCCTTGCTGCCCAACTGAATTGCTTCTCACACTTTGTGCAGAATCTGATATTTGGGCACATACTCCAGATACTGAATGAACTCTTTAAAAAAATAAATCAAGTCTTCTTTCACAGAATGACTGCTAGGAATTATTGGGGTGGGTATAGTCAGTTGAATTTCAAAACAGGATGATTTATTGTACTCACCCATGGACATCACATAGTCTCGCACAAATGGGATCCAGAAGATCCCTTCCAAGGTTGCTAAATAAGGAGTGATAGAAGGGAAAACCCTGGAAAATCCAGTGGCTTCAGTAGCAAAGTTGACGAAGGCACCATAACTGAGAATGCCATGGGGGTGGCTGAGAATGATGTAGTTGTGCTTGGGAGAAAGGTCATGGGTCTTCACCAACTGTTAGAGAAAGATTGAGGAAGACTGATTAGGTAGAAGGAAGAAAGGATGTGAAAACTCAGAGCCCAGCTGATAGTCATGTCCTTGCTCACATGACTGTTATTGTCACAGAGATTCCCAGGGATTATGGTGGTAAGAGATGCTGGACTGGATTTGCCACCGTGGAAATGGTATTGTTCATCTGTCTCCCCACTGGCACATTTATTTTGGGTTTCTGTTCTACATTATACTGCTAGGCCTTCACCTTCACTGCTGGGCAGGAGAACCCTTGAAACATAGATCTCAGTAGGAAATGGAAATTCAAGCTCTAAGGAGCAAGGGTATCCAGAAGAAAGATGGGCACCCAGAGGAAAGATAGTTACCTTTACTGGGAAGTAGCTTTGGAAATACTTCCAGAGGGTCCAGTTTCGTACCCAAGCTGAACGCCTACCATCTGTGCACAGACAAAAGAGAAGGGCAAGTAGGCCATCACCAGTCCCTCTACCTCTCCTAGAGGTAAAGAAGTTGGCCGATGCTCCTCAAACTACAGAAACATCCTCCTTTGTGCATTTCAGATGTCCCGAGTCCAATTCCCAAACAAACAAGCAAGATAAATGGGAGACAGGTTGAGGCTGGAGGTACCTGAGCACAGATCTCCATGGGCAGCCAGTCAGAGACCTTTGTTCTCCTCGTCTCCTCACCCTTTTATCCACCTCCCTCTTCTGCCTTTCTATGACTACACCCTTAGCACAGATGGGGCTATGATTCAGCTCCTGTCTCTTACCTTGGTTATGGGTGTTCCAATCATAGGCAATCCAGGCTAATAAGAGCACAGACAAGAGCCATAAGTTACTGAATATCAGGACATAGGGTATACCCAAGATGGAAAGAGCTCCTGAGGAGACACAACCCACATAAGGCCTCTGGTTACTTTTAAGGTTTGATACATTTCTCACAATCTCACCTCACCAATGCCTCTACACTAAGAGGGATGGCAAGGCTGATATGGGGACCTTCTTCCCTTGGCCATTGCCTGACTCTTGTTCTGGTTCCTTGGATCTGGGTCCTCCTGAAGTCTGAGATCTTGTTCAAGAAGGCTGCAGAACCATGAGTTTCTCAGAGTAGGCCTTCAGCTGGGGTCAAAAGGTAGGGCTGCTTGGCAAAAGGAACATTGGCACATTGGCCTGGTGGTGGATTATTCTCACTCGGGCAGTTCAGAAAGTTACTTATGAAAGGTTTATTTTTCTTGCTTTGTTGAGCAGATAAACCCATACATGCTTGTGGTAGAGGCCTACCTGCAGTGTCCAGCTGTTTGATGATGAGAAGAAAATGTACATTAGAAACTGCTTCACTATGTTTTAGTCCCCTTCAAAGGATTTTAAAACATTTATAATGGGCAAAGTCTGATTTTCTTAGCAAATAGACATGGCCAGACTACAAAATGCAAACATGTTATGTCTTAAGGCAGTGAAGATTTATTTATTTACTTATTTATTTCTCCTAGGATGGAATCCAGGACTTGTTCATGACAGACAAGTGCTCTAGCCCTGAGCTACATCCTCAGTAACGTGTTCCACTTGAAATCAGCATGTAGTCTTAGGATACTTGCTCTAGGTATCTCCAGAGTGGACCTCACAGAAGCCCTTATGTTGTCAAGGCATCAACACAGGTTAGGCATCATGGCTTCAATCCCAGCACTTGGGAGATGGAGGCAGGCAAATGTCTGAGTTTGAGGCCAGTCTCGTCTACAGAGAGATAACCAGAGCTCCACACTAAAACCCTTTCTCTAAAAAACAAACAAAAAAGAGACACCAATACAGCAGGGGTGAATTTGGGATGGTGTCTGGAAGCTACTTAGTCCACCATTGAGCACCCATTATGAAGAGGAAAGGTTTTTGTTTTGTTTTCTTTTTTGTTTTTGTTGTGTATGTGTGTGTGTGTGTGTGTGTTTCTTTAGCCATCACTGCCTTGGGCACAGCTTTTCTCCAGCTCTTTGAAATGTCCATGAGGTGCAGATTTTCTATACCATTCTGACTCCCATAACAGCCTACTGTTGACGATTCTTCTCACAGGGAGTGCTGAGCTCCCCAGATCCTGTGCATTCCTCTGATATAAACATCCTCTACTGCTTTGTGAATTTTCCTATTTCTATTGCTGTTTATGCTAAAGATAACCAAGACCCTCACCCACCTCTTCTGATAGCTATTCTTTAGCTTTGTCCAGTCTCCATTCTTCTCGTAGACTCTAGCAGACCATGTCTATATGTTGCCACTATCTTCTGACCATAAATTTGGTATTTAAACATGTAGCAGAGCTGCTGGGGTGGTGCTCACTGGTGATCTTAGCAACTGGGAGGTAGAAGCAGGAAGATCAGGAATTCAAGGACATCTTTGGATGCATCATGAAGTTGAAGTCATCCTGGGCTACATGAGACTATCTCAAGAGGGAGAGCAAGAGAGTGAAAGTGAGAGAGTAAAAACTTACTGTGTGTGTGAGAAAGAGACATACCCATTTACATTAGCACATGGTTCCAAGATCTTTTGCATTCCAGTGAGAGGCATTCTAAAATATTTTACACACAAGTACTTTGTCTATGGATGGTTTTATAAGTTTTCTTTTCAGCAGTACTTTCCTATTAACAAGGTATTTATTTCATAGTATAAAAGCTTTTTTAAAAAACTGAAGTTTAACTTGCCAGACATTTTTGCCTTTGTATATTCCGTTTACAGTATTTTAAAAAACATCACTGTTCTGTGAAATTTCTTACCTTCATAATTTTTTCTCTTTATTTTTAGTAGACATTCTAGCTAGGAATGGTGGCACACATCTTTAATTCCAGCACTTGGGGGGCAGCTATAGGATCTCAGTGAGTTTGAGGCCAGCTTACTCTACATAGTGAGTTCCAGCACAACCAGGGCTATATAGAGAGACCCTGACTCAAAACAATAAACAAACAAACAAACAAAGCTTTCCTAAACTCAGAATTCTGTTCCCCTCATCCCTAGTAGAATTTGAAGTTAGGGCAGCTGCCTTTCAGCCCATTTTAACACATAACACAACATAAGCTGTGCAGAACAGATAGAGGCTAACTTTTCCAGTCTTCCCACTTTGTTAAACTGTGGTGCTATCAAACACATTTCTTTTGATATGAAACGTTTGGTAGCCTCTGGTGGGCATGATCACTGGCAGTCCCTCACCACAACTAAATCAAGATCTGTAGGCCCTAACTTGCACAGCCTTCACAGGAAGAAATTCGTGTTCAAACAGATGTTGCTACCATGCAAAAATGGTGTGAGACAGCAGTGTCTGTCCTGCAGCATCCAGACATCTTGCGAAGAGTCCAGGAGCAGGTAAGCCACAGAAGAAGTAGGAGTGCCGGGTGGCCAACCCAGTCAGTGGGTTCTGGGTTAACAATCTCTCTGCTTTTAGGGAGATAGGAAAGCAGGTCCTGGGCTACTGTAATGGTATAGCCACCTCCTGGAAGGCTTCACATTATCTCTCATTTCCAACCGTGTTTTGTTGGAAACTGTAGAGCACTGTCTAGATTAGATCAAGGTCATTTATTAACAGACAATTCCACTCTTTTTTCAGTTTAGTTTTTTTTTTTTAATCAATTACTTTTTCTTTCCAAGTTACCCTAGCTAAGATTTCTAGTTCTCCATTGAATAGAAATGATAAAAGTTGGAAAAGAGTTATCTCATTGTTCATCAAGTATGACCTAACTGTGGGCTTTTTATATGTGGCCTTCACAATGCTAAGATACATTTCTTTTACATCCAATTTGGTGAGAAAATTGACCGTGAATGAGTATTGAATTTTGTCAAAGTCTGGTTTCTATAGTTATTGAGCCAACCATGTGACATTTATTCTTCTTTGTGTTAATGTGATTAGCATTTACTCATTCTCACATGTTGAAGTTGCACGTATTCACATCCAAGGGATGCATTTTACTTGATCATTGTGAATAGTTTTGATGTGCTCTTGGCTTTGGTTGCTCCCATGTTTATTATGGACATGCCTTTCTATTTGTAAGTAGTCTTGCCTGAGTCTGCTCTCAGAGTGATGCTGACATTGTAAAACAAACTGGGCAGCTTCTCCTCTTATTTTGTGGCGCACACCTTTAGTCCCAGCACTTGGGATGCAGAGGCATTGGATCTCTGCAAGTTCAAGGCCAGCCAGGTCTTCAGCGTGAACTCCTGGACAGCCAGTGATACAAAGAGAAACCCTGTCTTAAAAAACCAAAAAGAAAAAAAAAGACATGCTGAGATGAACTCTTCTTTGTGTGTTGGTTAGAATTCAGTGACATTGTCATTGCCCTGTGGTTCTTCATTTAAGTTATACAATTTTCTTGTTTGTATGAGACTTTTCATAGTGATCCCTTGAGATCTCTTTCTCTGGTGGTAGTTTTAAAGTCTCTTCCTCATTTGTTTTTTGTTGCATGTAATATTCTCTTTTTATTGGTTCATTGGCTAACCATTTGTTAATTTTATTTTTATCTTCAAGAGCTGAACTTTCACTTTGGTTGATATTTTCATTTCCTTTCTCTATGGCCCATCCCTGTTACTCCTTTGTGCTGACATCAGTGGGCCTGTATGGTTCTGCTTCCAGTTCCTTTCAAGTATAAACTTAGGTTCCTTCTTATTTGAATTCTTTATTTTTTTTAGGTAGGTGCTTATCAACATAAACTTTTTTGTTGGATTTGTAAGTATTTAATAGTGTTGAATTTTAAATTTCTATTTTAAGTTGCTTCTTATTTTGACCCCTCATTTCTTCTTTCCTTCCCCCCACCCCTGTCTTTCTTTCTGTTTTGGTCTGTAAGTCCCCCGTCCCCACCCCCATGATAAGACCTCATTGTGTAGTCATTCCAGACTTGATCTGACCTAGAAATCATCCTACTTTAGTCTGCTGAGTACCTAAAAAACAAACAAAAATATGCAAGTGCACGAATAGGTGATACATTTCTTAAGATTTCCTCTGGATAACCATCATATCTGCAAACCTTTTAGTATCTTGTTACACTAACTAGAGTTTTTAGTGTATTAATACAAGTACTGAAGATGCTTTTCCCATTCTTGGAGATTGTATTTTGTCTTTCTTCACCAAGTATAGTGATGTTAACTGTGGTGTATTCTGTACATATTATTCTTCTTTAGATTGACAATGTTCCTGTCTATTCTTAGTTTGTGTCGAGGTAAATGCTTCTCCCCCACTGGGTTGCACATGTATCTGGGTGCATATGAAAGTTGATGTCAGTTGTCTTTCTTAATAGGCTATAGGCTTTCTCTCTGAAAGTGATGTCTAGTCTAGCTTGCCAGTGTACTCTAGGATTTCCTGTTTCTGCTTCCCCAGTGCTGGGATTACAGGCAGTTGACACACCTGCCTGGCTTTTATATGGATTCTGGGGATCCAAACTTCAATCCACATGCCTGTGCAGCAAGTGCTTTTTTCACAGAGCCCTCCTCGATCCCCTTTGTTTTACTTAAAAAATATTATCTTTAGAAATTTTTGAGACTATAATACAACTGTCCTTGGATTAGAATTATGACTTTCTTTGAATCAGTAGAACTGATTCCTACCAGTTCTAATATCATTCAAATGAGTCTACTCCCCACTTTCAGGTTATCACCTGGTCAAAGCCATCATTATCTCTCTATGTGAATATCAGTGTCTTTGAAACCAACACCCTACTTTCACTGGGATCTGGGTGCAGCCAGTACATCGCATTTAAATCTGGTTCTGCTGCTGTGCAGCACATAACAGGAACATGAGTCAAAAAGACATGCCGTGGCTTTATGAACTTATTAGCTCTTTGCTATAAATACAGAAAAAAGTTATGAGAATAAATGGCTTGGGCATGCCTATAATTGCAGTACTGGGGATACAGAGCCTGAGACAGAGGCAAGTTCACATGTGTGTTAGGAAAGTGACCATTATGAAAGAAGCCAAGCCTCCTAAGTTTGGTCTAAAGGGTCCTTTGTGATCCAATCTCTGGATTATTTATTGTGCTCTGTTTTAGGCCCTTCAGCTCACTCTGATATTGGGCTCAGGGTTTTTGTGCATTCTGCCTTCTTTGCCTGACAAGCTGGTTCCTCAGCTGTTTGCCTGGCTAGCTCCTAATCACTTTTCAGACTTCAGGATAAATGTCATATGTTCAATAATTTGAGGCCACCTTTGACATGTCTCTCTTCCCTAAATAAATGAGTTTCTCGCATCCATTCCCATCCCTCCATCTCTGTTGCCCCTGATATGCTCTAGGTGTGGGTTTCTTCCAGTCTCCACTGTGGCCTTTTGTGTGTCTTCAGCTGATGTTCCCCTTCTAGTCATTTCTGAAGCTTCTCCTCAGCATCTTTGAAATGTACATTTCCTTTTCCAAAACCCATCAATACTTCCCCGTTGTTGAGTAAATCAGGTCTCGACGAATTTGTTCAGCTCTGTTCTGAGTAGACCCAAGTATTCCCTAGGTTTGTCTCACAGTACCCTTCCTCATAACTTCCTATGCTGTTTGTCAATGTTTCTCAAAGTGTAGTCCCATATGGATGGGATTTTTTTAAACATATAAAGACTAAAAAAAATGACTTTGTGGTAGTGTTATAAAGATTTCAGTTCACACAAGCTATTTAAACTACAGAAATTGTTCATTTAACAAAAGCATTATGCTAACTCTCACAGATGGTATACACAGCGGTAGAGAGAACAAGAAACCTGAAGTGGAGGAATCAGGTGCTTGACCACTTGAGCACATTTAGATACATTCGGCCATTCTGCCCTCTTATTTTGATTACCTTCTCCCCAACTTTCTGTCTACCAAATTCCTTCATCCTTCAAGGTTTACCTTAAGATACTTCCTTCATGCTCTCTGGTAATTCCACGGGAAGAATTAAAAGCTTCTTTCTCTACACACTGAAAACATAACATCGCGCCCCTGTTTATTATTGTTTTATTTATGTTCCCTTGTGCAACTAGTACCACATCTGTCTGTCTCCTCAATAGACAGTGATTAGCACATTGCCAAGCATGGGGTGATGGCTCATGATAAACTGTTGCTACATAGAGCTGTACAATATCAAGTGGATTTCCAAATTCTCCAAGTGGCAGGTGAAAGTTAACAGGATGAGAAAACACCAGTGACCTCATTCTCAACAAGAAAAAGTGCTCTGTGGGCCTCTTGGCATGTCAGGCTACAGTGGCCAGCTGTTTACAGTATTAGATGAAAACCCTTCTAGGAGGAAACATTATGCTCCAGGGCAATGGCCAAAGTCAGGGTGTTGGCAGTTGGTTCAGTGCTTTCAGAAATCCGAGAATGTAGTTAGATTTTCCGAAAGAAATGTCTGTGCTTCTTCAGATTATTTATTGGAACTAAATCAATGATAAATACTACTTGTCAGAGTAGACGTCAGTAAAATAATGGAACGAGCATTGACTGAGCCTACCTCTTAGGAAATCTCTGTGCTAAAAGCCAGGAGGAGATTGTTGAGGACAGGAAGAGAAAGGTAAAGTGACTAAACATGGAAGTGGAAGTAAGAGTGACCTGGGATGGTGAGTGCTGGACGGTAGTTATGAAACTGTGCTGGTTGACTTCAGCTTGGCATTATCTCATTTGATTTTCTCACTACTTTGGGAGGTAATAACTTACCTTTTTATAATAATAAATTAATAACTTATTATCCTTACTTTACAGATGAAGAAATGAAGGCTCAGAGAAAATACAAATCTTCATGCCAAGACCGGAAAAAAAAAAAGAGATTACATTTGTTGGGTCTCTAGCAAGTGTCTGACACTTTTTATGTGACAAGAGCTATTTTAAGCACTTCTCTGTGTTAACTCATCAATAGACAGAGACACAGAAAGCAAAGTTCCTTCCTTCCAGAACCTCTTGGCCTTATGTGGAACATAACCTCCCAAAATGAACTCTAGTTGTCAGAGGAACAGAGCAAGGGTGAGCTCGAGGAAGGTTCTAGAAACAGTCTAAGGTCTTCGAGTAACATTCTAACCTGCTTGAGTACATGAAGGAGCCATAGAATAAGTTGGCTTTGGGAAGAAAGCTTCAGAGATGAACCCTAATGCTAGAGGGCATACGTCATATCAGGTGCCTGTGGGAACAGGAGAAACTAAAGGCAGGGAATTGAGTGAAGGGGTTCCATGAGTCATATGACTAGGAATGGAAAGTCTAACAATGCTATGGCTTCTCCAGCCAATTTGAAAGCTGCCATGGAAATCAAGTATGATGATACATGTGTGTTATCCCAGCACTTGGGAAGCTGGGCTTTAAAATGAGCTCCTGTCTCAAAATAAAACACAAAAGAAAAAAAAAAAGGAGGAAAAGATGCCATGGAGATTGTGAAGTTTCAGCCCAGTGCAGCTAATTGGCTGTAGGAATGCAAAGGCATCGTGTAGGATATCTTGTCTGGGACTGCAGGGATGCATCAAATATGCTCAGTTTTCTAAAACCCCATTACCATTCTTCTTAAAGTTGCAATGAAATCAATGTCTTTGTTGCCCATGTTTGAAGCACTTGTCATGCCTCTATGGACCAAACAGCAAGGCTGACATAGTTGTGAGATGTGGTATTGTGATTTGAAGTTATGCCAGAAAAAGTTCATGTGTTGTAAACTAGATCGATGCAAATGTTTAAGGGATGGGTCCTTTAAGCTAGAGTAACAGTGTTATTTCTGGGGTGGGCTCATGATAAAGATGAGTTCTGATTTCTCTTGCTCCTCTCTTTCTTGCGTACTCTCTCACTCTTCTGATTTCCACCTGAGAATATCACAAGACAGCCCTTTGCTGAGGCTGGCACCTTGATACTGGGAGTCCCAGTCTCCAGCACCCCAGACACAATACTATTATGCACGAGCTGCTCAGACTGTGGTATTTTGCTATAGCAACAGAAAATAAAGGCAGATGGGACAGTGGAGCTCCAAATGATGTTAGTTTCTATAATAAAAAGGAAAAAAATTAACATGGATTGAGTATTTTCTCATCTTGTTGGTCTGTGTTTCTATGGTGGATGGGACTTGCCTGACTTGCTGAAGGTCACATAGAAAATGGCACTTTCACGCACAGGTTTTTGTGGCAAGCAAGTGACAGAATGGATCTGACATCCAAGACTATGCCCTCTTTTATTCGTAGTAACAGAAAATCAGAGGAAGGCAAGCACCCACATTAAAAGGATGACTAAAGGAGGAGAGGACATGGAGTTAATGGTTTCTCTCAAGGAAGATGAAGTCTAGGAAGAAGATATATTTAATGCCACGTTAGCGTCTATAAAAACAAAACAAAACAGAATTGGCTTTAATTCTCATGGAGCTTATTAGGTAGAAGGGTAAAACTGGGGTCTGCAGTAATGTCCCTGAATGTAAGAATTTAATGACTAAGGGGTAATAGGTTCTAGTTACACACTACATACTTTAATAATTTATTTTTTATAATAATATCTTTGGAGGCCCTTGTTATACAGCCCTGACTGGAACTCACAATGAAGCCCAGGCTAGACTAAAACTCATAATTCAGCAACTATCCAAATGCTGGGATTATAGACTTGAACTGCTATGTCTAGATGCATCACAACTTTTTGAAATGTATTCATTTGGATGCCATACTTTTTATCTTCACTGCTCCCCAGAAAGCCAGAGTGGAAAAGAATTTCTAGGCTCCTTGTTTGAAAGTTAATTTAACTTCTGTAACTAAATAATTGAATGTTGTGAGTTTTCTACGATATACAAGATGCTATCCAGTATATTCTTGAAAAGTGCCCTAGGCCTTCAGAAGTGGCACAGTCTAGAAAGCATTACAGAGAGGATATGGGTCAAGTAATTTCCCTAAGGAAAGGGACAGTCTAGGAAGAACATTCATCATCCAGTCAAGGAACTAGGCAGAGTAGAAGTGAAGGGCCATTCTCTCATATCCCATGAGTAGATTGCTTGAAATAAAAGCTATATAAGGGGATATGAGCTGATGCAGAGAGTAGAAACTGTCAAGGATGCCCAGGTTACTAAACTTGTACATCATCAAGCTAGCCATGGGAAACCATTATTTTTGAGCATCAAAGGGATATCAGTGTTATTTTTTTAAAGCTCACACTGGGAATCAAGTTCAGTGTGATCATGAGCTTGGGTTTAATCCTCAAGACTGGCGAAAAAGACTTTTGGAAGCATGCAACAGAATATATTAAAGAAGGTGGAGATCTAGAGGGCCAGAACTATTTTCCATAGCTTGGAGAAATGGCAATGCCAAGCCCAGAAGGGACACAGAGAAAGGAAGCCTCTGAAAGGAAGCTACCATCTTTCCTAACTCATCTTTTCACTCTTTCTTCCTCCCTCCATTGTACTTAACCTTCTGTCTCTTGGCTCCCATGCCCCCTGCTTTCCCTATTTCCTCTGCATAATCCAGCAGCAGTCAATATTGGCTATGATTCTGATATCATTCAGAGAAAATCACCGAGGAGGCACAGAGCAGGACAGAAGGAATAAAGGAAAGAGAGAAAGAGGAGGGAGGGAGATTATTTCCATGCAGAACATTTCCCATGAACACTGCTAAGGGTATAAGCCTTATAGAATTCTGAAGCTTGGCTAAAGTTACATAGTGAACTGTAATCTCACTCTGATGTTCTTCTGGACTCATGACCTGAACACACCATACTAGTCTCCCCTCCCAGCCTCCTCAACCTGCTGTAAGATTTTCTTGACTTGGCACTTTAATATTCCTTTTTCATGGCTCTTTCACTTACTACAGTCCACAATACAGTATAGTGAGTGGTCTCTTTTCCTAGCCCTAGCATATGAAATGCATATACTGGTTGAATAGTTTGTTTCCGTTAGTTGATAGCAAAGAGCCTATAACTACTTCATTGTTATAGTCAACAAAGACAGCTCCAGGTCTTATAATGAATATTCTTTCTATAACAGAATTTGTGTTTGACGCATTTGATAAACAGAATTGAATATATTTGACACCTCTGCCATTACACTCTATTAGACTACTGTTTTGGTAATCTGTAAGACCCAGGATTCTTGAATTTTCTTAGCATAATCATTAAAGAACAGAAACAGAATGTTATACAAATGGAATGATAATCAGTCTAAAACAAGTCAAGACAGAGGGCCAAGAAACACAGGAAGACATGCTCAGTATCATTAGTCATTAGGAAAATGCAAATCAAAACCATAATGAGGTTTCATTTCACACTCATTAAAATGATAAAAGAAATCCCAGAAGCTAAGAATATTAGTGATGAGGCATCAAAATCTGAACCCTTGTGCACCGTTGTGAGAAATGTAAAATTGTGCAGCCACTGTGCAAATCGGGTTGGCAGGTCTTCAAAACATTACAAAATAGGATTGTCATATAGCCCATAGAATCCCTTTCTCTTTGTATATCCTGAAGATTAGAAAGCAGGGATTCAAAGTGGTTGTTAAGCATTCATTCTTAAAACAGCATTACTCCTAACAGCCAAGAGGGAGACATGCTCATTAATGGATAAATGAGTATACAACATTTAGTGCAAGCATAAAAGTGATATTTGATTTTTAAAAGGAAGGAACTTTTGACACATGATACCAAATGAATAAACCTGTATCGCTTTATTAAATAAATAAATAAGCAAGTAAATAAATGAGTTAGTAATAAAATAGGAAAAACTCATATGGACAGAAATTAGAATGGTAGTTTCTGGAGCTGGGCAGCAGGCAGAGAGGAACTTAGGGTTTGATGGGTACAGAGTTTCAGTTTAGGATGATGAAAAATTTTGGACATGGCTTATAACACTATAGAATACAATGTATAACACAGTGGTTAATGAAACTGAACTGGTGTTTAAAACAAGGATTTTTTTTCTCTCTATTTATAATAATAAAAGAAAAGCTTTAACAAAGCAGACAAAACCCCCCTTTATTTTTATGAGTTTTCACTGGTGACACAATGGTGCCATCATGTGTCCCTAACATTCCCATTCCAGTCCTCCAACTTTTCCAGGGTAGCTCATAGGGAGCCAGCGAGCTTTAGTAAGGAGGAGGAGGATGCCCCTTGCTTTCTGGATATCTTACATAAGGCGTCACCTGATATACCCTCTAGCTTAGTCCTGCTGGAAATCAGTGTCTGTCCTTTGAAAGGGAAAAATGGATAAAGAAAAGGAAAGTCGAATTATTTTCTGGGAGCAAAGTAAAACTTATACTGAAAATAGCTGCCAGAGTAGCCAGAACAGCATGAGCATGTGTGTTCAAGCCATACCAAGGAGATCTGCCTGAAAGTACACATTTATACTTCTCTCCTTGTTTAATGGTGCTGGGGTTGAAGCTGGTACTTTTTTTCCCTTGCAACTTTATTTTTAAAAAAACAGAGATACATGTACAGATTATTAAAAGCACTTTAGTATAAAACTATATGAATATATTTTTGTCAGTACTTGATTTTTTAAAGGTTTGATAGTATGCATTGAATTTTTACTATTTACAATGATCATAAAGTATATGTAAAACAAAACATAACATGGAAATAGTCAACGTTTTCTTGACTATAGAGATTAAACAATGTATAAAGATTAAACAATGATTTTTAACTACCAAAAATTGCCACAGTTTTAGCTCTTGGATTATTAATGATTTGAGGTCCAGGTGTACCCCACTCTGAGAGGGTGCTATACACTTATTGTTTTTTTTTTTTTTTTCTAAGAAGGACTGAGGCTTATACTTTTTGGCCTTTATTTTCTCTTTCTTTCTTTCTTTCTTTCTTTCTTTCTTTCTTTCTTTCTTTCTTTCTTTTTTTAGCTTCATATAGTCTGTGAGTTGTTTCTGGGGTATTCACAGCTTTCTGGGGCTAGTATCCAATTATCAGTGACTGCATATTATGTCTGTTCTTTTGTGACTGGGTTACTTCACTCAGGATGATATTCTCTAGATGCATCCATTTTCTTAAGAATTTCATAAAGTCATTGTTTCTAATAGCTGAGTAGTACTCCATTGTGTAAATATACCACAATTTTTGTATCCATTCATCTATTGAAGGATATCTGGGTTCTTTCCAGCTGGTACTTTATATTGAGTCACAGCTAGTGTCTGTCTGCCTGCTTGCCTGCTTCCCTCCCTCCCTTCTTTCCTTCCTTCCTTTATTGCTGAGAAAGGGTCTCACTTTATAGATCAGGTTGGCCTGGAATTCAATTGTCACTGTGCAGCCCAGGTTGGCCCTGAACTCACAACACTCCTATCTAGGCCTCCTGAGTAATGGGATTGCAGGTGTTAACTACTACGCCTGCCCAGTTTTGACTTCCTTTTCTTTAAAAAGATATTTATCTATTATTATTATTATTATTATTATTATTATTATTATTATTATTATTATTAGTGTATGTACGTGATGTGTGCTGGGTGAATGGCCTCATGTGTCATGTGCTGTGTGTAGAGCTCAGAGGACAACCTGAAGGATTCACTTATTGCCTTCAACCGTGGGCTCTGGGAACTGAAGTCAGGCTTGGTCAGTAAGAGCTTTAATCTGCCGAGAAAAATCTCAGCAGGTTTCATTACTTTATCTCGACACAGCTAAAGTTGGATAGCTGATGAGCTTGGCATGATCTGTTTTTAATGAGGCACAGGAAGCTTGCATCTTCTGGGGGCTGTGGATCCCCTCTGACAGTCTGCTAAAGTGTACAAACCCCCATTTGAATAACATTTTAAAGTGCATCGATCCAGTACTCGCCATACAAAGGCAGCCACTATATTAAAACACAGCTATCACATCCCTCACACAATACAGTAGCATACATGTTTCTCGCTCAATTCCTTAAAAAAACAGCTTAACAGTGGTTCTAGTAACTACTGGGATTTTTAAGTCACCTTCAGCTTAGGCAGATTTTTGAGGTGCCTTTAATAAACAATGCCTCGAATGAAATGCAAATCTCTGCCATGTCTGCTACTGACAAAACCTTCGGTGCTGTCATCAACATCCAAAGTTTGTCACCTATGTTCATCATATCGAAGGAACAGCTATGCCACAACTAGAGAGGAATGACAAGAAAGCCCCATTTCTTCCTAGCAAACTGGAAGTCCCCAAGCTAGCCCCTTAACTCTTAGTCAACAAGCCTCTGGTTGAGAACCTCTGCCCTAACTGTGGTACTGCCTAGGTCCTACACATCTCGTCACTCAACATGACACCATTTCTTCCCACCCAGTTTCTAAGCTTGCCTCTCTAGTTGACTTCCCAGGAAAGCTATGGCTTCTGGCTTGATTCAGAAGCCCAATAGCCCATTAAGCTCAACGCTGATCATTGAGTCTGCTGAACAAGAGCAAGCTTTTCCTGAAAATTCCAATGTTACTCAAACAACTCTCAGAATTTACTGAAAATTTTTATAAACATTCTTATAATAGAGAAATCACCTTAGATCATTCTAGTAACACAAGCCTATCAAGGAATCACCACTTTGGCCTTTTTTTTTTGGCTTGAAGGGCATGATAGTTTATTTAAAAACCAGAAACAAGACAACAAAAACAACAACAGTAACAAATACACTGGTACCACACTGATCATGTGACCAGCATACACGTAATGGCTTTTTTCATAGGTATTAATTAACATTGCAGTATCTTTAGATACTGAACTGTTTCAATCGGACCAAGAACATTAGAGAGTAAGGATGAAAATGGACACTAGTGAGTCTGGTACATTAACCCACAGAATTCATTTAAAGTCCCATGAATTGGTGGCATTATTATGCATTATTATGGTATTATTATGCTATGTGGTTAGGGAGGATGAAAGTTATCTCAGGAAGAGGCAGCATGAACTTTATACTTCTTTGTACTTCAATCTTTAGTTTATAATTTAAACTAAGTCCACCCTGGCTAAAGCACCATCATACAAGACACTCAGGTAATGCCCTTGCTACTATTGCACAAGCTCAGTAATTTTGTTAAAAAAAAATCAAACTGCCCTCAAAACACAGAGGCAAATAAATGTGACGTTCAAACCATTTGAAATGAGGAGAGCTTCTTCAGTACCAGTTCAAACTTAAATGGTATCATTATAACGTCCAAAATTCTGGAATAAAATTAAATTCTAAATATATATGGCTTTTCTTTACCTAACTGTAGTCAATGAGAGGAAGTTGCTTTTTAAGAGAATGTGGCTTTTGGCAACAGTCCCATGTGCTTGGAGTAAAGACAAAGCCAAATGATGCCATGTCCGGCTCAAAGTTCCGAAGTACACAGATTTTACCAGAGGTCAAAATGATCATACCCTGTTCTTAAAATTTCAACCCATATGTGATTACTTCATAGAGAGTAAATGTGCTGTTAAGTGATTATCCCACTCACTTTTCCTTGCTCCGCCTTTCTGCAAGCTGACCCTATTGTGTAACTGCAGCTCACCCCCTCTGAGACTATACCCCCATGTTACCATAGTTTGGCCCATTCTTAAACATGTTTTTTAAAAAAGATAATTTGTAGAGGAGAACTCTGGTAATATTTACAGCAGAGCAGCTATAACCTCACTCCTGGCCCCAGGCCTCCAGTCCAACCCTGGAGGGGTGGAGGGATCCAAACAGCTGCTGGAACCTCATTCGGGGTTGCCTGGCCTCTTTCTGGATCTGTTCCCTGGTCCTTGAGGTCTACTCACCTAAAATTACATAAACTGGAATCCACTGTAATACGGAGAGTGTTCGGAGGCCTTCCTGCAGATCTAGACGGGAGAAAAGGGCCATGGTCTAATGCTTCACTGTGGCAAGGAGCCCAACCAGAAGCTCTAAGTCACTTAGATGGAGCTGATGGCAGACAGTGCTCTAATCTCTTCTCATCAGGGCTGGTTACCTGCTGAGCTTTTGTTAGGCTTGACTGAACCTTTCCTCCAGTTTTCTGGCCCCGCCTCAACTTCCCACACATAAGGTTGCATATTAGACTATCTAATGTGTTCTTTCTGTACATGTAGCGGTAATTTTGATGAGGCAGCAGTGGCTGTAGGTAACTTTAGCTGTCAGGTGGTCTCTGACTGATTAGTGCAAGAGAAAAGAATGGCTTTGCTCACCTTACCTAGAAGCTCTGCAAAGCAGACTAGTACCTGCTTCAGAAAGGAGACCAGGGGCCTACATTTGCTCCTGCTCCAGTGGCCACTCTGGTTCCTTCAGTCCAATAGAGTTAGTTTTCAGCATGCATATCTGGACCTCTCCAATTCCTCTTTGTGTCTCTGTTCCCAGGGTTCTGGATCAGTACCAGATCAGGGTTCCAGACACCATATGGTAAAGTAGGAAAAACACTGCTCAAAGCTCCAGCTCCACCATACTCTTCCTTCCCCGCAATGACTATTCCCCTTTGAAATTAATCTATTTCTCTCACAGTGTTTGAAAATTAATGTTGGAAGGCAGTATAGTGGGTAGGAACATAGACTTCAGAGCAGGACAATAGGAGTTTAAACCTAAGCCTTGGCACTTGTGACTCCTCATGCGATGGTTTACCCACTGTAAAGTGGGGACGAGAATGCCTGCTTCAGTTTTATGTTGAATGGGTACCACTTGCTCAGCACATGGCCTGGTGTGCACACCAGCCAACACAGAAACATTCCCTGCTCTTATCATTCTTTTCATTCACTTCATGGCTACTGACCATCTCTTTATTTCTGGTTATGACTCATGCTCCTGTCTACCAGCCTTCGCAAAATTCAAGATCATCCCAAGGTCCAGATCTAGAAATTTATTTTTTTTCCCAGTCATTATCTATTAAATGATACTATTTGCAAGCCACTGTTTTTTTATGAACTGAGAATCCAGGGAGGAAAAATGAGGGACACAATTTCTGACTTCAATAAGCTTAGGGTCTAAGAGAAGAGATAGGCAGTTTTTTTTTTTTTTTCTGTGTAGCCTTGGCTGTCCTGGAACTCCCTCCTTGACCATGCTGGCCCTGAACTCAGAGATCAATCTGCCTTTGCCTTTTGAGTAGTGGCATTAAAGGTATGTGCCACAACTGCCTGGCTGTGATTTAAATGAAAATGTCTATATACTTGGATTTGGAAAAGATCAATATTCCCTACATAATGCCTTGAATATGGAAGGGAAGTAAGCTGAGCTCTTCTTGCTGATCTGATAATGTGCCTCTTTAGAGTTGAGCTTTGGGAAGCTTACTGCTAAGCTCATGAGTTTAATTGTCAAATGTACCCCTTCCTCCTGAGTTAGCTAGGGCTCTCCAGTTGCTTCTTGGAGCTTTATGGCCACCTAGAGGGAAGACCATGTCCACTGAGAATTTTCAGGGGAGGAGAAAGAGGCAAGGGAGGACATCCTGACTCTCTCAGAAGCAGCAGATGTGGAAGGGCCTGCAGAGGCCATGCCAGGTACCAGGGGAAGAGCTGTGAGGCTCTTCTTGACCAGGTTGCTGCTCTTTTCCACTTTGAGATGTGGAATTGAGGAAACCTAGAAAAGTCTTGAGGTAACATATGGAATCAGAACAAGGGAAGGGCCAAACCGTCTCCCACCTCCATGTCCCTAACATACAGCTCAGAGACATCTAGTACAGGGTAAATGTTACTTAAGTACATGCTGCTGGAACCAACAGAGAGAGAGAGAGAGAGAGAGAGAGAGAGAGAGAGAGAGAGAGAGAGAGAGAGAGAGAGAGAGAGAGAGAGAGAGAGAGAGAGAGAGAGAGAGCGCCCTCCTGGTCCCCAAGGAAGTAAAAGAATCTTATTCAAGGATACAACAATTGTGGTACATATACACAATGGAATACTACTCAGCCACCAGAAACAATGACTTGACCAAATTCTTAAGAAAATGGCTGCATCTAGAGAATATCATTCTGAGTGAGATAAGCCATTCACAAAAGAACAGACATAATATGCAGTCACTGATAGTGGGATGCTAACGCCAGAGGCTTGCACTCCCCCAGAAACAACTCACAGACTGTATGAAGTCCAAGAAATAAAGAAAACAAAGCAAAACAAAAAAAATATTTACAAAACAAGAAAACTTTAACTATTTCCATGTTACATTTTGTTTTACATGTACTTTAGCTCATTGTAACTATTAAGTTTTCAAGGCATACAATCAAACCTTGAAAAAAATCAAGTACTGACTAAAAAATATATTCATATAGTTTTATGTAAAAATTATGTTAAAATCTGAAAAAAAGTACTGACAAAAATGTATAATTTTAAGCAAAAAATGTTTAAAATCTGTACATTTATCCTTGTTTTGTAAAATAAAGTTGTTTTATAAAAAAAAGAATATACATAGCATGTGTATATGTAAAATTAAAAGGCAAACTACAAAAAAAAAGAATCTTATTCAATGTCACACAGCTAAGAGCTTTATCTTCAATCTGCTTTGACTTCCCTGGTGGCCTAAATCATTTACTGATGATATATAGACTCCCATCACTCATTACCCAACTCCTGACTGGAATACATGCTGTTGAAATCCAGGACAATACCAAGCACACCAATCGGTTGTCCAGTGCCAGAAGGCCTGTCCTGAAAACATACATATGAATAGCATTAGAGAGAGAGGAGAGGCATATGAGAAGACTTGGAGGGAAGAAAGGGAGAAATGATGTTATTCTAATCTGAAAAATGTGCTGGATAGCTTATTGATATACTTCCCAAGTCTTAGTTTTCTCATTTGGTAGAAAATATTAACCAGACATAGCTGGGTGTGTTGGCACATGCACATAACACCAAAACTTGGGAGGTAAAGGCAGGAGAATCAGGAGCTCAAGATCATCCTTGACTATATCTGACTTTGAGGCAAGTATGGGATATATAAGACCTTGTCTCAAACCAAACACCTAAATAGAAAAGATTCCTCCTCTTTACTTACTGTGAGGTTTGGAAAGCCCCTCACATGGTGTCTGGCACCCAGAACTGTGCCATGGCACTGGAATTCAGCCATGGGGAACAGTGGAATCTACTAGGCTTTGGGGTGAAGAGCAGGATCTCTTAGGGTGTGAAGATACCAAAAATATGGAACTCTGCTGTTACATATGGAATAGTTGCTTCTGAAAGAAGCTTCAGGCTTAGGGGCCAGGAGAAAAAGAGAAGACTGGAAGGTGGTTAAGTGGAATTGCTCCCTGAAAGTTTCTTTGCGTCTGAGGCCACCGGGTCTAGAATGTAGTAAAGGAGGTACAGGCGTGCTGATTGGACAAGGGTATCTGAGAGGGTCCAGGGGAACGCAGGATACCTGGAATCATGGGTCACTTGATCACTTATTAGAGCATGCCAGCACACTTAGCTTCCAGTGTCTGGTTTAGGCAAGGGTGATCAAACATTCCTATTGTATGGGACTGAGTGGTTGTTTAAGATCTAGAGCTTTCTGGACTAATCTGCTATGACCTGGGGCAAAGGAGAACAATGGGTTTTTCCAGTTGATGCTCTTACCATTGTCTCTTGTGCTTCAGAAGCTTGCTGCCCACAGATCTTCACATGACCTTTAGAAGGATTGCTATCAATGACTGTTTTTACAAAAAGAAAACCAAAGCAAGTAAAGCAGCAGCCGCAGCAGCAGCAGCAATGGTATCTGTAGCAGTCTGCTTTTTACAGCTAGGTCCAGACAATGAATTCCAGGTTAGCCAGACCTAGCTAAAGAGCTCCTGCTATGATGGTAATTAAGAGACTAAAAACAAAACAAAGAAAGGCATGTCAATTATCTACTTCAAATTTTCAAAGATGCTGTTGCTGGGTCTGTTCTCCTTCAGTCTCTTTCCCAAAAACCTTCAATGATAAATGCTTTTAATCTCAGCAGTCATAAAGCTGAGGCAGGAGAATCACTGTGAGGTCTAGGCCATCCTGGACTACATAAGGAGACCCTGGATTATTTTTAAGGGTTCATTTTCCTTCAATTTTGAAAAGTCTATACTACATATCCCTTGTTCTTCAATCTGCCCCAAGTTAGGCTCCTCTTTGTCCATGGCAGTCTCACACCAGCCTGACTCAAATCCATCTTTCAAGGTTCAGTGAAAATAGTCCCCAACACCCTGAGCTCTCTGAGGCCCTAAGGCACATTATATGAATGTTTGGGTGAGCTCATACTGAAAAGTTAGTCTGTGTGCCTAGATCCCATCTGGACAGCCAGGTTCTAGTAGACAATAAGCTTTTAGCATGTGGGCTTTGAGTAGCCAGTGTGTACACGGGACTCAGAAGCCAAGAGGGCATTCAATGGAAAGGTTCCCTTTCACTCTTCCCCTGTAGCACCCTACCATCCTCCCCCTTTCCCTGTGACTTCATCTGGATTTAAGCAAATCAGGCCACTTGCTTGCTTAACTGAATAAAAAATAAAAAAAGCACTGAAATCCCACAAGCAATCTGAATGTTCAAAATCTGGGGCTGGGCTACATCAGTGATGTTATACTAACATTATGGTCAGTAGGCCAATAAAACTACCTCAAGGCACACTGCTGCATTATTTCCTGAGCTTCCAAAGAGGCACAGTGAACTTCATTTGGTGGGAAAGCAGTCTCCTCGGAAATGCTCCGTTTGTCTGCCAGCTATGGGAATGACTACCCCTTTAAGGCAAAGAGATTCTGAGTTCTCTTTTATGCAAAGTTGTTTGAATATGAAAAGAATGAGGCTGGATTCTTGTGAATCTTCCTGATGAAGCAGTGTGATTCATGATAGGACTCATTCATTCCCAGACCCATTCAGCAAGTCTGAATACTTGCTTTCTTAGTAGGGAGAAGCCAGAAACAATGGTGAGCTTTTCAGGATGAGCACAAGTCGGTTAGGTTACGGGAGACACAAGAAGCCCTGATGGAGAGAGCTGGGGATGGCTGAGTTCATTTCAAGGCTGTTAAATTCTAGGTCTGTTTGTACATTAGGAGGAGTGGTGTTGCACATGGTAAGAGACAGGCTGAAATTTAGGTGGAAAAGTTAGGGCAGGTAAAAGCCCTAAGCTAAAGATGATCTGGGGCACAGAAGGCAAGGTTGAAACAGGAAGAGAAAGAAATGAGAGGGACATTGGATAAAGCTGCCAATGAGTCTCAACTAAGACTATTTCTCAATTCCTTGGAGCCAGGGCAGGGAGCCAGGGCCGGGAGCCAGGGCCTAGGGCAGCAGATGCTCAATATCCCCTTCTTCCTTTGTAGGACGCATGTCCTCATGGCCTGTGTGTGCTGTTTGTTGTTCTGGAAGGCCTAGCAGATGAAGGGAGCTTTGACTGACTAACAAAATATTCAGGAGTCCTAGAGTGAGAGGTTGTCACAGAAAGCTTTCAGGCTTTCCCTTAAGCAAAGACCAGCCAGGACTGAACATAGGGTTTGGCAGAAGGAGCAAGGGCCAGGGATATTTTCCTGTAGGTTAAGGAAAGAGAAGGTTGAGGTAGAGGATGTATAGTAATTTCCCAGTCAGCAGATCTCAGATGTGTCCCCCGAAAGGCTCAAAAAACAAAACTGATAGAACTATTGCTCAAAACATGAACAGAGAGCAGTTTGCTACCAGGATATATTCTGTCTTCATGTTGTTTCAGGGAGATGGGGTATAGCCCAGAATTAGCTCATCTGGGATCCAGGCTCATTAGAGCCAAGTGATTTTTGGACACTCATTTATCTGAGCATCAATTTTGTCTTCAACATACCCAAGGTTTGGTAATACGTACCTCTGGTAGCTATAAGGATTAGAAATGCTCTGTACAAAGCTCCTAGTATATAGTAGGATTTTACTACACAGTAGCTATTAGCACTATTGCTATTACCACATTCTAGTGGTACTGGACTAAGACATTGCTCAGTCTTACTGTCATTGAGGAACGAAGACTATGAAAGCCGAGTCTCTGCTTATTATTCTTTTCCATGTATTTGTCAAATGCAACCTGGAGCTGCATATGTGAAACCCAGTTCTCAGATTCTACTACCTAGAATCTTTTTGTCTGTTGTTTTGGTGTGCGCATGTGCACACACACATACACACATACACACACACATATCACGTCACAAATGTGCCAAAACCTTTTGGCTGCTGCTGATCTGCAGAAGACAGATTGAGGAAACACTGAAGCAATGAAGAATCATCTCACTCCATCTATACATATTTCAGAGTGTATCTCTACAAGATACAAACTCCCCCCTTAAAACCACATAACTTAGTCTGGTGGCAAGTGCCCATAGTTCTAGCCCTCTGGAGGCCGAGGCCTGGAGATTTGAGGGCAGCTTGGGCAACAGTGAAACCTAGACTTAAAAAAAAAAAAAAAAAAAAAAAACAGGCATCATAGCACAAATTGAACAATTCCTTGTATAGCAAAACCCCAGCATTGCTTGACTGCAGCTTGGTTCAGTGGGTAGAAAGGAATGCAGGTGCTGGAGAAAGCTGTTTTGCAAGGAGAACATGGTGACAATGTACTATTGCTATAGAATGACCCACTGGGATGGGTGGAAAAGTGCCAATTGTGCCTATTAGCCAACCCAAGGCCAAAAGGAAGCGGAGGAGGCTCTTTTGGAGTTCAGATGACAGAGAACTGATTTTAGTTTCAAAAGTCCCTCCTTTTAAAAGTCCTTTAAGTGATAAAACTGAACATGTTGCTCCAGTCACAGAATCTCAAGAACTGAAACTAATCCAGAACACTATCTCAGGTTTTAAATATTTCTTTCTACCCCCCCTACTCTGTCTTTCTCAAGAGGATGTTGAGAGGTGCAAAAATAAAAAGGACACCACCATGGAATGCCCTAAAAAGAAACGCTGCATCTGATATTGGCAGTACCCTTCCAGAAACCCAAGGCCACCCAATATTGGTACTAATAATAATACCAATAGAAAAAGACAAAAAGATGACCGTGAGACCTGGCCTCCTTGATCCCTCTCTTCCTTTCCCTTTACTTCCTCACTTTACCTTCCTCTCAGTACCCTTTTGTTTTTATTTCTTTTGACAGTGTTATGTAGCCTAGTCTGTCTTCTTCTGGCTATGTAGCTAAAGCTAACCTTGAATTCCTGATCCCCCTGCCTCTACTTCCACAAGTTGGAATTATCCTTGTGTATCACCACACTGGACTTTTTCGGTCAGATCTCATTATATAGTCCAGGCTGGCTTTGAACCTGAAACCCTCTTCTATGTTGGAATTACAGGTGTTCACAGTGCACGGGGCAAATGCCTGCACTCACCTTATGCATTTCGATGCCTCGTTTAGCAGTGTCACAGAGATAGGTTCCGGAGTCATCTCTCTGATAGTTTCCTCCACTGGAGAATGAAGATATTATCTTGCTTGACAGGGTGCGAGAATAAATCAAAAAACAAGCCCCCCCCCCCCCCCCGCAAAGCAGCATATGCATGAGCAGAGATGTAGGCATACACAGACATACGCATGATGAGCAGAACTGAGAAGCAGTCAAGAGCATAGAGAAAGCCTGGGTCCTGGAATTCACCCAAAACCACTGCCTCTGAGACCCTGGAAAGCCTGGCTCTCGTGGGAGTAGAGAGGTGGTACTTTTTTGGTTCTGAGCAGTGAGCCATCAGGCATATAGTGCGAGGAGAATGGAGGAAGATGGGTTGCTCACCAACTCCCTCGGGCTTTAGCTGAGGGAGTAGAGGCGGGAAACTGGCAGAACCTTTTCTTTGCTGAGTCAACTGAGGAGCCCTTACGCCAATGGTGTTTAAATGGCAGTTTTAGTTTGGGGTTTTAAGGATGCTCCCACTAAGAAGTTGTCTTAAGATATGTGACTAAAAGGATAAGGAATGGAGAAGTGTAGGGTGGGCTTGGGAAAACAACTCTGCTTTGTCCAACTTTCTCTGTAGCACAAGGACAATATTCTTGCTTCTGCAAAGCCTTTGTGTTAATAATAGCGGGGAAAGTGCCTCCTAGTAAAGGCTTATTACTTGCTCTTTCCCTTCCTAGTGGACAGATCAGTCACGGACCTGATACCAACATGAAAGCCTTATTTTCCAGTTGTCTGACATTATACTTCATCATCCCAGACCTAGGAGGCACTGAACCCTATACCCTATATCCACTGAAGAAAGACACTTTTGGGTTTTTACTACACGAACTCACACAGGCTCCACCTGTCCAAGCCAGGATTAGAACCCACTTCGTGTGGTCTGCCTCTTGGGTCTCTTAATGAATTTGGACACTACAGAAAGTATAGTCTTTAAAGGACTCAGACCAAGGGGTAACCCAAGCTGCCAGTCTGTAAATAAAGTTCAGGGTGAGGTTCTAAGGGCAGAAGAAAAAGCTGTGGCTAGACGTAGCCTGGCAACCACTGGAGGAGAAATGGGAACACTGCTTCTAGCTCAGTAGGAAATTTCATCCATGCTCTACCAGTTTCAGGAGCCTGTGTGAGGGGGAGATGGATCCTTTATTAGGCAGTATACAAATATATTATCGGTAGCCTTCTTGCTGTCACCACCCACGAAACAACCTCCTCCTCAGCACCTGACAGCCCTCTACTTCCCACCCCATAAACAAGAGGGAATTGAGTCTCTGCAAAGCTTTCTCCTCAGCTAGACTGCAGGAGCTGGAATAAGAGGGCTGAGTCATTTTCCTCTTCAAAGGAAACCAAAGTGGACTGGAGCCACAGAACAAAAGGATGTTCTCTAAGCAGATAATAGGCTGCTCTTAGAGGGTACCAACCCCTCTATTCTAGAAAGTGGATTCTTTCAGTGTTAAGGTGCCTCCCTTTTCTCATTTCCTCATCTAATCAGTGGGAGTATCAAAGGCAGCCATTCCTACTATGCCAGGCATGGAATCATATAGAGAAAGAAGTCATCCCATGTGTTGGGGGTGGCTGTTTTTCACCTTAGGCTTAGGCTAATGCTCCTGTGATGTTAAAGGATACATCTTAGAAGCATCTTCTCTGGTGCCCCCATTTCACTTGGCCATAGATAGAACTAGGTAGGCAGGTAGGACTTTTATAACAGAGGCTTTTTATTTACTTAGTGCTTCATGTAGCTGAGTCTGGCCTTGAACTCACTTTGTAGATAAGGATGACCTTGAACTTCTAAGCCTCCTTCATCCTCCAAGAGATTACTGGATGAGCAAACATATTCATGAGATTAATTCTTTAATGCCCCTTCACCCATAGCTCTGATTTCTGAAACTCTTCCATCATCTCTTTATAGCACTGTTCCATAGCATGGGCATTGTTTACAGGGCTCATAGCACACCTAGTGGAAAGGAGAAAGTCTGGGCAATTCTTGCTCAGAATGACAGTAGGTGACAGGAAGTTCCATATACTCAGAGACCCACAGATGAATCCTGGAGCTCTCCACAGACAACAAAACTAGCTGATACCCACATCTGTGCATAGGCCCACATAATAGAGGGGGGTTTATTTTATTTTTGTAAGAGAATCAATTCATACTATCATTGATTATATAGAGTCATTTCTTGGCGCTCTTTTCTGACCACTTAAGAAATCAGAATACCATGATGAGATTAATAAAGCCAAACAAAAATTCACTGGTCATTACCTAGGGTACAAGCAAATATTTGACACTATCAAATGCAATGCAAGACTCCAAATGGCTGCTATCACTGCACCCTCCTGAAGTTGCCCTTGGTGTGAAGGTGTGCACCACATTGTCCTTTGGCCTACTGGAATGATTAGCCCATGTTCTGTCGGTTGCCATAGCCTCTGGGATGGGTGTCCTTCCAGTCATCCCACTCTCGCATCCTGTGCACAGCTTTCTCCTCATTCTCTTCATCCTTTTGCTCTTCATCTTCTTGCTGCTGAGCTGTTCTTTGGAAATCAGCTAACAGGAAAAGGAGAAAAAGAAGAAATGAAACCAAGGAAACGCAAATTGACATTAGGAGCTTAGCTTTGCTCTGTACACAGTACAAGCATGTGTGTGTGTGTGTGTGTGTGTGTGTGTGTGTGTGTGTGTGACTGTGTCTGTGTGTATAAGTATGTATGTATATTTATAAGAGTTTTATGAGCATCAGGAGCCCTCAGAGGGCAGAAGAGGGCATCAGATCCTCCAGACCTGGAGCTACAATTTGGTGTGAGACAAGACATGGGTACTGGGACCTGAACCATGGTCTTCTGCAAGAGCAGTAAGTGCTTTTAAGTACAAGTCATCTTGCCAGCCCCAATTTTCTTTATGATACTCACATTATCTTTCTATGTACTTATTTTTCCTTAAATTTGTTAATGTCACAGAACTTTTACACTGTCAAGCATTCGTGAGAATCAAATGAAAGAAATGTTACCATAGATAGTCATTCACTCTGATACTTGATTTGTCTGTTTTTTCATAATTTTACATTCTTTGATAATTTTTAAACAAGACTTGAAATTTAATTACTGCAGGTCTCCAGTTTTCCAGCAATTTGCTTTAAATAAACTTCACATTTGTCTCAGTTTACCTTTCAATAACACAATACCCACAAAATTTTCTGATAAAAGTATGTGTTTGTGAGGAGGGGTGGCTTGCCACAAAACAACTTGTGGCGGGTGTTTCTTTTTAAATAAGATCCCCCAAAGCACTGGAAAGAAAACCAAAAACAGACAAATGGGATTAACTCAAACTATAACAAAAAAAGTTTCTGTGCAGCCAAAGAAATGATCAACATTACGGAGATAACCTACAGGTTTGGAGAAAAGTCTACAACTAATTAGTGATATATATCGAGAGTATAGAAGGAACTCTGAAAACTCAATAGTAAGGAAGCCAAACCAAACTGTACAAATAATCTAATTTGAAATGGGGGGCTGGAGAGATGTCTCAGAGGTTAAGAGTACTTGGTTGCTCTTCCAGAGGTTCTGAGTTCAATTCCCAGCAACCACATGGTGGCTCAAAACTGTAATCTCATTTCCAGGGAATCTGACACCTTCAAACACCAATGCACATAAAATAAAAAATAAAAAAGGGCATCAAAAGACATGCAAATGACCAATAAATATATGAAGAAGTGGTTAGCATTATTACTTATTATAGAGACATTAGCCAAAAGTACAAGACTTTCAGTTAGAATGCTGCTTACGAAAAAGGAAAAAACTAAGTTCTAGAAAGACTGTGAGTAAAAAGAACTCTTGTATATTATTGGTGGGGTTATAAAGTAGTATAGTCACTGTGAAAAACAGTAGGAAGTTACTTACAAAGTATAAGCAGAAGGACCATATGATCTAGCAATCCCGCTACTGGGCAGATATCCAAAAGAAATTATATTAGTCTGTCAAGAAGACTTTTGCACTTTCATGCTCATTCACAGTATAAAACATGCAATCAACCCAAGTGTCTATCTTCTGATGACTGGATAAAGACATGTTACACATACATAATGGAATACTATGCAGAAACTTAAAAAGGATGAGCATCTTGTCATTTGAGGCGACATGGATACAACTGAAGAGCATTAAGTGAAATAAAGCAGGCGTAGAAAGGAGCATACACGATCTTACTCAGACATAGGATCTAAGAAAAGGCTGACAGCATAGAAGTTGGGAGTAGCACAGTGGTTCCCAGAGGCTTCAGATAGTGTATGGGAAAGGGTGGGATGGATAAAAGGATGGTTAATGGTCCTAAGTAACAGTTAAGCTGGAGGAAAATTCTGGTATTCTATTGCATAGAATAGTAACCGTAAATAATGATAATATACTAATAGAAGGAGGCCGTTAAGCTCAGTGTAGAGTGAAACCCAAGGTTTCATCCCGACAGCCACAAAAAGTGAACGGAAAAGCTAAAAGAATTTTGAATACATTCTTTTGGATATCTGCCCAGTGGTGGGACTGCTAGATCATATGGTTTGTCTATTTTTATTTGTTTTAATTAAGTGAAATGTTTGTGAAAACAGCTTTGTTTATTCTGATTTGAAAACATTATACAATATGTATGTATACTGAAACATTGAATGATACCCCTAAGTTTGTACCATTTTTCTATGTCAATTAAGAATTCAGTCTATTTATGTATCCAGTCTGATAGTCTATGTCTTTTTATTGGGGAATTGAGTCCATTTATGTTAACAGATATTAAGGAATAGTGGTTGCTGTTTCCTGCTATTTTTGCTTTTAGTGGTAGAATTATGTCTGTGTGTCTTTCTTCTTTGGTTTTCTTGTTTAGTTATTTTCTTGTTTTTTCTAGGATGTAGTTTCCCTACTTGTATTAGGTTTTTCATCAATTATTCTTTGTAGGGCTGGATTTGTGGTCAGATATTGTATAAATTTAGATTTGTCTTGGAATATCTTGGTCTCTCCATCTATGGTGATTGAGAGTTTTGCTGGATATAGTAACCTGGGCTGACATTTGTGTTCTTTTAGGATCTGTATGATATCTGTCCAGGATCTGCTAGCTTTCATAGTCTCTGTTGAGAAGTGGGGTGTAATTCTGATTGGTCTGCCTTTATATGATACATGTCCTTTTTCCTTACTACTTTTAGTATTCTTTTTTTGTTTTGAACACTTGTTGTTTTGATTATTATGTGTTGAGAAGAATTTCTTTTCTGGTCCAATCTGTTTGGAGTTCTGTAGGCTTCTTTTGTGCAAGCTATATTACAAGGCAATTGTGTTAAAAACCTCATGGTACTGGTACAGAGATAGGCAGGTAGATCAATGGAATAGAATAGAAGATCCAGAAATGAACTCTCACACATATGGTCACTTGATTTTTGACAAAGGAGCTGTAAACATTCAATGAAAAAAGGACAGCCTCTTCAACAAATGGTGCTGGTCCAACTGGCACTCAGCACGCAGAAGAATGAAAATAGACCCTTTCTTATATCCTTGTACAAAGCTCAAGTACAAGTGGATCAAATATCTCTACATTAAACCAGGTACACTGAAACTATTAGAAGAGAAATTAGGGAAAACCTTAGAACACATTGGCACAGGGGAAAATTTCCTGAACAGAACACCAATGGCTTGTGCTTTAAGACCAAGGATCAAGAAATGGGACTTAATGAGATTGCAAAGTTTCTGTAAGGCTAAGGACACTGTTAAGAAAACAAAACGGCAGCCAACAGACTAGGAAAGGATCTTTACCAATCTTACATCTGATAGAGGTCTAATATCCAATATATACAAAGAAATCAAGAAATTAGACTCCAGAAAATCAAACAATCCTATTAAAAAATGGGGTACAGAGCTAAACAAAGAATTTTCAATTGAGGAATATCGAATGGCTGAGAAGCACCTAAGAAAGTGCTCAACATCATTAGCCATCAGGGAAATGCAAATCAAAACAACCCTGAGATTCCACCTCACACCAGCCAGAATGGCTAAGATCAAAAATTCAGATGACAGCAGATGCTGGAGAGGCTGCGGAGAAAGAGGAACACTTCTCCACTGTTGGTGGGGTTGTAAACTGGTACAGCCACTCTGGAAATCAGTCTGGCGATTCCTCAGAAAATTGGACATAGTACTACCTGAAGACCCAGTTATTCCACTTCTGGGCATATACCCCAGAGACACTTTAATACACAACAAAGATATATGCACCACAATGTTCATAGCAGCCCTATTTATAATAGCCAGAAGCTGGAAAGAACCCGATGTCCTTCAGTAGATGAATGGATACAAAAATTGTGGTATATTTACACAATGGAGTACTACTCAGCTATTAGAAACAATGACTTTATGAAATTCTTAAGAAAATGGATGCATCTAGAGAATATCTTCCTGAGTGAGATAACCCAGTCACAAAAGAACAGACATAATATGCAGTCACTGATAATTGGATACTAGCCCCAGAAAGCTCTGAACACCCCAGAAACAACTCACCGACTATATGAAGCTCAAAAAAAAAAAAAAAAAAAAAAAAAAAAAAAAAAAAAAAAAAAAAAACCCACCACCAACAACAAAACCAACAAAAAGTGAAAGCCTCAGTCCTTCTTAGGAAAAAAAAAATAAGTGTAAGCACCCTCTCAGAGTGTGGGACACCTAGACCTTAAATCATTAACATTCCAAGAGCTAGGAATATAGCCTTGTGGCAATTTTTGGTATTCAAAGATCATTATGTTTAATCTATACACACCAGGAAAACTACAACTGTTTCCATGTTACATTCTGTTCTACAGGTACTTTATGCTTATGGTAACTAGTAAGACTTCAATACAGGCTATTAAACCTCTAAAAGAATTAAGTACTGACAAAAATATATTCATGTAGTGTTATGCCAAAATGCTTTTAAAAATCTGTACATGTATCTCTCTTTTTAAAATAAAGTTGTAAGAGGAAAAAAAGAATTCAGTCTAAAAGCTGATAAAGGTTTGGTTGTCAAATATTTATGCTAATTATACTTAACTTGTGTGTGTATGGGGTACTGGAGAATGAACCCAGCTTCAAACACTGAGCAAGGTGCTGTCCTAACTGAGCTGTACCTGCAACCTCCATTTTCTTCTTCTTGTGGCCCTAGGGGTGTGGGAAAATAAGAGGGCACTATACATTCTAAGCTGGAACTTGACCTCTTAACTACATTCCTGATCTCTAGTTATCCTTTCTGAAGCCAAATTGGCTAGTGAAAATGAAAGTCTCCCAATCTTTCTCAACATATGAGCTAAGTTTCTGTGGACTATTTCCTTGCAGAATTAGAAAGGCTATTTCTCTAGGGTAGTTACTTTTTCTTGATAGGAATGTTCTTTTCTCTTGTTTTTGACAGCAGCCCACTGTTCCCAGTCACCAGCAATAGCTCTCACTATGGCAGTGTCTCAATCTCATTTTCTTCAGGGAAGGAATCATGGAAATAAAGTTCCTGGGTCTCGAAATCCCTTTATACTTAAAAGCTTTTTATCAGATGCACTGTCTTGGCTCCTATTTTTCCTTGCTGACGATCATATATATTTGCTACTTGATTTTCTCACAAATGAAGTGTGTCATAGTTCACAGGCAGGCTAAGACTTTTTTAAAAAAGTAAATCATTTACAAATGTTGAGATATCTATGATATTTCATTTAATTAAAAAAATTTTTTTAAACCTAGTAGGTTTATTCAAATCAGTCTTACTCATTCTGGGTAAAATTTTCAGGAATATGCTATTTATACGTCTTTAATATTTGTCATTTTATCCAAAATCCTCTCTATCAAATATATAATTCTTATCCTTTATCAAAATATAATCCTTAGTTTATATTTTTCCTTGTTTAAAAATATTTAAATCTTTTTTTCATACAATATAATCTTGATCACATTTTCTTCTCTCCAAGCTCCTCTGTTTATCATCTGTCTTTCTGTTGATTCTCTTCTTTTCCCTGGTAAGGCGCTCTCCTTTCCTTTCCTTCTGCTTTAGCTTTTCCCAGTTTCCTGCTCCTGATTCAGAAGGCTCCTCTGTGGTCTGCACTACTTTTCAACTAGTATCTCCCATCTCATTTAGAAACCATTCCTATTTGCTCTTTTGTCTTGTTTTGCTCTTTTATGTTTTGAGACAGAGCAGCACAGTCTAGGCTGGCCGGGGACACAGTGAGTGGCTCAGGTTGACTTTGTTTTCAGCTTGTCCTGCTTGCCCCTCCTAAGAGCTAGGATCACAGCATTACTATCACCCTGGCTTCTGTGAACTTCCTTCTAGCTTGTTAACAGGCACTTCCAAAGTTCTAATTCATGTGTGTTCCTGGGTAACCGCCCCTTTCTTGATCAATATGGAATGATTGTTTTAACCAGTCTTCTGCTTCATCTAATATCACCATAGCTACTGGTAATAAGGTACAGAGTTTTAGATTCTTTTCACTTTTGATAATTGACTTTTACATTGTAAAATACAAAATTTCCTATTGATAGTAGGCAGTTGTATAAAGATCACTGATTTTTGATTTCTCGTTTACATTTAAGGAGTTCTGGATTTGGCCATTCACTAGATGAGCGGTGGCATCTCACTGTTTTAATTTCTGTTATCCTAATGACATGATGTGAAGCATCTCACATCTTATTTAGTGAAATGTCTAATTAAGATAAGTTTGGTCTATTTTATTTCATCTGGCGGTACATTTTCTTATTAAATCTTAAGAGAGTATTTTAGATAGCAGTCCCTTATCAGATACACCTTTTAAAATATTTGGTATCAGCCTATAATTTATCTTATTCTGTGAGTGTATATGTGTGTTTATGTGTACACTCTCTCTCTCTCTCCTCATGACCTGGTTCAGGCCGCCGGCCTTGTTTAGTCTCCTATTTTCTCTTTCTGCTCTGGACTATTCCAGATGCCTCTGGCATCTTTCATATCTACATATCTCCCTCTATCTCATATCTACAACAAAAACCTCCTCAACCATTACTTGGAGTGGTCACGTCCTCATTTCATTTAACAGGGTGACAATTTCCCTGCCCTCCCCCAGGACTTTAATATACTTGGCTGTCTTTGGCTCCTACTGTTTCTAATGGAACACCAACAAGAATTCCCATCTTTGCTATCTGTGTACTTTACTTCTGTATACTTTCAAAATTTCCTGCATAGGAATATATTTGTCTCTGTGCAGAGACCAAAGGTTGACACTGATGATCTTCCCAAACTGCTTTCTAACTTATACTTTCAAGGTCTCTGAATGAACATGGAATTTACCAATTTGTCTAGCCTGGCTCAGCAGGGAGCTTCAAGGAACCTTCCGCCTTTGCCTCCCCAGAACTGGAATTAAAGGATATACACCATTATACCTGGCTTAAAACAAAACAAAACACGACTTCTAGGGACTGAACTCATGTCCTCATGCTTGTAGAGATATACATATGCTCACAGAGACACATATAAGTAAGTCAAAGCCAAATCTTTAAAAATATTAATAAATATTATTTATTTGTGTTTGTATATGTGTATGAGGTCACACATGCCACATCATGTTAGAGGAGATTAGAGGATAACTTATGAATTGACTGTTTCTCCACTATGGGTCATGGAGATGAATGTTAGGTTTAGTCTTGGAGGCGGCCACCTTTATCTGCTGAACCATCTCAATGTTATTAGTATACATACTTTATATACACAGAGCGCCGTTACATAAGAATTCCAGAGCATGAAGGTATCATACGTAGAAAAAGTTTAAACTCTGCTCCATCATGTCCTGTACAGCTGTGATATTCAGTGGGCTAAAATGTATTTTACATGTATATGGGATGTGTACCCACATGCGCATGTACAAGCCAAGGGTTGATTGTGCTGCAATACATTATATACTGGAGTGAAATCCTTTATTTGAGCCAAGAGCTCGTGTTTCAACTAGTCTAGCTCACTAGCTTACTCTGGGAGTCCCATCTCTGTTGCCTAAATGCTGAGATTCCAGGCCGAGCACCACATCCACCCAGCAATTACAAGGGTACTAGGCATCTGAACTCCATTTGTGATGCTTTTGAGGCAACAACTTTAGCTGCTGAGCTCTTCTTGGTGCTTAAAGCTATCTTCCTTGGTCTAGCTTCAATATACCATGGGTTAATTAAGATATCACCCTGTGCTAAGCTGAGGAACATCTGTATTATAGAGATTTCTAGCCTCTAAAGAATAATGACTTGTACTTCTAGAAGGCCTTGGAACTGCTTGAAGCCAAAACGCCTATTTATCTTTCTTGTATTGATAAATATTCTCCAGTTCATTCGGGCTCCTCTGGTGTGATTCTTTCCTTTCCAGGATTTTTCAGATCGCTTTGCATTGCGATGGTCTACTTACATTCAGCTCTCCCATTCCTCAGCCAATAAGTCTACAGATTGCTATCTGAGTTTTAATTATTCTATGTCCTGAAAGTACAGCATGCCCAGAGGTGAAAAGCTATAAAACAAAAACAAAACAAACAGTACATCTTTCAAATGGCCACTTTTCCCCCTATGTTATTAGAAACAGTACTAACACAGGAAAGTTAGGCTTGAATTTAAATCCTAGCCTGGCCACTGTATTTGTTAAGGCAAAGTAAGTCACTTCTTAGAGACCATATCGTCATCCTAAAATCTAAGAAAGTATGAATGTTTCCTTCGCATAATTAAGAGTCGAAGGAGACAAGAAAACTAAGGCTCAGCTGGGTACACAATGTCTCATCTGTTATAGGGCAGCAAGTGTATAGGTCACACCAGGCCTGCATGTGACTGCTCTTCTGCTACATAATGCATATTTCTCTTACCCTTCCCCATCAGCCCTTTCAAAGAAGCTTCAGAGTACCAACCTACTAGGGCCTAACCACCAAACTGGGCACAGAGAATATATAACACCAAAAGTCCTGCTCTCAAGGAATCATAAGTTCCCTTCCGTCCTTCAAAGTGCAGCCTGCCCTCCAACTTATGCCTGTTTCTGGTCACTTTGTAGGACATGTAGGGAGTTGCTGTTTTATGAATATTTCGTTCAGTTTCTCTTTTTTGACTGTACAGGGACCAGCATGATACAATCTGCTGTCAGTGTTACAAGTGGGTTTTTGGTTTTGCTATCTGTTTTCATGGCATAATTGGAGAGATCCAAAAATGACACTTCTCTGAAGCAGCTATTTGCTTTAATGGTAAATGACATTGACAAGATGACTTCTGTCAGACTGCTCGGGTTTTTAACTGTGAAGGCAAAAGAACTAGCAGTACATACATCTCAGCACTTCATACCTGATGTGGGCTTGGCTATTCCCCGATCTGGTAATGCTCCGTATTTCTGATGTTGTTCATACCAGTCATTCACCGTCATAGTTGCCAGGCTTGGATAACCAGTTCCAAACACTCTGCAAAAATCACATTTCATTTAGAGAACTAAACAAATACAGCAAGATTGGATAGCCTTTTTCCTCTTTAGTGATGAGGCAGGTTTCATTGCCCTACATGGCAATCTTTTGGGGACTTGTACAAACTTCTTCAGCAATGCAGAAAAGGGGGCATCCAGAAGACAGCATTGAAGTCAAGAGCCCAGGGTCATCTCCCAAAAACTAGTTCCAAGGGCCAGCACTCTACCGCGACACTGTGAATTGGCAATTCACAGTTGGTGGTTCTGAAACATGGAGAATACTTTCCTGTGAGCTTGTGGAATAGCTCAAAACCTCAGAATTAAATCACAAGTAGGCAGATACGTCCTTCTGAGAACTGCTCAGGAAGGCAAGATAATAGGGAAAAACATGTAGAGCATGCAATTCTGTATTTGATTCACTGACTTCATTCTGTGTTATCTGCTTATTTTCAAGTTTGGTGTGAAGAGAATGTCTGAGGAAAGTAGCAGAATAGCTTTAGTCTCTCTGCTGAAAGCGCACCATCCATAGCTGAAGCCATGACTTTGCAAGAGTGCCCATTTTGTATTTTACTCAAGCATTGCATGGAACCATCGAAACTAAGGCTGCGGAGGCAGGTCAGACTACAGGAAGTACTACCTACTTGGCTTGTGCCTTGTTCCGAGTGAGGATGAAGGGTTTCATTGGAGGCTTCTCTGGAAGAGATGAGTGACAAGCTGATTCCTAAGAAGAAAATTAATTTTAGAGGTTCATCTGCCAGTTTACTCATTTTGTCGCTGAAGTTTTCAAGTCCGTTTGGTGTGGAAAAAGCTCTAGGTTCAAAATTCCCTCCCTTTCTATCATCAGTGGTCAAGCTTTATACTTTGTTTAGATTTATCTCTTCTCAGGGAGAGTTAGGTGTGAAGATCAGAGGATGATTTGGAAGAGTCAGTTCTTGTTTTCCAACATGTGGCTTTGGGGGAACAGACTTGGGTCATCAGCCAACTTGATGGCACCTTTATTAATCAGTCTTGAGGGGTGTTATGTACTTTGCTAAAATGAGACAGAGCAAGAGCTCTCAGGAAACTTTTTATCACAAAGAAAAAACCATTTGGTTTCAAGATCGTCCCCATCTAAAGAATGGAGTTCTAATGCCTCCTCCTGCCATGTTCTACATAAGCTCCTCAAGCTGAATCTGAAGCATGTCCCTTCAGACCAGCCTTCTACAGAAAAGAATTCAGAGCTTTCTCAAAGTTCTTTCCAATGTCATTATGCCATTAATTTCCAAGAACCTCTAGGATATTTTAGAAAGTGTTGTCTGTCAGTAAGGGAGGGAGGACAGACCAGTGGGTTTTATAGAAAGCTATCTAGGCATGCTGAAACAAAGTCTGGTTAAGTAGAAAACGGTCACCTCATTTTCATAGTACCAATACCACACAAGAGAGAACAAAACTACTTACACCTAGCAAAGCAGGGACAGGAAAGGACTCAGAAGAGTCTAACCTCAAAATGCCAGAAAACCACTCATCTGGAAAAAAATGTTCAAGGGGCCTGACCATAGACTAGTAAAAGTTCATTTTTTGGTCCTTTAATATGAAGGTTGCTATTTTTCTTAGCTAAGAGCTCCCAGGCTCATTAGGACAAGCCAAATGAAAAGGCAGCTGTGCCAAGGACTTGGATCAATTATTGTGGTGGCTGATCAAGACATTTCATGTTGGGTCCTGTACCAAAAAGCAAGTGGCTATAGTGCATATACTTTTTTGAAACAGCTCCAGAACAAGGTTGGGATGTTCTACACTCAAAAGCTCTTCTACAAGGTTGTATATGAAGATGCCCTGCTTCGATGTCTCCTGCCTGGGTGATCAACTAGTCTGAGTGTGCAACTGGGTAAGGCTAAATTCTAAGTCCCCAGCCCACATTCACTCTCTGCTCTTTTGCCTCATCTTCCTTGTCTCTCTCCCCTACTTCCCACAGTTCTGCTCTTACCTGTTCTAGTCCTGTTCTTCCCCTTCTCTACAATTAAGTAGATTATAAAGGTCCCCTTCCCCCTCTCTGCCTTCTTTTCCCAGCCAAAACCGATTCAGATTTTAATGGAAAAGCATTTCCTTGATACCACCCACTTAGAACTAAGTACCTTAGATTAGAAGGTATCAGGGAAGGCTGCTGTAATGAATCAGAAAGTGACTCTGGCAAAGCATCAGCCTTTCTCCACTTGTCCTAATGTGTGCAATGCTGTTATGGAGATTGACAAAGATTTAGTTTTTGCAGTGCTGAGGATTAAATGAGGGCAAGTTAATTAAATGCTGGACAAGTCCCCATCACTGAGCTACTTTTCCAGTAAGTTATTTTCTAGTGTTTTATAATTTTTGTTTAGAGATCTATGGTTTTGTATCTTTGACAGACCTTAAACTTGTAATCCTTCTGCCTCAGCCTCATTGAATAGCTGGAACTGTCACTGCTATATCCAGCTAAGGATTTTCATCTGATTTCTCTCCTGCAGAATGTTCAAACTTCTGGTGGCAGCTTCCCATTGCTCTATGGTCAAGGACAAGGCTTACCTCTCTTGGAGAGTCTTTTTCTTTCAGGATCTTTATTTCCTGGTCAATGCTCTCAATCTCTTCTAAGCTGATACCAATCCACCTCCGAAGGTGAAGGAGGTAATATTCACGAACACGCTCATCATCTGCTTGACCACTTTCCACAGCAGATTTCAGTGCAGACAACCTATGCTCCACCTCCTTCTTCTGCTTGTATCTGTTCCACAGAAAAGCATTACCCATGAACTTAAAAATACAGATTTCTTCAAAAGGCTATAGTAAGGTCTGCCTTTGCAGATGTCCAGGTAGTATGTATGCCGCTTCCTACCTTGAAAGTAGAGTCTATGATCTAGGAATGGGTTCTATAAGCCAGAACCAATTCTCACACTACAAATCAAGACAGGACCTAGGCATATCTTGATCTCGGTTGAGACCTATCATCTTTCAGCATGAGATGCTTTAGCCATTTGGATGTATCAGTCCTTACTCAGCTGGATGCTCAGTGTCAGAGTGCTTCCAGTAAGTCCTCCACTTTGGAAGTCACATCTTCAAGGCATGCCAAAATCTGAAAAGGTCACTGTTGACCTGCCACCAATGCCAGGACTTCCTTATGAAACTGCTGAAAAGCTGGTCATCTTTTTTCTTTCAGGTAAAACCTTCCTGAGGTAGATCTTCTGACTCATCTCTATCTAGTTATAAGACTCAATGATCTCAGCTGCCATTTCCAGGATGCATTCTAGTATCTCATCTATCATTCGTCTGCCAATTCTCTCCAGAGTCCGACAAGCACTTACAAAGGACAGTCCTTGCTTTCAAGCAGCTTTCTTCCTAATGGAGGAAGACAAATCAAAAGGGATACATGCTATGATGCAGCAAGAAGCAAGGCAAATGGACAGAACAATGATGGGGAACTAGGCATGCTAGTTATATAAAGTGAGCAGAAGCCATCCTTCTGAAGAGATAGCCTGAGAAAAGTCATCATGGAAAGAAAGTGGGAAGTCATCTGACAGCCAGAAGAGGAATCTAAGGGAAAAGCAAATGTGCATGGAGGAGTGTCTACAATAGACAGAAAGCAGGGAAAAGAGATAAGATACCAACATAACTTTAGGTAATGATGACCTTAAGAAATAGGGAGACAGCAGTGCAGGTGGCAAGAGATAAATGCATTTTAAATACAAAACAAGTGACATGTTAGATATGAAGGCTTGCAAACAAACAGGAGCCAAGTCAAAATGCCAGGACTGCCAACAAAAGTGTATCAAAATCCCTTGGCCTGGAAGCCCCATTCTGCACTTCCAGAATAGAATGCTCTTCTGCAGGGGTCCCTAGATAAGTTCTTAGCTTCAAGTGGATGGAGAGTTTAAGGTGAGGGGAGTGTTCCTCAAAGTTAATACAGAACTCTATGTGGACGCAGTCTCTTCTTTCCTTCCTTTGCATGCATGCCTTCTTCCTCTTTTCTCATTTCCCTCATCCCCTGCTTTTCTTTTCAATCTTATTTTGCCAAGAACAGGTTTATCCCTAAGTCAAGGACCACTGCACTGGAGACACTGTTATAAAAACCGATTAAGCTCTTCTTTAACCCAAAAACAAAGTATCTTGTATGTTACAAATTGTTATGGTATCACCATTATGTAGCCTTTTGGGTAAAACAATACAAAGGTCAATTCCTAGTTCAGGAGTGCTACTACAAATAGTACTTGAGAATGTTTAACTGGTTACACAAATGGCTACTTATCCTCTTCCAGGGAGGTGCCTAGGTCATAGGAAAACAACATACAAGAGTCCTAGAATGTATATACTTTAGGGTAAATTCTGGGTGAGCCTAGTGGTCCTCTAAGTAAAGTTGTTTGGCTTTTCTCCTTCTCCATGATCATTCAACTCATAAACTATCTGCTCCGTTCCTTCTTTTCTATGTTTTGTTTATGAGACTTAGCTCTTGTCCATCCTTTAGAATCCTGGTTCCTCAGCACCTGTTTTTTCAGGCCAGTGGCTTTAAAAAAAGCACACAAAACAAAAAGCAAAAGAAAACAAACGTCTCCCCCAAAACCACACAGAAAATTTTCTCTTAGAAAAGGAACCTTTTTTACATGAGAATTTGAATACACAGGACCTCAGTAAGTAAGATACAGCTAAAAATGTGCCTTGGCAAAATTAGAGGAAGGCTCTCAACATTACTCAGACACTGGTAGAACCATAAGGCTCTAAAGGACAGACTGACAACCACTGTCTAAACGACATCAGTGTTTTAGGAACCCCTGACTGGGAAGTTTCCTTATGCTTTTCCAAGCAGTTACAGAGCACTAATTACAAATCTGTATCAAACGGGCCAACTACAAATGTCTATTATCAGACATGGTTAACGTTTATGCAGATTACATACCAGCATCATGCTAACCTGATGGCCAGGTAGTTTTAACACTAAATTTCTCTCAATCTTCAATTCTCTGCTCCACCCTACCTCATCTATCATTTATTTCATCCTGCTTTCTATCAATCTTGTCCCTGTCCACTTCTGTCAGGCATCAGGGTCAGTTATCAGCTTCCATATTAAAATACATGTTCACTCTACAGTTTTCTCCCCCCCCCCAGAATCACCTTTCTACAATGCACTTGATACCCTGTCTAGTGACCTATGCATTAGAAGGAACAGTTTCAATTCTACCTTGGCCATTTACTAGCCATGTAATTTTGGTCAAGTCAATTTGAAAAGCACACTCTCATAGCTTTATAATGCAGATCTACTTCATAGGGCTATTATAGGATCAAATGGAAAAATGCGCAATAAAATTCTTTACAAAGAGCAATATAAACAATGATAGCAGATGAAAAAACTAAGTTTAGGGAGGAGATTGCCCCATCTATTAAGTGGTAGACGTCTGTCACCCCAAAATGATGATTCTAAAGAATCAATGTTTGCAATGCTGTATTGCTTCCATCTTTTAGAAAACTACACCGTCTGTCTCTCTAGATACCTCCAAGGTTTAACTATAATGTAATACTGGTATGGGTACCATGAGATACAGTACAATTGGAATACTAAAAATACACTACTAGTCAAGGACTCTGACTTTAAGTCCCAAGTCTAGAGACTGAAAGTTATACTATGCTAAATATCACGAATTAAAGTATGTGTTAAGGTGTGTGTGTGTGTAGGAGTGGCCTCAGAAGGGATATAATATTTTGCTTCTGCACTTTGTTGGGTCTCTTCTGATTGGTATTTCCTTCCTTTTTCTCTCTCTCCTAACTTGCCCCAACTCTGAATTTCTATCTTTTCCACCTATATGTTTTCCCCTGTTGGAAGAGACATCTATATTCACTAAAGTAGAGAGATCCTAAATGATTTGCATGAGTCACAAAGTTTTAGTTGTATATTTCCATTTGTCTATGGAAGTGGCTGTCTAGTTGTCACTTAAGGACCTAAATGCACTAGGTCTTATTACTTACCCGGCTTCTACTTTCATTTCTGTGAAGAGAATGGAGGCGCTGTTACTCAAACACACTCATACTCAGTCCTCAAAGATGATTAAGAGAATATGCACAGGGAAGCAGATATGAGAGAAGACATACCATTTAGGTGTTTTATTTAGGATAGTCTCAGTATCTAGAGTCATGAATAGAAGGAGTTACAAAAAGCAAGATTCTAATAATTTTGTGAGGGGGATTTTCTTTTCAGTATGGAAAATTGAGCCCAGGCCCTTCAAGCATGCAAGGTTAGCACTCTATCATTTAGCTACCCATTTGCCCTGAACAAATTTTCTAGTCATGTAAATACTTCTTATAAAAGTAGTATCTGGATTAGCTGTAACTTTCCTTTTATTGTTGTGTTCCAGTTGCGGCCCCGGTTTCCATTCAGTATTCTGTACACAGCCCTTCATGCAGACGTCTGCTCATACTCCTCTTAGTGCTTCTGTCAGATTGGACTATTGTCTGTTCCCTGTACATACTCAACTCTGCTTCTGTTTTGGATATGCTGTTGTTCCTTCTGTTTGTCAACAATAAATACTGGAGCACTTTGTACATGCCCTGTGCTAAGCATACTGTGGTGCACAAGAGAGAAATGTCTCCTACCCTTACAGAGCACACGTTCCAGGAGAAAAAAGAACTTGAGATGAACACATGACATAACTGCACGACAGCTACGTGCCATGAAGCAAACAAACGTGGAGGGAAGAGAGAATGACAGATGTTAATTACTTAAGGAGACTGGTGGGAAAGGGCTCTCTATAGAATAACATTTAAGCTGAGACCTACACAATGAAGAATTAGCCATATGAAGAAAATTGAATACAAAGAGAACAGCACATGCAAAGAAGGAACTGGTCTGTTCAAAGAACTGGAAGGTAGCCACTGTAGATAGGGTCTGGTGAGCATGTGATGAAACTGGAGAAACAGACATTAGATTACACAGGGCCTTGGCTACCTGAGGTTGGGATGTATGATGGCTTAGATCAAAGTGTGCCAGTGGAGATGGAAGGCAACAAGGATGTAAGATAGCATTTGTTGTCAGAATTCATAGGCCCGGGGGATGGACTAGATTACAAAATTCAAAAAAGATACAGTTTGAAGCTACCTTGTAGTTTCCTGCTTACATATCCAGGTGGATGGTGGTGCACTTACTGAAACAGTGAAGACCTGGGTATGTGTGCACTTTCGGGAGTGAAAAGCCATGGTTCTGAGCTAGATGTAGAGTGCTTTCCTAGTATGCCTGAGGTCCTGGAATCAATCCCTAGCACTAAAACAGAAAAGGAAAAGAAGAAATAGGAAAAAACCTAGTATCTGTGAAATACCCGTAAGTGGTGTTAGGATCACGGAAGAATTACAGGATAGTATCATGAGTCCAGGAGCATCGGTATAGAGGTAGTATTGACAACTCACCTGTCACATCGGTTAAAAAAAAAGTTCAGATCAAGATTACAGGCCAAAGAAATGGAAATCAAAGTTAGATACCTTTTCCTGTTTGACTACTAGGATTTGCTAGTGTTGACATTCAGGTAGCGTAAAGGGCGAAATACTTAAGACTTTGTTCTTGTGGATGGTAATGTTGTTGTCATTCCCCAAGAGTCTTAAAATATTCAAAGAGGATCTAGTCCAAGGAAACAGCAATCACAGCAGTATAAATGTTTGCTCATAGTATTACTTAGAATTCCATACACACCCCAAGCAAGCAAGCAAGCAAGCAAGCAAGCAAGCAAGCAAATAAAAAACCCACCCCAAAATGCAAGCAAACAAAACCAGATCTAAATACTTGACAGTAACAATTTAAATGATTATGGTACAACTAGAGAATGGAATATTACAAAACCATCAAATATGGTTTGAAATGACAGGGGAAATGCTGACAACATTAGCTTTTAAAAAACAGGATAAAAGCTGTATTATAGTATTCTTCATAATTTATTAACTAAAATAACTGTATATCTGAAAGAAAAACATAGCAGAAAGTTAACAGTGACATCTACGACTACTAATTAAGGCTTATTTTTGATTTAAAATATTCTTGATTTGCAAATTTTCAACAATAACTATTATTACTTTCATATTCAGGAAATCTATAGTTTCTAATTTTAGTGATCTTTCAAGACTAATCTCACAGGTCACTGGGTTGAAACCTTTTCCTCACTCCTCCAACCAGGTGTTGTCACTTCCTTACCTTTCTCTGTATCTCAAGGCATCTACAGTCTTTCTGGGTGTAGACACCAGTCACTAGCTTGGGTTCTGATCTATGCCTATGGGCAGTTGAGTTTCCAAGAGTAGATTCTGGAATCCATTTGGTATCATCCTAGCCTATGTCTTAAATCATTTGCTGTGACTCACTGTTCCCAATTACAGTTTCCTTCCTTCATACCTTTAGCCCCTGAACTTGAAAAATTTAAGATGTCCCCTCTCTCTTCTGCTTTCTCTCTGTGTATATGCACATGCACTATGACTCAAACTTGGTGCCTTGTATATGCTAGGTTGAACATATTTTATTCACAAGGTTACTGTCTATCAATCAGAATCAAAGCTTCCTAATAATACTGACCTTGGCTAGTTTTGTAACATCTGGACCAGTTCCTAGCATTTGTGAAGGGCTTAGTGGGTATTTGCTGGATAAACTAATTCTCAAACTTCTAGAGTCCAAGTCTTACCTCTGAGTCTTAGGGTATCAGGCATCTCTATTTAGATATCTTGGAGGTTACCTCAAATTCCACACGTCTCAGTACTTGTTATGCTCTACCCTATCACAATCCATGTTTATAACTTAAAATATATTCTTATTACCTCAGAATTTCAGATACACTGCATATAGTGTTTGGTCACATTCACCCGAAACTCCTTCCAGATCAAACTGACCCATCCCATCTCCTTGTCCTTTTCTTTCTTTATAGCCCAATCTGTGCTATTTACCCATGGGTACAATTTATGCTTCCTCACCACATTAAAGAGGTACCACTGTTATTTAATTTCACTTAAGACTGGACCCGAGGCTTAGATAGGTTAAAGAATGTACTCAAAGTCCAATGCCTTATAAGGAAAGCTGAAACTCCAACCCAGAGCACTGTTTCTGCAGTCTTACTTTTAGCCAGATGTATAACTGCACTTGATCTGGACTGAACTATGCTAAGAGTTTAATATGTTAACTCTGCTAGTCCTCCATAAAATACTCTATGATGGAGTACTTACTATCTTCATTTTACACCTGGGGAAATTCAGAAATCTACCCCAAATCACAAAGTACCTAATGATGGATTAGTACTTAGGATTTGAACCTCTCAAGTTTGCTCCTTACCTTCCTCACATCCTCAGTTCTCTCTGGTGTGAACCCTACAACACTCTTTCTCATTATTCCTTCTTCCTCCTTCCACCTTTTGGCTCTAGCCTTATTTTACTGCTCAGGAGCAGGCCCTGTTCTCCACCTACACAGCGCCATGTCAGCTCTGATCATTTAATGCCTCAGTGGCTTTACTAACACTATTGCTCTGGTGGGCTAATGCCATCCTCTCCTCTTCCCCAGCCTCACATTCCTAGTCCTCTTAAACACCTCAGAACAGGACATCCCCTTCCTGAGAAGTCTTCTCACTTGTCCCCTCTCTGCCTGTGTGTTTCCCCTCACAGCATGTTGTACTGCCTTGTCCACGATACTTTCCCTCACCAGAGAACCATGATCACCCACATTCATACAAACACCCAATCAGTTTGTATCACCAGGACCTAACTTTGTTCTTAAGACACTGAGCATTCATTGAATTTTCTTTTAAACTAAGATTAAATCAAGGTTACATGATACTGTTCCCGGGGCTATGATTAATTCAGGATGCTATACATTCTAGCCTGTATGCCTTCTGAACAGAATTGCTCAGTTAATAGTTCAAAATAGTGTGTACTTTTGGAATATTTTCCCCATACAAACAGCATTATGCAGTGATATGGAAAAGGTTATGATTTACTTTGCTGAACCTAATGGTTAGGTTGATAAACATTGCTACTAGTGTGAACCATAAAGTGTATGTAGAGGGGCTGGAAGGGGGGTCCTGAAGCTTTAGTACAACCCTGTACTAAACTATGGTAAAGGCTTGTTAAGATTCAGGAAAGTTTGCTTTCACCAGGGTCTATGTTCATTAAGAACCAAGAAAATAACATACACTATTCTGTAGTACACACACACACACACACACACACACACACACACACACACACAAACACATGCACCCCCAACTACAGCCCTCGAATTACAGCCATTGACCCACCTCTCTATTTTAGCCTGTCTTTGAGATGCCATAGCAACGAGATTTGGATAGGCCATGGAGGAGCTAGCAGTATTATTTTCAGCTGAATTATTCTTGGTTTGGGGTAGCACAAACTCTGCCACATGATAGCAATGACACTGAGTTAAGAAATGTATGAAGTGTTCTCGAGCCCGCTGCAAATGATCTAGACGCTTGCTGGGGTTGACTTGTTTCATGGTGAGAGCTCCTTGCAATGCTGGCAACATCAGGTACTTCAGGTCGGTGGAAGCAATCTCTTCCAAATCTTCATTTCGGCTGGAAAGAGCAAAGAGGAGGTTATGACGCCTGGTTGAGCATTAAACTGTGGCCTTTGCTTCTAGGGAAGAATAGGGCTGGGAGAGTGATGCGAAGACATTGGCCAGATTAAAAGAAAGTGGCTGAGCTTGCATACCCAGGACTAGGCTGTCAGCCGTACACGAGGGAGCATTGTCCTGGGATATTAGACATCTCAAAAGAGAAGTGGACAATGGAAAGAATGCACACAGGGTGAACAAATAGAAAACGAGCGGTTTTAGCCTTAAAAGTCCTTTCCACCCAAGTGCAATAGCTCTGCCCTTGCTAACTATTCGTTCTCTGCAGCTACTGCCCTCTCCCCCATACCTGAACAAATCAAGCTGCGATAACATTCCAGCAGCCTTCTCAAGGAGTTCTAGTCCTTTGGACACCTTATCCTGGATTGTTCGGGAGCCGGTGGGTTCAGTTGCTATTTCCACGTCCTCCAGAAGTTTCTCGCTCGTTTTGAAGAGCTCCGGAAGCCGCGGCAGCAGTAACTCTTCTTCAGACGCTGCCATCTTGTGGAAAGAAAGAAACCCGGAAGAATTTCTACTGAAGTCAAAGGTAAACTCCGTGAAGACGAGCCCCAAAGCTCTCATGACACAGGAAACAGTACCGCATTGGCCAGCGGCTTGTTAACAAAGCTTCCCAAATGACTTCTGGGAATCGCAGTTTTTCTGGCCCTGGCAACCGTTTCTAGGGACTTATTTCCAGTGAGCCGCCTGTTTTAAAGTCGTACGTGCTCTTTTACTAAAGATGGGCTCCACGTGGCCAGAAGTGGAATTGCAAGTTCCTAGGACTCTAAGGCCCGGGAGTGGCGGGGCTGATTTCTAAGCTCCAGCCGCGCGAGGAGGCGAACATGTTCCGCGCGTGGAGGACCACACGCGTGCCTTGACTGGGAAGTCAAGTCGTTCGCCGAGCACTGATGACTAGGGGCCATTCTCTCGGTTTTTGGGTCGGTGTACCATAGCGGGCTTGAAGTTGCGCTCTCAACTAGTGCCCACCCACCGCGCCACAGCCTTCCCTATACATAGGAATGCCCTTTGGACCAGCACCCTGTGAAGCCTTTCTCTTCCATCAGGAACATTTGAAAACTTGCAACTCTCATCTACCAACAGCTGCCTTCCTTTCTTGTAACTTTCCTTCCAGGTCACACTTCTATGCAATCTTTGACTCTCACCCAGCCATATGGGTTTCTTCTGTGCGCGCATACTGCACAGACCACAATGCATTAATGGCTAGTGTTTTACAAAAATCTATCTACCTTCCAGAATGATTCTGATCCATCTTAGCACCTCCTCATACTTAAGTTACCCAGTCATGATATATATAGAAAAATAAAGCCATCTCTTTGGAAATCAGCCCAGCTTTGCACAATGACGCTGTTTAATAGGTGGCTGGCTATGTTTAATAGGTGGCTGGCTACCTAGTACTCAGATATGGTTATCTTAAATTTAGATGTGTTGTAAAAGTAAACTATATGTCAGATTTCGATTTCATAATCAAAACATGTAAAAATATCTCAACGCTTTGACTACATGTTGAATGAAAATATTTTTTTGAGATAAGGTCTCAGGCAATCCAGTCTGGCTTTGAAGAAGAATGAGGTTTAACTTCTGATCCCACGTGTGGGGATTATAGGCGCGTGTCACCACATTTGGTTTATATGGTGCTGGGGATTGAACCCAGGGCTTTGTGCATCTTACACAAGCACTCCACCCGCTGTACCACATGCACCCAAATAATAGTATTTTAGTATTTTCAGTTATGCATTCTTACATTTTGGTTTTTTTAAAATATATGCCAACTAGTTTGTTGTTGTTGTTGTTGTTTTGAAACAAGTTCTCAAACTTGCTATGTAGGCAAGGATGATAATGAACTTCTGACCCTTGGTTTCCACCTCCTGAGTGATGTTCACACCTGCAAAGTAGTGCAGAGTACAATCATACCTGGTTTATGCTGGGGAATTGAGCATAGAACCTTGTGCACACTTACACAAGCACTCTACCAACTTAGTTACATTCCTGGTCCAATCTAAAGAAAATTTAAAGCAAATGTATAATAAATTTATTATTATATTAATAAATAATATTGTGCCTATGTTGTATGTATATTTGGGCACACATGCCATGGCACACGTGTTGAAGGCAGGGAATACCTTTGTAGTCAGTTCTCTCTTTTCATCTTCATGTGGATTCTAGGAATTGAACTCAGGTTGTCAGGGTTGTGCGGCAAGTGCATTTACCTGCCATCTGGCTTGTACTGGCTGGTTTTGTGTCAACTTGACACAAGCTGGAGTTATCATGGAAAAAGGAGTCTCAGTTGAGGAAATGCCTCCATGAGATCCAGCTGGAAGGCATTTTTTCAACTAGTGATCAAGGGGGGAGGGCCCAGTCCATTGTGGGTGGAGCCATCCCTGGGCTGGTAGACCTGGGTTCTATAAGAAAGCAGGCTGAAAAAGCCAGGGGAAGCAAGCCAGTAAGTAACATCCCTCCATGGCCTCTGCATCAGCTTCTGCCTCCAAGTTCCTGCCCTGTGTGAGTTTCTGTCTTGACTTCCTTTGGTGGTGAAGAGCAATGTGGAAGTGTAAGCTGAATAAACCCTTTTCTCCTCAACTTACTTCTTGGTCATGATGTGCAGGAATACAAACCCTAACTAAGAAATGACTGGTTAGAAAATTTAAAATTACATTTATGGCTCACATGATCCTGTCATACAGCATTAATGTAATATGTAATTTTAGGTCTTTAAAGGAAAGGATATCATTGCTTTGAACAAATAGTTACAAATACTATTGATTCACTTCAGGCATTCTCTGAGTTGTTCTAGGAGATTTAAATTACATAGGAAGTACTTTGCCTACCTCCTGAAAACAAGATTTGTAAGCCAAATATGGATAAAAAATTTTTTCATATAAAACAACTAGAAGGCAATATAGGACAGCATTGTATTGCAACCAAGAAATGACAAAGCATTCCATGATTAAAAAGAGTTTAGAAAGTTTTTAATTTTTTAAGTTTTATTTATTGGGAGATACATACGTTATGGTGTGTGTGGGGGCAATTTAGGGGTATTATTTCTCTTTCTACCACGTGGTCCTGGGAATTAAAAAAAGGCAAACACCTTTACCCACCGAGTCACCTCACCAGGCCCTCAGAAGGCTTCTTAGATAAGACTTAAGGAATTTGAAAGTTAGAAAGGAGCCTCAAAATTAGAAAAAATACGTAAGAAATAAGTGATTTGACCAACCCATTTATGACAAGGTTAGTGTTCTCTGAGTAGTTTGGATGTTTCTGCTTATCAGCCTTCAGCTGGGTGAAATTTAGAGAGATGGAGAAAGTTGGAGAGATTGCTCTTCCAGAGGACTTGAACTCAGCTCTTAGTATCCATGTCAAATGGCTCAAAGCTCCTACAACTGCAGTTCCAGATCATGGAAAAAACTCATCTTGCTTTCACATGCACCTGCACACATCTGGTGTACACTCCAGTACACACACACACACACACACACACACACACAAAGATAGAGAAAAGCCTTTCATGTGAGATAGAATGAAGGCTAAGTGATCACAGGGCTTCCCAAAATTGAGAGGGAACCAGGCCCAATGATACAAATAACCCACCTCTTGCAACCCCTGTTTTACATCCCAAGGCTGAGTGAAGTATTTTTGAATTCCCTATTTAATTTTCTGATATTTTGAGTAACCTTAGTAAACTGATCTTTCAGGATTAACCTTGGCCAGAAACACAGAAAAGATAGCTATTGTGGTGGAGACTTGGAAATTTAGTAATTGTGGCACTAAAGATACTTACTCTGTTCCTCTGCGTTTGCTTGGATTAAGAAATACCTTTGTTTGACTATTTCCATGTTACATTTTGTTTTACATGTACTTTATGCTCATTGTAACTATTAAGTTTACAATGCATACTATCAAACCTTTAAAAAAATCAAGTACTGACTAACAAATATATTCATACAGTTTTATGTAAAAATTATTTTAAAATCTGAAAAAAAGTACTGACAAAAATGTATAATTTTAAGCAAAAAATGTTTAAAATCTGTACATTTATCTTTGTTTTGTAAAATAAAGTTGTTAAAAAAAAAGAAATACCTTTGTTGTTGCCTAAGAGAAAAAGATACACACAGTTTAAATTTGGTGCTGACTTTTGTAAGCATTTCCTCTGTAGATGCTGCTAACTGCATTCAGAGTGCCTATTGTGTATTATGTATTAGGTCTGTCATTTAAAGCATTATATTTCCTGATGGTATCAACATTTTAGAAGTCAGAAAAAAAGTAATAAAAATGAATTGTTCGTTGTATTTTTCTGCACAAAACACTTTATCACATTCAATTCCCATAGTGATGAGAGATTTAATACTTAATGTTTATTTAGGGGAAGTTCTAAGGCCTTTACAGTTCAAGAAAACATCATAACTCTTTTCCAAGGCAATACTTAGAGACGTCTACGGACAGATTGGAAGAGGACATGATGATGGCTTGCCAGTTCAGTGCTTTTCCCCAGACTGCATAGTGGTGCCCCGGGCACCTCTGAAGGATATGAAGCTAACAGCATACATGCACACATTACCCATTGGAAGAGCTGGACACCAGGACGGGTGAGATGACTTGCTCAAGGTCACACAGCTTATGTGAACTGAGAAACAGTATATATAGTATATAGACTGGGCTGGAATGAAGGAAAACCTGGAGTCTATGAGAATAGTAGAACATATTTTAAAGCAGTTTGAGAATGATTCTGGAAAGGAAATTATCTTCCAAGGATTTTCCCATGTGACTCCAAGATAGAGATGGTGGACGGTCATTTGTCATGTTGGATCCTACGACAGAGGGTTTTTTTTTGTTTTTAATTTTGGATAACAGCTTGTGTGATTCATGAGAAGAATGTTATAAAGCAGCTCTTCCCTTGCCTGTCTGAATTTATGTGTCTGGCAGCCTGGAACTTCATGGGCTTTAGAGTCTACAGCCGTTCCATCCTAAGTGGGTGATAATCAACTGTGCACTGTAGTTCTCTGAAGAAAACCACACCTGGGCTGAAAATTACAGAGACTGATTGGCTGAATACAGAGTCATCTATAAACAGTATTTTCCCACTCTGCTGTGGGAAACTCACCGACCTGATGTCCCCACCAATGTATTTGACAAATGTTTTTATTTGTGAGTTTCTTTTTTGCTCATCAACAATCAATATTCATATAACGTCTTCCACAGTGACCCATGTCATTAAGGGTAACCTGGATTTGCTTTCCTGTGCCATGGCCATGCATAGTTAAGAATAAACCGTATCTTACTTCCTTTGGAGGGAGAACTGTTTGGCCTCAGTATCACTGATATTTGTACCTATAATGCCAGCAGCAGCACTAAATAAAATCGAATTAATTATATGCAGTGTAATGCCAAGCTCCAAACCCAGGTTGTAACTTCCCCCACAACCAACAATTATAATTGCTTATTGAGTAAAGTCTCTTCACAAAGTGTTTTTTGGGACTTGAATCTTCCTGCCTAGAGGCAAGAATATTTCATGAAAGGAAAAAAATTACTGGATTCAGTGACAACTATATTAAATAACATTTAAAAATTATGTTTCTCTATGTAACCCCTAGAAACATGACACAGCCCTCAATACAACCCTTATGACCCGGTTCTGGGACCTAACTCTGCTGTTGAATAGCTGTGTTATTTTGGAAAAGTATTTTCCCTCTTTATAGCCTTGTGTGCTGATTGAATGTTAGGCACTATGGATGTGAAGAACAGTCACACAAAGTTTGAGCCCTAAAAGGGCATAGACTTCAATAAAAAAGTAAAAAATAATTTGCTGAGGGGCTGGGAAGATGGCTCAGTGGTTAAGAGCGCTGATTGCTCTTCCAGAGGTCCTGAGCTCAACTCCCAGCAACCACATGGTGGCTCACAACCATCTGTTATGGGATCTGATGCCCTCTTCTGGTATGTTATAAACATAAACATACTCAAAAATATAAAATAATAAGTAAATAAAATAATTTGCTGAGTATTGTAATGAAGGTATGTTAGAAGGATGGGGAGGACATGTTTGGCTGTAGTAGACATTTTGTTAAAGGGAAGACTCCCTAACATGACTTAAAGTAGCTCTCTTTTCTGATCTGCCTGCTGACTTTTCTGTTATTGTGTGGTTACTAAGCTGGACCTGTTGCAAACTCCTAATTCCTTATCACGTTCTTTTAGGCCTTCAAGCATCTACATGGGTTGTATCTTTTGCCTTCAATTCTTCTCTCCCAGGCAAATTTCTGTCCACAATTCATGGCAATTCAAAGGAGACTTTCTGTTGGAATACTTCTTTACCTTTCCTCTCTCTGGAGACCAGGCTGATCTTAAACTCAATCCTCTTTCTTTAGCCTGCTGAATGCTAGGGTTAGAGCAAAAAGCATTGCGTTGGTTAGTTTCATGCCAACTTGATACAAGTTATAATTATTTGGGAATAGGGACTCTGAGTTGAGAAAATGGCTTCATAGGAATTGCCTGTAAGCAAGTCTGTAGGATATGTTCTTTGTTGGGGGAGGTGTATTCTAATTTCACTCTAAATAACATTAAAGTAACTTCTTTTTTATTGGTTATATTCTTTATTTACATTTCAAATGTCCCAGTTCCTGGTCTCCCCTCTGCAATCCCCATCCCATCCCCCTCCCCATGCCTCTATAACGATGCTTTCCCACCCACTCCTGCCTCAGCACCCAAGCATCCCCCTACACTGGGGCATCAAGCCTCCAAAGGACCAAGGGCCTCCCCTCACGTTGATGTCACATAAGTCCATCCTCTACTGCATATGTAGCTGGCACCATGGGTTCCTCCATGTTCTTAAAGAATGGATGATATGGGAGAGCACTTAGGGCAGTGCTATGCTTGGGCAGGTAGTCCTGGGTTATAAACAAGCAGCCTGAGCAAGCCAAGAGAACAAGCCAGTAAGGAATATTTCTGCTTGACTTCTGCTTCAGCTTCTGCCTCCAGGTTTCTGTCTTAGTTCCTGCCCTGACTTGTCTCAGTGATGAAGTGTGACCTTGGAGTTGTAAGCGTAAATAAAAATTTTACTCCCCAAGTTGTTTTGACCATGGTGTTTTATCACAGTAAAAGAAACTTTAAAACAGCATTTCTTGATCTTTCTTCTGCACATAAGGCCATCCTCTTAGCTTCTTCCCATTGGATATTGGGAATATATCCCACTGAATTTCCATACTGGATACTGAATCTAGGGCCTGAATTCCCAGCCCTCCTGTTAGCTCTTACAGCACTTTATTCTCTGTAATGGTACTGCACTGTGGTCATCTTTACCCACATCTCTCTCTTGGTATACCTAGAAGTCCTTGAAGTCTATTCTTCATTTTGAGTTACCCCAATTCAGCACCTGCTAAGTAGGGACTCAATGAAGAATGAGTGAATTTGCATAATAATAGTAATACCCAACCTCTGAGTGCTCCCTCCTTGCCAGTGACTGGGCTGAAGTACTTCATATGCAGTTCCTCAGTTCTCATCGTAAGAAAAAGATGCAGCCACACACCCGTTTGACAAATGATTAAAACTGTGGTTCAGAGAGATGAATGTAATTGGCCCAATAGTGTGACCTTCAGGCTGTATCAGTTTCCAGATCTGACTCCAGAGCCTGTGTTTGTAACCACTACATTTTACTGACGAAGTGAAGGTCAAAGGGGGTGGGGTGGGATGAACAATTACTAGGTATATAGAAAATATAAGGAAATAAGACTGAATAATTAGGATGGCCCATGTTAGTAAAGGTTCTTGTTAGATCATGGGCCATATTCCCAGCAACTATTCCAGGCTTGTTCCGATTGCTTTCTTATATGTGCTGCAAGGTGCTGCCCTGACTTGGCACCACCCACAGTGGCTGAGACTCCTCATATCAAGGACTAATCGAGAAAATGTCTGTAGATAAATCTTATGGAGGCATCTTCTCAATTGAGAGACCTCTTCCCAGGTGATTAGAGCAAGGTGTTTAATTGGTAAAACGTTTATTGAGGACATTCTGTACGCCAGATATTGTGCTAGCTGCTAGGACAGAAATATGTGAGGGCCTCTGCTAAGGCTGGAACTACTAGGTGTGAGAGGGGCTTCGGTGTTGACTGGTAAATACTTTTATGATAATACCCAGAGTTTAGAATGGAAACACTTACTAGGAGTGTTTGAGAGGGGTGCTAGTGAAAGGCTTTTCATCAGAAATGATGTCCAAATGAAGTCTTGAATGATTTATATGTATACAAATATATGTATATGAAGTATATAGTATATGTATATGCAGTATATGAAGGGAATGTAAAACATTTCAGTAATATGAGACTTACTGATAGCAGTAGCAAGAAATAGATGATTCACACACTTGCACTTACTTGCCATACACGTATTGAATGTCTGCCATGTTCAAAGCATTGCTTTAGGTCTGGATTGAATAGAACAGACAAATATCCCTGTCTTAGTTGGGGTTTCTATTCCTGCACAAACATCATGACCAAGAAGCAAGCTGGGGAGGAAAGGGTTTATTCAGTCGACACTTCCACATTGCTGTTCATCACCAAAGGAAGTCAGAACTGGAACCCAAGCAGGTCAGGAAGCAGGAGCTGATGCAGAGGCCATCCATGAAGGGATGTCACTTACTGGCTTGCTTCTTCTGGCTTGCTCAGCCTGCTTTCTTATAGAACCCAGGTCTACCAGCCCAGGGATGGCTCCACCCACAATGGGCTGGGCCCTTCCCCTTGATCACTAGTTGAGAAAATGCCTTACAGCTGGATCTCATGGGGGCATTTCCTCAACCGAGGCTCCTTTTTTCATGATAACTCCAGCTTGTGTCAAGTTGACACTAAACCAGCCAGTACAATCCCTGACCTCACAGACCAGGGAAGGCAAGCAAGGGCTCCTGCACCTCTTCTTTGTAGAGCTTTTTTTTTTTTCTTTACAGAGTGTAGATAATGCCTGGACTGCTCCACCCAACAGTTCTTCCCCATGTTGTGAGTAATTCTGCCAGAGAACACATGGACATTCTTAAAACCAAATAGAAAGTCTGTATGGCTGGCTGATGATTGCATAAGGGAACTTACCCAAAACATGCAGCCTTAAGCCTCATCGTCCATTGTCTTTTATGTACAAAAATCACATCCTGGATGACACACTTCAGTTAGCAATTGGTGAGATGCGAAACTACAGAAGGCAAAAGCAAGGTTAGTACATTTAGGGACTTTCCTGGGTCTTGGAACTATGGACTAGGTCTTTGATGTCATTTTTGGCAGCTGTTGGGGCCTCTTTGCTGTGTTCTAAATTCAGAATGGTGCCTCCAACATGGTATCAGTTGTGCTAAGGTCTCAGAGTCTGTTATACGCAAGTATGTGGGCACACCAGAGATACAGAAGATTCATTTATGTTGTCTATTAGAATTTCTAGCAGTTTGTAGCATCAGGTAGAAAAGATAGAAATCTTACTGACAACTGTTCTCTGGAGGACTCCACCTCTTCCTTATCTGTCACCATGGAAATAAGTTACTTTATTTCTCCAATTACTCTCCCTCCACCTTTAAATGAGTCTTGGGCCCCTACCCATCTCTATGGAAATGATTTTATGCACCCTAACCTTTCTTCCAAATCACATCCTTGCTCCTCAGGCTGTCACCATAGAAACTGAATGCCCCTCTTCTCCAGTCATCTCCATGGTGACCCTCTTAGAAGATAAGTACCTTCAGGCTATCACCAAGTTCATTGTATACCAGAGTTCTAGAACTCTGGTGGGGGTTAGTGAAGAAGGCTGTGGCTCCCTAGGGTAGCTGCAGTCCTATCTACCCATCCCAGTTGTGAAGGCATAGGACTCCATCTCTCAGCAAAGAGGAGAAGAATCCTATTGGCTTAAAGATCACTGACTAAGTACCAAGCACTGGACTAGGCACTTAACTACTGGAGTTCATACCTACCGGTTCTGCCGAGTTTGAGTCAGAGAGGTTCACACCCGATCTTATCCTTCCTGAGTCCTACATAAAAGCGGAGAAGCAAGCAAAATTTATTTCCATTATTCTTTGCCATGTGACCTTGAACAAGTAGCCTCTTATCTCCAAGCCTCATTGTTCCCACTTGTAGAATAAGTAAGTGTTGAAGGAACTGTCATCTTGAGTATCATCTTATTAAAGTCAGATCATAAGTAGCTTTCCACAAGGAACTACTTTTGCAGGCACAAATGTTCACACATCTGTTGAGCCTTTTTTTTTAAATTTGATTTTTAAAATGGAGACAGTGTAGGTATCCATGCTTTTAAAATCTAACACCCTTTGTTTAAACTTTCTCAGGGTGTTTTGTTTTGTGTAGGGAGCAAAGGAATCCCCAAACAGGTAAAATCTTGCGTGAATTTTGTGTATTTTGACATAGGTGTGGCTCTGAGCAGGTAAAACCCTGAGTGAATGTGTATTTTGATGTGGCTGTTGAGGATTTTAAAACTGATTGGACTGTTGAAATTGGTAAAGCTATTAACTGTATCTGGCAGGCTTAAGAGAAATGGCAAAGCCCTTCTTAGGAGCCAAATTATGAATGTTTGGTCAGTATGCAAAGAGTAGCAACTGTGGCTTCCTCCTCCCTGAGATTTACCTCCTGAGGCTGCACAGTACAAAGGCCTCCTACCAAGACTAGCCAGTCTCTTCCCCTTGTTACCCTAATAAACAGGGTGTGACTCTAGGCTGAAATGAGAGGGATAGTGGTAGCAGCAGCATTAAAGAAGCCCACCTGATCCCCATTTTATTGTATCTCTGTGTCTATCCTTTCTTCATTCCCTCCCTGTCCCAAGCCCAGCTAACACAGCGTGTTTGTCTTAAATTCCTGTTTGGAAATAGTACATAGAAAATTCCAGTGCACCCCTTCCCCTCCTCTTGCCAATATCAAAACTAGCCAGCTGAGCTTGATACAATCAATAGAGCTTGTGGCAATTATGCCAGCTTTCTACTAACTTGCTCATGTGCTTGTGTGGATGCTTGTGTGGTTCTGTGCTGGGGGAGCTTCTGGGGGGGGATGAGGAATGTTACGCACACAGGGTTGTCCCTTCAAAGGGAAGGGTTCATAACCTGTTATCCACCCAGAAGTTTGGGAGCAGACAAGATTAATGTCCTGGTGACCTTTGCACTATCTATGTGGCCAAGACCACACCAAATCTTCACCCAGACCCTTGTGTGTCTTGTCAATCTAGAGAACCCATCTATATGGAAGATGTCACATGTATTTTACAAAGAGTTTCAATGTAGTCACACCTTAAGCTTTATTGTATACATTGGATTGAGTAAATTATCTCCAGAAAAGTTTTCACCAAATTGTGCTGTGGTTAAATACGCCTAAAATAAACTGCTCAGGGTCAGACTCATGAAGTTTGAACAAACACTGCCACTTAGTTATGTTTTACCAAACTACCTTCTTGCTTTCCACAGATCAGTACTCTGCAGGCCGTGGTTGTTGCAGAGCCCCCTGCACTGTGTGATAGTACCGTTCCTGGAGAGTCAGGTGTCTATGATTCCAGTGAAGATGAAGAATTGAGTCATTACCAATATTCCTTGTGTTGACTTCTGTTTATGTATTTATTGCCAATTGGAATTCAACCCAAGACTTCCCAGTTGCTAGGCACACGCTCTACCACTGAGTTGCATCCCTGGCTCTTCTTTACTTTTGATCTTGAGATAAGGTCTCACTTAATTGCCCGAGTTGGCTTTGAAGTTGACATATTCTTGCCTCAGCTTACTGAGTAGCTAGAATTGCAGAGTCGCAGTATCAAGACTGGTTTCACGTTTTGCCCTTTTATAATCACACTCTCCAATTTTCTTCCTCTCATTCTTAATCCCTGGCAACCAAAATTCTTATTTACATTTCTTTTATTTTGTTATGTCAAGAATGTATAAGGCTCTACCCATCTGCCCATTGAAACAAATGCAGAGACCCACAGCCAAACATTAGATGGAGCTCAGGGTGTCTTGTGGAATTCGGGAAAAGATTGAGGCTCTGAAGGGGATAGAAATTCCACAGGAAGACCAACAGTCAACTAACCTGGACCTTTGGGGGCTCCCAGAAACTGACCACTAACCAAAGAACATACATGAGCTGAACCTGGGTCCCCTGCACATAGCATTTGAGAAGCTTGGTCTTCATGTGGGTCTCACAACAACTAGAGCAGGGTCTAGATGCCTGCCTGTGGATCCTGTTCCCCTAACTGGGATGCCTTGTCTGGTCTCAGTGGGAGAATATGTGCCTAGTCCTGTAGTTACTTGATATAGCAGGGTGGGGGGGATATCCAAGGCCTCCCCCTTCTCAGAGAAGATGGAATAAAATGAGGAAAGGTAGGGAGAAGCCATGTGACAGGAGGATGGGAGGAGACAGAGGTCTGATATTGAGGTATAAAGTGAATAAGTAAATAAATGAATAGAATAGTATAAATGAAGTTACATACTATGTAACCCTTTGGGTCTAGCTTTGTGATTTATCAGCACAGTGCTCTGGGATTTATCCAAATTGTTAAATGTAATAATACCTTGTTCCCTTTTTATTGCTGAGTATCATTTAATGGTGGATATACCATAGTTTATTGACCCATTCACCCAATGAAACACATCTTGGTTGTTTCCAAACTTAGGGTATTAAGAATAAAGCTGCTCATGCAGAAGAATGAAAATAGACCCTTTCTTATCTCCTTGTACAAAGCTCACGTGCAAGTGGATCAAAGACCTTCACATTAAACCAGGTACACTGAAACTATTAGATGAGAAAGTAGGGAAAACCTTAGAACACATAGGCACAGGGGAAAATTTCCTGAACAGAACACCAGTGACTTGTGCTCTAAGACCGAGGATCAAGAAATGGGACCTAATGAGTTTGCAAAGTTTCTGTAAGGCTAAGGACACTGTTAAGAAAACAAAACAGCAGCCAACAGACTGGGAAAGGATCTTTACCAACACCACATCAGATAGAGGTCTAATATCCAAGGTATACAAAGAACTCAGGAAATCAGACTCCATAGAAACAAACAACCCTATTAAAAATGGGGTACAGAGCTAAACAAAGAATTCTCAATTGAGGAATATCGAATGACTGAGAAGCATCTAAGGAAGTACTTGACATCTCTAGTCATCAGGGAAATGCAAATCAAAACAACCCTGAGATTCCACCTCACACCAGTCAGAATGGCTAAGATCAAAAACTCAGATGACAGCAGATGCTGGCGAGGATGTGGAGAAAGAGAAACATTTCTCAACTGTTGGTGGGGTTGTAAACTGATACAACCACTCTGGAAATCAGTCTGGCAGTTCCTCAGAAAATTGGACATAGTACTACCTGAAGATCCAGCTATTCCACTTCTGGGCATATACCCCAGAGACACTTTAATATACAACAAAGATACATGCACCACAATGTTCATAGCAGCTCTATTTATAATAGCCAGAAGCTGGAAAGAACCCAGATGTCCTTCAGTAGATGAATGGATACAGAAATTGTGGTATATTTACACAATGGAGTACTACTCAGCTATTAGAAACAATGACTTCATGAAATTCTTAAGAAAATGGCTGCATCTAGAGAATATCATCCTGAGTGAGGTAACCCAGTCACAAAAGAACAGACATAATATGCAGTCACTGATAATTGGATACTAACCCCAGAAAGCTCTGAATACCCAAGAAACAACCTACAGATCACATGAAGCTCAAAAAAAAAAAAAAAAAAAAAAAAAAAAAAAAAAAGGTCAAAAAGTAGACGCCTCAGTTCTTCATAGAAAAAAAAAAAAATCCAACAACAAGTGTATAGCACCCACCCAGAGTGTGGTACACCTAGACCTTAAATCATTAATAACTCAAGAGCTAAGAAGATAGCCTTGTGGCAATTTTTGTTACTTAAAAATTATTATGTCTAATTTATACACACCAAGAAAACTTTGACTATTTCCTTGCTACATTTTGTTTTACATGTATTTTATGCTTATGGTACCTAGTAAGATTTCAATGCATAATATCAAATCTTTAAAAAAAATCAAGTACTGACAAAATATATTCATATAGTTTTATGCCAAAGTGCTTTTAAAAATCTGTACATGTATCTGTATTTAAAAAAAGTTGTAAGAAAGAAAAAAGAATAAAGCTGCTGGGGACTGGAGAGATGGCTCAGTGGTTAAGAGCACTGACTGCTCTTCCAGAGGTCCTGGGTTCAATTCCCAGCAACCACATGGTGGTTAACAACCATCTGTAATGGGATCTGCTTTATTCTTGTATATCTGAAAACAGTGCACTTATATACATAAAATACCCAAATAAATGAATCTTTAAAAATGAATAAAACTGCTATGAGTCTGCATGTTTTTGTTTGAACAAAACATGTCTTTAACTGAACAAACTTCTAATTATTTTTTGAGACAAGGTCTGACTGTAGCTCTAGCAAGTCTAGTAATTGTTCTGTAGACCCGGTGGTCCTCAAACTCACAGATCTGTCTCCTCCTGAGTGATGGGATTAAGCCACTTTGTCTGGGAAAAACTTTAAAAAATTTTGATGTTTCCATTGCGCTTTGGATGTCTCCTAAAAGCTTACCTTAGGTCTCAAAACTTTTTCCTGTAAATTTTTATTAAAACATATTCATTCACTTTTGTACATGTGCAACATGTGTGTAAGTATGTGAGTGTGTTTATGAGTGTGTATTTGTGTGTGTGTCTGTGTGTGTGTATATACCACATGTGTCCAGGTATTCTTGAAGGTCAGAAGATAGTGGTGTGGATGCTCTGGAGCTAGATTTACACGTCCTTAATGGTCACCATGTGTGGGTGCTGGGAACCAAACTTGGGCCCTGAAATAATAGGCAACTGCTCTTGACTGCTAGGTCATCTTTGTATCTTTGTAGCCTCTTTTTTTTTTTTTTTTTTTTTGACTCTGATTGTTTAATGGATCTATGTTTCTCTTTTTTGGTTTTGCTTTGGTTTTGGGAGGAAAGACTATCCTTCATTGAATTGGACAAATCTGCGAAGGTCTGTTTCTGCATTCTCTTCTGTATTTTACCTGCACATCTAAGTCCTATCCGTACTACAGAACATAGGGTTTTGAGACAGAGTACCCTGTACTAGTTGCTAGGTCAGGCGACCCTGAGTAAATTACTCTTCATAGCTTTCTGCCTCACTCATTCAGTATGGAAAATGGGCCTCCAGAATCCCACATGATTTTGTCTCTGTCTATTTCACTGGGGGCTGCTTTCCCATCTTATTGCTTTTCATCTGGCTCACTCTGCTTCAGTTATAGGGGAGCAGACGCATAGCAGTTTTATTCATTTTTAAAGATTCATTTATTTGGGTATTTTATGTATATAAGTGCACTGTTTTCAGATATACAAGAAAAAAGCAGACCCCATTACAGATGGTTGTGAACCACCATGTGGTTGCTGGGAATTGAACCCAGGACCTCTGGAAGAGCAGTCAGTGCTCTCAACCACTGAGCCATCACTCCACATATTGCTGTTCAGTCCATTACACTTGCCCCTATCTTCCCGTTTTTCCCAGGCTGTTTTCTTGCCCAGAGTCAGCTTCCCACAGGCATCATCATGGCTGCCTCCGTTACCTCTCTCTAGCCTTGTTTTTGTTTTTCTTACTGCAAACCACAGCTTTATCTAAAATGGAAAGGATTATTTTGCCTTTCACTTCTTGGATTTTTTTTCTTCCCAGCATTCACAATCTAACGCAACATCATCTAATATACGTGTTAGCTATGTTTAAGCACACACTTTATTATCGAACACGACAGGGTTCTGCTTACTGTTTCTTTTCTGTCCCCCAACTTTTACACCGTGCGCGCACTGAGAAGAGGCTTTTTTCTTCGTTTGGCTGACTGCTGTGTTTTTAGTTTTCAGACCGTGTCTACTGTAAAACAACTCTGTTGCATGAAGAAATAAACAGGCGGATAGAGGCATAAGTGAATGAATGAATGCTGTGATCCAGGGCCCATTTTACTTGGCTTCTGCCTTAAGCATGTAACCTTGGACTCAGTCATTTGCTTCTCCTACGGCTGACCACCAGGTGGCAGTTGGAGCCTGAACTTCTGAACCTCCACCGTTGCCCCGCCTCTAAGCCAACCCTTCACCCAGCCCAGGACTGTTGCTTGCTTGTTTTTGTTTCTTGTTTTTTGATTTTTAACCTCCTCATCCTAAGTATACAGGCCAGTACTTCTGTGCAACACTCCTAACTTAGATAGCATCAATACCTGAAGCTTATGTTTTTTTTTCTTCTTCTTTAGAAAGGCTCTAATTTTTTTCCTGTTAAATTGCTCTCTCAATTTCAGATGGAAGGCTCTCCCCCTCTTCACTTTCCTCTTCCTCCCTCTCTCTCCCTCCCACTGTCTTTCCTCTTCCCTTCTCTCTCATCCCCCCCCACCTCTCTCTTCACCCTCACCTCTCCCCCCCTTCATGTTTCCCCCTTCCCCAGAAAAGAAAAAAATTCAGATGAAAGACCCTGGCCATTGTGGCGCTCCCAAGGTAATTATCTACAGTCTCCAGGACAATAAGATAAATGGCACCAAAGAGATTTGAGTTCTACTTCATAACTTCAGCAATGTTAATGTGCTCTCCAGTGAGTAAAGCCTGAGCATTTTGGCACCATGGCTGAGCCTTTAAGTTCTATGCCATGCGTTCTGATTAAAGTTAACCAACTGACCTAGATCTTCAAGCCTTGGTTTTCTCAGCTGCAAAATGGGGCTAATCATGGCACTACACTCACAGAGTAGGTATGAGGATTCAACATTGGCAGAATGCCTGCATAGAATAAAGTTCAATTAAAGAAAACTTGGAGAAGGGAGAGGAATAAACAAGATGAGACATGGTAGGGACTGGCCAGGGAGTAAGTATGTAGTGCCAGTAAGATGACTAGAAGGGAGAAGACAGAGAAGAGATGAGAGACCAAAGAATTCCATCCCCAAATACATTACCTTTCAGCTGACTTGCAAGGCAGGTCAGATGTGCCAGCTAGTCAATGTGGAAAGAGGATTCTAGGAAGAAAGCAGGAAATATGCAAATAGAGGTATGAAACTACAGCTGCTAACAGTCCTTTAGTAACTAAGCAAGTAGCAAGACTGAAACAGAAATGACAGATGTGTAGGGACCAGATTGTAAAGAGGCCTCATGCAGCAGGTGAAAGAGGCAGAATTTGACCAAGCTGTTCAAGTTTTAAGCAGGGAAACCAGTGATTGCTCCAGATGGTTTTGGTGTCCAGCAGCCTTGGAAGGAGTAAGCTGGAGGCTTGGGAAAGATGTGCTGAGCTTAGTAGGGCAGAGAAGTCATCCAGTTTGTACATTTTTAAAAGATTCCCCAAGATAGGAGCCCAGCACCTTTCATCTGTCCACTTCCTTTGTGCTTTCAGAGACCTTTATTTTCTCACCTCATTGTTTTTGTATTACACACTAGGGGTGGGTGGGAGAACATTGGTCCTTACTTTTTTCCTCTTCCAGTACCAACACTTTCTGCCCTGACATGGGCCTCTTTAAAAGTACCCAAGGCAGGATAGGTGAGATGGCTCAGCAGATAAAGACGCTTGCTCTCCAAGCCCGAGCTACATTTCTGGAACCCACATGGTAGAAATAATTCACACAAGTTATTCTTCTGACCTGCACACGTGCCCCATGGCACAAGGACAGCCCTGTAATTAATAAATATAATGTAAAAATACCCGAGACATGCAGACTATCTTGTACACAGGAGGAAGGAGGCCAGCTAGAGCTCCACCTGCTCCCAGCCTTGCCATCTTGAACCTCAGAGGCTGCTGTAGAAAGTCTGCCTTTGTGCTATAAGGCTGACTTGGCTCTGGAATTTTCCTTCTGACCTAGTCTGGGGTGAAAATGTGGGAGTTTTCAGGAAATGGGAAAGAGGCACTGATTATAGATGGTTAGTTTTATAGTAAACGTTTTACAATTTGTGCTGATTCATAGCAACCCTGTGAGGTGGGTATTGGTCTCTATCTGTATTTCGCACAGGAGGTAACTGAGGCTTGGGGAAGTCACAGAATTTGCTTAAGATTATTAGGCTAGTTATTGAAGAATTCGGGACTTAGCATGTGTGTTTTACTCTTAGACTCATTTTTATCCAGTAAGTTCTACTTCATGGGCCCTGGGGATGGAGTGAAATGACAACATCCGTAGTTAACCTTTTCCCCACAGGAAACGTCTAGAAGAAAGTTTTTTTTCTGCTCTGGGTGGCTGCCCAATCTCCAAGGAGATAAGACAATTGGTAGGCAGCATCCACTCTAGGGAATGAGAACTGGCTTCACTATACTTATGGTCTCCTTTCTCTCCCTCACATGGTGAGCTACTAGAACCCACAAACTCAGGTTTGCTCCTCCCATGGACAAGCCCTCTCTGACCCTTTTTGGGGTCCTGTCTACAAAATGAGAGACCTATCTCAGAAAAAAAAAATGTCCTCTAAGGTCACTTCCAACTCTGGCATTTGAGGACTGTATTAATTGTAGTGCACTGTAGGATTACCTGATTCATTTGTGGACAAAAACAAATTTCCTGTTGCCATAGGGAACAAGAGCTTTTTGAGCTAGAAAAAGATATACTTAGGGAGGCAAGATAAATAGTAAAAAGGAAGTAGGCGTTGAATGAGCTCGACTCTGGTTAAAGACCTCTACATTAGGCAGGTCACTCTGCTCCTCAGTATTTCTGTTTCATCTATGAGGTAAAACCCAAAAGCTACCCCCTATCTCTTGGAGTGAGGGAACATTTGACAGCACCACGGGAGGTGGTCAAGGCCTTTCTTTGGCATGAACTGAGCTTCATCACTTCCTCCTCAATTCTGCCCCACTACTGCTCTCTTCTCTAGTCTAACAGCCAGGCAGAAGATTTTCTGCTGGGACACTGGCTTCCAAACTTCTCTAGCAGGGTTCCATGGAGTACACAGTAACCTAGCCTGCTTACCTCCTGTTACTAGAAGGGAGGATTGTGCCTCTCTGGCCACAGCAAGATTTCACTGCTCGGCCTTCAGAAATAATCAGCTGGAGTGAGTTTCTCCTCTCCAAGGCCCTTCACCAGGTCTTCTGGTTCAGATCCTTTTCAAAGCACTGGAGTTTCTCCGCCATCTCTTCTGCCTGACCACAGAGCAGCTTAGTTCCTGTGTCACTTTTGCATTCTCCACAAACTACTCTGATGGTGGCTTGATTACTCGGTAGGAGGCTAAACCCTGTTCTTTAGAGAGTGTAAACCTCACAATCACCTAATGGTCTGGTGCTGGAGCTTGTCTTTGCTGTTGGACAGTTAAGTGCAGTCTGCAAATCAAGGCAGGGCCTTAGCTGATTTACCCATGCTGCTCAAGGTCTCCTGGGACCGGAATCCCCTTTATTGCATCTCTGGATTCAGCCTCCCTAACCTGTGTCAGTTCCATTTCAGCCCCAATATCCCAAAGTCACCTTAAGCTGAGAAATGGGATGTGTCTTACCAGTTTCTAGAGCCAGCCATGAGTCAGAACTGGCTTCTGAACGCCCTTCTATCTCCTCCCCAACCAACCATCTAGTTCAGTTTAACCTGTCTGATGACTACTTGGCCTCTAAAATCAAATCCCTTCTGTCTACCTTGAGTGACTGCCAGTTGGCTCCCAGAGGTGACTAAGTGGAATTGGCCTGAGAGCACTTATGAGACAACTGTCAACCTGAGTGTCTTTATCTTGGCATGTCCAACCCAACCCAAGGAAGAACCAGCTGGCAGCACCCAAGAGATATATTTGGTAGGTTTCTTGCCCTTCAGCACCTGCCAATGTCCTGGAACTGTCTCCAGAATGTGACAGGTAACTGCCTCATGGCCTCACCAGTTTCAAAGGCAGCTTTTACATCTCTACAGTCCTTCCTTGGTATCTGTGTCTCCAGCAGAGTCTCACTTCCCTTTTGCCTAGTTGGTTCTTTGAGATTGTTCCCAGGCTGGGGAGCTGTGAAGCCAGACGGAGACAGAGACTGCAGCTGTGCTGGGAACGTGGAGTATGGAGAGCCCCTTAGTGCTGCTGCTGCCCCTTCTAGTCCTTCAGGGCAGCTTTTCTAGTGAAGTGTTGGAGCTCTCAAAGAAACGAGCTAGAATTGTATAATTCAGACATCTTCTCAATATGCCACCGTCCCCTGCATCTCTGGCACTATTGGCCTGACCTTAACCCCTTTTGAAAGCCTAAAGTTCTCTGTGGAGAAGCTGTTTTGGCAGAGTAGTGGGATGAGGAGCTCTTGATCATGGCTTCCCTGTATGCAGAAGCTCCAGGCTATGGACTACTCTGACAAGGTGGCCGAGCTTTCAGTGTGGCCATTACTTTTTTCTCTGCCAGATCTAGGCCTTGATTCGGGTGGCCTGTAGGTCCTGAGGACCATGTCTGGCCACACACACTTGGTTATTTCTAGAAATATTTACACCATTGTTTTGATAAGTTCCAATATGAATTTGTGAGTGTACCAGGCATGGAAGAAGGACAGAGTATGGACCTTGGCAGTTGGAAGGGCTCCTGGGCCCAAGTAATGGGTGATTCCAGTCTGTCCCATATGAGGCATGAACCTTTAGGCAACATGGACCTTGCCAGTGGCCATACGCTGCTGTCTGAGCATTGCACTAAGAAACAATCATTGTCTGACTCTTGGTTTATAGTTCCAGAGCAATAAGACCAGGACAAGGCCTAAGGAAGAAATGAGGAGGAAGGCTGAGAGGGGACTCCTACAAGATACAGCTAAAGCTGCTTGGGAAGAAAAATAGGACACACACACACACACACACACACACACACACACACACTACACACACACACACTACACACACACACACACACACACACACACTACACACACACACACACACACACACACACACACACACACACACACATGAAGATAAGCATGAGGAGACCATGTGGTTCTTATATACAGAATATGTCTGCTTATCTCTGTCAGTCAACATATGGATGATTCTGAAGGGATGTTAAAGGAGCTATTGTGGGTATTCAAGACAGTGTGCCATTAGAAAACAGAAATTCATAGCTCCTCAGAACTGCAAGAGTCCTTTGGAAGCCTCTTTTTGTCCTCTTCCCTTTCTGAGTGGTCATCCTGCCTCTGCTTGAGCATCTCCCCCCCCCCCTCTTTTCTGGCAGCCTGTTCTAGCCACGGACAACCTTGACTCCTAAGACAAATGTTTCACGTTTTTCCTCTTTGTAGTAAGTCAAGACCAGCTTCCAGTTTTGGTTTCCAGGTCTGTCTCTCAGGAATCCCATCAGGAGTAGATCCCAAATGCAGATGCATGTATTCTCTTGGACTTCTACAGAAGACCGAGGACAAGAAATTCAACATTCCTTTGAATGTTCTATTCCAGGCTTGGCGTCTCCAACTCTTCTTTCAATAATCAATCTTCATGGTACTATGCTGTCAACAAATGTAACCTTTCTGGGGTTCAGTTTCCTCATCTGTGACATGGAGATCAAAACAAATAACACATGCAAAAAGTTGAGAGCAGTGTGTAACATGGTAAGTTCATGCACCTAGGTTTGGTCACTCAACCGAGTTCTCTGAAGTCGGATGCCCATGCTTTGCTCACCTGCATGCTTAGTATTTGTCTCAGAATCTAGCACCTAGTGGGCACTTAATTTCTGTTGATTTGGAGACAATGGCTAAGTCTCCAGCCTCTGCTCCATTCTACTTACTTTGACCTGGACATATTCTAGTTTGTTGCTCACAACTGAATTCTGTCTGGTCATTTCAGGTTCACAAATTTGAAAATCATAAAAATCCCAGAATCTCAGGATGGACCTGTAAACTGCTGTGTCATGTCATTCTTCTTCCGTCTGCTGCTAAGTTACCATCCTTCTCAGGCCAACAGTGCCTTTGTGGAGCTGGGAGGCGGAGCCCTGAGACCACAGCATCTATGTGAAAAAAGGTGGCTTGGGCTAGGATCCTGGCTGAGAAGGACATGTGTGCTCTGGGTTACTTTCTCTTAAAAAATTATAAAAGGATCTCTTTTATTGTATTTGTGTGTTTTGTATGAATGTTCATTTATATGGGCATCATGCTTGTCCCTAGTTCCTGTCCAAGTCAGAACATGGTATTGGATCCTCCAAGAACTGGTTGTGATCCACCATGTAGATGCCAGGACTTGAACCTAAGCCTCTGCAAGGGCAGTAAGTGCTCTGACAGTGCTGGCTTCTGGAGAGGGCACGCACCAGTCTTCTCAAGCACAGCTCATCTGGCACAGTTCTATCCACCGTCCATGCAGGCATGGCTCACATCTCAGTCTGTAGAGCCCTCAGGTTCACTTTCTGTACCACTGTCCTTGCATATGCCCTGTTGGGTCATGGATCGTTGAGTTTTCATTTTAAAATAATTCTTATTCAGCACCTGGGCCATGTGGGGCTAGGATAATCATAACACAAAAGGAGTCCAAGGCCAAGCCTGTGCTCCCAGGGATGGACTGGAACCAAACAGCCAAGACACTGCTCAGACATTACAGGGATGTGATGCATCAAGTGAGCAGGTACCAGGGCAGAAATAGACAGCAGACGGTGCCCATAATATAAAGAATAAAACTAAGTGTATACCTGACATTGTGGAGTGAACAGGAGGAGGCTAAGCAAGACAGAGACAGTGAATTGGCTACTCTTCTAACTAATCAGGAAAAACTCTGGATAAGGTGGAATTTCAGATTGCTGAGCATGTCTGCCCTCTCTGTAATGTGATTAAAATTGGTTTAGAAATTTGTGCTATATTTCAAGTGAGCGCTTGTGCTTAAAATGTAATTGCATTTGGCTGTGTATTTGACATTCTTGAAATTAGAGCAGCTTGCATGCAATAAGGAAATTTGTCCAGAATGGAATTCGATTTCTAAGCCAATGAATAGAAGAGCAGTCGCAATCCGAGCCTCTGATGTACGGCTCCTTCAGGGCTGCCTATTGGGCTGGCTCTCTCTTTGTACTTCCTGTTCCTTCTGGAACTCTTCTCTGGTGCTCAGCAGGAGGGAGGCTTCTCGACTCCCCAATTTGAGAAACCACATTTCTCCTGGCAGTCAGAGCCAGAGTCATCTTGACTCCCCAATCTAGGCCTCTCCTATGCATCTGCCAACCTGTGACTATATATGCCAGACTGGGACAGTTAGGAACTGTCTTAAGTCATCCAGGATTTAGGACCCATTTTTATGGGGTCTGCGTCTCCCAGGGCCTTGCTTTCCTTTCTCAGAACCCAAAAGGGCTGTCACGATGGCTAGCTAATTCTTTTCCACTGTTGTGGAAGCCAAATGGCTGTTCTGGACTCCTGTCACTACCTCAGTAGGGATGTTCTGAGAAAGGACAGAAAATAGGAGAAAGAAGGAACAGAATGTGACATTGCAGTATCCCAAGGCCTTCTAGGACTGAACTCTGGTAGGTTAGTTATAGCACTTCCACTGGCTGTGAGAGAAGATGGCCTGTCCTTGTTACTCTAGAAACCCAGAGTTGAAAGTGACTGCCAAGGTTATTTAGTCAGTCAACAAATATTTTGAGCACATGCCATCTGCCAGGCGCATGATATAAACAAATAGTCACTGTCCTTCAGCGAAGAACTTCTAGTCTAGTTGGAAAGGGTCTGGTCACACACGCAGGTGTGCAAAGTGCTGAGGAAAAGCCCAAGTATCCAGCCTAGATTAGCAATCTGAATGATATCCCTGCATTTAAGGTAGTAGCCTGTAGACGTTGGCCAGATGAAGGGCAGAGACTAGGAAAAGACCTAAGAACAAGATCAGGGAAGACTCAGGCGTGAGAGGGCAAAGTTGAATAGACTTCATGGCCTAATTAGCTTCACATGGGAAGATTTCCTCTGGCAAGCTGTCTTGCAAATGACTTTTTGTTCACAAGACAGACTATGAAGAACCTGGCTTAGGTATTTGACCTTTATCCAAGCTGCTCATGAACCAAGAAGATGAGCTATGTTTGTGACAGATAGCACACTGTCAAGCAGGCAGAGAGAAGTGTTTTGTTGTTATGTTCTTGTTTTTGAGACAGAGTATCACTGTGTAGTCCTGGGACTGTCCTGAAACTTTGTATATAGACCAGGCTAACCTCAAACTCACAGAGATTCATCTGCCTCTACCTTTCAACTACTGAGATTAAAGGCATATGCTCTAGTATGTCTGGCTTCGGAGAGAAGTTTTAATTATCTGGCCTTAATATTAGTTTCTTAGGCATGGAATCTACAGGCTTTCAATTTGGCATTTGTCCAAACGTTACTATTGGCCTCTTTGTCCCAGCTTTCTGTAATAAGTGGTTGTTTCCACATCAAGGGAAAGAACACATACGCAGTACATGCACTGTGACAAGCACATTCATAAATAGACCCAGTATTAAATTTTACCTTAAAATTAGTAAGTAGGTTGCAGATGGGGAAACTAAGGCCCAGAGCAGCAAAGTAACTTTCTCCAAGTCTCAGTGCTAGGAAATGGGGGAGGTGGAATTCTTTTCTCACCAGATTAATTCTCCAAGCAAGCTAATGCTAAAACTCAACACAACATTTCAGTGACAGTTATGATAGTCCTATCAAACAGCAGTCATCAGAAAGTCCTGGTAATTCTTCATTCTTGTGCCTGTATTCATACCCAGCTAGGTAGGACTGCCACCACCACCCTCAGCCAGCTGGCAGAGGCCTTGTCACCTCTAAATTTTAACCACCTTAAAGCTTGACCCAGGCCAGAAGTTCAGTGGGGGGTGAGTCTGCTGGAAGGCTTGCAGGGGTCTCATTTCAGCTGTATCACATGCCACTGGACTGGGAGGCCCACCACCTTTCTGCATGTGCAGAACAAAACATGAGAGCAATGCTGTCCAGGAGCCCTCTGTGTGGCTCCTCCTCCTCCCTGGAATGTGGCTAGTTTTCAGATTGTGGCGAGTTTTCAGAAACCTTTCCCCTCCTTGAGATTTTTGGTATTTCCCACACCAGGCTCATTGGCTGGGAGCCCAGGCTGTGTGCAACGATGAGATGTCCACTCTTGAGAGTTAGCACAATTGTTTTGGAGACATAGCTGTGTTTCCATTATGAAAGAGGGCAATAGAGTAGGAGACAGTGAAGTTCAGTGTCAGTCTTGCTATAAGAAGAAGTTGGAATTTATTCTCCAAAGCTACTTTTCAAGGATACCGAGATGATTTTGGAAATGCCTATGATGATAAACTTGGGTCTAAGCTGTTTCCAATATCACGATTTTCCTTACTGCATGGGCCTCTTGTGGAAGTAGACGTCAATGCAGGGTTGTTTCTATAGCCTACTAGTCAAAAATGACTGTGGCAAAGTTTCTGCTTAGTGTATTTGTGAAGAGGAGAGTTTTAGATAGAGACTACATTTCTTATATTAAATTAAGAAAAACCCCTTTGTTTTGAAAGGAGAAATGTGAAGAAAGTGCTAAGGAAGCCTTCACTTTGGCAAAGGAGGAAGGGGCTAGAATGAGATTCGGGGCCTAGAGAATACAGAGGTACCTGAAGAGTAGGTAGCCCTTCCATCCCCTTCTGAGAACCCTTGAGCCTTCCTTCACCTATTTATGCTACTCCTGGTGAGCATTTTACAATTCTGCCCTGGTGCAGTGAATGATCATCACATGCTAACTATAGCTGCCATAATGGCCCTGTTATTGATGTGATTCAGATTCATGGACCAGCAGCATCAGCATTGCTTGGAGCTTGTTAGAAGTGCAGAATCTCTAGGTCCTGAATCAGAATCTGCATGGTAATGAGCTCCCTGGGCAGTGAAATTTAAGTGGCAGCTGTTCAGTGCATGGGCAGCTGCTCTGGGGATTTGGGCAGAGTTCTCAGTCTACCTGCTCACGTTGGCTGTTTTGTCGTCTCCCGTTGGTGCCTCCGTATCCTAAATCCTAATCTATGGCTTTGTTTTGTGGACAGGAAAGCAGGGAATTGGAGCAACGTGTCCTACTTTGTCGGCAGTCTGGGAGTGAGGAGGTGATGGTAGCAGAAAGAAGAGGCATGTATGGACTTAATTGGAGCCTATGGGAAAATCAAGAGTGCTCCCCAACATCCATTTCCTAGTTATATTTAGGTGTGACCTGGTTACCAGATGTTAAAGTATCCCATTAAAGCTCAGGGCCAAGAAAGCCAAGAAATATGGAATGAAACACAGGAATGGGTGTTTAGCTACAGTTAAATGGGATACTTACCTACATCATTGGTGTCCACCCCAGCTGATCCTCTTTTTCATCTCACAAAGATCCAGTTTGATTTATGGTCCTTCAGTTCTATTATACATCTCTCAGAACAACCTATATGTCTCCTTATGGTATCTGTCTACTTATGGATCCTGATTCTGTCACTTGAACATCCATCCCACACCATCTGATCTTTCTGACGTACACCACTTCTTTGTAGCTATGAAATGACCGTGTGGACCCTCTCTTCAAGCAAAAATGGGCCCAGATCCTTCAGCTGTTTCTTATGAGACCTGGGCTCTGGCTCCTTCTCCAGTCTAGGTCCCCCTTAACTGGAAACCAGCACAGGATTAAGTTGTAATGATACAGAGAGACAGCCTGGAATATGTGAATATGAGACTTTCTGGAATATGTGAATCTCTTTTAGTAACTAGTAGCGCATCCTACTGGGGCAGGGCTGGTGGCAGTGTGGCCTGTTTCCCCAGTATTCCCCTCTTGCCCTCCTTCATGCACACAGTCAGATAGAGCTCCAGACTGCAACAGGTCCTGCCTGTGACTTCCTTTACTAACTAGACACCCTAGGCAGACCAACAAGGAAGGGAGGTGACCCTCACTTGGTCTTTTTTATTAGGTTTTTAAGTTCTTCCTTTTCTCTCTAGCTGGTAACAAGACCATCTCTTTCACTTCCTGATTGGTTTTTGCTAATCTGCCTACACATTCCATTGCCTAAGTCATACTTTTGGTGGCTCTGTACTCCTAACTATGGGGAATAATGAAAGTAACAACACTAATAGGTAATATATATACTAATTATTGAGTATCTGTGGGCTTTTTGTTTGTTTGTTTGTGAGACAGGGTCTCAGTATGGAGTCTAACCTGGCATGGAATCCACAGTCCTCCTGCCTCAGCCAACTGAACACTGGGATTTACAGGCATCCGCCACCATGTCTAGCTTTGAGCATCTCTGTTTTAAATACTTTGTAAACATACATTTATTTAATTCTTACACCAATGTGGTGAAGTGTACTCTTACTAGTCTTGGCCATATTTTCATATATATTAATTCATTTGCCAGAGATATCATACGTAATATATTTACATACATTTAAAATGTGAATTGTGGTTCCAAAGCCCACATGCTCAACACAGTGCCACCTCAGAAGCAAACTTTCTCAAGTGTGATCCACAGGCCACCAGCATCAAAATCATTAGGGGTGGTGTACTTGTTTAAAAGTAACAGGTCCTAGAGGAAATTGTTCCTGTGTTCTGTCTTTCAGGGGAGACTCATCTTTCCTCATCTTTTGATGGGTATATATCTCTCAGATGCCAATCTGTTTTGCACATTTAGATGTCATCAAAAGCTGCCTTTAAAGCTTGTTGAAATGCAGGTGCTGGAACTCCTCTTTAGACAGGAGGCTTGGGATGGAATGCAGAAATCAGCAACTGCTATCATTTTAACCATGACAGACACGGAGCAGTCTTTATTGCAGATTTTTCCCCCAATTTTCTTTATCTACTCTTGGCCTCCCCTTTGCTCAGCAGAAGTTGCCTATCATCTTATTCACCTTGTGTGGGCTGTCTGCTCTCTACCAAAAATAATACCCTTCTTGGCCCATCTTAGGAGTTACCTCTCTAGAAGAACTTGATTTGTCCCTGTTTGTAGATGATATGATCCCATTACTAAAAGACTCTAAAAAATTCTGCCAGAGAATTCTGAGATCTGATAAATGAATTCAGCAAAACAGGGGCTTACAAAACCATCACATAAAAATTAATAGCTCTTCTTACCAAATAATAATTGTGATGAGAAAGAAATTGGGGGGGTGCATTTATAAGACCCTCAAACAAATAAAATACCTCAGAATAAACATAGTAAAGGGGGTGACAGAAACTAAATGAAAATAAATGTAAGGCTAAACAAGAAGAAATTGAAGAGCACACTAGAAGATAGAAAAACAACCCATACCCATAAATCAACAGAATTGTTATTGTGGAATGGCTATATCATTGAAAGGGAGCTACAGAGTCAATGTAATCCCCATCAGAATTCCCATAAACTTTTCACAAAAAAGAAAAAATTTACATTGAAGCATGTGTGAACACATGCGTGCTCTCTCTCTCTCTCTCTCTCTCTCTCTCTCTCTCTCTCTCTCTCTCTTTCTCAATAGTCAAATCAATCTTGATTAAAAAAAAAGAGCAATGTTGGAGGAATCACAGTATCTGATATGAAATCAAACTATTGCCTGTGGGGACCCTAAGAAGTGTTGAGTAAATGTGTAAAGAGTGGATGAAGTCCGGAGTAAATATTTATTATTTGACATGGGTATGGCCATGTCAAAGACCAATGCATCAGACCTATGACAATCTGGTCCAAGTGTAAATGTTGATAGTGTGTGCAAGGTCAAGGGTTTATAAAAAATTGGCCAGTGTGTTAAAAATCTAGCAACTGCATCTTCCCAGTTTTGGATGTTTACAGCCCGAGATTGGTCTCCTACAGAGATCCCTTACCAAGATTAGGTAACCCCAATCCTTGTGCTGTACATAATAAATGCCTGAGATCCCAGTTGTTGTGCCATAATTGGTGCAACTTCACCAGAATGTATATGTCCCACCTTACCCCAGCTTTTCTGTACATGTATCTCTTCTTTCTTTCTCCTTGCTACCAAAGTCAGGTTTCCAGAACAGGACATTATGCACACACTCGCGAGCACACACTCAAAAATAACAGACTTAAACAGTCATGTGCCCAGAATGCTAAAAGTATGACCCATTGATGCAATAGTAGCATGAACATTGGGAGAATAACTAAGCACTTTTTAAAAAACTGGATTTAAAGTCCATTCCAAAAGGCAGAACTTATGCCTGGTACTGTTAACTAGCCAAAAACCTGAGATTTACTAGGTTATAGGTCTTAGGAGAGACCCCTAATAATAAATTCTGCTAATTAGCAATTCTGCTACATGGACATATTAATAAACTGCCACTAGACTCTTATCATTATAACCATAGATTAGTTTCTCTTTCAATTCTCACCAGAGAAACTTCATTTTAAGTCCATATATGTTATCTTTAATTTTTACACATGTGCACACGCACATCACTCATATTACTAAATTTGTAAGCGCAACCTTCTCAGTCTGCATTCTATTTCAGTGTTTATTATTTCAGGGCCAATCACTTGGTCTTCAATAACCAGTTTGCATTGCTTTTTCTTGGGGGGGGGGACTATTTCTGCAGCTCTTGTTTCCTTAGTTGCTTGAGGTTCTTTGTCTAAGGTTGAAACCCCATGAAATTTTTTTCCTTCCATGTTAGCCTGACTATTGGTGGCATCCTTGTTCAGGTCCTGCTTTTAGGCAGTCATGTTGATGATACTTCATAAGTGTAGCTTTTCCGACATTTGTAAAAGCCATAAGGAATGATTATTTATCTACCTAAAATTGTATATATGTTTGTATATGGGTGTGTATGTGTGTGTGTGTGTGTGGTTTAAATGGCATTTTCTCACTTGAGCTGAAAATACTCTTCCAAGAGCCACAGACTAGTTAACAAAAACCCCAATACCAGGTACTGGGCATGAGAAACTCCTTTTTGAGTTGTTGGTCAGAGATATCCAAGAAGGTCCAAAACCATTCTAAACTATTGTAGCAGCCCTTCTGGCTGCCTCCCAGAAGCACCAATTTTTGGATACAGGGCTCAGAGGATCTGAGCTGGTTCTTACCTGAAAGCCTCCTCCCTGAAGCTTTCATGGTACCAGAAGTGTCATACGAACTTCCAAGGAAGGGAAGCAGCCAATAGTCCTACTCCACTATGACACCCATGAACTAAAACAATGACTAGTGTGACAAGATATCTCTAAGGGTGCCATGGTGGCACACATACCTTGATTGTAACCAACATCTCTCTAATTGACTTAAGGCCTGCTCAACTAGAGGGACACCATGCTGGTTACTGGCAACTGAGCCTGCTAGCTGGATCTAGTGAAGTCATGGATCTTGGAGGAGAAGTGATAACCACCAGTTTACTAAAAGAGTATAATTCCTAACTACATTGTAAGTATTTATTCTTACAGCCACAGGTAAGTGTACCTTTCCTCCCTCAGCAAAGACATGGCTCCTTTTACCAGATGGAAACCATTATAGAAAGCCACAGTCAATTAAAATGCAGAGAACAAGTGATTGTGGGACCTGCTTAAGTTCAGGGATCATTGCAGAAGAAGGAACAGAAAGATTGTAAGAACAGGAAGTTTGCTGTATTATTTCATTCTCTAGAAATGTCACAGAAGCTTCTTTATACAATATATGGTAATAAATACAGAGACTCACACTGGCCCGCATGAAGAAATTAAGAGACCGTGGAGTGCTCAGGTCTAAATAGGACAACTATATCAAGCCTCCTTTTCCCAAGGCTCAGGATCATTGGGGAAGCAGGGACAGAAAGATTGTAGCACCCCAGAGGTTGTGAATGTCTACAGTGAAAGCATGTTTGCTAGGCATGATAGCACCATTGCATAGATGAACCCAAAGCAGCAATGACTGCATACACGACCAAGTCAGCCACCATCCCTGCATGGACTGGAGAGGGACTTCTGAAGTATATATTGACAATTGATGGCTTCTTGGAGAAGGACAGTAAGTTTTCTTCGGGGATTGCAGTCACTGAGAGGCTACCCATGCCCCAATTAGATAATCCTAAACTCTCTCTCTCTCTCTCTCTCTCTCTCTCTCTCTCTCTCTCTCTCTCTCTCTCTCTCTCACAGACACACACACACACACACACACACGCGCGCGCGCGCGCGCGCGCGTGCACACACAGGCAGCACTAAAGGAACTCAGTGAGTTTTTTTTTTTTTTAAGTGCACCTAAGGTTGGGAAAGAAAAGTAGTTGGTTGATAGAGAAAGTATTGGATAGGAGGGAAGGGGGTAGATTTGATCAAAACGCATTACATATATGAATGATATTCTCAACAATAAATAAAAAATGAAAGCAGATGACTTGCTACTGACTAAGCAGATGAGTTAAAGCTAGTAACTTTTAGATGGACAAGGATCATACTAATCTAGGAAAATAAAAATGCATCTAAAATACTATAATGACTATTATTAAAATCAACAAAAGGAAAATGAAAGGTCCCGCTTGGGAAACCCAACTATATGTGCCTTCTTGACACCTTCTTAGTGAGGTCAGACATTTTTGCTCTCTTGTTTCTTCCCTCAAATCACAAAGGTACAAGAGTCAAGCATCCTGCTTCTATATGAATTACTTACTGTTCTTTCAGAGTATTCTATGTAAATTTCCTGAAAGAATAGTCTATAACGTCCTTAGACCAGTACAAACTCTACCACTTTGTACACAAGCTTTCTTATCTGTAGGATGGAGTTTATAATAGTATATCATATTATAATGCATAACATGTAATAATATTATAAGTATTATTATATAATACTATATTATTATAGTAGTATATAGTATTCATTGGATTAAATAAAATTTAGTATTACATCCAAAGTGCTTAAAGCAGTTTGACACTAGCAGATAAAATAACCCCCCTCAAGTCTCAGGGATCTATGTGGAAGAGTAGGTGGAAGGAAAGATTTTAAAAGCCAGAGGGGGTGGATGATTCCAAGAAAAGTGTTTTCCAGACACACCAGACTGATAACACATAAAAGCTTATACGACATGTGTAAGGCCTAAAAAGTTTAAGCCACACAATGTCTCAGAAAGGAGGCAAGGAAGTGAGCACAAAATTCTGCCCTAAACCAAGAAGTTCCTTGCAATGGATAGCTGTTAGGAGATGGGAAATCACTCTCAATGGAGTGACATTGAATATATCAACTACATACCTGGGCAGCCCTTGTGCTCAGGATTAGTAGTTGGTCAACACAAGAAGACTTCAAGTTTTTGTGTGCCTTTCCTTCTCTTATTCCTCTTTCTCTTCTTCCTCTTCTCCTCCTCTCTTCCTCCCCCTCTTTCTTCTCTTTCTCCTCCTCTTAATCTTTTTTCCCTCCTCTTCTCAATTTTGGTTATAGTTTAATGTTTTTGTTTTGTTTTGTTGGTATTTTTAAGAGAGAAAAAGCATGAAATTGGGTGAGTAGAAAGATAGGAAGAATGTGAGAGGATTTGCAGGAGGGGAAATATTAAAAACATTAAAAACAGTTAAAATGTAAAATAACAAGTTATTTTGCAGAAGTGCTTTAATTTGATAACTCTCTTAGGACAAATGATTCTTTGTAATGATTTGTTATTAAAATATAATCCAGAGAAAGTGTAATATGTGATCACTAATGATAATCTGGAGAAATTAATTCCACCCATTATTCTGGAAACCAAGAGAAACGTCTGTTAGCATTAGGTATATATTCCTCCAGCACCTTTTCTGTTCCGCTTGATGTGGCCTCTGAAGACTTCTTTTCTATCTTCTAAGAACAAGGGAGTGAGGTAGAATTACAGTAATGTCTTCTTACCAATGATTTACTTTCTGTAGTTTCAGTCAACCAAAGTTTGATACTCAAAAACATGGAGAACTACAGAGGGGTTCACAAGTTAAATAATTGTTACAATATATAGTTTTCTCTTATTAACTACCAATAACCCTTTACTATACATGAATTATAAAATATCACAGGTATGATGTATGGTGGACAGTATGTGGTTCATGTATCTACTGGGGATCTTGATATGTATTCCCCATGAATAAGTGGTGGTGGGGACTACTGAACACTAATAGTAAACATCTTACTTGGCTCACAGTGTAAAAACAGAAAGAAAATGGAAAAAAATGAACAAGATCAAAGGATACTGATTTTCATTGGTCTGACCTCTGTTTGTGTTAGTGGTACTTCAGTTCTGTTTTTATAAAAGGCATTGTAGTGACAATCTAGGTCTCTGCATCAGTAGAAACAAAAGAATGGAATAGAAGCCACTATGCAATATGGTAGAAAAGTCAGAATCCATCATGGATCTGTGCCAATTACTAGAGTGGGCATATGTGGGGTGGGTAAACCAAGGCAGGCAGCCAGTGGGAGTCAGTGCTTAGAGCCTCTGTCTTTGGGTTTTACTGCTGTGCAGAGACACCATGACCATGGAGACATTTATAATGGCCAACATTTAACTGGAGCCGGTTTATAGGTTCATAAGTCCAGTCCATTATCATCAAGTCAGGAACATGGCAGCATCCAGGCAGCCATGGTACAGGAGGAGCTGAGAGTTCTACATCTGAAGACTACTAGTGGAAGACTTCCGGACAGCTAGAGTGAGGGTCTTAAGCCCATGCCCACAGTGACATACCTACTCCAACAGGGCCAACACCTAATAGTGTTACTCTCTGGGCCAAACATATACATCCACATCACATTCCACTCCCTGGACCACATAGGCTTATTCAAACACATGAATCTGTGTGGGCCATACCTACCCACAGAATAATTTAAAATAAATTCAGTGTAATTCCTTTTTTGTTGTCTTTATAACACCTCGTTCTTTTTTGTTGTTGTTGTTTCATTTTATTTTTTGGTTATTTTATTCATTTACATTTCAATTATTATCCTCCTTCCCAGTGTCCCCTCCACGACCCTCTATTCCCTTCCCACTTCCCTGTCTCTATGAGGGTGCTCCCCCACCTGCCCATTCACTCTCTGTTTCAGTGCCCTAGCATTCTCCTATGCTGGGTCATTGAGCCTTCACAGAACCAAGGGACTCCCCTCTCATTGATGACAGATAAGGCAATCTTCTGCTACATATCCATTTGGAGCCATGGGTTCCCCCCCCCCCCCCGTGTGTACTCTTTGGTTGATGGTTTAGTCCTTGGGAGCTTTGTGGGGGGGTGTCTAAAGCCCCCATAGTCTATAGCAGTCTCAACAATGTTAAAAGTCCAAAGTTCAAGGTTCATTCAATCACTCAACTGTAATCCCCAAAGCAAGACAGGGCAAACTCCAAACTCTGTATCTCTGTGTCTGATGTCAAAGCAGTCTTCACATCTCCCACTCCTTTTTCATTTTTGTTGACTGTAACAAACTTCTCTGTCTCCTGGGCTGGTTCCACTCCCTGTTAGCAGCTTTTTTTCAGCAGATAGCTCACAGATCTGGCAACTTGAACATCTTGGGGTCTCCAAGGCAATTTCGATGTTACAGCTTCTTGTTTCAGTGTCTGGGATCCAAACATGATCTTCTGGGATCGTCCAAAGAGCTGTGGTCACGTCTCCAGCTCTGCCCTCTGCAGCACTCTAAGCTCAGGTTGATCCACTTCACTGCTGCTGCTGTTCTTGGTGATCATCCCACGGTATCAGCATCTCCAACACACCGAGTTCTTCTGCTGCAACTAGGCCTCACCAAAAGCCTCTCACAGGCTCTCTTCATGGTGCCAATCCTCAAGTCCTTTGTATGACTCCTTTAGTCCTGGACTGTCAACTGGAACTGAGGATGCACCTTCACCAATGTCCTTCCGGGGTCTCTCACAGTGCCAATCCTCAGCTGCTCTCCATGACCTCTTCATGCTTCAAAACCAGTACCACCTGGGTGACTCTTATACTTACCAAGCTTGGCTGCAGCACAAGATACAACCTGGCTATCTTTGGAAAACAGCTTCTTTGTACAATTCAGAAAACACTTCCCAGAAGATTTCACTGAAGTGATGTTGGTCTCTTCTTAATCACTGCTAATTTCTTAGCTCCAGATGACCAGCATCAGTTGTCCCAGTAGTTCCTTCTATTCTTGACTCTAAACTCAGAACCAAATGGCTGAAACTGCTGTGTTTTGCTGCTTCCTGGGGCTGGAACATGACCCCCTTGATCCATTACATTATCACTAGCTTTCTCTTTTCCAACTCCTTCACTACCTAAGCTTGGCTGTCCAGGGACTTGCTCTGTAGATTGACCTTGAACTCAGAGATCTGCATGGCTGTCTCCTGAATGCTGGAATTAAAGGTGTGTACTACCTTGCCCGGGCCTAAGCTTTTCATGGCCACTATGCTTCAAGCTCTCCATGCCAAGATCCAGGTCAGAAACTTGTATTTTCCAGCTTTGAGATCTGGGTCACAGGTAAGCCATCCAAATCTGGACTGTAGTTTATTCCAGGTATAGTCAAGTTGACAACCAGGACAGCCACTGATTGGAGTCAGTCCAGATACTGATAGAGCTTGCTCCCTAAGGTAGCCAGTGATTAGAGAAATTACTCAGAAGACTTTTCTCTGAGGGAACAAAGCTTAATTTGATGGGACTGGCCCTCCCTGTGGCCAGTGAAGAACTCTGAACTCTTTTAACTCCTTAGGGCCAGCAAGAAAGAAAAGGAAAGAGAAAAAATTCACACACACATACAAATACATACCTATATATGGGCATAATATAGACAAACACATATACATCCACACACCTAACGGTTAGCACAAAGCTCCAGCAAGCAAGCTACAAGCATTTCACACATACACATAAATACATATGTGCACATATACACACATATCTGGTGGGTGAATGGAAAAAAAGTTGCAACAAGCAGGCTTCAAGCATTTCACACATACACATATATGTATATATACACACAACTGGTGGACAGAACAAGATCCAACACACACTCAGACAAGCTTTACATAAATACATACATGCCCATGGTTGATGGTTGGAAGGAACAATGTTCGAAAATGTTTATACCTTCTCGTATGGCTTATTTATCCCAGCAAAATCTTTCAAGCAGTAAACAATGTGATTTCACTTTGGTTTTCCTCTAGTGAATGGTTATGAATAAACAACGTGTTTTCCAATACCTTCAGAAAAAACAATAGTACAGGTAAAGAAAACAAATTATTTCCAAGAAGCCACATACATTCTTAACTAATCAGCTTGATATAGATTATCTTACAAAGTGTGAGCAAGCAAGGTAGTTTCTCAGCCAGTTTCTCTTACTGGCAGGCAGCAATTTGCAGTTACAAAGAAAGAATTAATTATTTATTATTTATCATTAAAAGTAATCTTGTAAGAATCTTAAAGAATCACAAATCCTAACATTTATATAAAAATCAGTCATATCTCCTTTTAAATCCACAGAATGCATATCTACTCATCAGCAATTCTGAATAAATCATATCAGGAAACTGGGTACAAAATGGGTATCAGAAATTAATCATCACCTGTCCAGCCTAGGTGAGACTCACATCAGCCAGTGCTGCCATTGTTCCCTGACCATAAAGTATCCCTAGCGTAACTAATGAGAGGGTGACTTTCTCAACATCAGATTGTTCCCTAGGAGTTTCTACATCAGAGCCAGTAGTAAAACCATCTTAACCTAGCTTCACAATTTTATTTTTCCAAATGCTTTCGAAGAGTGGTAGTCATTGCTGACAATCTATGTCTCTAAGTTCTTTCCTAGGGCGGTGCCAGAGATACTGCCCAGTGAGGGGCTGGAAGCCCCCTTGGAGCTTTCATACAATTCTTAGATTAAGGGGGAGGTGAGGGCAGCAAGCAGAGCAGAACTCCATAGCAGCATGGAGTCCTCACACTTGTGGTTCCTGAGGTCGTGGCTCAACCGAGGCACACCCATTGTGGTTGTGCTAGCCTGTGGGCCGCGTTCCGTGAGTCCTAAAGCTGTGTGTTGTTCTTCCTGCATGGCCTGCAGGTCTGAATTCAGAGAAAATTAATAGTGCTTTTGAATGTAGATTTAGACTTTGTTCTTGCTGAGACTCGTGGCTTTCCTTGAAAAGGGGTGGGATGTGTACATGAAGGGAGGCTATGCACAGAGTTAAATAGCTATTTTCTTTACTGAAGAATTACAGGAAGGACACAGTGCATGTTACATTGCAGAGAGCTTGCCAGAGCCCTCCCTGCATTGTCCTCCTGTCTTGTGGTTATTAAGCAAATATTCTGAGTTTGGCAATAATATTGTTAAGCATTTACTGCTGGCTGACTGTCGACACACTTGGCTTGCTACTAACTTAATTGTGATTATGCGTATTTAAATTTTAACTGCATTTATAGTTTGAATAATCTGTGTGTTCACACTTTGTCCATTAACCACTCATTCCCCTTCCTTGTTGTTTTCCAGTTTATTTTTTTAGGATTATTTATACCTCCTCTTACACACACACACACACACACATACTCACACACACACACACACACACACACACACACACACACACACACACACTGGCCTGTTTTTAGTTTATCTTAGAGGTTACAAAAATGTATGCAAAGGTTGCAGATTTTACTTGGTGGAGAATTTAAGGGGTGTTTTGTAGTATTGGGGACAGAACCCAGGATTTTACACATGTTGGGCAATTACTCTCTTACTGAACCTATTCCTTCTCCAAAGTGATGGATATTTTTAATTTTTCTCATTTTTAAAATTATGTTTATGTGTGTATGTACACTTGAGCAAAGTTTCCATGGAGGCTAAGAGGTGTTAGATCACTGGAACTGGAATTACAGGGTATTGGGAGGTACAGAAACTCATGTCCTCTGTAAGAACTATCCGGGGCTCTTAATCATTGAGTCATCTCTCCAGCCCCAAATGAGAGATTTTTAAGTTCCAGTTTCTGAGTTCTTCAGCCTCTGGTCTGTTTCATCCTTACACTCCACGGCGATAGTAACTCTACTCCTAGTGTCCATCGTTTTCTCCTCTCTTCCTGCTGCCATTGTCCTTGTCCAGGTCCACATTATGGTCATGCATTAAAAGAAATCCCTCATGTCATGGTTTTACCTCTAAGGTCTCCTTGCCATCTGTCTTTTCTCCTCATATGTCATTGGACTCATCAGCCCCAACACATATCTCTGACACTCACTTCTTCTGACAAAAAAAGGGTTTTGTTGCTTTGTTTTAATTCAGAGTCTCACTAGGTAACTTAGTTTGGTTTCTGGCTCATAAAGACACTCCTGCCTGATAGCCTTGAGTGTGGGATTATAGGGCTGTGCTACCACGCTTGAACAAACACTATTGACTATAGAATAACTTTATTTAAAACACTGTTATTTCTCAGCTGGGCTCCTATAGACTGAATGGAAGTAGACTCAGGGCTTCATGCATGCTAGGCAAGCACTCTAGCAACTGAGATAGAGCCCCAGTCCCTTAAGAGTAAGTTTCTAAGCTGTTAGTACTGAGATATTTTTCCTTCCAAAGTGAGCAAGCTGCAGAAACACTTCTTATTTGAGTCTTGGAGTAGTGACTGGGTATCTTATTTAGGGTTTTATTGCTATGAAGAGACCCCATAACCATGGCAACTCTTTTCAAAAAAAAAAAAATTGGATATTCTCTGTATTTACACTTCAGATGTTATTCCTTTTCCCTCCACTCCCATCCCCTCTCCCACTCCCCTTGCTTCCACGAAGGTGCTCCCTCTCCTAATCACCCTCTCCACCTCAGCACCTTGGAGTTCCCCTATACAGGGAAAATGATCCTTTGCTGGACCAAAGGCCTCTCCCCCATTGATGCCATGGCAACTCTTACAAAGGACAACATTTAATTGAGGCTGGCTTACATTTTCAGAGGTTTCAGAGGTTTATGCCATTATCATCATGCAGGCAGACATGGTGCTGAAAATGGAGCTGAGACTTCTACATCTTGATCCACAAGCAGCAGAAGACTGTCACTGGGGCATAGCTTGAGCATAGGAGACCTCAAAGCCTGCCTCCACAGTGAGACGCTTCTTCCAACAAGGCCACACACCTCCTAATATCCCCACTCCTTATAGGTCAAGCATTCAAGCATATGAGTCTATGGGGGCCATTCCTATTCAAACCACCACTCTGGGGTAGGGTCCTAATGGAAAGGCAGCTCACAAAGCTGCTACACTGGCTAATTAGTTTAGGAAGTTCCCCTGCATATTCTCTGTATGCACTGTGAGGTTTGCACTCCTGGAAATGGACAAACCCAATTCACTTGACTCTGATTTCATGAGTTTCAATTACTATGCCTCAGGGAGGCATCACTATGGGACTAGAATACATGAGTATTAGTTTTTCAGTGGCTGAGAAACCTAAGTAAAGTTACTTCATTAGCATGGATCAGAGCATGGGGAAACACTGTTGTTGTTGCTACCTATTTCTTTCCTTCTTTCAAATCAAATTCTGATTGAGCTTTTCTAAAATCTCTGAATACATTTCCGGTCTCTGGAAGGTCTTAATAGCCTCTTCCTAGGCAGTGATTCAATTTGTTTACTTCCTACGGTGGCTGCACTAGAGTCACTCTTACAAGAGCAGCCAGTCAACAATGGACAGGAGATGGTCCTAGTTCCAAAACAGCAATTAAGCAACAAAGTGCACATATTGATTGGGTCCTGGGTTTCATTCTGGTGGGCGAAGCTGTACTTGAATGGTAGGGCTGAAGTGGGAAGGCTTTGGTGGTAGATCTCTTTCATTTGCCCTAAAAGCAAAGTGGGGCATTTGTGAGGGTGAGAAAAAAAAATCAGATTCTGAGCATCAAAGCTCATGTGCTCCGTCTCCCTTCCCTTCTTGTACTCCTTGTAGAAAGCTAAGCTGAGAAATCTAAGTTACAGAAATTTTAAGACTCCTCATTCCCTTGTGCTCTACCTATACCATTCCCTTCCATTTTTTAAAAACTCTTTATGAGACCATGTAGGATGGGGAGAGGTCATCATTCAGATCTATAATGGCTTCAACTCAGGTTAGGACTCCATGGAAACTATCAATGTCAAATTATAACTACTTTAGGGTCCTTACTGGATCTTCTTTAGCCACTAGCTAGCAGGTAGTGCTATAGATCTTCAATGTGTTGTTGAACTGAAAAGGATACTGAGGAGAACAGGCTATTTGCAAGTCCCCTCAAATAATTCAGAGGCACTGTTTACACACTTAAGAATGTGTTCCCACCATTCCGGGCATTCATTAGAATAGGCCCCTTGAGTGATTCTTCAGTGAAGGCTGAAAGAGAACTTTTGTGCTTAAGAGAAAGGGCTGAAATGCACATGGTAGAAGTGGGCCAGCCACCTCTGCAGCTTCACCATACTCACAAGAATCACGTGCTTTCACCATATTCAGTCTTCCATCGGCCTCTCTTGCCTGCATTCCAATATCTCATCTTCCCCTTTTCTTCTTGTGTCTATATTTTTTTCTAGTAAAAAACAATTTATGATATAGGAATAGGTAGTAACTTCCTCAGTAGGATTCTAACAGCTAACAGCTCAGGAAATAATAGCAAGAAATAACAAATGGGATTGCAAGAACTGTAGAAGCTTTTCTCCTTCATTTCCTCAACAAAGGAAACAATTGTGTTAGAAGAGCAGGAGATAAATCTTTGCCACTTATATGTCTGACAGGGGATTAATATCCAGAATATATAAAGAACTAAAAATAATTAAAACTGCAAAGTACACAGTCATCCAATAAATAAATGGCAGCTGAATAGAACAGACAGTTCTCCAGAGGAAAAGTATACAATTTGCCAAAAATACACAAATGTTAAGCATCATTAGCCATCACAGCAAACTACATTAAAAATTCATCTTACTCTAGATAGAAAACAACAAATGCTTGTCGGGACATGGGGTACCTTTATACAATGTTAGTATAAATGTAAGTTAGTGAATCATTATAAAGTGTCCTTTAAAAACTAAAACTAAAAGTGCATATGTCTCTGCCATACTACTCTTGGAAATATATCTGAAGGAATCAAAGGCAGATTATAATACAGGCAAGTGCTCATTTACTTAAAAACATTTTTTAGACAGAATTTTACTATGTGGATCTAGCTGGTTTAGAATTCCCTGTGTAGACCAGGTTGACCTCAGATTCCCATAGATTCTCCTGTCTCTGCTTCTGAGTGCTGGGATTAAAGATGTGCCCTGCCATGTCTAGACACTGCTTACTGTGTTCACTGCAGCACTGATCACAGGAACCAAGCTATGCAATCAGCACTGATGCCTGTGCACAGGTGAGCAGAACATATGCATGCATACACTAAGTTATTTTCAGAAAATGGATGGAACTAGAGATCATCATGTCAGACAAAATTAGCCAGTTCAGAAAGGCAAACATTGAATCTGTTCTTGTTCCTTTTCTGTCCTCAAACAGAGAAGATCTCTCTTGTAAGATGGTTAGAATGCTCCACAGGCCCCACTGGGTACTTGAATGGCCTGAAAACCTCTTTGTGAGATGCTGGAGTATTCAGCTCCAGGAACACAAACATCACCTCCCTGCAAGATGGTTCTTTATAAACCCTACTTTCTCTGATTATCAGAATGTTTATGTCAGAATTGCTCTGCTATTCCTTCTATACAGTGTTTATACAATTACTATATAATTATAGGTTCACATATAACATTTAAGAGGCATATTTTAGGTGTGAGTGTATGTTCACATGTGTGTGCTTACATATGTTGGGAGGGATCATAGAGAATAATTTAGATGAGTAACCAGTTTTTCACAAAATTAATTTATAGGCAATAAACATATTTAGGTTTTTTTTTCTTACTCACAGTTAAAATGGAGCATGGTGGTAAATGTCTCTACACAATTCTCCTAAGTAAAACCCTTTGATAACGAAAAGGGACCTACAGCAGAAGAGTAGATAGCTTCATGAGCGGTCCTCACTTATGGTCCTTTTTAACCTAAGGTATTTTTCTAGGACCCTGACTACATAGAAATAAAATAGGCATACAGATCAAACCTTTACCGATTATGAATCCTATACATTTGAAAACAAGTCTCTTATATATTTAAATTTATCATCTATTGAAGATGAAAGTAAATCTGCATCAATGAGATGGGTGTTGTTTATTTTTTTTACATAAAGAATTAAGTCTTGGGGCTAGATAGTTGACACTGCAGGACTTAGAGTACCCTCAATAGTTTTCATTTATTGATATTTTAATTTTATCATTATTAATATTATGAATGCTCTTTTGTACAAAATGGCAGAGGTATGTTTAGGGCCATTTCAGTAATCATTCAAAGTTGTGTTCTAATTCTAGGCCAAAAGTCATTTAATGTTTTTTTAAAAAAATGTATTTTTATATATGTGGGTGTGTGCATGTTTGTGTGAGCACATGCCACATGTGTAGGCATCCTTTGAGGCCAGAAGAGGGTGTGAGCTCCCTTTGGAGTTGTAGGCAATGGTGAGCTACCTGACATGGGTTCTAGGAATCAAACTTGGATTCTGCACAAGAGCAGCAAGTGCTCTTAACCCCAGAGCCATGTCCCCAGAGCTGATATATTTTTAAAAGTGAAATTCAAGCCCATGCCTCGAATAGCAAGTTTTAAAACAAAACATTCCAACACAGTATATTCGAAAGATATACTGATTAGATACTCACGTGCTAAAGCAGGATGATAGAAAAATGTTATTTTTCTCCATAGTTAAACCATTATGCTTTTACAGTAACAGAAAACTTCATATGTGCAGTAAAGACCCAGCAATATATGCCCTACAATGAGTCCTTTTGAGTTTGAACATCAGTGTTTCAGGGAAGTGCTCGCTGTGTGGATAGTGTTTCTGTGTGCAGCGTACACATGTTGTGTGTTCAGGAACAAGGCCGATGATGTAACCGAGCAAGCATTGCCACAAATACCTCAGGTTCATTATGTGCTTGCTTGAAATTAAATTTTGGTCTTTGCTTGTTCAGAAACCTCTTGCCAATATTGTTGTAACCCTCACAGTTAGGCAAACAATGTTTGGTTTGAGGTCATGACCCCTGGTGTAAGAAGCTACGTCTGTTTGAAACTAGCCACAAGCTACAACTTAGCAGAACCTCATCATTGCCGTATGCAAAATAACTCAAAGCAAAATAAAATAAATACACCTGAAGAAAGTGTACAGCCTAAGCCCCCCTGCCCCCCCCCCCCGCCCTGCCGCGCACACAGCGAAGGCCAGGAAACCGTTTTCTGTTACCTTGGTTTTCTATTTGTTGCTCCAAGTGCTCAGGTTTCTTTCCCTCTAAATAGGAGCAGGAGTCTGCTCTTCACTCTGGCGCTACTGTTATGATGTGAGGCAGAAGCCTACAAGCCTCGGTACTCCGATTTTAAAAGGAGAATCTTATCCTGATTTACCCTTTAAGAGAAGAGAATGTGCTCACTTTTATTCTCTTTCCAGATTTTTTTTTTTTTTTTTTTTTGCTGTTCACTTTTAAAACCTCAATTGATTTTAAATGGATTGTGATTTTTTTTCACATTGCAAAGATCCTCTTCAAAGAATTACACCCATCTGAGAGTATCACTTCACAAAAACGGTCCAGGCACCAACCCACCCACCAAACCTTCGACCCCAAAGGTTGTTGTCCTACCTACTAGAAATGCAGAGAGAAAGTGGAATAGAGACTGAGGCAATGGACAAGCAGTGAGCAGCCCGACTTGAGATCCATCTCATGGGCAAGCATCAGTTCCTGACCCTATTAATGATAGACACTGTGATGCTTGCAGACAGTAGCCTAGCACAACTGTCCTCTGAGAGGCTCCACCCAGCAGCTGACTCGGACAGATGCAGACACCCACATGCAGAGTCTTGTGGAAGAGTCTTCGGGAGGATTTTGGGCCTGGAGGGAATAGGAATTTCACAGAAAGATCAACAGTTAACTAACCTGGAGGCTCATGGCTCTTAAAGTCTGAAACACCAACCAAAGAGCACACACGGGCTGGATATAGCCCTGTCCCCGCACATCTGCAGCAGAAATGCAGCTCCATCTTCATGTGGGTCCCAAACAACTGAGCTGTCTCCGACTCTCTTACCTGCCTGTGGATCCTGTTCCCCTAACTGGGCTGCTTTGTCTGCCCTCAGTGTGTGAGGATGTACCTAGTCCTGCAGCAACTTGCTGTGTGTCAGGGCGGGGTTGGTACTCAGGGGTGCCTCCCCCTTTTCAGAGGAGAAGGGGAGAGGAGTGTGGAAAGGTCTGCGAGGCGGGGCTAGGAGGACTTGGGGGTTGTGATCAGGATGCAAAGTGAATAGATAACAAATTAATAGGAAAAAAACCCCCCAAAATATCCAGGAGCATTTTAATAAGTAAATTGGTTATTTCAAACTTTCAAGTATCAAACAGGTCCCATGGTGTTTAAATAATTCAGAATAAAAAAATTTAACAAGTCATCTCAGGTTAGGTTTTTGCTTGGTTTGGTTTTGTGTGTATGATATGTGGGGAGTGTGCTGGGAAAACCCCAGAATTTTATGAATTCTAGATGAGCACTTTATATAAGTATGTATATGTATGTATGTGTATATTTACATACATATCACACATGCATATTTTTTACTTTTTAGATAATATATAGATACAAATTTTGACTTGACAATATAATAAACAAAATGTGGCATTGGCAAACAACAAGATATTTAACTTTTTATTAATTGGTTTTTAAAAATTAAAGTATAATCAAATCATTGCCCCATCTCCTTTCCTAACTAACCCCTCCCATGTCTTCTCCTTCCAGTGGAAATTTAGACACAGGAAACTGGCTTAAATACTGAATGGAGACACTGGTTCCTTCAAATTGAAATCACCCAAGGACCTATAACTTCTGAAAAGGTGGTCAGTATCCTTTCTTTTTAAATTGCCTAATTAAAATGTACTTATTTATTGTTCATTATTAGTGTGTGTGTGTACGTGTGTGTGTGCATGATGCACATGTTAGTTTGTGTCACAGCACATCTGCAGAGGTCAGAGGAGAACTTTTGGCAGAAAGCTTTCTCCTTGTATCTTACTGAAGCAGGGGCCCAGGCTAGCCGGCCCACCAGCTAGCTTCCAGGTGGTCCTTCTCCCATATTATTGAAGTGCTGCAATTACAAAAACACACTGTTCCTTTTGGCTTTTTACATGGTATTGGACTTAAGGCATCAGGCACAGAAAGTACCCTGACCCACTGTGTGAATGACCACTGTGTCATTTCACAGGCCGCAAGCCATACAGATTCCTTTGGGAGAAGTGTCTTCCCTAAGGGTGAGAAAATGACCTCTCTTACCAGTGTTTGCACACTGGGCCTATAACAAGCTGAAATAGATGAACTTATTTGGTCCAGTGTTTATCTTCCATTAGCTTTTTACACTCTTTAGATATCTCTTAGAATTTCCATTTGTCCTGTCATTCCTTCACAAATCTATGTTCCTCATCTAAATAGAGTAGAAGCATTTTACTTTGGTCCTATCTTCATACCTTATCCTTTTGTGAATATTCTTATATGTGAATTTGAAAACCATGTATATACCCCTCTTACCAATCTCATATTAATTTGGCTCCTACATCTAGCTGGAGCCATATATCCTCTAAGAGACTTGACATCTCTTTCCATCCCCTATACTATAACACAAATATTACTGGAGAATTTTAGGCTGAATAAAATAAGGTAGATACAAAGCACAAACACTGCGTGATTACACTTGTATGAGGTTCCCCTAATATTGAAACCCACAGAGACAGAATGTGGAATTATGATTACCAAGGCTGGAGAGGGACAGTGGGAACTGAAGATAGGAAGTGAGCATGCTTCCATAATTGTAGTCTCTGCTGCTCTGAAAGTTGAGGCAGAAAGATCACATGAGACCAGCAGATGGACAGCCTGGACAAGAACCTCAGACAACAATGAAATGGGTATGGAGTTGGTTTGGAAATTTAGAAAGTTCTAGATATAGATAGTGGCAATGGTTTCGAAATAACGTGAAAGGACTGGATGTCACTGAACTCTACATTTTAAAATAGTTAAAATGCATCACTCAGTAGTAGAATGATTGTGCATGACTTCAATTCCAAGAACCATAAAACCACATGCCCATGCATGTCCCCCCCCCCCCGTCTCTCACTCTCTGTCCTCCCCCTCCCCCTGTGTGTGTGTGTGAGAGTGAAGAGTGTGTATTGTGGATAAGAATGAAATTTTATTGTTTACAGGAAAATGGACAGAACTGAAGATCATATTAACCAAAATAAGCTAGATGCAGATAAATATCATGTTTCTTATATGTAGATCCTAGAATTATATACTAATAAATATATAATAATGTGTATAAAATAGCTGATATGAAAGTACAGGGGAGACCCATGAGAAGAGCAGGGAGGGAGAAAAGAAAGGGCATGCGGGCATCTATAGTGTCAAAGCAAAAGATATACATGAATGAAAGTATAGTTACAAAGACCAACACTATGTACAATGAATATATTCTAATAAACATTAATAAATATAAAAACAAAATCAAAAGTAAACACAATAATTAAAATGGTTAAAGTTACGTTATGCCTATTTCACCACTATACAACAATTCAGTGACACAGGACACTAGTATATTGCTTAAAAGAATGACGCACAGCACGGCTTAGTGGCATAGACCTGTCTATTCTGTGCCAGCCCTGTGTTCATTCCCTATCAGTGCAAAAGAAAAGTAGAAAAAAGCCAAGAGAAAAAAAGAAAAAGTTTACTGCTTTCCTTTCGTACTCATTTCTTCCTCTTCCTAGAGACGATAATATGTGTGAGTTTTTAATGAATTATTTCATCTGCATCTAAATATTTGCTATGATACACAATGCTGTGATGAACACTGTTGAAAGACAACCTTGTACAGTACACAGTGGCTGAAATGAACTGCTATGGGAAAAGCCATATGCTTTTAGTTTTGCTGCTTAGGTTGTAATTAATTGTCATTTATTCACAGGGTTCAGACTATCAAATTCAAAAGAGTAAACACCCCAAATCTCCCCGTCTTCCCTCCTGAAATCTGTAGTCCTTTATTAAAAGCAGCAAGTTAACATTTCTAAGATATACTTACATCATGCCTTGCTTATCTATAACTTTAGAAATACAAATGATGGTGGTTTGTGCAGCTTATTTGATGGCTATTGCCAAATTGCCCTTCAGAGTCTGTACCTAATTTTGTACTATCAGCAGTGTTTCTGAGCTCCAGGTCTGAACTGGCCCATCAGCACAGTGCATTCTCATGCTTTACTTCTGTACCAGTCAGACTTGTAAGGATGGTCTCTCATTTGATTTGTATTTATTTAATGTGAATTGTGATGAACAAAACAATGTTTACTTATGATGAGAGATCTCTTCTGCTTCCCTCTCCATCCCCTTTCATACTGTCTCCTCTATCGTCTGGCTAGACTGAATAGGGAAACATTCTGTTCTTTTACCTCTTCCTGAGTGCTCTGGTCTGTGTTCCTTTCAATCAGTCCAGTGACCATGTTGTCTTCTATTTTTCAGTCTGTTACCTTCAGGATACTGAGTGCCAAGACTGCAGCTTTTATCTTCCTAAGCTATTGTTTGTCACCGTGCTCTTCAGTAAATACTGAATGAATGGATGAATGGGCAGCTAGAAATTTCAGACTAAGGGCACTGAAATGCAGCCATTCTGTGTGAATAGTTGAAATCTCTTTATTATGTCCTTATCATATAAGAATGCATTGTATGTAAGAGATAGCACTTCAAATTCACTGTGACGGGATACATGCTTCAATAAATAGTATTAGACTAATTGTTAATTACTGCATCTGGAAGAAAATTCTGTGTCCTTACCTTAAACCCAAATAACCTGGGTAGATATATTAAGCATAAATGAAGATAAAGAGAAAGCAGCAAAACCACAAAATACTCATTACTATGAATCTGACCCCAGGATGGGGAAACAGTCACGATAAAAACCTTAAAATTGATAAAATTTTGTCACAATTTATCACACCAGAAACAAATCTGGTTACTAATGTATGAGAAAACTAGCTTTTCAAGCACTCAAAGGAAACCTGGCCAGATTCATTAAAACACAGGGAAAAGGAAGCTTAGCATTCAGAATACTGTGACAGGAATATTGCTGAGTTTGATGCCAGCTAGGCCACACAGTGAGTTCTACGGCAGTCTGGACTACAGAATGAGCGCACATCTTCAAAAAGAAATCATGGGAGGAAAGTCTCAAAGGAGAAGACAAGCATCCATAGAAAACTAAGGAAAATTTAGGACTAGACAACAAATACATATTCCTTTATGGACTAGACAGACATGCCAATAACAAAAGGTTATTTGATCTCACTAGGAACCAAGGAAGGTCAATTCAATACTATTTCACCTACAGTTTTAGCCAAGGTGATCATTTTCCTTGCTGGCAACTACATGGAAGTATAAATTAGTAGCATCTTTCTTGAGGGCAATTTCCCAGTATTATTAAAAGTCTCTCCTTTTGACCTAGATCATTTTGAGAACTAATCAAAAGGAAATTGTCAGAAAATATAGAAAAAGATTTACTACAAGGACATTACTGTGGCATATTTATAGTAGTGAGAAATTGAAAGCAATCTAAATGTCCCACAACAGAATTGGATAAATAAATTATGCTGTGTTCAGAAGCAAGAATGTAGGTATTAAGAGCATCATGGCATCATATTGGTACTAGCAAGATGGCTCAGGGGTAAGAACATCTGCCACCAAGGCTGGTGACAGGAGTTAACCCCCAAGACTCACATAGTAGAAGGAGAGAATAGACTTCTGCAAGTGTGCTGGGGAACCCACATACACATGCATGTACAAGCACACAAAACAAAGAATTTAATAACATTTTAAGAACCATCATATTGAAAAACATTTAAAGATATTGGGGAATGCTTATAATGTGATCTTTTGAAAAGGCAAGTAATAATAGAACAGTGCTTTATGATCACATGAGTTTACTATGTATATATAAAACCTGGAAGGAATATTGTCTGAACTGAAGAGTCTCTGCAAGGAGGCCATCCTGTTCCCAGGCAGGTTCCCGTGGAAGCTGTGGTTGTTATCACTGGGGAAGATGAGCCTGTAAGGGGTTTTGTCTGCATGGCATGACTGTGGGAAAAGGTCAAATGGCTCCAAAATGCCACTATCAACAAAAATCAAGGGGTGACTGCTTCCAGGGCCGATCCCATTGTTTCTTGGGCACCTACATCATAGAGATTAATAGTAACAAGCACATATCCGACAGTTTCTATGTATTTTCACTTAATGCTTCTAACATCCTTAAGAAATATAGCTCAGGAAAGTCTTAATCATGACACATTATCTAGAAGGAAATATGTTAAGAAAGATTAGATAACTTATCTACGATCACAAAACTAGAAACTGGGTGGATGAGTTAAGACTTCAAACCTGAAAATAACTGTGCCCTCAGAACCTAAGTATTCATACAACAAGCACCTTATCTCCAGTTAATAAGGCAAAAAGAAAGAAGGAACACTCATGTGTCAAAAGACAACAGGAACTAAATCAGTAAACTAAAATGTGAAAATTACTTCTGGGATTGGGTCCCTTTGAGACTAGTATCTCATGTATATTGCATATATAAAACTGTTCCCAATAGTCATGGTTATAGGAAAAGATGACAAACACCTCGTGTCCTTCCAGATTACCCAGCGAAGGCCGTCTCTTGGTTTGTGTCATGAGCAGGATTAGGATCTGGCCCGAGTTCATACGTGCTGCTCACTCCTGCAAAGGCAGACACAGTGGTGCAGTGGTTGGCATGCCAAGTCAGATCTTAAGGGTTTCCAAGATCTTGTATCCAGTTGTTTCTCTTGTATCCAGGAGCAAGCTATAAAATGAGAATGTATCAACTTTGGGCAGACCTGTTGTAGAATTCCTGGGGCTGAGGCTGGTCATGGTAGCACAAGTCTGTTATGTGTAGAGGCTGACAGGAGGATCTCAAGTTTGAGCTCAGCCTGGCTATCTAATGAAGGTCAGGCTCCGCTGGGATCATGTCTTAAAAAGGAAATATTCCTTGCTCCCTTTGTCGCCACATCAGCAGGCAGAGCCCTATTCATCAAACGCTGTTTTCTCCTCCAGTTAGTCTCCATGCTGGGCCTATGCCTCTTTTCCAGCCATCACGTCCTTCTACAATAGTGAGGAATCCTCAGACTCAGGCTCATAGTCCCAGAGTCTTTTGTCTTGCAATTGTTTGCTTCCTTCTCTAGATAGTCCTTTCCCCCCTCAAAAGCCAGGATTTCCCTTCTCATCCTAGGGCTCCTGTCCTAACTAGGTGCCTTTCAGTCAGCTGTTTCCCCACTCCCCATAACCCTTAACCGACCCGTGCTTGCTGCCTTACTCCTTTCCTCACTCAGTCCTTATGTAGTCAGTTTGTCTTCATCTCTTTATGCCTTCTTCCACAGCCAAGATCCTTTCTCAAGCCCATTCAAAACCTGGTCCACCTTTCTGCTAGACAGAATGCCCTCGTATACCCCTTTCCCTTTCAAACCCCATTCCTCAGTTCTTGTGCATCAGCCAATCCAAGACCTGCTAACATACTTATTACCCGTCTCTGGACTGTGTTCCATGGACAGGCAGGCCCTCTTTGGTTACCAGGCAACCTTCCTCAGTTTGAACTAGCAGCTCTAGCCTACACCACTTCAACCATATAAGAATTTGACCCAAACCAGGATCGTATCATCTGCCAGAGACTCTTAAGCTCTATGTGCTGGTTAATTTTATGTCAGCCTGACACAAGCTATAGCCATCAGAGAGAGAAAAAAAACTTGGTTTAAAAAAATGTCTCTGTAAGATCAGGTTGTATGCAAGTCTGTAGAGCATTTTCTTAGTTAGTGATTACTCAAGGAAGCCCCAGCTCATTGTGGGTGGTGCCATTCCTGGGTCCTGTGTTATAAGAAAACAGGTTACACAGCTCAGGAGAGTGGGCTCTGCACCTCACCTGGGCAGTACAGTAGTGCTGACGCTGGTTGCCCTCCCTGGCCCTGCTCCCTCACTGGCCTTACCACGGAGGAGAGCAGGCCCTGCACCTCGCTGGGGCAGCACAGTGGAGCTGCCCTGATGGTGAAGGCTTGGGTGAGTAAGCCCTGAGGGTATGAAAGCTGGCCCAGCCCCTTGCAGACTGCAGCACTTGGGAGAGTGGGTCTCTTTCCTTGACTGGCCAACACAGTGGAGCTGGTTCTGGAGGTATGAGTGCAGGTGAACTGCCTCAAGGGCATGAGACCTGGAGAGCTGACCCTGCCTCCTGCCGATGGAAGCACTGGGTGACTTAACCTGAGCAGTGCTGGAGAGCTCACCCTGGTGTTGTGAATAAGGGGGAATGCTGACCAGATCAGTTACCACCCAGGCCCAGATTCGGGGCTCTGAATTGGCCCACACTAAAATCTGTATCATCTGTGAAGGGCTAGGACTTGTGAAAAGGCCAGTCTTGCAGATCCACTCAAGGCTGCAGGATCTCCATGACATGGGGCAATAACAGTATAACCAGGAGGAGGCCAGGTGAGGAGCCAGTATTGATGGTGTCAAAGAAGCCAGAGACCTTGCACCAGAACAATGACTCATTGCAATGAACTTTTGCAGGTGAAGATGTGCGGAAGAGGGATCCTGTGGGACACACTGACACTACAGCTTCCAGGATGAGATGTTTATATGCCTTGTTTTTGTTGGTGTTTGATTTTTGTATGTGTTTTTTATTTGGGGGGGGGGTTGCAAGGACAAAGGGCAGATATGAGGGGTCGGGGAGATGACTAGGGCTGGGGTGTATGATGTGAAACTCACCAAAGTCAATATAAAGTTAAAACAAAACAAATCTCCCTAAAACAAAACAAATAAGGAAGGAAGGAAGGGAAGAGGAAGAGGAAGGAAGGAAGGAAGGAAGGAAGGAAGGAAGGAAGGAAGGAAGGAAGGAAGGAAGGAGACTAAGCAAGTCGTAGGGAGCAAGCCAGTAAGCAGAATTCTTCCCTGGCGCCTGTATCAGCTCCTGCCTCCAGGTTCCTGCCCACATTGAGTTTCCTGTCTTGGCTTCTCTCAAAAGTTTTCCTCCCAACTTGTTTTGGTCATGGTGTTTCATTACAGCAAGGCTAATCCTAACTAAGACTCTGTATATTCCTGTCTCCAGTTAAGCTTCCTGATCCTTAGTTCCCTTTCCTATCCTGTGTATCTTCTGACTCTTTTCTCCAAGTCTCCCATTCCTAGTCTGTTTTCCTCCTCTGCTCCCCTTCTTTCTCAACTATGTGCTAGTCCTTTCAGGGTCTCTGTGTAGATACGGACTCTGTACTGACAGGGAGGCCATCTACCTGTTAGGATCCTTTCTGCAGACGTCTCTGACTTCTCTAACAGTCAAGGACACGTTCCTTGTCCTTGGGTTCCTAATTCAATTGGGCATTCTTTAGTTGTCCAGTCTTTTGCCAAACCATCCCTATGCCCCAACCTTATGATCTTTCCCAGCTAAGACCTCCCCTCCTTTCCTTGCTCAGAGTTGTCCCTCTGCTTTCCTACCCAGCTGGGACCTCTTCCCTAACCTATTGCTAAGATCTTCCTCCTTGCTCTGCTACTCCTGTGCCATGGTTCCTCTGCCCACCTGAGCTTGTGTCCTTGTATATATGCTAGACTCAGATAGGTTATTTGATCCTTCCATGATCACTCACAGGATAGTAGCTTCTCCAGTTTGTGTCCCTTGACAAACTAGGCCTCCTTGACCCAAGCTTTATTCCCTTCTTGTGCTACCTTCCTCTCCCCAGTGCTGTTTCCCCCCAAGTTGTGGCCTTATGCCAGCCTGCACCAACCTTTACAAACCTGGTGGTGCTTTTACCTGTCAGGACCCTCTTCTTTTAGTCCTTTTCTTCCAAGGACTGGTCCCCAGCCAATGCCTCTTTCCCCAGGAAGGCCTCATCTTCTAGAATCCCTTCCTCAGAAAGTGTCTCTAGTAAGTGCCCCTTGCCTAACCAGGTTGCCTGCTCTGATCATTTCCCCATTAAAGAGCCATGGACTTGTTTATCACCTTGCACCTTTCCAGCCCGGCCTCTTTATTTTAAAATTTATTTCTCCATTAATTAATTAATCAACCAATCAACCAAAAATCCCAATTGCTGCCCCCATCTCTCTTCACAGAGTCCCTCCACCATCCCCTTCTCCTCTGAGAGGGTGGGCCCTCTTGGTTATCCCTCTTCCCGGCACATCAAGTCTCTGCAGGGTTAGGTGCATTCTCTCCCACTGAGGCCAGACAAGGCAGCCAGTTGTGGAACAGACTGCACAGACAGGCAACAGCTTTAGGGACCGCCCCTGTTCAGTTGTTGGGAAACCCACCTGGAGTTTGAACTGCACATCTGCTACATATATGCTGGGGCTTTGGTCCAGCCCATGTATGATCTTCTCAACCTGGCCTCTTACTTCAGTAGATTGCTGAGTTACCAGCCCATTCCTTTGTCCACAACTGTAAATGCCTTCCCTGGGAAGCCTAGTTCCCTGCCTTATTATCCAAACAATTCCACCCTGCCAGGACCTCTTCCCCAGAATTCAGTTGTTTTCAGCCAGTTACCCTTTCCACCTCCCTGGTGTCTTTCCTTCCTTTCCCTATATAATTCACCCCAGCTGATTCGCTTCCCCTACCAGGAGTTCTTCACTAGTCAGTGTCTGTGTCTCTGACCTTTAGCCAGGTCTTTCCTCAGCACAGTGTGTTGCCTCTTGTCAGTGAGACCCCTGTCCATCAACATTCTTTGCCTTAGCCAAGCAGACCCTAATGCCCACTTTACACAGTCCATCCCATAAAGCACCTCTTCCATTTCTAGAGCCATGCCTTCACTCACATCCTTAGTCAGGCCTCTTCCCTAAACCCCATTCATGCCCTCCCCTAGCCAGGCATATTCAGAACAAAACAAAACAAAACAAAATCTCCCAAATACTTCAAGGCCTATTCCCCTCCTACCCCCTTATTGGCCCCTCCAAGTCCGGCCTATACAGGTTTTCCCTGGGCTGTCTCTGTTTTCAGCCTTTACCCTCCTTCCCAGCCAGGCCTTCTTAGGTAGATTACATCACTTCTTTAAGCACATTTTCCCCTTCCCCAGCCTGTGCCTCCTCGCAAAGCTTGTCTCCTTATTCCCTAACTTACAATCCCTTCCCTATACAGTGTTCCTGCTCCTACGAAAGACTTTTCTCACCATGTACCGCGGAAGCATGGTTTTGAACCTTTATCTGTTTCTTCAGTGAGAACTCTGTTGGGATTTCCATATTTGTATTTCAGGAACAAACTGAAGTAGACCGTAATAGCATTTCTTCCCCTCCTGCAATATAGCCCTGGCCTGATTTGGTTTTTATTTTTTAATATCATTTGAATTTTATTCACTATTATTTATTTACAGAAATAAAACACAAGCTAAAATATAAGAAAATGAATGATTTTAAAAATTAATTTGCAGTTACTATGGGGTTTTCTTCTTTTGTGAAAGTAAAATTCCAAATTCTTTATGGCAGTCTAATTTGGGATTATTATCTTTAGATTCTGTTTATTATTATTGTTATTGTTATTATTTTAATTATTCACTTTATATTCCACTCAATGCCCCCTCCCAGTTACCTCATTCCACAATCCCCCCTCCTTCTCCTCTGAATGGGTGGGCCCCTCCCTGAGTATCCTCCAACCATAAGGGATTAAAAAAAAACACAGAAGAGAATATTAAAATAATTCCCTTCATGTCCTTCATTGAGTGAAACATCAACCCAAGGCATCCTTAGTATAAATTCCTCCTTAAATTCCAGCCTGGGAAACATTTCTCTTCTGGCAGCCTGCAAGACTGCAGGTGTATCACCCAAAACCTCATCTGTCTCCCACCAAACCTGCTCCTATTCTTCTGGAAACCTTTGCTGAAAGCCATCTGGGATACAAACTTCATGTGGCCTAAGTCAGCTAGGCAAGAAATGCAAACAAGGTATTTCAAAAGTTGCTTTTATTTTTTACACATTGCATAAGTTTTCAAAGAGTACTTAAATTTACATATACCATTTGAGATAATCTGGAAGGAACAGATGTTTTTTTTAAATGAATGTGAGTAACTTCACTGACATACAGGACTGAATGATAACCCTGCACATCATTCCACTCTCGCTCTTCCCTTTGAAAGTCACATTTAAGACAACATTGAATTTCTAACAGAAATAGAACTGCATTGTTGTTCACTGCTTTCCCTTATACAAAAACTGGAAGAGCTTCCAGAAATCACTTTTAATATATATTTTCTCTCTAAAAATTAAAAAAGTCACTAAATTCAGATCTTTTACATCTTTAAGGTAAACCTTATCTTAAAGCTACTTGTTCATTTAAATTGAATTTCTGTATTTGGCAGTTACATTTACCTATTAGAAAGCACAGTTTTTAGCACTTAGGAAATATCTGGGCAACTAAAACCCACTTGTGGCTGGCTTCACAAATTTGAATGAAAACTGAAACCAAACAAGCAAATTATTCCTTCAAGACTTGTTTATAACCCGCGCATTTTAACATTGGTTAAGAGCAAGCCAGCCAGCTGTGGCATTTTTTCCCCTGAAAAACACTCATAAGTCATTTCAGCCACACCAACTCTACGTTTATAAAGTGGGTTGATAAATTTTCAGGGAAAATGTCACATCCTGAACCCCTGTATTAAATTTATTTCAGCCCAGGTAAACAATCCTCACTGAGTCAAAGGTATCTAAGGGCCAAATGAAGTTATAGTCGATGAAACTTAAAGCCTCTTAGGTGTCCCAAGATGTTATCCTGTGTATAAACTGCCTCCCATTCCCTGCCACATGAAAGGAGCTACACACGAAAATCTGAGGGGGAAAACAAAAACCAAAACAAACAAACAAAACGGCGCCCCAAAACAAAACAAGATCAAAAAACAAAAAACAACAAAAACCCTCTGACACCCCGAAACATACAAACAAAAAAAGTGGCAGCATGTAGACATTAAACAAATCTTAAGAAACAAGCAAAACCAAAAACAAACCAGCGAAGGAAAAGCAAGCGCTCCTGCTAAGAGACGCTATAGCTGCTTCAGTTCTCCCAGGAGCTGCGGCCAGAGGTGACAAAATGGCGTCTAGTCCAGAGTTCCTTCGCGTCTGCTGGAAACTTCTAGAAGAGGCGCGGCGCCATTCCTCCAACTGCTCCAGCAACCTCAATGGGCTTCACCGAATTGTAGTGCTCTCCGAAGTCGCAGGCGTAGTGCAAATAGACTAGCGTGAGCGGCTTCTTGGTGTACTCCTCCCCAATGACAATGATGGGTGAGTTGGCCTGTACCACCTCGATCGGGGTCTGCAGAATATGCGACAGGGCTCTCAGCTCCAGCTGGCCTCCCCACGAAGCCTTGTGTACGATGTCATCACAGTACCTCAGGAAGTCCTCCCTGGTGTAGAAGTTGCCGGCCTCGGGTTCGGTGAAGAAAGGTAAGAAGTCATCAATATGTTTCCGCATGTAGTAGGCAGTGCGGTAGCGAAGGCTCTCTATTGTCACGGAGAACACCAGCTGGTCCTGGATGGCACGGTACATGCAGTGGCCGTCAGCGGGGATGGTCTTCATCTCCAGATTTTTGGACCCTAGAATGGCAGCGACCTTCTCCTCCTCCTCACAACGGTAGGCAGCCAGCTGCTCGGCCTGGGCCGCGGGCATCCTCTCCTGCCGCCTTCTCTCCAGGTTAGCTCTTCGGTCGCGCCGTTTCTGGGTCTTTGATGGGCGTGGAGGCATATTCTCGAGATTCATCTTTTTGAGGTCGGTTGTAACTGAATCCACACCGCTGTCAGGATTTTCTCCAAATTTCTCCAGCTCTTGCTGGTGCCTCTGCTCCATCTCGGCCTCGAGGCGGGCGATGTCAGAGAGCAACTGCTTTCGTCTATCCTTGTTGTTCTTCGGGAGGGACGCTTTCAGGGTCTGGATGTGAGCTTGTAACTCCCTTTTTTCCCGAGAGTGGCGACGGATCACCCGTTGGAGTTCACGCTCGGTGTCGTCCATCTTACTAGTGGAATATAGGAGTTCAAGTCAAGAGGAAACCGGAACAGTTTAAGTCAGTTCAAGTCAGGAGGAAACAGGATCAGTTCAAATCGCCAGACAGGCTGGCACAATCTCTCAGAGAGGTAGCTGTGGCAGTCTGCTCGCCTCAGAGGTTGGTGGCCGCGAATTTTACTCACAGTCCTCTCTGCTATTGGCTACTGCCCTCTCAGGGCCACGCCCCCAGACACGTGTGCCATTGTGACTGGCCACTGAGAACCCCTGAGTATGTCCTCCTTGGATCCCCGTAGTATGCCATGGTTCAAGTTTTTAACGGGCTTCAAAAATCATTCCTGGGAGTCGGCCTTTCTACAATGTGTGCCACAATGGGGCTTGTAGAACTGTTTGTTCCCAAGTTTGGACAGAATACAGGCATAGTCCATGTTTGATAACCACATGATAAATACTATCTGCTGAATATGTTCTGACCCTGAAGAGTTCAGGAGGCAGTGCGGCTTGCTCTAATTTTTCAGGTCTCTTGACCACTGAACTTTTAATCTTTGTGTATCAGAACAAAGACATTTCCTCACATTCCCGGGAACACAGGGTCTTTTAAATTTATGTTTCAAAACCACCGAGTCCCATTTCAGTGTAAGATGGCAACAAGCAGTTCTCTTGGCTTATACTAACAGAAATCACACAAACACCCCTTCCGGGCCCCCAGCTCCCTAAATGAGCCCTCTAAATCATTCTTGGTTGTTTTGAAAAAGGTTTGTTTTTGAAGATTCTTTCAAGATTTCTGAAAAAGAATTCAAATGTGCTTTTATTGTGCGCTATCTGCTGCTTTGCCTCTACGTCCCAAACTAGCCTTTGGATACTGCCCCATTCCCCACGTGAGAACCACGTTTGATAGCACCTGTGAGGTGGAGGTAAGATAATTAAAATATTCAAGCTCATCCTGGGAGATGTAGCAAGTTCCAGGCCAGAAAAACAAAACAAAACAAAACAAAACGAAACAACCCAAAAAACCAACCATACTAGACAAACACTACCACTGGAGTCTGTTCTCCACCTGATGTTCAGGCTTTTGTGTGAACACAAGTCCTCAATGCTCTGGACAGAATGCCCAGGAATGAGATTACTGTGCTGTATTCTAAGTGCACACTTATTATTAATAAACTGTTTACCAGAAAGGCTGTAACTGGTGCATTTTCACTAGAAGTGAAGGAGTGATTCAGTTTCTTTGCATTCTTACCAGTATTTGTTGTTTCCACTTAAGAAAACTTTACACTGAATAAGTATCATGATATCATAATTTTCTTATGGCTTTAATGTCCTCCTGTGTAAGTTTTTTCAGTATTGTAGATGAAACCCCAGGGCCTTGCATGTACTAGGAATTTTCTGTACCTCAATGACCATCTTTAAACTTTATTATTATTATTGTTATTATTATTATTTATTATTATTATTATTATTATTATTATTATTATTATTGTCATTGGTGGTGGTGGTGGCAGTGGCAGTAATGTGTGTGTGTGTGTGTGTGTGTGTGTGTGTGTAAGATATCTGTCTATGAACTTGAATGTCCTGCTGTGCATGTGTAGAAGTCAGAGAACAAATCTGTGGAGTTGTTTTTCCCTTTCGCTGTGGGTTCTGGGAACTAGATTCAGGTCATGTCAGGCTTATGAGGCAAGCATTTGTACCCACTGAGACATCTTGCCTGATATTCATCTTATAATAGCCTCATTTCCATCTATAACATATTTCTTAATAAAGTGTTTATATAATTTGCATATTTTCAGAAGGGGTATCTTTTTTCTGTTAGCTTTCAGACCGCTTTTATATTCTAAAACTAGCTCTTTGTCAGATGTGTAGTTTGCAAATATTTTTTCCCAGTCTACAGCTTGCTTGTTAATCTTAGCAGGATCAGTCACAAAGCAAAAACATTTAATTTTAAGGCTAGTTTTGTATTTGAGTGGCAGACCCCCAGATTTTAGTACCGGAAAAGGGTTTTAACTATAACTAATTTTTCAGATGGGGGCTTGCTATGTAGCCCAGGATGGCCTCAAAATCACAATCCTCTACATTATGGTCACAAATGCTGGGTTGCAGATGTAACCCATCATGAGTGGCAACATTTTTATTTTGGATTAAGTATAACTAACCAGTTGTCATTACATGACTCTTATTTGTAGTGTTAAGTTTAAATAATTCCTTGTCTAATCCTAAATCTCAAAGGTAATGTTCCTTTTTAGATGACAAAGACAAAAATTTAAAATATACTTATTTAGCATATATGTGTGTACTTGCACACACACTACTGTGTGTACTTGATAGTCAGAATGTAAGAATTGGGAGTCCACCTGGGTTTCCATCCCATATGCAGCCACTAAACACACACACTATTGCTGATACCAAGTAGTGCTTACTGGCAGGAATCTGATATGGATGCCTCCTCAGAGGCTCTGCCAGAGCCATACTGATACAGAGGAGGATGCTTGCAGCTAACCATAGGACTGAATACTGGGACCCCAATGGAGGAGCTAGAGAAAGAACTGAAGGAGCAGAAAGTGGTTGCAACATTATCAACCAACCAAACCTACCACAGCTCCCCGGGACTAAAACACCAACCATTGAGCACATATGGAGAGACCCATGGCTCCAGCTGCATATGTAGCAGAGGATGGCCTTGTCCGGTATCAATGGAAAGGCCTTTGGTCCAGTGAAGGCAAGCTTTCCTAGTGTAGGGGAATGCCAAGGTATTGAAGTGTGAGAAGGTGGTTGGGAGAGGGAGCACATTCATAGAGGCAAGGAGAGGGGAAACAGGAGACTGGGGGGCGGGAGGAGATAACATTTGAAATGTACATATAGAGAATATCCAATAAAAAGGAAAAAAAGATACATGCAAATACTCTAGAATATACATACATGCATTCATTATATGTTTTTCTGGATTTTATAGTATATAATATATATGTATATATACAGCAATATCAACCTACAGTTGTAAAGTAAATGGCTGAAATTATTAACAGCTTAAAATAAAAAGTAATAGCAATTTCCAGAATGAAAAAAAGAAGAATTAGGAGTCAATTCTCTCCTTTCTACCATGTGGCCCCAGATTATTAGACTTGCTGAAGGCTTCTTTACCCACTGAGACAGTTTGACAGTTCCCCAAATTTTATTGTCTGTAACTCCCACTTATTTTTTGTTTTCATTGCCGTGTGTGTGTGTGTGTGTGTGTGTGTGTGTGTGTGTGTGTGAGAGAGAGAGAGAGAGATAGCCAAGAAAGGACAAAGTCATAAAATTTTCTATTTTCTTCTAGAAGTTTTTAAAAGTTAAAGGTCTTATGTCTTATATTAAATTTTTAGCTGTCTTGATTTGCTCTTTGGTCTGGGGATAAGATGATGGATAAGTTACTTGTTTTCCCATGGATATCCAGTTCCCTTAGCATTTGCTTAGTTTCATGTCTTCCCCCTATTGTGTACTTTTGGTACCCTTGTGGAATGTCAGTTGACACTATGTGTAGAGTCTTACTACTGGCCTTTATAACTATAACAACCCCCAAACATCATTTTACAGAATGGGAAAAGTATTTGTAAAGTATAAATCTGTTGAAGAATTAAAATCTGAGTGAAGGCTTCAGGTTTAGCTGAGTTATAAGTTACCTTGTTTAGAATTCGCAAGGCGTTGTGTTTGGTCTTCAACATTGTGCATACACATAGGCACACATATACAGAGAGACACATCTATCTATCTGTCTGTCTGTCTCTCCCTCTATTTATCTAATTTTTTTTTTTTTCTGTAACACATTGACAACAAAAGTCCTGACTATATTTTTAGTATGCAAATGGCCAAAAGAGATTTTTTTTTTCTCAAAGAAGGCACACACAAATACAAAGGTCCGTGTAAAATGCTCCATGATATTACCTGTGGAGGAACCACAATAGAAAATTTGCTGCAGCACCATAGCAAACCTACTGAGATGACTATCATCAACAAGAGAACCAATGTAAATGTGGAGGATACGAAGAAAGCAGAGCTCATACAGTTCACTGGTAAAAGTGCAAATTGATACAGCTGTTTCAGAGAACACACAGGTTCTTCAGTTGGGGGGGGCAACAAGCGAGCTGGGGTAAGTCAGCTATTCTGTTTGAGCACAGTATAGATAGTGTTTGAACACATGTACACTGCTCTGTGTTTAACTACCAGCCTTCTCCAAAACACTCTGAGATAGGTAAATTTGTCTTTTTATTTAACTGAAAGACTTAAAGACTTAAAGATTTAGGGTTTAAAGTTCTATCATGATGTGTTTTGATTTTATTTTTATAGTTTGGTTTAAGTTTTGAAACTTAGACCTTAAGTGTTTGTTTTGTTTTGGTTCTGTAGTTTTGCCTAGACCTATCCAATAGTTTCCAAAAAAAATCTTCTGTCACTGAATTGGTTTCATACATTTTTTCAAATATCAGCTGGGTCTATTTTTTTTCTGAGTCTGTTTCTGGGCACCCTGCTTTGTTACAAGGAGAGATCTGGAAGTCTATCCCTTACCAACACCAGGCGATTTTGACTAATTGTGTTATGTAGTAAGTTTTAGAATCAGTTAAACAATTTTCTTTAAATTTAATCTTCTCTTTCACGGTTATTTCAGTGGTCTAGTTTCTTTATCTCTCTTTGTGAATTTTAAAATACTCTTGTCTATAACTGGAAAATTTCTTACTGGATTGTTGTCATGGCTATTCTTAGTTTTCAACTGTACTAAACCTGGAATTATCTAAAACCCAAATGACACACCTGTGAGAATTTTTCTTAATTAAATCATTTGAAGTGGGAAGTCCCACTTTCAATCAGAACACATTTGTTGGATATTTTCTTTATTTACATATAATTTTGTACATTTTAAATGTTATTCTCTTTCCCCTCCAGTATCCCCCATCTGATCCCCCTCCCCTGCCTCTATGAGGGTGCTCCACCACCCACCTTCACCCCCTCTCCCCTGCACAGGCATTCCCCTACACTGGGGCATGGAGCCTTCACAGGACCAAAGGCCTCTCCTCCCATTGATGCCCGACAAGGCCATCCTCTGCTGCATATGCAGCTGGGGCCATGGGTTCCCCCATGTGTACTCTTTGGATGGTGGTTTAGTCTTTGGGAACTCTGGAGGTCTGGTTGATTGATAATGTTCTTCCTGTGGGGCTAAAAACCCCTTCATCTCCTTCAGTCTTTTATCTAACTCCGCCATTGGGGACCCTGTTGCAAAGATCCACCCCTGTATGTGTCAGGCTCTGGCAGAGTGTCTCAGGAAACAGCTATATCAGGCTCCTGTCAGCCTGCACTTCATGGCACCTGAAATAGTGTCTGGGTTTGGTGTCTGTATATGGGATGGATCCCCACGTGGGTCAGTCTCTGGATAGCCTCTTCTTCAGTCCCTGCTCCACACTATAGCTCCATATTCCCTCCTGTGAGTATTTTGTTCCCCTTTCTAAGAAGGACTGAAGCATCCACACTTTGGTCTTCCTTTTTTGAGCTTCATATGGTCTGTAAGTTGTATCTTGTGTATTCTGAGATTTTGGGCTAATATCCACTTATCAGTGACTATATACCATGCATGTTCTTTTGTGACTGGGTTACTTCACTCAGATAGTATGTTCTAGTTCCATCCATTTGCCTAAAAATTTCATGAAGTCATTGTTTTTAATAGCTGAGTAGTTCTCCATTGTGTAAATATACCACATTTTCTGTATCCATTCTTCTGTTGAAGGACCTCAATTGAGAATTATTTTATTTTATATGTTATACCCTCCCCACCATTCCCCTCCCTCCTCCCCATCAACTTGCTTCTATGAAGGTGCTCCCTCTCCCAATCACTCTCTCCATTTCAGTGCCTTGGCTGTTGATGTTAATGTTCTTCCCATGAGGGTGCAAACCCTTCAGCCATGAGTTTCTCCATGCGATCACATTGGTTGGTGTTTTAGTCCTTGGGAGCTGTGGTGGGTTTGGTTAGTTGATAATTTTGTTTTTCCCATGGGGTTGCAAACTCTTTCATCTCCTTTATTAGGGTCCCCATGTTCAATATGATAGTTAGCTGCAAGTATCCTCAACTGTATCTGTATGACTCTGGGAGAGCCTCTGAGGAGGCATCTATATCAGATTCCTGCCAGTAAGCACTTCTTAGCATCAGCAATAGTGCTTGGATTTGGTGACTGCATATGGGGTGGATCCCCAGGTAAGGCAGTTTCTGGATGATCTTTTCTCCAATCCCTGCTCCTCTATTTGTCCCTTTATTTCCTCCCATGAGTGCTTTGTTCTCCCTTCTAAGAGAGACTGAGGCATCAACGTTCTGCCCTTCTGTTCGAGCTTCATAATTTTTGTGAATTGGCTCATGGGTATTCCGAGCCTTTAGGGCTAGTATCCGCTTGTCAATGAGTACATCCATGAGTGTTCTTTTGTGACTTGGTTACCTCACTCAGGATGATAGCTTCAAGTTCCATCCATTTGCCTAGGAATTTCATGAAGTCATTGCTTTTGATAGCTAAGTAGTAATCCATTGTGTAAATGTACCACAATTTCTGTATCCATTCCTCTGTTGAAGGACATCTGAGCTCTTTCCAGCTTCTGGCTATTATAAATAAGGCTGCTATGAACATGGTGGAGCATGTGTCCTTGTTTTATGTGGGAGCATCTTGGTGTATATGCCCAGGAGTGGTATAGCTGGGTCCTCAGGTAGTACTATCTCCAATTGTCTGAGGAACCGCCGGACTGATTTACAGAGTGGTTGTACCAGTTTACAAACCCACCAACAGTGGAGGAGTGTTCCTCTTTCTCTGAATCCTCACCAGCATCTGCTGTCACCTGAGTTTTTGATCTTAGCCATTCTGACTAGCGTGAGGTGGAATCTCAGGGTGGTTTTGATTTGCATTTCCCTGATGACTGGGGTGTTGAGCATATTTTTAGGTGCTTCTCGGCCATTCGATATTCTTCAGTTGAGAATTCTTTGTTTAGATCTGTGCCCCATTTTTTAATAGAACTGTTTGATTCTCTGGAGTCTAACCTCTCATGTTCTTTGTATATATTGGATATTAGGACTCTATCAGATGTAGGATTGGTAAAGATTCTTTCCCAATCTGTTGTCTGCTGTTTTGTCTTCTTGACAGTGTCCTTAGCCTTACAGAAGCTTTGCAATTTCATGAGGTCCCATTTGTCATTTCTTGATCTTAGACCATAAGCCTTTGGTGTTGTGTTCAGGAAAATTTCCCCTGTGTCTATGTGTTCTAAGCTCTTCCCCACTTTCTCTTCTAATACTTTCAGTGTATCTGGTTTAATATGGAGGTCTTTGATCTACTTGCACTTGAGCTTTGTACAAGGAGATAAGAAAGGATCGATTTGCATTCTTCTGCATGCTGACCGCCAGCTGAACCATCACTATTTGTTGAAGAGGACGGGTTTTTTTTTTTTCAGATGAATGATTTTAGCTCCTTTGTTAAAGATCAAGTGACCATAGGTGTGTGGATTCATTTCTGGGTCTTTAATTCTGTTCCATTGATCTACCTGCCTATCTCTGTACCAATACCATGAAGTTTTTATCACAATTGCTTTGTAATATAGCATGAGGTCAGGGATGGTGATTCCCCTGGAAATTTTTTTATTGTTGAAAATATTTTTTGCTATCATAGGTTTTTTTTTTTTTTATTCCAGGTGAATTTGCAAATTGCTCTTTCCAACTCTATGAAGAATTGAGTTGGAATTTTGATGGGGATTGCATTGAATCTGTACATTGCTTTTGGTAAGATGGCCATTTTTACAATGTTGATCCTTCCAATCCATGAGCATGGGAGATCTTTCCATCTTCTGAGATCTTCTTAAATTTCCTTCTTCAGAGATTTGAGGTCCTTGTCATACAGATCTTTCACTTGATTAGTTAGGGTCACACCAAGGTATTTTATAATATTTGTGACTATTATCAAGGATGTCTTTTACTTAATTTCTTTCTAAGCTTTTTTATTCTTTGAGTAGAGGAAGGCTACTGATTTGTTTGAGTTAATTTTGTATCCAGCCACTTTGCTGAAGTTGTTTATCAGTTGTAGCAGTTCTCTGGTGGAATTTTTGGAGTCACTTAAGTATACTATCATATCATCAGAAAATAGTGATATTTTGACTTTTTTTTTCCAACTTGTACCCCTTTGACTTCTTTCTGTTGTCTAATTGCTCTGGCCAGGACTTTCAGTACTATATTGAATAGGTAGGTGGAGAGTGGGCAGCCTTGTCTAGTCCTTAATTTAATGGGATTGCTTCAAGTTTCCCACCGTTAAGTTTGATATTGGCTGTTGGTTTGCTTTATACTGCTTTTACTATGTTTAGATATGGGCCTTGGATTCCTGGTCTTTCCAAGACTTTTACCATGAATGGGTGTTGAATTTTGTCAAATGCTTTCTCAGCATCTAGTGAGATGATCATGTGGTTTTTTTCTTTGAGATTATTTGTGTGGTGGAATACGTTGCTGGATTTCTGTATATTGAACCATCCCTGCATCCCAGGGATGAAGCTTACTTGATCATGATGAAGGATCATGTTCTTGGATTCAGTTTGCAAGTATTTTACTGAATATTTTTGCATCGATATTCATGGGGGAAATTGGTTTGAAGTTCCCTTTCTTTGTAGGGTCTTTGTCTGGGTTAGGCATGAGTCTAATTGTGGCTTCGAAGAACGAGTTGGGTTGTATTCTTTCTGCTTCTATTTTGTGGAACACTTTCAAAAGTATTGGTTTTAGGTCTTCTATGAAATTCTGAGAAAATTTTGCACTGAAACCATCTGGTCCTGGGCTTTTTTGGTTGGGAGGTTTTTGATGACTGCTTCTATTTATTTAGGGTTTGTGGGACTATTTAAATAATTTATCTGATCCTGATTTAACTTTGGTACCTGGTATCTGTCTAGAAATGTGTCCATTTCCTCTAAATTTTCCGGTTTTATTGAGTATAGGCTTTTGAAATAGGATCAGAAGATTTCTTGAATTTCCTCAGTGTCTGTTATCTCTCCCCTTTCATTTCTTACTTTGTTAATTTGGATACACTCTTTGTGCCCTCTAGTTAGTCTGGCTAAGGGTTTATGGATCTTGTTGATTTTCTCAAAGAACCAGCTCCTGGTTTTGGTGATTATTTGAATAGTTCTTTTTGTTTCTATTGGTTGATTTCAGCTCTGAGTTTAATTATTTCCTGCAATCTACTTCTCTTGGGTGTATCTACTTCTTTTTGTTTTAGCACTTTCAACTGTGCTGTCAAGCTGCTAGTGTATGCTCTCTCCAGTTTCTTTTTGGAGGCACTCAGAGCTATGAGTTTTCCTCTTACTACTGCTTTCATTGCATCCCATAGGTTTGGGTATGTTGTGCCTTCATTTTTATTAAATTTTCAAAAGTCTTTGATTTCTTTCTTTATTTCTTCCTTGAGCAAGTTATTATTAACTAGAGCATTGTTCAGCTTCCATGTGTATGTGAGCTTTTTGTTGCCTTTGTTGTTATTGAAGACCAGCCTTAGTCCATGATGATCTGAGAGGATTCATGGGATTATTTTCACCTTCTTGTATCTGTTGAGGCCTGTTTTATGACCGATTACATATTCAGTTTTTGGGAAGGTACTGTGAGGTGCTGGCTCTACACTATCAGAGGACTCAGAGTGCTGGGTGTATGTTGTACAGCCTTCTGAGGAAAAGGCTAGACTCCACTTTGCTGACATGTATGTGTGTGTGTGTGTGTGTGTGTGTGTGTGTGTGTGTGTGTTTGCTCACTCATTTTTCTCCATGTTTTGGCTGGAGTAGGGTGGTTTTAGTCTGCAAATTTTGTGTCTTGGAAGTTTTATATTATGTAATTCCTTGGCTTTTTTGGTCTATGCCTGTTAATGCTTTTGGTCACTATATTTTTCAACTCTAAGCCTGACATAGGTAATAAAAAAAGAAGATCACTGTCATTCCTCTTATCCTGAGATGCATAGGTGGTCTGCCTTCTTTGTACTTTAAGACTCCTATTCTGTTTGTTTAACATACAATGTAGAGGAGTTTAGTTGTAATAGTAGGGAGAGGAGAGCAAAGGATTACTAGGTCACCTTTCTCTTTCTTAAATTGCATTTATTTCCTTCCTTTCTTATTTATTTGTAGTGAGGTGTGTGTGCCATGACAGGGTTGGAGGACAAAGGACAGTTTTGTGGAGTAATTTCTCTCTTTTCCCCTTTACAGGAATCCTGGGGATTGAACTCAGTTTATTGGGCTTGGTGGCAAACTCACTGATCCATCTCGCCAGCCCCCTTTCTTCTAGTCTATTTTTTAACTTAAACTTTTAAAATTTAACATATTTTAGGGGTTGGGAATTTAGCTCAGTGGTAGAGCATTTTCCTAGCAAGCAGAAGGCTCTGGGTTCAGTCCTCAGCTCAAAAAAAAAAAAAAAAAATTAATCATGTCTTCCCGTCCCAACCCCTCCTAGGTCCTACCTATCTCCCTAACCACCCAACTTTATGTTCTATTTCTTAAATAAAAACGCTAAACACCTTCCCTTCCTGTCATTAATGTCTCAGAAAAATACCATGATTTAAAATGATTCTAGTACTATTTTAGAAAAATCATTATGTTGATCTTGAAAGAGAAATTCTTTAGGCTTTGATAGCTCAATATCAATGGGCACATATGTCATTTTTATCTGCTGCAATCAAGTTACTCTGTCATATTATGCAAAAGGGATGACAGATCCTTGAGATCATTGTAAATGGCAAGCTTCATTGTGTGGGTTTATTTCTATGGCTTGAAGTTCAAAAACACCAGCGTTGCAATGTTGAGCTTTACCCTCTATCTCTTGTGTTAAGAAAGCCGTAAGTATTATAATATCCAATATGCCATCTCTATTTCTACACTGAAATTTCCTCTTTAAACACACTTACCCCTATTGATATTATAGTCTAAGCTTTATATCACATACTTTGCCTATATAACCTGCAATGGATTAGCCGTTTGCTCTTTACACCTTCCTCTGAACTGAACTTTTGATAAGGTAGTAGAGAATTTAAGATTCCCTTCCCTAATTCATGCTTGAAATAGTATAGGCCACCTTGTTGATTAAACGTAAGCTTTGCTTTGCCAGTCGATGAGATGGGGGTGGGAGATCAGGAATAAGTGGCAATTCCTTTCCTATGCCACATTCCCAGTCCCTATCTTCTAGTTCCTGCTCCCCATACCATAATCCCACATCCTTTTTCTACCACTCACTACTTTATCACCCATCACTCCACCTTGAAGGCCTTCAAAGACTGTTAGAGATGATGGTTTAACATGGTAATCAGTATTTTTATTCATTTAATATATAATGGTCCTTGAGTGTTTGCACTGGGTTTTGAGTGAGCTGTTGAAAAGAGTATCTGGAAGGCCACTGAGGAATTGCCATATAGAAGGCATATCTAAGTCCTCTTCATTAGAGACATCGGTACAGGATGTTATTCAGCCTAAAGAGCAGGGTGTGAGAAAAAAACATGCCTTCCTGCCCTAGAATCCCCGCACTTAGGCATCTAGAGAGTTGATGTCTTAGCAGGCAGATGAGGGGTTGTATTACTGGGCTGTAGGTGTTGGGATGTGGATATGGAGGTATAGGTAATTGAGCAACAGAGAGCAGGCCTCGATGAAAGCTTTTGAGTAAATCACTGAGGATTTGCTCTTTCCTCATCCTCCCACCCATTCCCTAGGGCAATAAGGTCACAAGCTGTTTCTGTACTATTAGGCCTCTTTTCTCTGCTGACCCCCAACCTTGTCCCTGACCATGTTCCTAGATTTGAGTTGCTGTGTCCACACTCATTCTGCCACCGTGTGTCAGCTGTACAATGTGTCAGGCACTATTCTAGGTACTACAAAATAACAACGAATAAAGTAGACAGAGCTCCATAACCTCAGGTAGTTTATAATTGAACAGAGATGAAAACCAGGACATGTAGAATGGCATGGAACATTTATGCCAAGCTGCTAGAGTAGAGGAGATAGCCATGTCCAGCCCTCTAAGCTGTCAGGGACCCATTTTGGCTCTTCTGAACTGAGTTAGACCTATCTTTCCCCAAAACTTCATCGTTAATTTTTTGTTTTCTTTGTCAGGCCTCTGTCCTTGATCATTCTTAGTTTGCCAAATGAGAGAAGTGGAAAAGTGGCACTTGAACCAGAATACCTAGAAGCCCTTCCCACTTTATAAGAGATGAGCAGCATAGGAGATAAGGCTGGGTGCCAGGCATGTAAGACCCTCCCCAAACCCCGAGAAGGTGATGACTGTTCAACAGGGAATAAGGGATGGCCTGACCTCTGGGACAGCTGAGAAATTCCATATGATATGCAAACATCCTTAAGCCACTAAGTGGGATCTTCCACAATGTGACTTGTAGTGGCTGACTTGCCTCATCGTATGATCCTGAATCATACATAGCATTGCCAAATTTAGCAAATGAAGGTACAGAAGTCTATTAAAATTTAATTTCATATGAGCAACAATATCTTCATATCAGTATGTCCTATGCAGTACTTTTTTTTTTCTGAAGCAGTGATGTTTTAGAGATATCCAGAATATTGCATGGGATATATTCAGTCAACACTCATGGTTTATCTGAAGTTCAAATAACTGGTCTCCTGTATTTTATTTGGTAACCATGCCTAGGTAAAGTGAAAATTACTATGTAAGGAAAGGACTGGTTTTATTTTTGGTCTGTTTTCAGAGGCCTGAAACAGAACTGGTATGAGTTGAGCCTGAGTCCAAAGCAGAAAAAAAAAAAAATGCTTTCATTAGTAAGGCCTCAATGAAGGCCATGGGCAGGCCATCTTCAGTGGTGGCTTTCAACTAGACAAGTTGTAGCTCTATTGGAGAATAGCCTTTTTTGGTCACGCGTGGCCATCAGCTGTCAAGGAGCAGGGGTTACCATGGTAATCTATACATTTCCTGGCCTCATTGTTCTAGCTATGAAATAAACAATACAGTGATAATTAGATCTATGTAATGGTTAGAGGGCTGTCTACACTCCATAGTAGAAGGAGGGGTGGGAGGGTCAGGAACCCTCACCTGGAACCCACCACTCTCTTCTCTCCCCTACAAGGTAATACCACTCAGAAGGAAGACCATCCTGGGGCAGGACTACTTTAGCTTTGGGCTTTCCTTAACGTCCTTCACTGTTTCCCCTCTCTTAATGGTAGTGACATCAGCAGCCTATGTGAACACCATTTTACAGTTTAAAAACTGCTCATCCATTGCTGCTCATTACTTGCTATTTAGAAGTGAGGAAAACAAAAGGGGATTTTTTTTCAGTGCCTTCTAGGCTGAGCCACATAGGCATCTTTATAACAAATGTCAGCGAGCATCTCTTTCCATGGCCTGTGCTAGCAGCTTGGCTAGGAGAATAGTAAGGCCAGGACCACCCAGAGAGTTTCTAGAGCAGAATGGGTGGTTAGAAAGCAGGGTCAGGAGAACAGGTGCACTAAATGTTGGGAGCAGCACACTTTCACAGGGCCAGCTTTGACAGGGATGAGGACTCTCTCTGTCAAGGGCGGCTGTTGGAGGGGAGGTCTGACCACATAGGTCCAGTAGGAAGTTCTTCCTTTCAGCAACTCTCTACTTAACTGCCTTTGTCATTGGCCCCTGCTGGTGTCCTGGGTCCCCAAATGCTTGGTTCACAGCTCACCACTTGAAATGACCTCTTCTTAATGAAATATGGATCTTTGTTCCATTAGACCCCTAAAGGCCATCACAGAATACTCAGTTCCAACCATTTTGTCAAATGCAACCTTTAACATAATTCCAACATTAAACAGATTAACACAGCTGGTGCCCTGCTCTTTTGTTTGTTTTGTGAGACAGGGTCTCTCTGTGTAGCCCTGGCTGTCCTGGAACTTGCTATGTAGACCAGCCTGGCCCCAACACATAGAAACCTATTACTTATGCTTCCCAAATACTGTGACTAAAAGCATGTGCCACCACATCTAGCTTGGTGCTCGTGTGAAATGCATCATTTCAAGATGGTGCAGTAAGTCCAGAATCTTCTATGTAGCATTCCCTTTACTTCTGTGTTACAGTTGCCTCTGGAACAAATCTCTGGAAACCCAGGGTTGATAGTACATACTTCCCAAACCAGCTCTACCAAACACTACTCATCATAGGACCTTCTTGTCATGGGCCCTTCTCACTAATGGTGTCCTTATAGAATGTCCTTCTTCCTGTGTTCCAGATCACCACTGCCCACTGAGACCAAGCTGGAATCTTGGACATCACAGTGACTCTTCTTTTGTACCAGCACACTAGGTCCCTGTGCCAGTCTCTTTCTCGCCTTCCTATGCCTATTCTGTCCTTCACCTTTCTCAGTGGAAACTTTGTTTCCCAAATGGAAATAGTCTCAGAAAGTTGCCCTAACATGCCCATAGTAGTGGCATGCATCTATAACCCTAGCACTTTGGAGACTAGGGCATGAAGATTGTGAGTTTGAGGCCAGCTTGGGATACATAACGAGACCTATAATCAGAACCCAAACTAAACAAGTTTCCCAGACAGGAGCCTGGATCTTATTCAGATGAGATACACCCTCGACCCTGAACAATGAAGATAATAAATTAGATAAAGAGGCCATCTGGGACAACAGGCCTTTCTGTGCTGGCCAAGTCCCCAGAAGCCCTTAGGGGAACTTAGACCATGAGCCATTTACTCTGTACTAGTGGGCCTGGTACTGCAAGTAGGTAATAAAGAGGAAGGGGATGAGCCATTTGTCACTCACAGAGGTGGCAAGGTTCTGACAGCTACTCTCTATTCCAAAGTTAACTTCACTGGCATTTGAGACAAGTCACCTTCCCTGTTCCCCTATTCAGAAGTTGACCATCCTTTCTCAGTGCCAAGAATATGAAGTGCAGACTCCCCGTGTTGGGTTTCAGACTATTTTGGAGACTGCCCTGATTCCCTTTTTACCCTTCTCATGAGTCTTTCACAGAACCAGCAATCTAACCAGGCAGGTGAGCTGTACTAAACATCCACTGCATGTTTCCTTCAGAACTGCACGATTCAAGACCAGATGCAAGAATCACTCTAAACCAGAGAAAGGTTCATGGCAGGTACTCAGCAGTACAATCTCCCTCTCGAGGTGTCTGAACATCATAAACTGAACAGTAGTGAAGACCTCTGTTTTAGTAGAGACATTGTGGTACATGTCTTTACGATCTGAGCATGTCTCATCACCTCCACTATTGCTAACTTAGCTTGCTGCACCATTGTGCCCCACAGGGTTATCAAAATATCCCTTCAAAGGTCCTCTTTTTCTTTCTTACCCCTTCAAAAATATAATTCAATCTTCTTTTTACTGCTCAAAATTCTTTATTAATTCTCCATTTTGGTCAGGATGAAAAACTAAGCCCATACCAGGCCCCACAAGGCCTTTCACAGTGTGAGCCCTCCCAGCCTTACCAACTTTTAGGTTTTTGGTTCCTGTCACAGATTTGTCTTCTTGATGCTCTTGGAAACTTGTCAAGCACACCTTATTTCAAGGGCCAGGTGCTGACTGGTCCTTCGGCTTGAATCCTTAGCTACATGACTTCCTCATCCCTTTCAAACCTGTGCTCAAGTGCTACCTTCACACTATGGCCTTCCGCAATACACATTTCAAAATCACAAATCCTGCTCTTCCTACCCAAGCCCTTCTCAATCTGTGAAAACTCAGCAGTCTGCATTTTTCCTTCTTTGCTCTAACTTATATCACCTTCTACTCTAATTAGGTAATTAATTCCAATCATCTATCTTCCCTCACCAGAATGTAAACTCAAGATCATTAACGTGTTTTGGTTTGTTTTCTTCCCTGAACACAGCCCAGCTGTGTAGAACTGTACCTGGCACATACTATACCATAAGTAATTATATTGCCTGAAGAAGACCTTCTCTTCATTCACTGTTTCCTAGACCTTTTATCTAGCACACTTATGGCTGGACAGAGATGCTTTCATGTTCATGTCTTCAATGCATTTTCACTGCACCTACATTTGGAGATATCACCAATTTACAGGGATATGTAGCAAATATATTGACAACTACATGCAAATCTACTTTTATAACACATATACCCACATGTAAGTGTTGCATGCACTGAGAAGTCAATTTTTAAATTAAATTTATTTTTTTTACTATGACTTCAAAAGAACTTTTTGAAAAAAAAAAACAAAATTCTACTATAAAAAGTTGAACCTATAGAACACTTCAAAAAATCATGCAGAAAAGATTTTGATTTATTTTATATGGCATCTACTGGTCTTTCAATGCATCCCCCTGTCTACATATAGATACACTTTACATACATTGAAAATAAATTGCAAACATCATATTCTTCACCCCAAGCACATCAACATCGATACAAGTTTAATATTTGTTACTTTTTAGGTAAAATTTACATGTAGAAAAATGTGGAAATTGTAAATATTTATGCATTGCATTTAAAGGAACTACTCTTGTGTAGGAAGGGACAGGTGGATCGCTGTGACTTCAAGGCTGGTCAACAGAGCAAGTTCCAGCACTAGTTCTAGTGGTAAACAGAAAAACTCCGTCTCAAGCCCCCCCCCCCCGGTGTTATTTTAAGAGACCACTTTTTGGGGTACAGCAAACTTTATTGATGGTATTTAAGAGAGTATGGAAGGCTCCCTAGACCCCCTGTTATTATGGGGGTCTGGGATGGAAATTGTGAGAAAGATGCTCAATGTTGGGGGTCAAGTTGGGATGGGGGACTCCTCAGCAACTGAGGGCCTCTTTATTGCTCTCACTGTCCTTGCTGGGGGGTGGGTGGTCCAGGATTTCTTACTCCTTAGAGGCCATGTAGGCCATGAGGTCCACCACCCTGTTGCTATAGCCACATTCATTGTCACATCAGGAAATGAGCTTCACAAAGTTGTCATTGAGAGCAATGCCAGCCCCAGCATCAAAAGTGGAAGAGTGGGAGTTGCTTTTGAAGTCGCAGGAGACAACCTGGTCCTCACTGTACGCTCTTTGGTCGGTCTTCAGATGTATGCTCTTTAGTCTGCTTCACCAACTTCTTGATGTCATCATTCTTGGCAGGGTTCTCCAGGCAGCATGTCAGATCCTCAATGGATACATTGGGGGAAGGAGCACAGAAGGCCATGCCAGTGAGCTTCCTGTTCAGCTCTAGGATGACCTTGCCCACAGCCTTGGCAGCACCAGTGGATGCAGCGATTATGTTCTGAGCAGTCCCACGGCCATCACACCACAGCTTTCCAAAGGGGCCATCCACAGTCTTCTTAGTGGCAGTAATTGCATGGACTGTGGTCATGAGCCCTTCTACGATGCAAAAGTTGTCATGAATGACCTTGGCTGGGGGGGCTAAGCAGTTGGCAGTACAGGATGTATTGCTGACAATCTTAAGTGAGTTGTCATATTTTTCGTAGTTCATACCCATCACAAACAAGGGGCATTGGCCGAAGGGGCAGAGATGATGACCCTTTTGTCCCCACCCTTCAAGTGGGCCCCGGCCTTCTCCATGGTGGTGAAGACACCAGTAGACTCCACAACATACTCAGCACCAGCATCACCCCATTTGATGTTAGCAGGATCTCGCTCCTAGAAGATGGTGGTGGGCTTCCCATTGATGACAAGCTTCCCATTCTCAGCCTTGACTGTGCCATTGAGTTTGCCATGGGTAGAGTCATACTGGAACATGTAGACCATGTAGTTGACATCAATGAAGTGGTCGTTGATGACAACAATCTCCACTTTGCCAGATCCTGAGCAGAAGGCAGCCCTGGTAATTAGGCACCCAATACGACCAAATCCATTCACACCGACCTTCACCATCTTGTCTAAGGGACGAGGCTGGCACTGCATGAGAAGATGCGGCTGTCTCTGGAACAGGGAGGAGCAGAGAGCCAAAAGACCACTTTTTTTGTGCCAATTTGTTGTGTTGAAGTAGGGCTTGAGCATGCCAAGACACGTGTGTGGAAGCCAAAGTACAACTTAAAGGAGCCAATTCTCTCTATCACATGGGTCCCAGGGATGGAAATCTGCATGTCAGGCTTCCTGCTAAGCACCTATACTTGCTGAGTCACCTCATCAGCCTGAGTCATTGTATTTCAAATCTTTTTGAAAGTATTTATTTATTTTTTATGTCATGAGTGTTTTGGTCATATGTATATCTGTGTACCATCTGAAAGCCTGGTGCCGAAGAAGGTCAAAAGAGGGTATTGGCTCTCCTTGAACTACAGTTATATTATATACAGCTGTGGGCTGCCAAGTAAGTACTGGGAATTGAACCTTAGTCCTTTATAAGAACAACAAGTGCTCCTAACCATTGCTCAATCTCTGAAGCCCCCCTTAGTCACTGTATTTTAACATCTGCATTTGATGTGGACAATTCAAAATCCTATGAAAATATTGAGAACATTACTGTCCCTCCCCCAATTTCCATCAAATTAATTCTCAGTTGTTCTTGGCAGAAGCAACAAGTGCTCTGATTTTTCATGATACACAACTTTGTCTATTCTAGAGTTTTATGAATGCAGGATAACAAAGTATGCACTAACATTTGTGGAACCACTCAGTAGGAATTTTGTTCAGCACACACTACCTGCCCACAGTTAGACATGTGATGTCTTTACTGTGGGTAATGACCTGAAGGCTAAAGGTGTTTCTAGGCCTAGCTTGTGACCTGCTAGGCCTTCCAGCTGTGTTCTTACCGAGATCATTAACAATTGGACCTACAGAGATGCAGCCGCTGAGTCTCTCCTATCTGAGTCCAAGATTTCGTCCTACCCATAGCTCCCCTATTTTCAGACTGGGCTTGGCAGCTGCTCCTCAGCCCTGTCTCACCCACTCACTTCCCACATCAGGGATTCATCCACTATCCAGGTGTGCAAACGGGTGTCACAATCCCAACTCAGGCTGAGGTCAAGTGGGTAAAAGTGCAGGTGGGTAGGCAGCTGGAAGGAACTGGACAAGCAGAGGTGGTAGGAGGCCCTGCAGTGGAAGGGTGGGACAAGGGGCGGAGAATATGCAACAGTTGGTGCAGAAAGACCAGGAGAGACAACATGGCAAGCTCCAGAGCAGTCAGGGCTGGACAGTCAAACAGCATTTACCTGGAACTACTGAGATTCTGGACATCATGTTCTGGCCCACCAAGAAGGACCTCAAGACTGCCATGGAGGTCTTCGCTCTTTTCCAGTGGGCCCTCAGTGCCTTTGTTATAGGTGAGTCTTTAAGCTACCTGGGGGCATCCAATTACATGGCCTTGCCTGGTATTGAAGGCTTTATGGTGGTAGGATGCTCAATGTTCAAACTTTGTGTTGTTCTAGGAAAATTAGAACAGTAGTTTACTGTGGTCTGTGGCAGGGTATTTGTAGTATTTGTGCATGACTACATGGACCTGCATGTGTCTGTGCAGACATGTGTGTGTGTGCTTTGCTTTAGTTTGCCTAGTGAGCACCACAATGTCTATACTGTGGTGCAGAAGCCATGTTATGGAGTCATGGCAAGTAAATTCACTGAAGCAAGCCAAGAAGAGGGATGTGGCTGCAACCACAGGAAATCAAGCAAATTGTGATGAGTTAACTTTATGGCAGAAGGATCTTTAGAAACCTGCTGCCCGGAGGAATTTAACCACGTGGTCACCATTTTTTTCAACATCAATACCATTGACCTTTTGTAAAAATTATACATTGGTCATGGTGTTCTAAATACTGGAACAAACCATTACTGCAGGAGGAGGCCTGAAAAATGTCCTTGCAGATTTTGTCAGCACTCTAGGAATGAAGAATATAGATAGGCCTTGGGAACATGAGCCTGGCACAGTGGCATGCCAATGAATAGTACAGTAGGCATTTCTTACCTCAGCCAACAACCAGACTAAAGACACAGAGTGGGAGGGGTAGAGTTACCAGAACCACTTATATTATTTTGACCCAACTATTTTTACATCTAATTTTCCATTTTAGCTGATGTTAATCTTAAGTCATAAGGGTAGCTACACATGTAATGCTAATAACATGCACACAATATTAGCTAACATATATTATTAGCCTCTTTAGTCTAATCAGCTGATGTGGCTGATAATCTGCATTGTACAATTAAAGAGGTGAGTTCAATGTAGTAGAAGTGATCTGCCCAAGCTCACACAGCTAGCTAGGGAAAGAGCTGGACTGTCATTGCACTCACAAAGGCTAACAGCTAACATTGTGTCTGAGAGTCCCTTTCTTTGTGTTTTGCATCTGCCCCCTGCAGATTGGGAGGCTGGCTGTGGAGCTTGGTGTGCACACTAAACTGGCAGTCTCTTGAGACTATGTTCTTGTTCACACTAAATGCACTGAACAGGTTGGTAGGAGTATCAGTGTACTGTGTGTGACACTGGTACAGATTGTTCAGATTGGTACAGGCACAGCCAATTGTCTACTAGAAAATGTAGCTTCAGGAGTTGCCATAACATAGGTAGACAAGTGCTTGGAGAGCCTATATGCAGTCCTAGCTACTGTGGATTGAGGTGATAAATAAACCACAGTCTTAATTTGAAAATCCCCAGTTATAAATGAGGTTGAGCATCTTTTTTATGTTCACTGGCAATCAGGTTGGTTTTGGGTCTTTTGTTTTGTTTTGTTTGCTTTTTGGTTTGTTTGAGACTCGTCTCATGATATAGCCCTAGTTGGCCCAGAATCACTATGTAAACCAGGCTGACCTCAATCTTACCTAACCTACCTCTGCCTCCCAAGTGATGGCTTTAAAGTTGTGTGCTACTACACCCAGATTGAATTAATTCTTGAAAAACAAATAGGAAGCAGGCGAGGAAGGGATGAGCCCTGGGAACAGTAAATGCTCATCACTGAAAAAGGCCAGGGTGAATGAGAGGCAGGGGTACGCAGAGGGCTGATAGGGATTAATTGAGTTGGGAGTGAACTCAGAATTGCTGCTTAATATACTTTTATTGAAGGAAGGAGGGAGTGAGGGAGGAAAAAATTAGAGGAACAGGTCCAGGGAGGTTATAGAGAACACTGAAAACTGTTGGAAGGAGTTTAGCCTTCTGCAAGGTCACGAGGAGCCAGAATAGGGTTTAACATGGGACAATGACATTAGGCTTGTGGGTTTGAGAGTCTCTTGTAGCAAACCAATTACAAAGAGCCAGAGAGGGAAGTAGTGATACCAGGGTTAGCAGGCTATTGAGAAATGGTGGAACTTGAACAAGGCTAGTAGTAATGGGGTTGGGGAAAAAATGTTATGAAAGATTCAAGGAACCAGAGAATAAATAGAATATGGGGTTTTAAAAATCCAGTGAAAAAAAGGACACCAGGAAATGTCTTTAGCTGTGGATAAGCTTGAGTGAACCCTAAGAAAAATGGGGTGTCCTTTGGACTAGACCCACACCTCTAATTGTCCAAGAAGTGTTCCGTGAATTGTCCAGAGGCTCCAACTGCTGTCCATTGCTCTACCCACAGTGCTCAGACCCCCCAACCCCTAGTAGTGGTCATTTGCAAGTTTGTTGTTTTTTTAAAATACTGAAGTTTACTTTTTGGAATTTCTATACACTGTTACTATATGACGTAATGATTTTAGGCATTCTCTGTTGACCTCCCAACATAGGAAATGAGAATTGAGCTCTATATGATATTGCTTGGATATTTTTACATCTTTGTTCCAAAATTGTATTTTCTTCTTCTTCTTCCCCACCTCTCCCTCCTCCCCTCCTCCTTCCCTTTTACTCCTACCCCCTTTCCTCTTTTTTGGAGACAGGGTCTTTCTACATAGCCCTAGATATCCTGAAACTCACTCTGTAGTCCAAGTTGGCCTTCAACTCACAGATATCTGCCTGCTTCTGCCTCCCTAGTACTGCCTCCCTAGTACTGGGATTAGAGGTATATACCACTTTTTCAGGCCCCTTCCAAAATTCTTATGGCATAGTTTTGGTTAAATGTCTGACTACTAGGAAATATAGTGTACCGATATTGTATTTTCTTGTGTCATTGTTTTTTCTTCTTGGAACTAATAATTGACTCATTTGATTTTTAAATTGATTAATACTTTTTAAAGATTATTCACTTTATTGTATGAATGTTTTGCCTGTGTGCATGTATATATATTATGTGCTTGCCTGTTTGGATCATCTTGAATTGGAATTAGAGATGGTTGTGAACCCTAGTGTGTGAGTACTGGGAATCAAACCCAGGCCCTCTCCAAGAGCAGTGTTTTTAACTGTTGAGCCATCTCTACAGCTTCCTCATTTTTTTCATTTACTGGCTATCTTTTACTTATTACTAATTTATACACAACCATTTCACACGCATGGTAACCTTTCAAAATCTGCAAGGACACTGGGAATCTTTAATACCTCTCCTGTTTTCTTTCTCTAAGGATAGCATTGTTGGAACCTAGCATCTCCCTGTTTAACATTCTGGCTGTTATTACCAGAGTACTTGAGGCAACTTGGGTGCAAATTTTAAGGCACTTACTCTTGGGTTATACAAATATTAGGCTGATCTTGAATGTGGCCAAGAGTAGGAGTCTCTTTAAATTGGTACCCTAGGTGTCTTGATTGTTTATTTTCAGCCCTGAGCCTGCTCATTTTCTTCTTTTGTTGGACTTTTATTTCATGAATTCTCTGTGTTCTCCTTCATTTTGGTGAAGCATGTTACCTAGTAGTATTTAGGAAAAAAGACATGGGAGACAAATTATCTGAGACTGTGTATATCAAATTGTTGGCCCTGTCATTTCAACAGTAATTTTGCTGTGTCAGCAGTAGCTCATGTAAGTGCAGAAAGTTCTCCAAATGTAGTAAATTGGAAATACCATGAATCATGAATACTATAGCCAGGCAATGTGTCTTTATCTGAGTAATCCTAACACTTTGGAAGTTAGAGCAGTAGGATTGCTATTAGTTGAGATCAGCATGTGCTGTCATACTGTACTAAGGTACTGTCTCAGAGCAGCAAACCAACTACCAAGCTAACCAACAAACAATACATTTGATTCACCTAGTGTGACAGATTAGTAACACAGCATACTGCCCTGTATCCTCATGGTAGTGTGGCTGATTGGAAGATGTTTTTTGATGCTGTCCACCATGAAACACAATGGTACCACATATTGCTTGCCCAGAAAAAGAGCAAAATTCAGTTTCTTCCACATTCTACCACCCGAAAGTACAAAACATTAAGTTAAACTGTTGTAAGTTGGAAATCAGTTGTATCTGAATCCAGAATCTTTTTATTTCAATTTTCATCGAATAATTCTCCCACCAACCATTTAGCAGAGGAGAAAAAAAAAAACATACCTATCATCCTAATTCTTGTAAGGAATTCATCCAGGTTTCTGATATTTGAGCCTGTATTTCATCCCTGCCTCTTGGGATGCCTGATCCTCTAGATTCTGAGTCTTTCCTGACTTTCCAAAGAAGCAAGTGAACTTCCTGTAGGCATCTCCTTTGCAGGTGGTTAGAGATCGGCTTGCTTTTTTATAAGCTTGTATTTCTCTTTTCATCCACTTTATGTGAGCAAATGTTTTACCGAGATCTCTCATTTACTGTAGGTACATTTCTGATTCTTCTCTTGTGGGCCTCTAGTCCTAAAATATTTAAATCATTTTCATGAGGCTCCAATAAGAAGTCAATACAAAATGTATTCATTCTATTATAGATTTTTGTTTGGTTGGTTTTTGTAACCTCTACTTTGATCGACTTCCCCACATAATCTTAGTCTTGGATGCTTACATTTTCAGTAATAATTCCAACTGAATTTGACACCCAATGACTCTTAAGACATTCTTTCCTAATATTCTAATATATAACATTTCTATCTTATTTCAGCTGAGCACAGTCCCTTATCTTATTCTAGTCCATCTTTTAGTTACCACTGTTACTGGTTTGGTGCACTTCTAATCTGGTGAAGATAGGTGTTGCCTTTCTCTGGCATCTCCTCTGACACTTTACAGGAGTGGTCCTCAACCTTCCTAATTCTGCAGCCCTCTCATACACTTCCTCATGCTGTGGTGACCCCCCGACTATAACATTATTCTCATTACTACTTCATAACTGTCGTTTTGCTACTGTTATGAATCAAACTGTAAACAAGTATGTTTCCCAATGGTCTTAGGTGACTTCTGTGAAAGGATCCTTGGACTCCATTAGGGTTCAAGACCCACAGGTTGAGAACTACTGACTCATAGGGCTGTTGTTGAGAAAAAAAACGTAAGTTGAAGAAAAATGTCTCTAAGTCTTCAAGTGCCCAGTGGCTATTTGTGGCTTCTCCCCCACTTACCCACACTATATACAGAGCCTAGTGTAGTGCTGAGACTGGTTCTGGGGGTAGGAGGCCTTGTTTGAAGCCTAGCTATGAGGAACACATTTGTCTTCCAGACCAAAATCATGTTCAGAAGGTCAAGAGGGACAACAAGAGGTACATGGTTAAGTGGGCCACCTGTAAGGTGGGAAAGTGACTGTTGAATAAGACTAGGTCAGAGTGTGTGTGACCTTGAGGTGGATGGAACTCAGCAAGGGGACTTTTAATGTGAGGGACTGTTTATGATTCATTGACTTTGGGCTGGGTTCCCTCTAGCCACCACTGTGATCCTTGTCAACCTCTACCTGGTGGTGTTCACATCATTCTGGCCTGTCACTGTGTTGATGCTCATCTGGTTGGCTTTTGACTGGAAGACTCCTGAGCGAGGTAAGTGCCCACTGGGATGTACTGTCATATATTCTTCCTGATCCTCTCTTAATACTAAGAGGCTGTGGCTAATTTCCAGGCAATCCTTCAGCTTGTCCCTCCATGGGCTAGGAAAGCTGAGGGAGGGATCCTTTTAAGATCTTGGAACTGGCGTTGGTAAGAGAAAGATAGGGTTGGGTTTGGGTAATGAAGCAGAGGCGTGGCCTATTACAGGTTGGTCTCAATATGCCTATTCTAATTTCCATGTAGCAGAACAGGAAAAGGCAGAGAGTGAGAGGACCCCATGGTAACCCCAAAGGGGCCCAGAAAGGGAGAGTATGGTGGACAAAGCTTTTTGTGCTTTCAGGTGGCCGTCGATTCAACTGCGTGAGGAAGTGGTGTCTGTGGAAACACTACAGCAATTACTTCCCACTCAAGGTAAGCCACATAGAGCTAAATGACTCACTGATTAAGCATTTGGGTTGTAATTGGGGTACAGGGTACAGCCATATGGTGGCCCAGGAAACCAGTGACTCCTGGACATGCATGTTGCCCAGCCTGAATTGCTGGAGTTAACAGTCTTTTCTCTTCCAGTTCTATGGCCAAAAGAGAAGATTTTTTTTCTCTGTCTCCAGTTCTCTTGTCTCCACTTTCCTCTACAGATTGTGAAGACAAAAGATATTTCACCCAGCCACAACTACATCCTTGCCTGCCATCCTCATGGGCTCATGGCTCATTCATGCTTTGGTCACTTTTCCACTGACACGACAGGCTTTTCCAAGACCTTTCCTGGCATCACTCCTTATATGCTCACACTAGGAGCCTTTTTCTGGGTGCCTGTCCTCAGAGAGTACGTGATGTCTACAGGTGAGTGGCTCATAGGGGACAAAGCCACATAGAGGGCTACCATAAGGAGAAGCAGGGGATGTGTAAGAGCAAGGTCAAATCTGAGATCTTCTCAGGTGCTAACCAGCTTCCCCAAATTACTGGAGAAGATGCTCCTGTTATTCAAGGAAATGGGGGAGGAATAGTTTACAGGGATTGGTAAGTAACCAATGACCTTTGGCTTTTCCTGCACACCAGGGGCCTGCTCTGTGAGTCAGTCCTCCATGGACTTTCTGCTTACCAAGAAAGGCACAGGCAACATGCTTATTGTGGTGGTTGGTGGCCTGGCTGAGTGCAGATACAGCATACCAGGTTCTACCACCCTGTTCTTAAAGAATCGGCAAGGCTTTGTGCGCACAGCCCTTCGACATGGGTAAGGATACCTGGAGGGACATGGGTGTAGGATGGAGTGGGGAGGCTGTCCAAAAGCTCAGCAGAGAAGAATGCTGGGCTTTGTGGAAGTGGTATTTAAAGAGAAAGGAAGAAATATGCAAACAGTTGCTATTAAATAGAATCACCATAAAAATATATACAGTGTGTGCATGTGCGTGCACTTGTGTGTGTGTGTGTGTGTGTGTGTGTGTGTGTGTTTGTGTGTGTGTATGTGTGCCTACTTTTTGTTTTGAACAGGCCATCTCTACTTCCCTAGCACTTAGATTACAAGCATGTTGTCATACCTGGCTTTTTATAAAAATGTGGGTTCTGGGCATTGAACTCAGGTCTTCATGCCTGCATAGAAACCACTTTACCCACTGAGAAGCTAGCTCTCCAGTGTTCTGTGTACAAATTGTATTCAATTTTGTCAGTTAAAAGTACAAAGAGGGAAAACCACCTAAAGGTTGCAACAGAGCTATACAGAGTACTGTCCTGGAGGCCTTGAACTAACCTCTCATTCACGCCAGTTTCTCTACAAAAGTACTAGGGTTCCACCTTAGGGCAGAGAAAGCTAAACGTCTTACCCTGTGGCCTAAGGGGAAGAAAGCATATGAGATGGACTTTGGGCATTTTCAGACAAGTGGTTCAGATTTGGACATTCTAAGGAATCACCATATTTGCTTCCTTGTGGAAGCTGCTTTGTCCATAAAGGCAGTTGAGTTCAGGCCATGTGGCACCATAGTTAGGTGGGACCTTGATACAAATGGACTTTAGTTCTAGGGAACTTGTAGATAAACCCAGGGGATGCTGGTGTTTAGCATATCTTCTTCTGCAGGGTGTCTCTAATCCCCGCTTATGCCTTTGGAGAGACAGACCTCTACAAACAGCACATTTTCACTCCTGGGAGCTTTGCCAATCGCTTCCAGAAGTGGTTCCAGAAGATGGTACACATCTACCCCTGTGCTTTCTATGGGCGTGGCCTCACCAAGAACTCCTGGGGCCTTCTGCCCTATTCTCAGCCAGTAACCACTGTTGGTGAGTGGGTCCTTCTATTAGAAGACTTAGTTTAAGTTCTAGGATCCATTTCTGTGGCTGAGCCTCAGCCCCAACTGTGGTTGGAGGCAGGGAGGCTGGGTAGGAAAAGTGCTGAGCAAGAGGGTCAGGAATAGCTGGGCTCCAGGCTGTCCCTAGGAGTAAGCTATTCTGATGTTTTCCCCCTTTCCTTTTCCCCCTTTGGCAGTCGGGGAGCCTCTACCATTGCCCAAGATTGAGAATCCGAGCCAGGAGGTTGTGGCCAAATACCACACACTCTATATTGATGCCCTACGCAAATTGTTTGATCAGCATAAGACCAAGTTTGGCATCTCAGAGACCCAGGAGCTGGTGATAGCTTGAAATACATTCCCTTGACTGGATGGTGTGGAGATGATGACAACAGGCCAAAGTTACCCATGGAGCTTCACTTCCAACTTGACCAGTTCTCACTGGAGGGAGGTGGGGGTGTGCGTCCATGTGGTTGTTTTCTGTGCCCATCCTTTTCCACCTCCATCTCTCTGTTTTTGTCCTTTCCCTCTGAGACAGAGAAGACCCTAGGCAGAGGTCCACTGAAATCACTGGAGGTTCATGAAAGCATTAGCTGCAAGGAAACCTGCGGGTAGAATAAACAGCCCATTTCTGGTACTGTGTGCTCCAGCTGGTCTGTTTGGAGGGCTCTAGGACCTTGTGTGTCTGTCATTCTCCTGGTTTCAAGACTCTTACAAGACTGGGTATGTCAAGAGCCAGGGGACATTGGGTTCATTCAGTAGCATGTTCAAGACCTATGATTTTTTGGGGCAATCCATCACCTCTTATCCTGTTTCTTCAACTGTAAAATGGGACTAACAACCCTTCCCTTGCTTACCTCAAAGGTTTCTGTCAAGTTTAAATGCTACTGCATGTGACTAAACATGATAAACTGGAGAGTGACACAAAATTATTCTCCTGCAGCTAGCTAGTCCACTTTATCGTCCCTATAAAAACAATGTCCTAAGGTTCCTGGTGTCTCAATTTCTAAAAGAAAGTACAGGGTGGTGTTTTGAAAGTTCAAGTAATTTTATATCCCTTGTGACCCTTGTCCATACATACTTCCTGTCTCCTAAAGCTATACTAGAATGGTCAGTGGTTTAGATCTAATTTCCCATTTTCCTCTCAGAAACTTGCATTCACTAGCTTGGCCCTTTTAACTCTGTTCTTTGTTTGATAATCAAATGGGATACCTGGCGTCCAGTACGCAAGTATTCTAGTACTTGTTTCCTGAGTTTCTGAGTGGCAAGTCTCTCACACTTTTAGCCCAATAGTTGCTGCACTTACATATTACACAGTTCAGTACATGGGCCCTCTTGGATGGATGTCACTGGTCTAATTATTTAGCCACATCAAGTTTATCAAGTTGGTTTAAGACATCCTGTGTACTTACTACAGTGTGACACTCTCTGTCCTGAATGGCTGTCTCATTTGGTTGTTTGTACATGGTATGGCAAAAGGTGTGATCCTCTGCTGTTTTCTGCCTGTGCTGTTCCTTGTGCCAGAGGCTCATCTTTCTTGAGCTTCCATAAGGTAGTGGTATTATTATCATTATCATTATCATTATTATTATTATTATTATTATTATTATTTGAGGGTGCTAGGCATCAAACCCAGGGTCTCACACTAAAGATATGGTCTACCACTGAGCTATAGCCAAAGATGTTCTTAAGCTTTCGAGGATTCTGTGACTCAAACCCTTTCTCCAAAGCAGTGAGAGGGCCAACCTGGGTATTAACATCCAAGCCATGCTTATCTGGCCATTGTGGGCTTATTTACATTTCTTGAGGGTCACATTCTCCATAATCAGCCAAAGTTGCTGAGGTTGGAAAAAGTTCCCATAATTATTCTGAGCTACCTATTACTTACTGGCTGCTATCCTTATGATCTTCTTCCTTAGAATACCCTCCAGCAAACAGCATAGGGTCAGGCAGTAGAGGCAGCGTGGCACAGTGGAAAGTATATCAGGGAACAAGAGACACTTATTAGTTGAGTAGTCTTGGGGGAGGTACTTAACATCCTTGAGCATTTGTTTTGTCTGCAAAATGAGTCAATTTGTATTTTACTTGAAGAGTCTAAGGTTGGAAGTCTCCCAGATGTTTTGGGGAAGACTTGGAGTGCTGTAGATGCCACATTCAAGTTGAAAGTAACCCCATTCTGTGTGTTCTTGTCCTGTGACAATATGCCTTCTGGAAACACACCAAGCCCCTGAGACTTATGGTTCTAGAAAAGCTAAAGGTGAATACAGTGGAGGTATGTAGTTTAGTGCAAAGAGACCACATGGAATACGCTCATAGGACTTTTAGACCAGCTTCCTACTGGTGCTCTCATCAAAGTGGGTTATTTGGTCCTCTCCTGGAGCTTATTTGTGGTGGCATCATTTATGAAGAAGCATGTATCATATGGGAAGAGCTCAAGATGATTTCAAGAATGGAGAAGGGAGCACTTTATTTGCAAAGAATAAACCATTAATTTACACAAACTTACATCCCTGTTTATATACATTATATATATATATAGTTTATATACACAGTATCTCACACAGGATGCTGATTCCCCCAAAGCAGCATTGGGCCTGCTGCAGGCCATTCTCCCCTTATCCCCATCAGCTGGAAGCTTTTTGAATAAAGAAATGACACACTTCACCCTCTCCTGGAGAGAGCCCTGAAATGAATTAAGAAAACAAATCAGGTTCTGAAGTAGGCATGACCCAGGGAGAGCCCAGGCAAGGGTGGGACCTCAGGCAACACTAGAGAGGCCAAAAAACTGTCTGGATCAGAGCCAGCCGAGAGCTTCCAGCCCAGAGGCAGGAGGTGCGCAAGTATCTTGGGGGACTATGTATGGGGAGGCAAGTTCTGATGGAGACTAAAGCCACACTCTCTGCCTGGCCAGGCTCCTGAAAGGAGAGAAACACTTCTAGTTTTGAGTCTGTGGGTGTATGAAGGAGGAGACCCCATGGGACAGGCTGCTCTGCCTCCTACTGCTGAGTATAAAGGTGGGGCCTGCCTGCACACTGTCCTAGGTGGGCCAGTTTCCCTGTCAGGACATCAACTGCATATGAGTAACAGGATGGGACATAGGTTTGGCTTCATTCACTCTAAAAGCCTTTCTAGGTCAAAAGTTTCTCTACATCTGTTTGTATCCACTAGAAATGCATAAAACACAAGCACTCACACGAGGACCAAAGCCCTTGTTTGTCTCTAGGGTCCTTAGCCTTTTCTTACTAAGCTGCAGAGATTAGGCTCAGGATGGATACAGGGGCAACTGAGTCAAATGCTACATCATCCAGGGAAGCAGTAGCCTAATAACATCCAGCAGGTACAATGTTATGACAGCTTGGCTTTTGAAGCTCAAGCAGCTGGTAGAGGCTCCTGCCTGCAATTTTTCTTCTAACATGTCATCTGTTTACACAAACATGTTCCCATTCCATTCTCTATGCTAACCTTGGGATAAACTTTATATCACAACAATTCCAAACTGTAAATCTATATCTTTATTCTCCTATCAATAAATGCTTCATTGCTTTGCCAATGACCACAGCATAGCAGGCCCCCCACTCTCTACTATTTCCTTCTCCTAGCCCTCTTCATCTGGGACTCCTTGTGATGGTTCAGAATGAAGAAAGGGTAGTGAGAAGCCTACTTCTCCTATAACCTCCATGCACAGAGCATATGACGGGGCTGACATGTCCTGCAGGGGCACAGTTGGGAAACTTCCTCTATTTCCCCACAGCTATCTGGATTTAGAATGCTCCTTTTAGGTTTTCCCTCCATTCTTGAGAGGGCAACCTCTCAACATCAACATGAGGAAGATGTTCTGGCAACATCAAGATCTTTGTAATATGGCAGGAGGAGAGGAGTCCCACTTAACCCCAGGAAGCAAACTGGCTCCCAGAACTAGTATCTAGGGTCAGGAATGGAAGATGGAAGACCTTGCCCACATAGCAGCTCCTGGTAGGATGGCAGCTGTTTTTATCAGATGGTTGAAAGGTCATGAAGGCTACTGGTTCTGTGGGTCCCAGAGCTCAGCTCAGCGTTAGACAATACCCAAGACTTCTTCCACAGGGCCTGTAGCAGCCAAGAGAATAGGCAGTGCCATAGCAATGGAAATTGAGCATTGCTAGGTTTCTCCCTAGGACTCCACAATGATGTCGAACTCCACACAGTGCCACTAGTTTGAGAGTCAGACCTCACTAAAAGCTAAGGTGACTTATGGGTGAACTCTTAGTGAAAGCACTTTCTCTCCCAGCCTTACCTATATAATGGTAACTAATATTCTCTGTCCCATCTTCTTCAAAGGAAATTAAGAGAAAGTAACCTTCAAATATTAAGGAGAGGGTCTGTCAGTTCTTGCGACCACTGCTGACTGTTCAAGGCCTCCAGGGTCAGATGCATGTCTAAAGTTGACCTCATTTCTGGTCGTTCTGTTTGTAAGGCTGCCTTTATCATTAGATAAAGGAGCCTTGGCCTACCAAGCAATGTGGCTACTTGGAAATGGAGGTACAGCTGAAAAATTAGTACCTGATATTCTAGATGAATCTCAGGGATGTATCCCCTATCTCTTCAAAAAGAAATACACTTCAGGAGCAAGAGGAACAGGCTGGACAGAGTTGATCCTTCCAGCTTTGGGCTCTGCCTGGTACCCTGAAGCTAAGCAATTGGAAAGAAGGCTATTTTAGCACATGACCATGCAGGAAAATTGGTGGAGGTGCCTGTGTATCTGAAGTAGGTGTTAGAGCCCTGCTCAATAGCCAGACAGATAGTTTCTCCTGAGCCTGGCTTTAGGAGAGAAGCACAGAAAGACTGGGCTAGTAGGCCATAGTCTGCTGTTCTTTCAGATAAGATCTTGGTTTTCAACAGACATGGGCAACATTTCCTGTTCTATTCCTATCCCTCTTCTCTGGGAAAGGTAGAAAAGCTATGTTTTGCTAAGGGTTTGGGAATGCTAGAATCTACTGTGGCAGGCCACTGTTAAGTACCACCTATATTCAAACTCTAAGGGGTTTTTGGAGGTTATCCAGTTTAACCATCTGTTCCCAGACACAATTTGACCAGATTTATATAAATAATAATTGTATTGCCTAATCAGTGGAAAATGTGCCCAGGTAATTAAAAAAAAATACACTGTGAAGCACCTGTCTCAAACAGAGGTAGGCACTGTGGAGAAAGAAGATATAATTTCTAGTTAGTCTGAGGAGGTTGACAGGCAAGAAGACTCCAGGTAGTTTTCTGAGAGCAGAACATAGCTGTAAACATAGTGAGACATGCATGGCCCCGAATATAGATTAGGCTTCTTATATAGGCAGACTTGTGGCCATTCCTGCAATGATTCCAAGGCAAAGCAGAGTTCCCAGCTCTGGAGTCCAGCAAGCTGCCATAGTATACCTCTCGGCCTGAGTGGGAAGTTTTCTTTGAGCCTCTAGTAGTTTATAGGGCATGCAGCAAGAATGCCTCTTCTGCCACAGATACTTACTTGGCAGGTTGTTGCCCAGGTCTTTGCCACAAGGACTTGCTTTCTTCTGACCTGACCCTCTCCTTAAATTACAACCTAATGCCACCCCCAACCAGGAGAGAAGAAGCAGCCCCCCAATCAGCCCTAGAATCTGGAATGCACCTTTGCTTTATGGGGCCTACTGTCTTGGATCCTCATTTTAGTGCAACAAATGATCTGACGAGGGACCTAGGATTGAGGAGTCACCATAAGCCAGTCAGCGGGGAGCCTAAGAAGTTCTGCTTCTTGAAAACTCTGGGGCTCCATCAACTGTCCTGGAAACTCAAGGTCATTCTGGGAAGTCACATAGGCCTTGTCAACCTGGAGTCACTGGGGAATAAATAGCATGGAACATTTCTCTTTGTGGCTGCAACAGCAATATACCTCATTCCACACACAGCAGCACTTAGAGGTTCAGGGAGTCCTGGCTCCCAAACCTGGGGCAGGGGCATGGGCCAGGATGGAATGGGAGAATCTAGGATGCAGGGGCTTCGCCCAGCCTGATGGCCCCAAAGAAGGTGGTGTGCTTGCTCATATTGATCGAGATGTCAGCATGCACCATCTTCACGGCAATTTTCTGCCTGGCCTTGAGGAGGCACACGCCTGCAGTATAGCAAGTGTTGTAGTTGGTCTTCCCTGTCTCAATGCTGCGGGTGCACTGCAGGAAGGGCTTCTCATCCACCACCACCTCGTAGCTGGCAAAGTCAGTGAAGTTGATGTAGTACACCTGGGTGAGAGGCAACAAGAAGGGATTGGGGGAGAGAGGAAAAAGAGGGTAGGGCCCTCCCATGGTGAGCAGATAAAACCTCCTCAGATGAGCTGCCAGTACAACCCTGTGCAGGGGCAGTGCCACCTGAAAATGTGCCTGTTGGTCAGCAGGGTGACAGGATCCCACTGCCCTTCCCCTACTCCATGGGTTCAGAGGGCTGAGCAAACCTTTCTTACAGACTTCCTGAGGCAGAGAACTGCCATATCTTTCATTTCACTGGCTCCACTCCATAATCCTGGCATGAAGCAGTGCTTTGCACTCCTTAGGTGCTTAACCAATGCTCTGGACACACCAACGTCCAGTTCCCACACTAAAGACAATTTAGAAATACATTTAGAAATCTCAGGTGCTCCAGGGAGGTCGCAGTACTGACATCCTGTTTCTCTGCGAACAGGAGCTTCCTAAGCTCTCAGCGTACTCTTCTGTCCTGTGGTCCTCTCCATGACTTGGCACAGCTTGGTCCTCTCTCTTGCTGACTGAGAGATGGGGAGCTGGCCTATACAAATGAGACAATGGATGCAAATCCTAGACATCTAACTTCATTCTGTGGCCAGTAGGAAGTATGAGCCTACGGCCTGGCCTCATGGAGACTTTCTTAGCTCATCTGGACCACTTACTCCTAACCCTCTCCTGAGTCCAGACATTTAATCTCCATCTTTCATTACCTTTTGCCAGCACATCCTACCCTCAGCTTTGATTTTTCACCACTACTAAATGGAATTCAGTCCACAGGATATTATTAGGGTTATGCTCATGTGCCCCCATAGGACCGGGGACTGTCTTTCATTTGATACCTTAAATCACTTCATAAAAATGACTTCATAGGCTCTTTGATTGGAAGCAGGATATTTAAATGCCACATCATCTCTTGGGTCAGGACCAAGCAATGAAAGGATATTCTGTGTGCCAGACGGGTGCTGGTTAACCCCACTTCTCTAGTTACTTTTTCTTGAGAGCCATTTGTCAGTTCCAGAGTCCTTCTGTTCATCTGCCTGTCTGTTGCCTGCCTCCTGGAAACCCTGATCTAAAGGCCTATGTACTTGTAGCTCTGAGGAGAGCCCCAATGGAGGCACGCAATGAGGGATGGAAATGAGTGGCCACTGGCAGACCTGTAGGGAATGGGCCCAGGGCAGGAGAAGGAGAAAAGCGGATGGGGGGGGGGGTCTGGGTGAATGACAGCAAGAAGGAGGCGAGACCAACAGAAACAGACAGAAACAAATGGGAGAAAGAGGAAGGAAAGACAGTCAGAAATCTTCTTGAGGTAGAGAGAAGGTTCACAGGAGCACTGTTCATTATTGCCCAAGCTAGCAGTGTTGTGGGGAGGGGTCTCCGCAGCTCTGGAACTTAGTCTTAAAAACTTAGAGCAAGGTCAGGTCCTTCTGTGGAACCAAACAACTCAGACGGGAAATGCCGGCCTGGGACCCTGCAAGAGGGGATCAGACAGCAGGGTGTGGGAAAGGCCTCTTTATACAGTTTTCCAGTGATATTTTTCTAGGGGAAAAATGAAAAAGGTTCCTTGGTCTTTCCTCCCTTCAACTCCCTCCCAGTGTGAAAAATCTGCAACCCCTTCCCCAGCACTGCAAGAAGTTAGCCATTGGATGGTCTTGATTTGCTCCACAGTGCCCCCAGGTGGCCTGCACCATATCTGCACCCTGGATATAAGAAGAGTTAGGCCTAAGACCGTACTCACTTCTACCTGACTATAGATGAAGTAGGTGCCGTCCACCAGTACCTCCAGCTCCCCACTTCGGGGATGTAGCTTAAACACCTTGGGGTTCATAGTGATGCGAGACCAGTCATTGAGCACTCCACCTGAAAGATCTCAGTATGAGAGAAGGGCAGTCACTCAGTACATGTCAAAATAATCTGGACAACAGAAATAATTATCAGTTACCCCACTTCCCCACCAACCTTATCTAACACCAATGACCACAAAAGTTTCAAGGGTCAAGATTTTCAAAGAGCATTTGGAAACAGGAAAGGTGTACTGTTTGTAAAGTGGCTTCTAAGCTTGCCTGGGGGCCTATGTTTCTACATATTAGTCTCCGTCCTTGAATCCTTGACCCATCAATAAGGCTGTTTACCTTCTAGCTGGAATCTGAGGTGTCGATTGTGAAGGAGAAGAGGCACATAACCATATTTTCTTTGTTGTTATGGTGACTGCACAGGCAAAATCCAGACACTGAGTGGCAGGCTAAGTCTTAGTATTCAATTTTCCTTTGCCGGCAGTATCACCCAAATTCTTCTCTTGTCTCAGAGATTCCTGTGTTTTTGTCTCTTCTTAATAGATTCTTTTCTATGGCTCCTCCACACCCACTTCTTTCTGGGAAGCCTCCTGAGGGCCCCAGGAAACCATTTAATCAAACAATCCATCAGTCTGGAGAACTAGATGGTGGTACTTCAGTATCTAGGGTGATCACTCAGATGCCAAGGCAGCTGGGGATAGTGACTGCCAGTAACCAGGCCCCAAAGAAGGTGATCTTTATATTACTTTACATTACATTACATGACAGGTTTCAGTAAAGCGAATGTGCTTAGGAGTTGAGGCACCCTTGGCAAAGTATTTGTTTCATAATCCTTAAGTCAGCTGGGGACACAAACATGAGAGGATGGAGGAACATTTCTCCTCCCATCCTGCAGATAGGAAGCTGTTCCTTCCTACCATAAGAGGGAAACTAAGTTCACAGAGGCATTTTCTTTTGGCCATTTGTTCTTTACACAAAAGATTATGTTTTAAACATTCATTCTTGGCCAGTCTCACAGGGCCTGCTTCTCTGATGCATGGGGAAGAGGAGGCCATCTGAACCCTCGCTCCAGAACTTCAGTGGACTGCTCTGTCTAGTGTCCTCTCATTGCAGCCTTGCTCCCTTTGTCTGTGGGTCAGCAGAAACTACTACTGGGAATTTGCCCTCAGGGACTGAAAATTGTCTTGCTCTGTTATGGTAGTGGGGGCAAAATGAACAGCTTCTGCCATAGAATAAAAACTAAGGCCAGTACTCAGATACCCAAACAAATCAGTTTCCCATCTGACCATATTCTTCCGGAATAGATGGTGATTATGGCCCACCCAGGACCCTGGGTCCCACAGTGCTTGGTCTCCCACAGGGTTGCTAGTGTTTCCCTCTTACTCTACTCCTACTTGTGCTTGCGAGGATGTTAGGCTGGGTACCCAAGTGACAGTCAAGAGAGTAGCTAAGTCCAATGATGAGAGGAACTCATCAGACAGTTCAGGACTAACTGTGCTCTCAGAAGCTGTCCCCAAGTAGAGCTTTTGTAACCTTCATTTACTGTGTCTGCTCACAGCCCCTCCTTTCCATTTCAAGCTCTGTAAGTATCTGGTTCGTTGGCTGGCTTGCTGCTTTCCAAGACTCCTGGGGGTTCATGCATTTTAGGCTTTGGGCACCCTGGAGACTGGACATTATTTCAAAGCGCTGTTCTTTAATGAATGTTCATGTCTCTTTGGGGGAAGAAAATGAACCTAATCATTCAGAGTGTACACACACATCACTAAAGTAGCATAACACAGTGCCAAGAGCTAGAAAGATATGGTTTTGAATCTCAGTTCCTAACACAACTACAAAAGCTTGGGCTAGTTAAATTAAGTTCACTGAGCTTTACTTTCTGTGGCTGTAAAGAAAAAAGGGGCATTGCAATACTAACCTTATAGGGTGGTTGTGAAGGTTAAATAAAAAGGCAAACCATTTGGCAATTTTAAAGTACCGTGCAAACATAAGGCACTATGGTTTACTTTGGTATTTCTAGTCTCTTTGGGACTCTGTCTCCCTGTCTCATAAATGAAGGTATAACATTAAATCAGCATTTCTAAGCCCCATTAACACATTTTTGCTTTTGATAGACACTAGTGTCTCTTACTTCCTAGAGACTAACATGTCCTCTTCTCTAGGAGAAACACTTTCTCCAGTCATTTTCTGTATAGAGCAATCAAACAAAATTATTTATTTAACATAGTTCTAACTGCCTTAATTTGTACTGTGAAAGTGCTTATTAAGTTACACATATTTCCATGGTGACTGACATAACCATCAAGGCAGTCTAGGGCCTGTGGATGTAGTTCAAAGGTAGTATGCTTGGTTAGCATTTATGAGGTACTGCATTTGCCCCATTATACTGCAAAAACAAAATTAAATGCAATTTGGGTGTAGGATCTGGTCTTGGTGTAAGTAGTTACTTAGGACAACCAGTAGAGGGCATGACGGAGTAGGAAATATCCTTCTTTGCCAAGGAGTCTCAGGGACTTGGGAGGAGCTAGGTTGGCTGATTATTAGGAGGCTGGGAATGAGGGAAGAGAGAAACTCCTTGTAGGGAGAGAGACTACTTTGATTCTTACCATTTTTGACTTGAATTGCTGACCCTTGTCCCTGCAGATGCACCACAGCTGGCTGAGAAGATAAGAAGAAAGTTGCTGTAATGGCTGCTTGTCCTGTCATGCAGTCCTATGGTTTTACCTCTGGCTTCTAGACTCTGTATCTCAATTCTGGTCCCTCTCCCTCTGTCTTGGGATATTAGTAACTATATTTCAGCCAAGCGTGATGCCTCTGAGCTTTATTTCCCCAACTGTAAAGTGGGAAGTATAAGAATCTCTGCAGGCCACTTTCACAGGGTGAGATTTAATAAGGCAGTGAATATAAAGTTGCCCACAAAACCACAAGGGACTGTGAAACTCTGTAGATTTATCACTGTGGCCAAATAATTGTAGTGAGGCTAGTTGCTGGGAGGGACAAGGTGAGGCTAGGCAGTAGAATCTGCCAAAAGACACAGATTGGGAAACTCAAAGACTAGGAAGGAACCTATAAGGCCATTAAAGGGGAATCCCAGGCTGGCCTCAGCTTACAGCTAGTTGGCTGCTTTTCATGGACACATAAACTCTCAGCTTCAGATTCTAGGCAGTCTGAATGCCATCAGGCATCTGGGGTGGCTTGGAAGTCAGAGGCCTAGGTATATAAGCCTGACAGGCAGGTTATTTCTATGAACTATTGGATCTGGCTGTAGTGACCCTCTGTCACTCACGAAATGAGTAAAATGATCCAGGCAGGGACTGTGTTCCCTTAGCCAAAAGCATATCCTTGGGGTGGAACTTTTCAATTCATAGACCTTGGCAATGTGTGCCAGTGAAAATTTCAGAACTTCCAGGGCAACATAAAATAAAGCCTCTGGGAATTTCATAGGCAGAGGACTTCAAGGTGACTCCAAGCCTGAGGCCATCCCTCCTCCCCAGGTAGACAGTTATCCCCAGCCAACCTGGTTTTCCCGAGTTCCAGTTTTATCAGCAGCACCTGCAAAATAGGATGGGGCAGTCAGAGGGCTGTGCTCTTTTCTACTTTCCTTTCTCATTTCAGTAGCCAGGGGCTCAGAGCTTGGATTCCAAAGCTAGCCCTGCAGGAATTTCCTTCTCTAGGTCTTACAGCTGGAGAGAGTCACAGTACAACATGGGGCTGTCAGAGGGTCTAGGTCCCAGCAGGGAAGTTGGCCTCCGGACAATATTGGCCTAAGGCAAGCCCCATTGAGCACCCAAAGGAGAGGGAAGAGAGGCTATGTGTGTCATTGTATGACCTCAAGACAATGGCACTTGCTTTCTAGTCCTTTGTTCTTTTCTTACTGATTTTACAAGGTCCACTGTCATTTATAAAGATCTTGTTTCTTTAAGTGTGTCTCTTTGACTCTAGGAAATAAACTCTATGAGAACAGGGACCACTTAGCAATATATCTCTTTGTACACAGAAATTGTTCAATTAATACTTGTGGAATGATTGGATTAAAAAAAACTTTATCTCTTGTGGCCATGGTAACACTGATGAGCCTATTTGAATTACAGTGAAAGAATCTGAATCCTGCTGCTGAATATTTAGACCTGGAGACATCAGGTTTAAGAGTCCATTTATTTAAAACCTCAAGATACAGGAGGGGAGCAGAAGGAAAGCATATCAAGTAGCATAAGTTCAGGCAGTCTTCCCCCTGTCAACTCTAATTAGGCAGATTTGGATCTGCAGCTATACCTGTTGCATGCCCCCCTGGGCCTCAGGAGAAAGGTGCAAAGGGATGGAATGGCATTGGTTACTTAAGGGTCTAGTGTGAGAAGCATTTGGCTTAGGGACAGGGTGATTTTGGTGTCAGGTTTTCTTAAACACAGCCTGAGTGATTCATAAATTTCTAACCACTACATTAGAAGGGACTATTTGTCTACACCAATAGGAAAGGAGTCTCAAAGTACATGGGAAGAAACTATAATAGGGTTGTCATTTTGTCCAGTCCCCAACATTCCTCCCACAAACTATTTCCATGCAAATGTTATGTGGTACTCTATGCTGGAAATAAGAGTAAGCCAAATCTATAACTACAGGAACTCCAGTGAAAGGCTGGGACCTCTTTCTCATACCTCTGTTTTTGGCTCATATAAGTTTATTGGCTCACTATACAGGACTAGAGCCAAAGATGGAATATGATGAAAGGATTGGCGTGGGGCAAGAACAGATGGTCTGTCTGGCGCAGCTTGAACTCAACAAGACTTAGAGTAGGGCAGACCCTATTCAGAGTTTGTTCAGTTCCTACCTCTACACTAGACTAGGGATTTCCCACTGAACATCCCCACTGTTTGAAACTTCCCTGAAGATTACCTGTTCTTACTATGCAAAAGTACTGAAAAGTTTTCTAAGGGGTGGGAGACAGAAGAACTCACCAGAAGGTCCTTGGAGGCCAGGGGGTCCTTGAGGACCAGGAGGGCCAGGAGGTCCAGGAGGTCCCATAACAGTTGTTCCTGGAATCCCAGGAATTCCTGGAATCCCTGGAGGTCCCTGGGGTCCTGGAGGTCCTGGAGGTCCCGGGGGGCCATTGGGCCCAGGTGGCCCTGCCTTCTTTCCTAAAACACAGGATTCGGTGATATATTTGGAGTTAGTTACTGTCAAGAGTATAAAGTCAGGAGTGTACTTTCAGGGAGTTCTAGACACTTCAATGACACAGTCATCTATCTAGTTTTTGTTGAAGAGCTGGACATGTTTATAATCCCCTTTCTGCACCATATTTCCAAATAGACCGGAGGACACAGAAATAAACAGATCTCAAGGAGCCTAGCATAGTAGGGAAAAATCTCTAAGATATTAGGAATGCCACATTAATGAGGCAGACTAAATGCTGAAACAGGCCAGGCAAGATTTCAGAAAGAAGGTTCTGAACTGAGTCCCAAGGACGATTAGAAACTCAGACTTAGGGGTCACTTTATAGCTTTTTCAAGAATTTGTTTACCATTGATACGTGCAGGACTTCATTTTAGCTGTTCATTTGCACTGACTTGCTATTATTAACAAAAGGCTAAAGGAAGTCTGCTCGCAGGTACACCATCAGCTCCGGGAAGATTTGTCAGGAGCAGCACCAGCTGAAAAGAGGAGTGGGAAAGAGTTTTGGAAATGGAGGTGGAGAGAGAGGGTGAGAGACTGAAGATATCAGGAAACATCAGAAAAGAATGAATCGTAGGCAGAGAAACCTGACAGAGGCAGCAGGCTCTGCTTTCTCAGCTGACCTCTCTAAACTCTATTTTTAAAGATCACTGAGAACGGAAATTCTGCAAACTCTCTTGGTTACATGTTCCAGTGTTGATCACCCCTCACTGCTCACAGTTAGGAAGTTCTTTGGTATATTTAACTGAAATCCCTCCTGTGGCCATTTGAACTTCTATTCTTTGTGTAGCTAGAGAAGAGTAGTTACCACCATATACATAAAACCTCATATACTCAAAGATTAGGTTACCTATATATTTCTATTATCGCAGGCCAAATAATCCACCTTTCCAGAGATTTTCTTCAGAGGCTGTATTCTCAAATGCATGGCTTATCCTGTCGGCCAACCTTTCCTCTTTCTCTCTCACTGTTTTTCTAGAACAATCTCAGCCCTCCCATTTTATATTCTAGTCCTTCTAATAGTTCCTCTGGGCTGTAGTCATGATAAGTAAATCATAACTATTCCTCCTATAGACATTTTTTTGAGCAGACTCACCAAATGACTGTAGGTGGTCATGGGTAGGCTTCTTTCTCCCATCTTAGAATTTTAATGGAGAGTCCCAGGATTGAAAATTTTTTACAATGTCCTCTCCTGAGACAATTTTTAAATTTCAAATACAAATTTCTTTACCTTTTGTCTTAGGGTTTCTATGTTAAAGCACCATGACCAAAAACAACTTGGGAAAGACGGTGCAGTTTTGTTTGTTTTGTTTCTTTTTGCTTATATAAATTGAGTCACAGTCCTTTGAGGGAAGCCAAAGTAGCAATTCAAGGCAGGCCCTTAAAGACTTAGAGGGCCTGAGCTTAGTGGTTAAGATTGAATCTGCTCAGTTTCTAGATCTAGTCAATTTTAAGATGCTGAATAGGAAAACTATCTCCTTTTGAATTTGTATAGCTTCCAAATCAGGCTTATTTGGAACCCAAATTTTAATTTTAGTTAGTGTAGTGGAAAGAACACAGGATCTGGACTCTGGAGATAAGGATGGAATCCCCAGTCCTTCCACACAGGCACTCAGAGCCCTAGTTTCTCCAACTGGGAAACAAGGAGCTTAGCCTTGGTGCTTGCTGTCTCTTCTTGAGACTGAGTTTTCACAAGAAAGACCGAACTAATGTCAGCTGGGAAAACTTCCAAAGCCTGTATGTAAAGTGTGTGCCTTCCTCCTTATTTTTCAGTTGAAGGAGACAAAGAAGTTGACACATAGACATAGATGGAGTAGACATAAAAGTTGGCTGTGCTAGGTTGCAGCATTTCCAGGCTTCACAGAGATTTTCCAGCTAGAGGGTGTTCTGTGGGTAGCACAAACTTCAGTTCCAAGAATGTGTGTCCCCTGTAATTGTTTAATGTAATTTTTGAAGAATTACATTCAAAGCCTCTTCCAGTCCAAGAGAATAATGGTTGCAGTATAAACAGAGAGTGATCCCTTATTAAAATGTTAGAAGGCATCCGAGAAAAGGCCCGTGCTGAAATCTGTTTCTGCAGCTGGCCCTATAGGTTCTCTGTACTTGGACAAGGAAGCCCCTCATACTTGCATTTATATAGAAAATTAGGGGCAGAGAATGATATGCAGAAAATGACCTCTGGACCAAAAGACTGATTTCAGTCTTTAGATTCTTTAACTTTAACAGAATGCTTCATGATACAAAAGCCTAGAGATGTTTGTGTTGAGAAAGTAACCTCATGCAGTCTTGAATAATCACATCATTTCAAAACCAAATTTCATCAAAGGGGCATTTTCTTAACCTTTTCAGCTATGTTCTAAATGTTTAAAGAACAATGGAAATCAAGTGAGTAAAGGGAGGTGGGGTTTTTTTCTAAAGGGAAGAGAGAAGGAGAGAGTTATATGAGTAGGAAAATTTCCATTAAAGGGTGAAAATTAAGTGAACGATTTCATTTCCATCTTCAAGTATGTCCCTCTTCACTGTGTCCAAGGAAACCCATATTAACAGACTTCTAAATCACTTTTAAATAAAGTAGATGGCTAAGGTGTGTATGAAATTTTTTCCCAATAATATTCCATATAGGAGGTAGCAATGCTAAGCAGTGATGTGAGCCATACTTTCTATTTTAAAGGGATGCAACAAGAATCAAGAACCCAACACTTGAAACTCAAATTTACTTCTTTAAAAGATTAAGCATCTTTGGGGTTAGCACCCAGGGAACAGCAGAAGGATTCTGCACTTACTCTGGCTCTCTCCTGTTTATTAACTGTGCTCAATTCAGTCTTCAGAAGGCTTGGCATTTTTCTAGCTTTTCTTTTTCAGTAGGAACACGAGTTTGACAAGTAGCTAAGGGTACCTGAGGAGACAGAGTACCCTAGTGCTCAGAGGATTGCCAGGCTACCTCTGTAGTGAGCCTTTTTATGCAGTTTGGAATGCTCTAGAAAGCTCCATAAATTTAAACAGACAGAAACCACTTGGAATACTTTTTTTATATTTACTTATTTTATTTAATGTGTCTAAGTGTTTTCCCTGCATGTATGTGTGCATGTATAATACACATATGCCTGTTGCCCTAGGAGGACAGAAGGCACTGGATCCCCTGGATTGGAGTTACGGATGTTTGTGAGCCATCAAGGAGATGCTAGGAACCACATCCAAGTCCATTATAAAAGCAATGAGTACTTTAGACAATGGAGCTATCTTTGTAACTCTGAGAAAGAATTTTAAAGTCCATTATCTAAGCTACTTGTGAGGCTTAGGTCAGCAGATCACTAAATTCAAGGTCAACCTGAGTTACAGAGCCAGTTCAAGGCCAGCCTGGACAATGAAGTGAGATCTTGTCACATTCAAAGAAAGTAAAAAGAAGGTGAGTGATATAGTCTAATAATAGAGCACCTGACCAGTACATGAAAAGCCCTGGGTTAAATTCCTAGTGTCATATAGACAGACAAAAAAGAGAAGAATTTCTAAAGGGAAGCTCATTAGTTTCACATTATCTCTGTCTTCCTTTAATGTCAGAACCCAGAAACAGAGAGGTACATAAATTGATTTCACAGTTGATTTTCTTTCTTTCTTTTTTTGTTTTTAGTGCAAAAGAGTGTTTTTAGTGCAAAAAAAAATTTATTTGCCTAGTCCTTGGCTTTCTCCTTGGATTCTCTTCTTTAGGCAGGCAGGCAAGCAAGCAAGCAAGCAACAAGCAAGCACTTCATGTGCCCTTGGTGAATCCCTTGTTAAGTACAAAGAAGACTTAAGAAACAAAGGACAGCACAGCGAATAGTTAGTTCCAACTGGCATCTACTTTAAAAACAGGACAGGAGCAGAGTAACATAGTAGCATAGAGTGTTATTTTTATTACAGAGCAAATGGTGTTGATTTCTCAGAGCAAGAGGTATCATCTTTGATCATGTGGGAATTGAATAAAGACAGCTTTTAGGTCAAGAACCAATGTATTGATACTTTCCCATAGGTTGTGTTTCTTTTCTATATAAGCAGACTTAGGTCCTCATTCATGTCCGAAAACTTATCTAATAAAGAAGGAGAAAAGAAGAAAAAGAAGGCAGTAGACAGAGCAAGAGAAGGAAATTAGTATTAACTGGAGACAGAGATGTAAAAGGAATAAGAAAGAAGAACCACTTTAAGGACTTGGAGTAGGATGCAGTGTTAGAGACTCTGCCTAATATTCTTTGGGTAAAAGTCTTAGGTTTGATCCGCAGTACAAGAGGAAGGGGATGATACAAGGAACAAGTAAATACATAAGCAAACAAATAAATAATCCAACAACGACAACTTGTATGTGTTGCTAGAATCGATTCTATTTTCCATGGGTTGTTGCTAAAGAACTAATTCTTATTCTTTATAAAGTGCAACATTCAGTAATAGACAATCAATGTTGAAATAAATTAATGCAAAATCCTATCTCATTCATTTTTTATAATTAAAAAGACATAACAATATAATAAAATCATGAAGCTCAACTTACCCTTTTTCTTGTTTTTAACAGGACCTGTTAGAAATAAAAGATGTATGTTAAGTTAGTAGAAAAATTTTTAAAAGGTTATTTTCTAAAAAGCCATTAAGAGGCAACCTTAAGGCACTGTCAATTTAGGGGAGCCCATAGTCATGGGCCAGATTGTAGCCAAGGTATCTACCACCCAACTATCAGGATTTTTCTGTTTGCTGATTAGAGACTTAAAAAACAACAACAACAAAAAAGATCAAGAATTGTTCCCTTGAGAAATAACAATTCTGCCCACTTTAGTCAGGAGGGAGAGGGGTTTTCTCTGTAGAGATGAAATGCCCAGAAACGCACACCTCAACAAACTCAGGACGGCATTCCTTTAATTCTGCTAGTCCTAAGGTTGCAGAGTCATGCATTCAGGTGAAGCCATGATGTAAACTTTCAGACTGGGATACTAGAAGAGAAAAAGCATTGTTCTTATAGAAGGAGCAAACAGCAGTAGTCACAACCTTTTTTTTTTAATTGAACAACTTTATTTAAAAAAAAAACAAAGATAAATGTACAGATTTTCAAAGCATTTTTTCGTAAAAGTATATGTATATATTTTTGTCAGTACTTGATTTTTTTAAAAGATTTGATAGTATGCATTAAAACCTTACTAGTTACAATGAGCCTAAAGTAAATGTAAAACAAGATGTAACCTGGAATTAGTCAAAGTTTTCTTGGTGTGTAATGATTAAGCATAATGATTTTTTTTGGCCTTTGTTTTCCTTGAACTTCATATAGTCTGTAAGTTGTTTCTGGGGTTTTCAGAGCTTTCTGGGGTTAGTATCAAATTATCAGTGACTGTATATTATGTTTGTTCTTTTATGACTGGGTTATTTCACTCAGGATGATATTCTCTAGAGGCATCCATTTTCTTAAGAATTTCATAAAGTCATTGTTTCTGATAGCTGAGTAGTACTCCATTGTGTAAACATACCACAATTTTTGTATCCATTCATCTACTGAAAGACATCTGGGTTCTTTCCAGCTTCTGGCTATTATAAATAGGGCTGCTATGAACATTGTGGTGCCTGTGTCTTTGTTGTATGTTGGAGCATCTCTGGGGTATATGCCCATAAGTGGAATAACTGGGTCTTCAGGTAGTACTATGTCCATTTTTCTGAGAAACCGCCAGACTGATTTCCAGAGAGGTTGTATCAGTTTACAACCCCACCAACAGTGGAGAAGTGTTCCTCTTTCTCCACATCCTCGCCAGCATCTGCTGTCATCTGAATTTTTGATCTTAGCCATTCTGACTGGTGTGAGGTGGAATCTCAGGGTTGTTTGATTTGCATTTCCTTGATGGCTAAAGATGTCGAGTACTTCCTTAGATGCTTCTCAGCCATTCGATATTCTTCGATTGAGAACTTTTTGTTTAGCTCTGTACCCCAATTTTTAATAGGGTTGTTTGATTTTCTGGTGTTTAACTTCTTGAGTTCTTAGTATACCTTGGATATTAGGCCTCTATCTGATGTGGAGTTGGTAAAGATCTTTTCCCAATCTGTTGGCTGCCGTTTTGTTTTCTTGACAGTGTCCTTAGCCTTACAGAAACTTTGCAATCTCATTAAGTCCCATTTGTCGATATTTGACCTTAGAGCACGAGCCATTGGTGTTCTGTTCAGGAAATTTTCTCCTGTGCCTATGTGTTCTAAGGGTTTTCCCTACTTTCTCTTCTAATAGTTTCAGTGGACATGGTTTAATGTGGAGATCTTTGATCCACTTGCACTTGAGCTTTGTACAAGGAGATAAGAAAGGGTCTATTTTCATTCTTCTGCATGCTGAGTGCCAGTTGGACCAACACCATTTGTTGAAGAGGCTGTCCTTTTTCCATTGAATGCTTGCAGCTCCTTTGTCAAAAATCAAGTGACTATATATGTGAGGGCTCATTTCTGGATCTTCTATTCTATTCCATTGATCCACATGCCTATTTCTGTACCAGTACCATGCAGGTTTCAGCACAATTGCCTTGTAATATAGCTTGAGGTCAGGGATAGTGATTCCCGCAGAGGTTTTCTTGTTCTTGAGGATGGATTTAGCTATTCTAGGTCTTTTGTTATTCCAGATGAAATTGCACATTGCTCTTTCCAACTCAATGAAGAACTGGGTTGGAATTTTGATTGGGACTGCATTGAATCTGTAGATTGCTTTTGGTAAGATGACCATTTTTACAATGTTGATCCTTCCAATCCATGACATTGGGAGACCTTTCCATTTTCTGATATCTTCCTTGATTTCCTTCTTTAGAGGTTTGACGTTCTTGTCATACAGGTCCTTCACTTCCTTAGTTAGAGTCACACCAAGGTATTTCATAGTTTTTGTAACGATTGTGAAGGGTACCTTTTCCCTAATTTCTTTCTCCACATGTTTGTCCTTTGAGTATAGGAAGGCTACTGATTTGTTTGAGTTAATTTTATATCTAGCCACTTTGCTGAACTTGTTTATCAGCTGTAGAAGTTCTCTGGTGGAATTTTTGTGGTCACTTACATATACTATCATGTCATCTGCAAACAGTGATGTTTTTACTTCTTCCTTTCCAATTTGTATCTCTTTGATTTCCTTTTGCTAATTGCTCCTGCCAGGACTTCCAGTACTGGTTGAATAGGTAGGGGGAGAGTGGGCAGCCTTGTCTAGCCCCTGGTTTTAGTGGGATTGCTTCAAGTTTCTCATCATTACGTTTGATTTTGGCTATTGGTTTGCTGTATATTGCTTTTATTATTTTTAGGTATAGGCCTTGGATTCCTGTTCTTTCCAAGACTCTTAATATGAAGGGGCATTGAATTTTGTCAAATGCTTTTTCAGCATCTAGTGATATGACCATGTGGGTTTTTTCTTTGAGTTTGTTTATATGGTGGATCATGTTGATGGATTTCCGTATATTAAACCATCCCTGCATCCCAGTGATGAAGCCTACTTGGTCATGGTGAATGATTTTTTTGATGTGTTCTTGGATTCGGTTTGCAAGGATTTTGTTGAGTATTTTTGCTTCAATCTTCATAAGTGAGATTGGTCTGAAGTTCTATTTCCTTGTAGGGTCTTTGTGTGGTTTAGGAATGAGGGTTATTGTGGCCTGGAAAAATGAGTTAAGTAGTGTTCCATCTGACTCTATTTTGTGGAATAGTTTGAAGAGTATTGGTATTAGGTCGTCAATAAATATCTGATAAAATTCTGCACTGAACCCATCTGGACCTGGCCATTTTTTTTTGGGAGGCTTTTGATGACTGCTTCTATTACTTAAGATGTTATTAGATTATTTAGATGGTTTACCTGGTCCTGGTTTAACTTTAGTATTTGATATCTGTCTAGGAATTCATCTATTTCCTCCAGATTTTCCAGCTTTGTTGAGTATAGGCTTTTTTTTTTGAAGACACATTCCATATTTTATTTACATTTTAAGACTAACTTTCATCTTAAAATCACATATCCATACACCTATTTCCTTTTTGTGGACTTCACTTCTAAGCATATTTTATTAAAGAAAGACTGTAAACAAATTACCATGTCTGTTACATGTAACAAACGGAAACAGCTTTCAACAGAAACTCAAAACTCCAAACACCTTTTTATTATAAATCCAGGTATGAAAACAATCCTGAACCTATTTTTGATGCTAATAGTAGTCAGCACCCACACCGCTTCAAGAATGACCACAATTGGTGACTATTCATTACATCTGCTACTTGAAACAATTTCAGCTGCAGCTCTGTGCATGATGGAAAAGCGCCAGTTTTGCTCCTCCTTCCTGAGACTTTACTTCTCAGAAAAACAAAGGTGTCCATGGCCACCTGACACTCTTGCCATACTTCTGTCTGGGAAACCTGAATTCCATTTTGAATACTTCAGGTTCTTGTTTAAACGACAGTGCTTTAAGAAGAGAAAGAAAAACTGTGCTGCGCTTCTCTTGTTACCTGAAAACATAATAGGTGTACATATATTAAATATATTCTTACGGTTGTCTAGGTAATGTTTACCGGCTGCAATTCTTTTACTTAATGTGTGGGTATTTTGCATGGTGATATTTAATCAAGACATAAACATGAGTAGAAGGTTGCTGATTTAAGACAAGTTTGAGATCCACTAAAATTAGTTGCTGTATGTCTGTCCTGGTGGCTGTGGAAGCTTCATACTTTCTTTGGACATCATAAGACGTCTTAGGTCTTGAAGTACAACTTTAATTCTATAGGAATTTTGCCATTTTGCCAATATGGGAATGCTCTGTGAATCCACTATTCCACTGGAATCATTGATTCCATTCGTATTAATTTTTGTTACAAATCTGATGGTAGAGCTTCTGGGTATTTAGATCTATATTCTACTTTCAGGCTATTAATTCTGTTTTCATAGTTTGTCCTTGGCCCAATAATCATGCCTGTCCTCCTTGTGTCATGTCTTCATCATTTTCAAGGCCTCAGCTAACCATGCCATCACCTACTCTGTTCTGTCCTTCTTCAAGTTCTTCCAACAGGCAAAAATTATGAGGAACTTTAACTCCTGTGGAGACCACTATCTTCTCCAGCTAGAGTATAGGCTTTTGTAGTAGGATCTGATGATTTCTTGAATTTCCTCAGTTTCAGTTGTTATGTCTCCACTTTCCTTTCTGATTTTGTTAATTTGGATACTCTCTCTTTGCCCTCTAGTTAGTCTGGCTAAGGATTTATCAATCTTGTTAATTTTCTCAAAGAACCAGCTCTTGGTTTTGTTGATTCTTTGAATGGTTCTTTTTGTTTCTATCTGGTCAATTTCGGCTGTGAGTTTGATTATTTCTTGACGTCTACTCCTCTTGGTTGTATCTGCTTCCTTTTGTTCTAGAGCTTTCAACTGTGCTGTCAAGTTGCTAGTGTATGTTCTCTCCAGTTTCTTTTTAGAAGCACTCAGAGCTATGAGTTTTCCTCTCAGTGCTGCTTTCATTGCATCCCATAGGTTTGGGTATGTTGTGTTTTTGTTTTCATTAAATTCTAGAAAAACCTTAATTTCTTTCTTTATTTCTTCTTTGACCCTGCTATTGTTTAATAGACAGTTGTTTAGTTTCCATGTGTCTATGGGCTTTTTGTTGTCTTTGATATTATTAAAGACCAGCCTTAGACCATGGTGATCTGATAGGATGCATGGGGGTATTTCAGTCTTCTTATATCTATTGAGGCTTGTTTTGTGACCGATTATATGGTCAATTTTGTAAAAGGTGCCTTGAGGTGCTGAGAAGAAGGTGTATTCTTTTGATTTATGGTAAAATGTTCTGTAGATGTCTATTAATTCCAATTGGTTCATAACCTCTGCTAGTTTCACTGCGTCCTTGTTCAGTTTCTGTTTCCATGATCTGTCCATTGATGAGAGTGGGGTGTTGAGGTCTCCCATGATTATTGTGTCAGGTGCAATGTATTTTTGAGCTTTAGTAGTGTTTCTTTTATGAATATGGGTGCTCTTGTATTTGGAGCATATATGTTAAGAATTGAGAGTTCCTCCTGACAAATTTTCCCTGTAATGAGTAAAAAGTGTCCTTCCTTATCTTTTTTGCTAACTTTTGGTTGAAAATATACTTTATTTGATATTAAAATGGCCACTCCAGCTTGCTTCTTGGGGCTGTTTGCTTGGAAGTTTTTATCCCAACGTTTTACTCTGAGATAGTGTCTGTCTTTGTTTCTGAGATGAGTTTACTGTATGCAGCAAAATGCTGGATTCTGTTTATGTATCCAGTCTGATAGCCTATGTCTTTTTTATTGGGGAATTGAGTCCATTTATGTTAACAGATATTAAAGAATAGTGGTTGCTGTTTCCTGCTATTATTGCTTTTGTAGGTTGAGTTGTGCCTGTGTGTCTTTCTTCTTTTGATTTTCTTGCTTAGGTATTTTTTTTTTGTTTTTACTATGATGTAGTTTCCCTCCTTGTATGGGTTTCTCACCTATAATTCGTTGTAGTGCTGGGTTTGTGGTCAGATATTGTATAAATTTAGTTTTGTCCTGGAATATCTTGGTCTCTCCATCTATGGTGATTGAGAGTTTTGCTGATGGTATAGCAGCTTAGGCTGACACTTGTGTTCTCTTAGGGTCTGCATGTTGTCTGTCCAGGATTTTCTAGCTTTTATAGTCTCTGTTGAGAAGTCAGCTGTGATTCTGATTGGTCTGCCTTTATATGTTACATGACCTTTTTCCCTTACTGCTTTTAGTATTCTTTCTTTGCTTTGGGCACTTGGTGTTTTGACTATTATGTGTCGAGAGGAATTTCTTTTCTGGTCCAACCTATTTGGAGTTCTGAAGGCTTCTTTTATGCTCGTGGTCATCTCATTCTTAAGGGTAGGGAAGTTTTCTTCTATGATTTTGTTGAAGATATTTATTGTGCCTCTTAGTTGATATTCTTCACCCTCTTCTATTCCTATTATCCTTAGGTTTGGTCTTCTCATTGTGTCCTGGATCTCCTAGATATTTTGGGTTAGGAGCTTTTTGGCTTTTGCATCTTCTCTGACAGTTTTGTCTTTGTTTTCAATGTTGTCTTCGGCCCCTGAGATTCTCTCTTCCATCTCTTGTAGTCTGTTGGAGATGCTTGCATCTGTGACTACTGATTTCTTTTTTAGGTTTTCTACCTCCAGGGTTGTCTCTTTTAGTGTTTACTTTATTGTTTCCATTTCCATTTTAAATTCCTTCTTCAATTCCTTCATCTCTTTGGTTCTGTTTTCCTCTAGTTCTTTGATTTCTTTGAGTGTTTTTCTTGTTTCCTCTTTAAAAGCTTCTATTTCTTTATGCTTTTCCTTCTGTTCTTGTTTAAGGATCTTTATCATCATCTTGCGGTATGATTTCAGGTCTGAGTCTTCTTTTTCTGGAGTGTTTGGCATTCCCCTCTTTGCTGTGATGGGATAGCTGGGTTCTGATGTTTCCAGGTTGTCTTGGTTTCCATTGGGTAAGTTCTTTCGCTTTCCTCTTGCCATCTTGTTGCCAGTGATTGGTTCCTTTCTCTCCCGTGTACCTTGCCCGTGTCCCTGGATCTCTGCTCTTCCTGGTGGCAGATGGTCTGCACGTACGGGCCCTATGGGTGGAAACCTTGTCCATATGGCAGAGTTCCTGCTCCCCTGAACTAATGGGGGGGCGCTTTCCACATGCTCGTCCCAGACCTCTCTGTGCCCAGCTACTTGCAACACAGTCTCACCAGGCCTGGGTCCCTGGATCTCCGCTGTTCTTGGTGGCAGATGGCCTGAGCATTTGGTTTCCACGCACAGGCCCTCGGGTGGAAATTGAGTCCCTACAGCAGAGTTCCTGCTCCCCTGAATCAATTGGGGGGCGCTTTCCGCATGCTTGGCTCAGACCTCTCTCAGCCCAGCTACTTGCAGCACAGTCTCACCAGGCCTGGGTCCCTGGATCTCCTAGTCACATCTTTATTGTGATTTAATTTGTTAGTTATTAGAATCATGCAGCTGTATTCCACATGCACTCCCAAAATTTACCATAACTTAATAGGTGTTCTAAAAGAAATGCCAACTGTTTCATCTGTAGTAAAATCAGAAGTCTCTTTTCATGTATTTGTTTTTAAAGAAAACCATTTTAATCAATAGAACTCATTTTTATTCATGGGGATTCAGGATTTTTCTTCCTTTGGATGAATCTAACTTTCCTTAGACACAGGTACTTAAATTCTGTTCCAAACTCCACAAAGCCAATATAGCCTAGTTCTAAACCACCGCCAACATCCTTAGAAATATTTCTGTAGTCTACAGTTTGTATCATGCTTCTGTGTATTATCTAACTTGATTCTTGTTAAACTCTAGAAAGATTTTCACCTATGAAATCAGGTTTCATAGGAAGCTAATAGAGTCTCTAACTGGGAAGATCTCCAGTGTTGCCCCAGAGCAAATATGTCCCTTAAAAAAAAAATCCAAAGTCTGTTTTGATTTCCCTCAGAAAGAAATGTGTAGCAGTAGGAATTGTGTGCAGTGTGCAGAAGATATTTCAGGTTCAGTGGAGCAATTTAAGTTCACGAATTTCTCTTTTTATATCTTCCTTTTCCTCACACCTTTCCTACCTTGTCTGTTGTTGTCTATTTGTGCTCTGATTTTTTTTTCCCCAATAATGTTTAAACGTGTAATCTACATTGGCCTTGAACTGTAATCCACCTGCCTCAGTCTCCGGAGAGCTAGGGCACAGACATAAAGCATACCTGGCTCCTTGATATTGTTTTTCAAAACAGCATTAAGCATTCTTGATGGCTACAACTGGGCAAGAACCAATAACACAAACAGAAAAGCACTTTGTTCTTGAGTAAGATAGCTGTTTAAGGAAGGACGAACACAGAAAGGGTGCGGCCCCATCAACTAGCTAACAATGGGCCAGTTAACCACTCCAGCCTCATAGGCGAGCAGTACGGTGATAGCTGCTGCATCTGCTCTGACCTTATAGGCAAGGTGGCATATTCTTGCTCAACTTTTTGGCCAGTTCAGCTAGTTAAGGGATAGAGTTATTGCATCAGATTCTGAGGCAACCCAGGACATGGTCTTTTCTAAGCATACTTATGGAAGGTAGCATAGTAAATATTTCCAGAACACCATCATCACAGAACTTACAAGTTGGATAGGGGTGTTAGTTTTCAACCTGGGACAAATGGCTGGAGTGCCTATTTAACAGATCAAATCAAACCTGGCCACCAGGTTCTCCCTGTATCGCTTAGCCCCTACCTGTAACAGGGCCTCCTGGCTGGCATACCCCACTCCATCCCCTACTCTGAACTCTAGTCCAGGAGGCTGGGATGCTCTTCCCTATATAATCCAGACATTTTGGTTACCTTCTCTTTTTGTACCTATGGGTTTCCTGGCTGCTATACCTGGCTAGACTCTCTCTCCTCTCCCTTCCTCTCCCCCCAGCTCAGACTCATGTACACTCTCCTAGAAGTCCCTGCCTCTACCTATACTCTCCCTTTTATCTATAGTAAACTTTCTCCTACACCATACCTAAGAACAGTAATAATTCCTTTTCTTTTTCTTTCTTTCTTTCTTTCTTTTTTTTTTTTTCATTCAAGAGGGACCCAGGAGTCATGCTTACTAGTTGAGTTGAGGAATAAAAAACTTAAAAAAAAAAACAGGTTCACCTTAAGCACATGTGTGGTAAAAGGGAAAGAGGACAAGTTTCATTTGTTTGCTTGTTTTTGGACAGAAGGTCTTACTACAGAACCCTGTCTAGCCTGGAATTAACTTGTGTCTCCGAGTAGCCTTTAAACTCAGAACTCAGAAATCCTCTTGCTTCACTGCCCCCCAAGTGTTGGGATTTACAGTCATGTGCCACACTGCACCTAGAAAAGGGAATTGAAAACATGATTTCTACTCTAAATCTTGCTAAGGATCTATGGTTGGGGAGCTCATAGACTCTGTGATTGAACCTACCTACCTTTTTCTTTTCTAAATAGACATAGTTTCACACTGTTCTCCAAATTGCTATCTCCTTAACCACTTTCAGACCTCATCAGAGAAATGTCTTTGTGCAGTAGGTGGTTAGTGCAGAAACTTACAAGTGGTCAAAGTGCAGGGAATAAGTGTTAGTGGAGTGCTCAGCCATGAACTATTGTGCTGGCTGGTTTTGTATCAATTTGACACAAGCTATAGTCATCTGAAAGGACAGAGTCTCAACTGAGAAAATGCCTCTATAAGATTTTGCTGTAGGCAAGCCTTTGGGCATTTTCTCAATTAGTGGTTGATGGGGGAGGACCCAGCCCATCCTGGCTGGTGCCATTCTTGGGCTGGTGGTCCTGGGTTCTATAAGAAAGTAGGCCATCAGGAGCAAGCAACTACACAGTACTTCTCCACAGCCCATCAGCTCCTGCCTCTGTTTGAGTTCCTGCCCTGACTTCCTTTGCTGAAATGTAATGTGGAAATGTAAGCCGAATAAACTCTTTCCTCTCTATCTTATTTTTGGTCTTGGTCTTTCATCAAAGCAATAGAAACCCCAAGAAAGACAACTAACTAACATATTTCCCCTTCCCTATAGGGTCAATCATAGAAGAGGACTGTGAAAAGACTGTAAGAGCCAGAGGTGTTTTCTTGGATGTGACAGGACAGTTGTACTCATGAACTCATTGCGGCTGTGGTCATCCATGCAACATTTTTATAAGACCAAGCCAGTCAACATGAAGCATAGAGGTGTCACAGGGGAGTCCATTTTCTTAAGGGTGTGGCCCCTGGTGGGTCTACTGTGTTCCAGTGCCGCATACCATAAGTATTTGGGCAAGTACAAATTACACTCAGTGGGTCAGCCAAGAAATGGAGACAACAAGGATGTCTGTCAACTGGTAAATGGATAAAAAATGTGGTACATTTCTACAACAAAGTATTATCCAATTGTTATAAAACAAAATTATGACGCTTGCAGGTAAACAAATGTTCTGAGTGAGGTAACTCAGACTCAGAAAGGCAAATGCCATGCATCTCTCACCCTGCCCCCATTTGTGGAAGTTAGTTGGTGTTGCTATTGCTTTTGTTTTTTAAAGATTTATTTACTATGTATACAGCGTTCTATCTGGATGTATACCTAGATGCCAGAAGAGGGCATCAGATCCCATTACAGATGGTTGTGAACTACCATGTGGTTGCTGGGAATTGGACTCAGAACCTCTAAAATAGCAGCTAGTGCTCTTAACCACTGAGCTAACCCTCTAGCCCTTGTTTTTGTTTTGACACAGGGTCTCTCTATGTAACTTTGGCAGGTCTAAAACTTGCTCTGTACACCTGGCTAGTCTTGAACTCACAGAGATCCTTCTGCCTTTGTCTCCTGAGTGGTAGGATTAAAGGTGCAGGCCTATCTCTGTACCAATACCATGCAGTTTTTTAAAACATAATTGATCTATAATACAGCTTGAGGTCAGGGATGGTGATTCCCCTAGAAGTTTTTGTTTTTTTTTTTTTTTTTTTTTGTATTGTTGAGAATAGTTTTTGCTATCTTAGGTTTTTTGTTATTCCAGATGAATTTGCAAATTACTCTTACTAACTCTATGAAGAACTGACTTGAAATTTTGATGGGGATTGAATTGAATCTGTAGATTGCCTTAGGCAAGATGGCCATTTTTACTATGTTGATCTTTCCATTTTCTGAGCTCTTCTTCAATTTCCTTCTTCAGAGACTTGAAGTTCTTATCATACAGATCTTTCACTTGGTTGGTTAGGGTCATACCAAGGTATTTCATATTCTTTGTGACTATTGTGAAGGATGTTGATTCTCTAATTTCTTTCTCAGCCTGTTTGTCCTTTGAGTAGAGGAAGGCTACTGATTTGTTCGAGTTAATTTTATACCCAGCCATTTTGCTGAAGTTTTTTATCAGCTGTAGGAGTTCTCTGGTAAAAATTTTGGGGTCACGCAAATAAACTATCATATCATCTGCAAATAGTGATATTTTGACTTCTGCCTTTCCAATTTGTATCCCTTTGACCTCATTTTGTTGTCTGATTGCTCTGGATAGTAGTTCAAGTACTATATTGAATAGGTAACGGGAGAGTGGGTAGCCTTGTCTAGTCCCTGATTTTAGTGGGATTGCTTCGTTTCTCACCATTTACTTTGATTGTGGCTACTGGTTTGCTGTATATTGCTTTCACTATGTTTAGGTATGGGCCTTGGATTCCTGTTATTTCCAAGACTTTTAACATGAAGGGGTGCTGAATTTTGTCAAATGCTTTCTCAGCATCTAGTGAGATGATCATGTGTTTTTTTTCTTTGAGTTTATTTATATAGTGGATTATGTTTATGGATTTCTGTATATTGAACCATCCCTGCATCACTGGAATGAAGCCTATTTGATCATGGTGAATGGTAGTTTTGATGTGTTCTTGGATTTGGTTTGCAAGGATTTTATTGAGTATTTTTGCATCCGTGTTCACGAGGGGGAGTGGTCTAAAGTTCTCTTTATTTGTAGGGTCTTTATGTGGATTAGGAATGCACATAATTGTGGCATTGAAGAATGAGTTGGGTAGTGTTCCCTCTGCTTCTATTTTGTGGGATAGTTTGGAGAGTATTTGTATTTGGTCTTCTATGAAAGTCTGATATAATTCTTCACTAAACTCATCTGGTTCTGGGCTTTTTTTTGGGGGAGGGGGGTTGGGAGGCTTTTGATGACTGCTTCTATTTCTCTAAGTGTTATGGGACTGTTTAGATGGTTTATCTGATCCTGATTTAACTTTGGTACTTGGTATTTGTCTAGGAAATTGTTCATTTCCTCTAGATTTGAGTATAGGCTTTTGTAGTAGGATCTGATGACTTCTTGTATTTCTTCAGCTCCTGTTGTTATGTCTCCCCTTTCATTTCTGATTTTGTTAATTTGGATACTCTCTCTGTGCCCTCTAGTTAGTCTGGCTAAGGGTTTACCAATCTTTTTGATTTTCTCAAAGAACCAGCTCCTGGTTTTGTCGATTCTTTGTATAGTTCTTTTTGTTTCTATTTGGTTGATTTTGGCTCTGAGTTTGATTATTTCCTGCCATCTGCTCCTCTTGGGTTTATCTGCTTATTTTTTTCTAGAACTTTTAGGTGGGCTGTCAAGATATTAGTGTATGCTCTCTCCAGTTTCTTTTTGGAGGTACTCAGAGCTATGAGTTTTCCTCTTAGCATTGCTTTCATTGTATCCCACAAGTGTGAGTATGTTGTGCCTTCATTTTCGTTAAATTCTAAAAAGTCTTTGATTTTTTAAAATTTATTTCTTCCTTGACCAAGTTATCATCGAGTAGAGCATTGTTTAGCTTCCATGTGTATGTGGGCTTTTTGTTATATCTGTTGTTATTGAAGACCAGCCTTAGACCATGGTGATCTGATAGGATGCATGGGAGTATTTTGATGTTCTAGTGTCTGTAGAGGCCTGTTTTGTGGATGACTATTTGGTCAATTTTGTCCAGGATCTTCTAGTTTTCTTCTAGATCTTTGAGTCTTTGTTGAAAGGCTCATGTAATTCTGATTGGTCTTTCTTTATATGTTACCTGCCCTTTCCCCCTTACTTTTAGTATTCTTTCTTTGTTTTGAACATTTGGTGTTTTGACTCTTTTATGTTAGGAGGAGTTTGTTTTGGTCCAATCTATTTGGAGTTCTGTAAGCTTCTTTTATGCTCATGGTTCATTAGGTTAGGGAAGTTCTCTTCTATAAGTTTGTTGAAGATATTTACTGGGCCTTTTAGTTGGGAGTGTTTGCTCTCTTCAACACTTATTATCCTTAGGTTTGGTCTTTTCATTGTATCCTAGATTTCCTGGGTGTTTTGTGTTAGAATCTTTTTGATTTTCTCTGACTGTTGTGTCAATATTTTTTTTGTGTGTCTTTTCTCCCTGAGATTCTCTCTTCTGTCTCTTTTATTCTGTTGGTGATGAAAATCAACAAGACATCTTTGATTCCTGATGTCTTTTCTAGGTTTTCCAACTTCAGGGTTGTCTCCTTTTGTGATTTCTTCATGGTTTCTATTTCTGTGTTCAATTCCTCTACCAGTTTGGTTGTGCTTTCCTGTAGCTCTTTAAGTTTTTTTTTTTTTTTTACTTTGTGTGTGTGTGTGTGTGTGTGTGTTTATTTTTTGTTTCCTCTTTAAGGGCTTCAACTTGTTTTCGTGTGTTCTCCTGGCTTTCTTGTCCTTCTTTAAGTGTGTTACTTATTATGGACACATATTTTGTAAATTTGCTTTTGTCCTGGAATATCTTGGTTTTTCCATCTATAGTAACTGAGAATTTAGCTGGATATAGTAACCTAGACTGGCATTTTTTACTTATGTGATTCTAGAGGATCCCCATGAAGTATGATTTTAAGTCCAAATCTTGTTTTTTTTTTTTGAGTTGGGATACCCACAATTTGCTGTGATGGGAGAACTGGCTTCTGATGTTGCTAGGTTGTCTTGGTTCCTGTTTCTTAGTTTCTTCCACTTGCCTCTTGCCATCTTATTATCAGTGATCCTAGGTGATCTTGTTGTCTCTGATTGGAGCTTGTGTCTCCTATGGGTCTGTGGGCCTATGGGCTCTGGAGGGAGATTGCTCCTGGGTGTTCAGCTCTCTGGGTAGGCTGTGAGTTCCGATGGCAGTGGGCTGTCTCTGGGTTTTGTCCTGAGCAGTCTGTTCCCAGGCAGCACGAGCTACCTGCACCCTGAGAATTCTGTACGGTCTCTCCCCTGATAATCAGTGGAGAGGGAGTGTGGACACATCTGTGGGCTCAGGAGTGATAGCACTTCTGCAGCTTCTTTGGGTGCCCAGCAATGTGTGAGCAGGCTGCCAGTCCTAATGAATCAGGACTGGCATTGGCTTTGGGCTGGAAGTAAGAAATAGAGGCTTTAACACATTAAAAATTGTGGAAACTTATTGACAATAGATCTACCTTTAAAGAAATGTTAACAGGAATGAGATAGGCCAGAAGTTTGGATCTATATAAAGAAGAAGAGATAATGGAAGCTAAAGAAATGAGATCTGAACACCAACAACATGGAAGGGAAAATTCCACATGCCTCATACAGGCATAGAGATACAGGGAACTAATGATGGCTGAGAGGATGAGAAATAGTCCCTGCCAGGGATGTCTCTCCAGGTTGGTTATTCAAGACCAAGTGGTCAGCCCTGAGATCATGTACATACATGAAACACTCATTTGCACTCGATGGACTTAGTAGGTTGAGCTGACATATTTAAGTCTAACAAGGCCCATGATTTTGAAAGTAAGGAAGGTAAGGAGTTACAGGGAGGGGCTAGAGGGAGGAAAAGGCAGGGGAAAATGGTGTATTTAAATTTTATTTTTAAAAGCTAAAAACCATAAACTTCAGAAAGAAATATGCCTTAAACATTTTATTTATTCTTAATTTAGTAGATAATACTTTTGTTCAAAATAATAATAGCAAGTATACCTTATTTATAGCTTAAGGATCTGTGGAAGTAATTATAATCAGGGCTGCCTATGTGACCACGGACATTATATCTATTGGAGCACAGGAGGCTCTTCGGTGGCTATATAATTGGAGACAACTCCCCTCCCTGAGCCTCTGTAAATAGTCAATAGCTTCCCAGGGAACAGGGAGCCTCAAGTACTTCTCTGCCTCCTGACTGACCGCTTACAGGCTCAGTCTTGTGCAGAGCCAGTGTAGGCAACTGCAGCTTCTCTGAGTTCCCAACTGTAGTGACTGTGTCATGCCCAGAAGGCAGCATCTTACAGCCCTTCTCCTATCATCTGGTTCTTATATTCTTTCTACCCTTGGGTCATGGTGTTCCCTGAGATAGAAGAGGTGGTATTATTTAGGCCAGAGTACTCAACACTCAATTATTCTCAGCCATGAATTTTCACTCACTGCTATTCATTGTAAAAAGAAGTTTCTATAATCAAGCCTGAGAATATCATGTGTATATCTGTATAAATCTAACTATAAGTATTTAGAAAGTGGTTTGATGCCATGTTCATTTAGCGAACTCCATGAGTTTTTTTTTTTTTTAACCTGGTTTTTAGCACCAGGCATGAATCTCCTTTTGAGGAGCGGGTATTTATCACAGAGTGGTAAGTTGTACTCACAACACTCATTTGCACCAGCGGGCATGTGTTGGTAGGTAGGTGGCATTGTAGGACACAAGGTCCACATATGGCTGGAAATACTGAGTTTTCTTCCTGAGCATCCTGTGTTACATTTTGACACAATATATATTAGTCAATAGGGAGGGAGTTTCCAGTTAAGTTCCAACTTGGTTTGCCTATGCTATGAAACCAAGGTATGTGATGTCTTCAGCTATAGTGTGTTATTGTCAAGTTCTGGTGGGCAACCAAGAATGGTGGCAACAGTCTATGTTGTTAGTGGGCCTGTACAATCTTCTTGATCATCAACTTGTAGGGAGATGTCTACATGTCTTCTTACATCCTTCGTTTTGGTTAACTCCCTGTCTCTACCTCTTTCTGTCCTGTGTCATTTGCAACCCTTCCCATTTAAACCTTACCATCATAGTAGTCTTCCCTCTGTATTTTCATTTAACATGAGCTCTTACTGTTTGCTCCATTTAAGCCTCTTTCCCCCAACCCATGGCCATTATATAACCTCTTGCTCTCTGGATTTTCTAAGTTAAATAAAAAAATCTAAAATTTTGAAATTATGTTCTACATATGAGAGGAAACATGCAGTGTTTATCTTTATAGGTTTTCCCCCTAGTATAATTTTTCTAGTTCTACAAATTTTTCTAAAATTTCATAATTACATGCTTTAGTGGTTTATAATTTCATTGTACAACTGTATCACAAATTTTCATTACCCCTTTATCAGTTGATAGACATATGCCTTACAATAGGGCTCTTATTGCTATAATAAAGCACTATAATAAAAAACAACTTGGGCAGGAAATGATTGATTTCAGCTTACAACTCTCAGGTCATAGTTGTAACTTTGCCAAGGGAAATCAAGGCAGGAATCTGGAGGCAGGAACTAAAGAAGAGGCCATAGAGAATGTTGTTTACTGGTTTGTTGCTCATAGGCTGCTCAGCCTGCTTTCTTATATAACTCAGAACAACATGCTCCGTGGTAGCACTCACTGCCCTGCCATAGAAAGGGTTCACTCACATCGTTATCATTGTAGAAAATGCTCTCACAGGTTTACCCACAGGACAGTCTGGTTAGAGGCATATTCTTTGTTGATGTTTCCTCTTCCCAAATAGCTCCTGCTTGTTTCAAGAAAGAAAAAAACAAACAAACCAGCCAACACTCTGTTTAGGCTGCTTTGTTTTTCCATCTATTGTGAAGGAGTCATTGATAGACATAGTTGGGCAGGTAGTTCTGTCACAGAGTAGAGGGTACATTGGGCATACACCCAGAAATAGTCTAGTTGGATTTTGTGGTCGATCCAATTTCTAGCCTTTTGAGGAATATAATGCTGGATTCTACAGCAGTCGTACAAGTTTACACCCATACCAACATTCTCCTGCCCCATCCCCTTACTAGCATTCGTTGTCACTTATTGTTCTCTTACAGATCAGCATAACTGGGGTGAGATGAACTCCTAATGTGGGTTTTAATTTGCATTTATCTGGTGAATAGAGACGTTGACCACTTTTTCAAAAGGCTTTTTAACTTAGTAAAGTCCTATTTGTCAACTGTAAGCCTTATTTTCTGAGAAAACAGTGCCTTATTCAGAGAGCCTGTGCATGTGGCTATGTTTTGTTGCACATACCCTACATGTTCTAGCAATTTCAAATTTTCAGGTATTACATTGAGATCACAGATCTGTTCGAAGCTTATTTTTTATGCAAGGTAAGAAATAGAGATATTATTCTTAATTGTACAAATGTTTTACTTGCAGAAATTCTTAATCCAAAGTATCACATGAACAGTCTTGTTAAGGGTCTTTGCTTCCCTTCAAAACTTCACAAGCCAGACCTCCTTCACCTGTATTTCTCTTAGTAGTAACTTCTAAATTCCCAAAACAGTTCATTAAGCTTGATCACTCAATGGTTTTCCTAGCCTAAAGCTCCAAAATTCTCCACGCTTCTCCCACAACATATTCAAAGGCAAAAATGCTACATGGTCAGATCCTTCACAGCAAGAGCTGACTCTTCCTGGCACTGATTTCTGGTTTAGTTTGTTTCTCTGTAGCTATGACAAGACACTGACCAAAATCAGCTTAAGAACAAAAAGGTTTATTTGACTTACACATCTCAATCACAGAAGAGAAGCAGGGAATTCAAGAAGAGGCAGGATTGCTTACTGGCTTCTGGGAATTTGCTCTCTTCAGGTGACTCCAGTTTGTGTCAAGCTGACAAAACCTAACCACCATTACACGCACCGATACTAACTCAAAAACAAATGAATTTCTATAAGTTTTTAAAATAAATTTTCTAGCTGTAGATATTTTACTAAAATAGCAGAAAATGGACTAAGACAACAACCAGGAAGAATTTGTTTCTTATATGTATGGCTCGAATAACATAAAATTAATTTATTTACTATACTTTATATCAATAATTTAAGAAGAAAAATCAAATAGTCATATCACTAGATGTAGAGAATATTTTAAATAAAATTTTATATCTCCTTATGATTAAAATTCTACCCAATAGGAATCAAGGACTTTCCCTCAATTTAATTAAGAAATCTATAAGAAATCCTGTATAACACAGTGATGAGAAAACCAGATGTTACCCCTTAGACCCAAGAACAAGTAGGGGATGTACATTTTCAACACTATAATTCAGCAATCATTCTGCAAATCCTAGCTCACGTGAGAAGAAAAGAAATAAAATGAAAGGAAGAATTAGGCCCGTCTAGTTACAAATATCATAGATTTCTGATAGAAAATTAAAAAATATGTTCCTGAAACTAAACATCAATTAAAATAATGTTTCAAAGTTAACCTCTTTTCTAAATATCAGTAATAAATAACTGAAATTTGAAATAACAGATTACAGCATTATTTACCTTAGAATGAGAGAGGGGGTAGTATTTAGGTATAGATTTAACAAAATATGAGTATCCATATGGGAAAAACTTGATTTAATAAGTAAACATCTAAATGGGAAGATATCCCATGACCATGGAAAAGAACTTAATATTGCAAAAATGTCAAATATGATATTGTGGAATAAAACAAAGTTGGAGAACTGCCATTCTTTGATTTAAAATTTATTAGAAAGCTATAGCAATGGAACCAGCATGGTATTGATGAAATGGCACACAGAGGTGAAGCAGAACACAGAGCTTAGGAATAGACTTAGAATAGAGTCAACTGATCTTTGACAAAGGAGAAAAGGCAACACAACAGAAAAGAATGAGGGTTATTTTCATACATGGTGGTAGAACAACTGGGCATCTAATGCATGCAAGTGAATCTAAACAAGGACTTTATGCCTTTCAAAAAATTAACTCAAACGGGGTCAGAGATTGAAAACCTTAAACACAAAAACTATAAAAATCTCAGGAGACAACATAATAAATAAACCTCTAGTCAACTTTACCCTTTGTAATGAGTTTTTAGATAGAAAACCAGAAGTACAACCTGAGAAAAAAAGTTAACGTGGCTTTCCTTAAAATTAAGACTTGTTAAGAAAATGGCATCATTAAGTGGCTACAGGGCATGGTGATGCGCTCCTTTAATCACCACAACTATGGAAGCAGAGGCACACAGATCTCTTGATTGAGGGTAGCCTGGTCTATAAATAAGTTTCAGTACAGGCAGGGTTAAACAGAGAAATGCTGTCTCAAAAAAACAAAACAAAACAAATAAACAAACAAAAAACCGAAACCCCAAAGTCACAAACAAACAAATAAGAACCATGAGAAACATTTACAAAAACACATGGTACATGTCATATAAAATACTTCTATCCAAAAGTTATTTGAAACTAAAGTTTTGAAAACAAAGAAGAAAACAGGCAACCCAATTAAGAAACTGGCAAAAATCTAAATAGAAAACCTAATAATCAAGAAAGAATCAAATTAAGAAATGAGCCATACCCACTATACCTCAAGCACACTTGCTCAACTGTGTTTATAACAACTTTATTTGTCATAGCCAGAATCTGGAAACAACCTATATGTACCTCAGCTGAAGAATGGACAAAGAAAATGTGATACACCTACACAATGGAATACTATTCAGCTATTAAAGACAAAGAGGGCATGAATTTTGCAGGAAAATGGATGGAAATAGAGAATATTATTCTGAATGAGGTAACCCAGTCTTAAAAGGACATGCATGGTATGTATTCACTTATAAGTTGATATTAGCCATAAAGTACAGCATACCCATGATACACTCCACAAACCCAAAGAAACTGGGTAAAAAGGAGGGCTCAAGGGATGGTGTGTGAATCTCATGAAGATAGGGGAACAAAAATCCATTGGAGATTGATGGAGGGAGGGATCTTGGTGGGAGATGGGGTGAAGAGGGGAATGAGGATGAGAATTGGGTGTGGGAAGCGGTGGGTGTGAGAGGGCTGAGGGAGAGGACAGAAATCAATGGGAAGCATCTCTGGAAGTATCAGGTGGAGCCTGGGGAGTATTGAGGAAGAATGGGGGATAAAAGTGAGCAAACTGGAAAGATCAAAGACACCACAAGAAGACCTACAGATTCAATTAACCTAGGCCCATAGGGGCTCAGAGAGACTGAACTGCCAACCAAAGAGCATGCAGTGGCTGAACTTAGGTCTCCCTGCACATACGAAGCAGATGTGTAGCTTGGTCTTCATGTGAATCCCCTAACAAGTGGAGCAAGGAGGCTGCTTCTGACTTTTTCCTGCCATTAGATCCACTTCCACCTAGTTGGGCCTTAGTGGGAGAGGATGTACATAGGCATAAGATGACTGGATGTCCCAGGGTGGGGTGGTACCCAAAGAGGGCTTCCCTTTATCTGAGGAGAAAAGGATGGGGTAATGGGAGAGGGATTTGGAAAGGTGGGGCTGGGAGGAAAGAAGGGATGGGGGCTGCAATCTGTATATAAAGTAAATGAATGGAAGAATGAGTGGATGGATAAAAAGAAATGGGCAAAAGACACGAATATACACTTAACCAAAGGAGAGAATTAAGATGGGAAAAAGATTATTTGCCATGATGAAATCACAATTTAATATGAAGAGAGAGCAGTCCACAAATGGCAAAATGTAAAATACTGGTATCAAATTTGTGACAGAATATGAAGCAACAGGTACTGCCATCACACTGCTGGGTGAATGCAAAGTGGCACATTTGGGAAAACGGTTTGGTAATTCTGTAGAAATTGGCACAGAAATCACACCACTAAATATTACTCCAAAGAGCTAGAAATGTGTGATCACACAACTTGCATGCAGGTGCCTTTTATCAACAGTAGTCACAATTGACTCAAACTGGAAGCAATTATTTAACAAATGACTAATAAACAAGTTGTGATATATTTATACAATGAAATATTGCTCATCAATAAGGAGAAATAAGCTTTCAAGTCACAGATAGATCCAGAGAAAATTTAAATGCATATTGCTAAGTGAAAGAAACCAGGCTGAAAAGTGTATGTAGTACCATGTGACACTGTAGAAAGGGTAAACTATGAATGCTTGCCAAGGGAGAAAATATTTCTGAACTCTGTTTCTGTTCAATTTTCTGTGGATCATCGCTTTCTAAAAATAGAGTATAATCATAAAAATACGATAATAAAATATCTACTGGTTTAAAGTAAAACCATACTATACGTAATCAAGCATGGATCTTAGCCATATACCCACAACATACCACACCTTTGCCTCTGTTCATTGTATGTGCCTGAAATGCCCTTCTTCAACTCCACTTATTCCCAGTGCCTACTCATCCTTTAAGATGCTTCTTAGACATCAGTTCTGTATTCCATGATGTACTGATACATTTATCACATTGTAATCTTTTCATTTTTTATTTTACGTGCATTGGTGTTTTGCCTTTATGTATGTGTGAAGGTGTTGGATTCCCTGGAGCTGGAGTTATGAACATTTGAACCCAGGTCCTCTGAAAGAGCAGCTAGTGCTCTTAACATTAAGTCATCTCCCCAGCCCTCAGATTATAATCTTTTATTATGTGTTTGTTTCACTTACAATATTGTTAACTCTTTGAGGGTAAGAGCTATCAATTGTTCACTTCTGTGTCTTTTGTTCCTAAAGAATTTCTTTTTATAATAGGGGTTCAAAAGTGCTTGATGAAGAAATGAATGGTTGAAGGAGGTGATAATTAGAGATGTGAACCAAGATTCTTCAGACTCCAACTTATTTCATTTTACATTACACTGAATCAGCCATACCAAGTATATAGACAGATAGTTTCCAATTTACAGAGTTTCTTTTTTCAGTTTAAATAATTGAAAGTGATCTATGTGAAGTAAGTACTCAATAAATGTATGTTTTATTGTTTGTTGGTTGCACAGGTAGTACATATGTCTTCTTTTCTTTATGTGGAGAGTAACACCAGGGACTATGTATGACCAAAATTTCCTCAATACCAATTAGTAAAGAGATAAAAGAAAAGGGATGGATAGCAGATGAGTAAGTATAACAAAATATTTCTTATTTCAAAGCAGGCGGCTTCATATATAGCTCAGTGGTACAATGATAGCATAGGGTCAATTCCTAGTGCCACCCCACCGAAAAAACCCCAACCAACCAACCAAACAAGTATAAATATAATTTATGTCTTTAAATCTTGAAATCTTAGGAGTTTCTTTAATATTTTACTTTATACCATTAGAATTATAAACAGAATGCACAGATAAGTGTGGCAAGCCCAATACATTTGTAGAAGATGGAAGCCATTAGCTTCAAAGAAGAGTGAGAATTCTGAATGTAAACCACATGGAATGTCCATGCTCAGAACCCAGATTATGATTCCAACATCTGCTCTGAGCATGAGGGAAAGGACCAGAAGAGGTAGGACTGTGCAAGTTGATCCCACCCCTATTCCATCCCACCCTAGTCTCAAGTATTTCTGATGTGAGAAGGTTTGACTCTTTCATCCAACAATTTCCTTTATTTGCATTAGAGCAGAGATCCATATCTGGTTCAAGCTCCATAAACATGACTTAACTTATTAGCAGCTATGAAATTTTCTGGCTCACTTCTGTCTTGGTTTGGGAAAGACTCAAAAATATTACTGTGGTTAGGGCAACAGTAAACCAGCCCTGCTAAATGCTGACAGTTCAGAAGTTTAATAGTGCCTTAAAGTTCCATAAGGGATAGGCTTGTTCTCCTTATCAAAGACATACTCAAAGTGACAAGCATGTGCTCTTGCTAAGAAAACATTCTGCAACCTTGAGTCTTTGGTCACAAGTGGTTAAGATGAAAAAAGCTAGGCTTAGGAGGCAATATATGAAGATGAATCAAGAAGTAGTACAGCTTTAAATATTTGTGTGTGTGCATGCTTGGATGGATATAAGTACATATGTATGTGCAGGTGTCTGCACATATAGGCAGGTGCATGTAGAGGCCACAGGTCAAAGTCAGGGTCATTACTGAGGGGTATCCACCATACTCTTCTTTTTTATTACATTTATTTATTGCTGGAGTTTCTCTGGGAGAGACTGCTTGTATAAACATGGGGACATGTGTGCCATCACATTTGTGTGGAGGTTAGAGGATAATCTGTAGTTATCTGTCCCTCTTTCTTTTTTATGAATGATGTGTATTGGATATTCTCTGTATTTACATTTCAAATGTTATCCACTTTCCCTATCCCTCCTCCCCTTGTTTCTAGGAAGATGCTCCCACTCCCACCTCATCACCCTGACATTCCCCTACACTGGAGAAATGACCCTTAACAGGACTAAAAGCTTCTCCTCCTATTGATTCGAGACAATGTCATTCTCTTCTACCTATGTGGCAGGAGCCATGGGTCTCTCCATGTGTACTCTTTGGTTGGTGTTTTAGTCCCTGAGAGCTCTGGGGAAGTTTGGTTGGTTGGTAATGTTGTTCTTCCCATAGGGTTGCAGACCCTTTCAGCTCCTTCAATCCTTTCTCTAGCTCCTCCACTGGGGTCCCGATGTTCAGTCCAATGGTTAGCTGCAAGAATCCTCATTTGTATCAGTCAGTAAGTCTCTGGCAGAGCCTCTCAGGAGACAGATATATCAGGCTCCTGTCAGCATGAACTTCTTGGCATCAGCAATAGTGACTGGGTTTGGTGGCTGCATATGGGATAGATTCCCAGGTGGGGCAGTCTCTGGATGACCTTTTCTTCAGTCCCTGCTCTGCTCTTTGTCCCTGCATTTCCTCCTGTAAGTATTTTGTTCTCTCTTCTAAGAAGGACTGAAGCATCTACTCTTTGGTCTTCTAGCTTCTTGAGCTTCATAAGGTCTGTGAATTGTTTCGTGGGCATTCTGAACTTTTGAGCTAGTATCTGCTTATCAGTGAGTGCATATTGTATGTGTTTTTTTTTTGTGACTGGGTAACCTCACTCAGGATTTTCTAGTTCCATTCATTTGCCTAAGAATTTCATGTAGTCATTGTTTCTAATAGCTGAGTAGTACTCTATTATGTAAATGTACCACATGTTCTATATCCATTCTTCTGTTGAAGGACATCTGGGTTCTTTCTAGCTTCTGGCTATTATAAATAAGGCTGCTATAAACATGGTGGAACATGTGTCCTTGTTATATGTTGGAACATCTTTTAGGTACATGTCCAGGAGTGGTCTAGCTGGGTCCTGAGGTAGTACTCTGTCTCATTTTCTGAGGAACCACCAGACTGATTTTCAGAGTGGTTGTACCATCTTGCAATCCTACTAACAGTGGAGTAGTGTTCCTCTTTCTTCACATCCTCACCAGCATCTGCTGTCACCTGAGTTTTTGATTTTAGTCAACCAGTCACCCTTTTTAACTAGCCATTTTCTCAAGAATATCTGTTAATATCACACAGCTCTTTCATAATCCCTATAATGAAGGAATACAAAATGTATAAAACTTGGGAGATTAAAAACAGGATGATCAGGTTTTCAAGGCCAGCCTCAACTACATGAGACCCTACCTCAAGGTGCCAGAAGGTAAATAACTTAGTAATGTACTTAGCACTCAAGCATTAAGTCCTGTGTTTGGATCCCTAGCACCCACATAAAAGAAGAAGGAAGAAGTGTGGATGTTTTGGTCCTTCTTAGAAGGGGGAACAAAATACTTACAGGAGGAAATATGGAGACAAAATTGGGAGCAGAGAGTGAAGGAAAGGCCATCCAGAGACTGCCCCACCTGGGGATCCGTCCTATATGCAGTCACCAAACCCAGTCACTATTGCTGATGCCCAGAAGTGCTTACTGACAGGAGCCCGATATAGTTGTATCCTGAGCAGCTTTGCTAGAGCCTAACAAATACAGAGAAAGATGCTGTAGCCAATCATTGGGCTGAGAACAGGGTCCCAAATGCAGGAGTTAGAGAAAGGATTGAAGGAGATGAAGGGGTTTGCAATGCCACAGGAAGAACAATATCAACCAACCAGACCCCCTAGAGTTCCCAGAGACTAAACCACCAACCAAAGAGTGCACATGGAGGGACCCATGGCCCCAGTTGCATATGTAGCAGAGGATGGCCATATGGAGCATAAATGCGAGGAGAGGCCTTTGGTCCTGTGAAGGCTCAATGTCCTAGTATAGGAGAATGTCAGGGTGGGGAGGTGGGAGTGAATGAGTGGGAGTGAGTGAATAGGTGAGTGGGTGGCTGGGTGGGGGATCACGCTCATAGAAGCAGGGGGAGGGCAGATGGAATAGGGGAATTCTTGGGGTGGTGGAAACTGGAAAAGGGGATAACATTTGACAACTTCTCAAAATTTTCAATAAATTCAGCAGTGGAAAATGCAACTCTACAAAGACAACATAAACCAAACTTGGTTGGCCAAGCATTTTTCCCAAGAATTATCTATGTCTTTTGTTGAGTTAATACTCTGGCTTATACTCTTTAGGAATAATGAATTGTAAAAAGATCATTAACCTTGTTATCTTTTCTGAAACAGGTTTGAATTCTAGTGCTAACATTAAATACATATATGATGTTGGGCAAGTTACTTTTGCTTTCTGAATCAGTTATACTTAAAAATTTAATGATAGCAATACCTGTATAAAGCCCATGCACTGCAGCAATCATCAGCCAAACAAGATATTCCCAATGGTGCAATAGTGGCACTTATATCTTGGTGGTAACCAACAGCTGTTTAATTGCACATACTCAATAGGTAGGAATTCATGCCTGGTAATGTAAACTTAGGTAACTACCTATGGCTGGTGAGGTCATGAATCCCAAGAGAGAATCTACTATTGCCACTTTCTCAAACTAATATAATTTGTAGTTGCATTCCAATTTCTTATATCCATTCTAATTTCTTATACCTTGTCATTTTTACTCCTCACTGAAGAACCTTCTCTTTGAAGCATATGGAGACTACTACAGGAATCCACGCTTGTTAAAATATAGAAAGCAACAGATCACAGGATGTCTAATCCCAAACGAAACATCTACAACATAACCTCTCAGGAAACATTGTGGAAGAGGGGGCTGTAAGATTGTAAGAGTACCAATATGAGGGCTTTGAGATCATATCTTCTATATATGATAGTGAAGCTGTACACATGAAACCTTAACAATATGATTGCCTGGAGAAGACCTCAATAATGACAGTCAGTTGACATGCAAATATGGATGGGCAGAATGTCAGCAGACTAACTCTAGAGGAAGAGGTACTAGCAATTAATGGTCACTAAGAAAGGGAGAATTAGTTTTCTTCAGGGACCTTCTCTCCAGAGATTATCAAATACCAAGTGGTCAGCCTTAAGTATGTACAGCATTAAATCAATTTAGCAGATTATACACCTATATGTATGCATATACAGCTCAATAATTAAAGAATAAGAGGTCATGATTTGAGAGAGAGTGAGGGGGCAAAAGGGTTGGAAGTAAGAGAGAGAGGGATAAAAATGATATAACATTTTGCATGTAGGATTGTCAAGAATAGTATCTACCTCAAAAGAAATATGCAAGATAGTGCATAGTATATAAGATAATATCTAAGCACTCATAGATAACTAAAATCCTCATATACATAATGTCAGTACCATCCATAATTATCAAACAACATATCTAGCTAAAAAGGGTAACAAAAACAGCTTCAAGATAAGTCTGGCCTGAGGACTCAACTTTTTCTAAAGCCATATTTTGTATTGCTTTGGAACTAAGTATAGGAAGAACGTGAAGAGAACCGAACAAGTTGTCCAGAGATATAGCTCTGTAGTGTTATTTTTGTTCTCTGACCTTAGGTGAATCACTTCACTTCTCTACAATTCTCTTTAATGTAGATATGAACTAGATAACTTTTTCTCTAATGTTTCACAAGCCTCAACTATAAAATGCTAGAAGAGATTTATAAACTTATTGTTAAAGAAATCAGTGGTAAACGTTAAATCCAATTATAAAGAACAGTCCTATATAAAAAAGCTATTTTTATGTTCTAGCAGATGGCTGGCAGAAAGAGTGCTTTGCCAATCTGGTTACAATGAATTTCATATAGTGCATAATTCTGTATAACAAATGGTTTCTCTGGTCCTTGACCCTGTACTAGTCACTTCCTAACATTGCTCTAATCAACTACAGAAGTTGATTGGGTGTTACTTTCATTGTAGATGCATAGAGAGGAGCTTAGATAAGCGAATCTATAGAATTTCTAGGAGACATTTATGTCTAGTTCCACTAATTTACAGATGAAGAGGAAATAGAACAAGAAAGGTTAAGAGACTTGCCAGGGGGTCACACAGCAATAAGTGGCAGAACTCTGGCAGAGTTTGTTAAAGATTTTACTGCACTCTTTCACCCAATTGCTATATAAAAATGTTAAATAAAACCAGAAACAGATTACAAAACTCTACTGTTTATATGTCTTACTCTAGCAAGATATGCATTCATCCCTGCCCATCATTCCTGCCTTTTAAACCCTCTTCACAGGACGGCCCCTCTGATTTTGTGGTGCATGGTGATACAACTTAAAGCACAATAACCTTTTCTGGAGAACTTCAGTCAGAGGCTTTTTGAAAGTTTAAATAAATTATGCTCATTGATCCCCTTAAACACACGCACAGTTCTCTCCACAAAGGCCTCTGATTAGTCATGTGTGTTTTCTTAATATGAAATCATGCAGCCTTTTTTTCAAAAAGCTAGGCTAACAGACGCAAAATTCTTAACCACTATGAATATTAAAGGTTAATCTTCGGGCTCCTGTTTTTCTCCTTTCTACATAGTTTCTTATGAGTACATTCTGTTCTAAGATTCAACCCTTATAGTGAATGCTACTCTCTAAATCACAGCCTCTGACTACCATGGTGACACTGACGTTTGAATGTGTTCTTGTCACCTGGGACTTAGATTTAAACTCATTGCCTCAAATTTGGCTACACTTTTTGAACCACCTGAAGAGAGTCAACATCTCTCACTGCATAGACTCCTGCCCCTGAGGATTCTGATGCCATCAGCCTGCTGGGTGGGCATGAAAAGGAGCCACTAATGTCTGGCTGGAGTTGAAAACCCTGACCCAGGTCAAATGATGAATATTAATTGCACTCTCCTCCTTTATCTCGGTTCAAAGTCTGAGGTATTAAAGCTTTCAGTTCCTTGGATCGATGAGACAATAGAAATAAAAACAATTTGGGAAAGTGTGAAGTGTTAAGCACATTCAAGGAATTATTTTGAGCTGCATGCATATGAATCAAATGGATTGCTTTAGTAGTTGAGATGTGTTAATTCATTAAATATGTTAAAGGTTATAATAGCAATCCATCATCCAAATATTCTTGCCCAACAAAGCACAGGAATCAGAGAGAATCTACTGTTGGGACATGATGTAATTAATCAAAGCTATACCATATTCCTGTGAACAGGTTACACCTATCCATGGGTTGAAGGATCCCAGATGGTAGGTAACATGTGTTGTTTCCAGAAGTAATTCTGTAAGCCTTGCCTTTGAGGAATACAGCCGAAATTGCTGGGCAGCCAAACCACAAACTGGTTACACTGAGAACCACATTTCTACAATATGGCTCTAGATTGGGTTCCCAGAACATTTCAAGATGGCCAGTTTGTCTGCCGATGTGCATGTTGTTTCACTTTAACCAGAGATGAGGTTTATCCTGAGACTTACTGTTTGTTTTTACAGTGGGATTAACAGGGGAGTTCTTCGGTCCAGTGTGAGTATATTCTAGCCATTTAGTGACCATCCTAGAGTAGAGTTTACTAGTTATTCTTCAATATGGTGTTTTCATGCCTTCTCTGTTTTCATTATTGAGCTTGCTACATTTTCCAATTTTGTTCCAGGAAATACTGTGTACACGGATGGGAGCTGGGATTGGAAAAGGCATGGTTTCTGAAGTCATAGGATTACATTCAAGCTGAAGGTCCTCCCCTTACCAAGTGCTGTGTGACACCGAGGAAATGGCTGCATCTCTGGGTTAGTGCAGCCACATTTGTACAATGAGGATAATATCACTTACCTGACAGAGGTGTTTTAAGGATTATACAAGATATCAAAGAGAATGGATAAAATAGTCTCTGGACATTAAATAAATGTAAACTCATCACTTTGGAAAAAAACCTATTACTTCATTCATTTAAAACCTAAGTAAGCAGAAAGCTCAAGTAACCAAGTCTTTTTTATCTAATATGAATTGCTGTTCAGGGTCATAATCTCAAGGCATACATGACTCTGAAATGGCCTTAAAGGATTTAACTGCCTATAAAAACTGTTTCCAGCTGAGGTTTTCAACTATATTCAACTTACAAATGTTATTTGAACAGAAGATTTACTGATTTTACTGATACTGTCTTCATACTACAAGAAATGGACATGCATGGCCTACCCAGCTTGGGGATTTCTACCTACAGTATCTTTTTCTATTAGATTTCTTGTGTTTACTAAGCTACAGAATCTGATCAGTAAGTGATAAGTGTTTATATAACTCTCTGATATTTATACTTCTTTCATTGTATTAGTAAGTAATTCGGGGTGTCTCAGCAGGTAAAGGCATGGGCCACTCTTCTAGAGGACCTGGGTCCAGTTTCTAGAACCTTATGGTGGCTCACAACCACCTGTAACTCCAGCTTTAGGGAATCTGATGCCCTTTTAGGCCTCCAATAGTATTGGATGTCAATGTGTTGTATGTACACACATACATTCAGGTAAATACTCACATACACAAAATAACATAAATCTTTTAAAAAAAGAAATTCAAGGATAATGTTGAGCATCCCAACTTTAGTGAGAAGGCCTTTAAGCAACATGCTTATTAGACCAAGCTATGCTGCGATTACTAAGAAGTATCATAAAAGAATGCTAAAGTTTTATTGTCTTTTATCTGAGATGATCATTGACTTATTTCTTCTGAGTTGATGAAATGCACTATTAAACTTTTTCATAGCATAGAATCATCTTCACATTCCTAGCACAAAATGGCCATGGCACATAATACAGCAAATAAATATTTTTCAGGATTTGATTTGCTAGTTTCAGATTTTTCTAATGGCATTTATAAATTATTCCTTTATTGGAAGACAAAGAAAAATAACCTTAAAAACATCTAAAATTATTTTACAATGCTCATCAACCCTTTTTCACATGTAAAACTTTGAAAATTCCATACAATAGATGTGCTCATATTCACTCCTCACCCAACTTCCCTTAAGTCTACCTTGGTTTTTGGAAAAAAAGAAAGAAAAGAAAACCCATCAAATAAAATATCTGCTACCTATATACTCCTGGGTGTGGTATTCTAGTGGATCTTTGTTGACTAACCAGCAGCCAAAATCCTTAATGAATAACTGACTTTTCCTCTCCTAGAACCTACCAATAGCTCCTTAGCTAGGCATGGGAATTCATGCCCACCTCTCCTCTCCATGCTGGAATTTTATTTGGCTTGAGCTCATGCAGGTCTTGTGCATGCTGTTACAACTGCAGTGAGCTCATTTGTGCAACTGCCTTGCTCTGTCAAACACTATTACCTTGTAGTCATCTACTGACTCTTAACAACCTTTCTGCTCCTTCTTCTGCAATGATCCCCAAGTCTTTGGAGGAGAAGGAGGTATGACTAACATCCTATTTAGGGCTAAGCATTCTAGTCTCTTAATTTCTAGACCTTGACCAGTTGTGAGTCTCAGTTTTTAATCATAATTTACTGTAAAAAGCAGCATCTCTAATAACATGTGAGAGATACACTAATTCATATGTATAGTGAAAATTCACTAGGCGCTAATTTAATGCTATGTTCATTAAGCATAATAATGACAGCATCAGGGTCTTCCCTAGGTTGATGACCTATCTAACCACAGGTTCTCACCTGATAATGGTGCCAGGTATGGGTTCCTTCTGTGGAGTGAGCCTTACATCTAATCAGAATGTAGCTGGTTAGTGTGGTGGCTAATTTAATATCAACTTGACACATTTGGGAAGAGGTATTTTCAATGTGGAAAATGCCTTCTACCTGTGGTACATGTTCTTAATTAGTGAATGATGTGGGAAAGTCCAGCCTAGTGTGGAGGGTCTCACTTCTGGGCAGGTAGGTGGCCCTGTGCTAGATAACAAGGCAGGATCTGTAAGCCTTGGAGAATAAACTAATAAGCAGCACTCCTCTATGGCCTTTGCATCAGTTCCTGCCTTTAGTTCCTGTCCTAGAAGCAGTAAGATGAAATAAACCCTTTGTTCCCCAAGTTGCTTTTTGTCATGATGTTTTAATCACAGCAATAGAAACCCTAACGACAATGGCTACTCCCACCAGATTCATGCCAATAGTGTATTAGTAGCTATGTCTTACCAGACTGGATATTTAAAACCTTTTTAAAATATGAGAAATCTTAAGTTTCCTTCTTGGAAACATGTTATCAAGGTCATATCCATTTCCCAAAATGAGCCAGGAAGCATCTTTTCTTTATGTATGTGTTTTAACAGTTTATAGTACTTGGGAACATTTGGTTTTATAGCATTTTGATTGATTTGGGTATGACTCCTGTTTTCTAGGATATCATTGGGTAGTGTGACCATGGTAGGAACAAAAGCCCAATAATATCCATTTAATAATATTCAGGGGTTGGGCAGATATGGAGAGATGTCTTAGTTAAATAAAGTATTTGCTGTACAATTATGAGGACCTGATCACCATTTTCTCTTTTTTTTTCTTTTTTGGTCTTAATTTCTTTATTATGTTTGGACCTTTAAGAAACATATACCATCATATATACCATTATTCAGTAAAAATTTAGTCTAGATTTTAGAGAGCAAACACTACAAACTATCTTGTTTCTGGTCTCTAAGTCTACTAAAGGGCTTATAAAAAAAGTAGGTTTGGTTCTGATCTATGGGATCTCAATCCTTGAGGTTTTCACCACTGTGGAGTATGCTTGAGTGAATGAATGTAATTCCTGTCTTCCTTTTGGCATGGGCCAGTCACTGTGAAGTCTGTAGTGCATTTTAAGAATATTCCATCCCTTAAGCTCTGCCATCTATCATGTCTTTGAAAAACCGATCTGATAAAAAAGTATTTCTTTTCCTCTGAACAATAAGGATGAGTTTCCAAGAACAAATCCCATATTCACTTCACTGAAAAGCGCTACAGATGTGCACGTGCAGTTCTCTCATAATGAGAAATCCACAACAGTAACTACTCTCCCTGCCCCCACGGGAGACATCTCTGTCTCGCTAGTTTCAGATTACACCGTACCCTGTAAGAGAACTCCTGGTATCTGATATGTGAAATAAGGAGAGCAAGTGAACAGACACCTCATGCTGTCAGGAGAGTTCTCTGTACAAGCACACAAGGCAGGGGACTCAGAAAGCTGTTGTTAGGCTGGGGGGTGGGGATTTAAAGCTATGGCTTTGGTGAGCACCCGAGTGAGCTGAAGGAAGGCATTTGTAAGAGCAGATCCTGCAGCATCCAAGGTAGTTCTCAAAGAGATGGGTATCTTCTTGATTAACCTTAGTTCTGAGGTTTCAGAAGTTGAAAGCTAAGAAAGAAGGGCAGATGACCTTTATAGTATAAATGGAAAAGGAAATAATACACAGACCACGCAACACCATTAAAACAAACAAATGAACAACCAACCACATTTTTTTATTTAAAAAAGTTTTAGGTCACAATAAACAAGGCAACGTTACTCCTTCTTGTCCTCTGGCACTGGGTCTGTGGGCGGCTCCTCCACTATGGTGCTGTTGCTCTCTGAGCAGGTGTTACTGTAACTTGTCCCTTCCACCTCCATGCTGTCAACCCTCTCCTGCCCACTCTCCTTGTCCTCAGGAGTAGACTCGCCTTCTTCACTACTCTGCTGGCTCTCTGCAGTGTCTCAAGGTGTGTCTCCTATGTCTCCATTGGGATGTTCTCATTCTTCTCCTCAGCTTTGTTCGAGACTTGCTCTTCCTCGGGGCAATGCTGCCCTGACCGCCCTCAGCTTGCTCTGCGGCCTCCTCCTCCCTCTCCTCCTGCCTTCTGTGATCTGAGCTGCAGTCTTCTCCGTGTCTACTTCCGCCTTCAGACCACACAGTCTTTCAAGTTCATTGTTAAAGGAGTCTGTGCTTTCCAGGAATTTCCTCTTCTCTTCCTGGTGTCGTTCCTGTCGATCGAGGACCTGCATTCTGTTGTGACAACCGACTGCACATCAGGTACTACATTCTCACTGAGGATTTCACTGATAAGGCCACAGTTGAAAAGCCATCATCACAATCATCTGGATCCTCAGCAGGCTGAATGCTCATGTGAGGTTCTCCTTTCTCCATGTGAGACTGTCTCTGTCGACTTTCCTCCTCGAATGCAGCTTCCGTACTTTTTGCATTAATGTATGCAAGGTAGGCAGGGGAATTGGGATAGGCCTTCATAGACTCGCTGCACTCAATCTTTTCTGCTTTGTATTTACTTAAATATTCTTGCTTCTCTTCATCAGTGAAATCTCACCACATGCCACCAATAATTTTGCCAATCTCCCACAACTTTAGGTCAGGGTTGGAAACCTTTACTTGGTCCCAGACCTTTCTGCTGTACCTCACGTAGGGCATCTGTGGCTTATCTGGTGGCTTTGGAATTGTAATGCCAGAGGATGCCATGACCCAGCTGTTGGTGCCCGGGTTCCCTCCCCACCTGTAGTTGATGACTGTACGGATTGTATCCCACAATCCCTGGTGTGCTGGGCAATTGCTGGGGTGGGAGGTGGGGCATAAGATGGTCTTTTGACATTTTGGAAGATTAAGTTCTTAGTTCCTTAAGAGTGAATCTGAGACACCTCGGGAGGAGACACCGACTTCACTCTGATCTGTATTTTCCATCAGCCATGTCAGGAGCTAGGTACGGCAGCATGTGCTAATAATCCCAGAACTGTGGAGGGAGAGGCAGAAGACTTCCTGGGTCTAGTTGAATTGTCAACCTTAAGATTTAGCGAAGGCCTTGTTCAAAAACATATGATGGAAAGTAGTTGAGGAAGGCATCCAATGTTGACCTCTGATCTCCACATGCACATCTACACATATGTGCACATGTACAAACACTTACATACAAAACAACACACAGACACACACACACAGAGGACTGGGTATATATGTCAACAATATAGTGTTGTGTATCATTCAAAAGGCTTTGTGTTCAATGTCTAATATCACAAAGAATTAAAAAAAATGCTTTTCCTAGTTTGTAGCACTTTTTTGAAGGATAACTGGTATATGATTTTAGCTTAGTTTACATTTTTAACAGTTCTCTCAACCATGTTAGTCAAACACACTTAAGCATAAATATTACAACCAGCGGCAACAAAAACTGTCATGATCTCTTTTTAACTGCCCCCCCACGTTCTTATCAGGGGCCAATGTTATCTCCAGTGACATTAGAAATAGGAGGGATGAAAGGTTAGAGTGTGAGGAAAGGTTTCAAGGAGAAATGGATTCTTGGGAGGTTTGCCATGAAAAAGCATTATGGTGAGATGTAGTTTTAATAGATCATTGGAAGGGGACTGGTTGCTAGCTAAGGTGACTAATATGGGAATTGGGAAGGGAAATGTATTTTCAATATTTATTCTCACCAATTAATATTTATAGAATTATTAGCATTCTTCATTTTTAATGCATAGATGTTCCTGAAACAGACATCTTATGGGAATATAGTAATTAATTTACAAATAGCAGGTATCAAGAGTAACTGATGTGCATTTTATTGCCTTATAATCCAGCAAAATCCTTCCATATTTAGTAAATTCAATATTTGGACCTTTTATTCCCCTTTTGCATTTACCAAACACAAAGAGAAGTGAGGAGCACACTGGCATACATGGGTTATAACTGAAAGGCCTGTCTATGGGGCAGAGTGTGCGGGTGTCATGTTCTCTGCCGTGGTTTGAGAAGCCAGTGTCCAGGAACTACCACAATCTATGTTTCTAGGCAACTATGGATCGGCTTTAAACTGCATTCTTCTAATTGTTCTGCTCAGTCCTTTCCTTGTCTAGTGATCCTCTTACTTGACTATTTTGCTGGGAACATCTGGGTCAGTAACTTTCCTTCAACACTTTGGCTTATTTTTCCTAATCTCCAGGGATATTACGTAAAGGCTAGTTGAAATGTAGGTTGTGACTCAGTGGGGTCTCATACAGAGCATAGATTTAACATCTAGACAAATCTAAGTTTTGCCCATTTGTCCAAACAACTGGGTGGAAGTGTCTGGGCTCTGAGGATTCTGTTACTTGTAGCTCAGTGACTGCCTCTTCTGGAACTGAGGAGCAAGGTTAACAAAAACCAGCAACCAACTAGATTTGCCTTTTAATAGAAATATATAAAAAGTTGAACACATTATTTACAAAAACTATTTTTAAACAAAGTCCTTCCCAATATTACTCCAACAGCCGACTGTGGGTTTTTCCCATTCCAAGGAATGAGGTCATGCTTTATGGGAGACATCTGCTTCTGAGGATATTACTGCCCTGAGCACAGAACATGACTTCATTAGAGGGAACAGTGGACTAGAGAGATTCAACAGGAGACTTGCAGATGTGACAGTAAAAGGAATAGGAGCCAATTGAGATTCCTCTCAAGTCTCTAGGCTTCAGGATAGACCAAAGACCTGGTGATTTCACTCTCATATGACTTCCTTTGTTTTAAAAGCATGAGTTATGTGCGAAGGCTTCCAGAAAACTGTAACTCATAGCAACACCACCTGTATTTGTAAATAGAAAAAGCTTTCTTCTCTCATGGAATTGAATAAATTCCATTCTGGGAAGAGACTAGGTGCTTGAAACATTAGGGTGGCTACTGAATGTGTCCACCCACACAGAGTCCATTTTGTTTCAAGGAAGCATTGTTTTAAGCAGCTGTATATAATGTCATCTTTCAGTTCTGAGAGCAAATTCAGAACATTAACAGGGATTTGGGCTTTCTAGGAAGATGCTTTCCAGAGCAGTTTTATAGGACTTTGACATATGTTGTTTATAACCTTAATTTTTAAAATGAGTAAGTCCATAAATCTGTTACCTACTAACCAAGCCCTGGTCTACTTGCATCTGTTCCCATTTTACATAATACTGTAAAGAAATTTCAATAGACAGCTAAATATTTTGGGGTTATTCATAGTCTTCTGTTCCTATTGACTAAGACTTTTCAAAGAAAACCCTCAAAATCATTTTAAAAGGCAATAATTGCTGGCTTAATTTACCAGTCTTTGCTTCGAAGTACTCAGGATGCAGCTGGAGTCACAGAAGTGGGAGGGGGGTGTTAAGAGATCATGAGGCTGGGTTCCCTATAACCTAGGAGGACTAGGAATTTGGAGTGTTAAGGAAGGCTAGTTTGCAACCTCTTATTGTAACTTGCTTTTAGCTGGGAATCTTAGTCAGGGGCAGTAAATTGTTTCTTGTATATATGGTGTTTCATGTTGCAGAACAAGTGTGTCTGCCTCATATCTGGGTTGTGTTGTGTTTAAAGGATTATTTAGAAAGAATGAAAGAAAAATACAAATTTCTGGGCCTCATCTCAGAGCTGCTAAATATAATCTGAAGACAGAATCAGGAGTCAATGAGTAGCATAAAACTGCCAATGTAAGGGTCATCTAGTAGGGTACTAGTGGTAGACACATGACAAAAATAAGTTAGAGAATAGAGGATACATGAGATCAGCAGCATGACATCTTACAAAGTACATTTTCAAATACCTTTTTATTTAATCCTAGCATTGCCTTTCTGTTACTGTCCAGTCTACAGAAAAATTTAAACCTCTATGAACGTGGTTCCGCATTCTGCCTTGCTGCTGGAGTTCGAAGAATGCTGCTCTGGCAGACAAAAGAGGGAGGTGCTAGGCTACAGACAGTCCACCCTCAGGGTGCTGGGCTTGAGGAATGCCGAGGTAGAACATAGCCTCAGATGGGGGTTACAGTCTGGGAGAGAAACAGCATAGGCTGAGGACAAGGTTGGGGTTCCCATACCCTGGGCATCCAGATGCAGCTGGAAACCGCAAGGAATTGAGAATTAAGGGGCCAGTGGGCCTGTGATGAGCTCTGGCCAGAGAGAGGGGAAATCCAGTTTAGCTTCAATGGTGTCTGGAGCACAGAGGGGCCTTCGGCAAGAAACTTAGGCGGCATGGCTCTGTATGACCAAGGCGCCGCCCATAGCCTTCTCTTGATGAGAGAGACAGTCCTTGCTTGTCCAAACTGTTTATTTGTAGTGGAAAATGGATACATATGACTTAAAACCCCCAGGGGTCATCTAGATACCTCATTAGCATGGAGAACTCTGTGCTCTGTGTTGTGCTATCTGACTAGTTGTCCCGATCCTCATGTGGAGTATGGTAGTCACTTGCTCCAGGGCAGACACTGGGTTGGGAGTAGACGAAACTCTTACTATTCTCAGATATGAGAATTGCATGGGTCTTGTGAATCTGCTCAACCTTCCCAGTTTTTGCCTGGTGTCAGGGTTCCAGTTGCCCCACACATGAACTCTAGGATCTTTTAGTAAAAGGCTGAGTTATGACTGACAGCAAATCTCTTGTTTTTGCTACTTATCATAACTTCTTAACAGTCTTAGATTAGGGCACTGATTTCAAACAAGGGAAAATGATAGCTCAATAAAAAAAATCAATTATCATAATATGATAAAATCATGCAAAGGCCGATATCATATCAGCATTACATTTGGTGCCTTTAAGGGATGGAATCCATTCTTGTATAAAATTATAACAAGGATAAGTGATTCAACCTTCCTTTAATCATACTTTTTTTTTTTTGCCCTTTCCCTCCTCAAAGCTTACAGCTTAGCAGTAAGCATATTGACAACTACATTATATATTCCAACCTGAAGAAGTATGGGATAGAGAAATGAGGAAGTAATGGAAGAGTAACCAAGAATTCATCCTAGGCAGATGTTTCCTAATGACCAAGTATATAGAATGCAAAACAGGCATTCTTTGAACTTGGTCATTTAAGGCACACTACTACTTGCTACATACACTCATAATGTACAATTTCATGTCTTTCTCAGTGCAGGCATGCCACTTTTCTCTTAAAGATAGTCATGACAGCTAGTGTTGTCGACTTGATAGAATCTAAGAAATACTTAGGAGACAAGCTTCCTGTATACCTATGCAGAATTACCTGGATTAGGTTAACTGAGGTGGGAAGACCACCCTAACTGTGGGTAGCAACATTCTAGGGGCTGAGGTCCTGGACTGAGTAGAAGGAATAGCAGCTGAGCAGGAGAATCAGTATGTTCCTGTTCCTGGCTGTGGATGCAGTAGCCACCTCAGGTTCTTGGCACCATGACTTCCCACCATGATATATATGCCTTTAAATTGTAAGCTGAAATAGCAAGAAAGCACACATTACAATCACCTGAAGTGGAATTTAAACTCTGTCACTCTTACTGTGTGGACCAAGACAAGCTATGTATGTATGTATATATGTATGTATGTATGTATGTATGTATGTATGTATGTGTGTGTATATATGTATGTGAAACTGGGGTTTGACCTCAAACCCCTGTATATGATGAACAATCACACTACTACAACATGCAACTTGTAACATGACTTTCAACATTTTTGTATTTTTATCTGTAATAAAAAATAACATCATGGCTTCTCAATGTTGTTACAATGAATAAATTAAATTATCCTAGCATTAATTTGCCTAGCAGTACCTAATACATAATCAGTAATTAATTGATATCAATAGGGATTTAATCAGTATTAATCTTTATTTCTGCCCCTCAAAGTTCCAGTAATAATACAAAGTGGATTTAAGATTAAGGTTTTATTTTATTTTATTATAATGTATTTAAATTCAATATTTTAGGTAATCTCATTTGGGGTTATTTGTAAACTTCAGAATCAACCTAAGTAAAATGAGAGTGTGCTATATATTTGAAGTGAAATTCTTTTTATATTAATTTGATAGATATTTATGTTTTGTTTCATTTTATTTTTTGCATTTTATTGAATATTCTCTGTATTTACATTTCAAATGTTATCCCCTCTTCCCACTCCCATTTCCCCCTCCCCTCACTTCCATGAAGGTGCTCCCTCTCCCAACCACCCTCTCCCATCTCAGCACCTTGGCATTCCCTTACAATGGGAAAATGTGCCTTCCCTGGACCAAAGGCCTCTTCTCCCATTGATGCCAAAGAATGCTAGAGGATAGCATTGTCTGGTATTATTTGCATTTTTATTGGATATTTTATGTATTTACATTTCAAATGTTATCCCCTTTCCCTGTTCCCCCCTCTCACTCCCATCCCCTTCCCCCTGCTTCTATGAGGCTGCTCCCCCCCCCACCCACCCACACCTCTTCTCCCTTGTATTCACCTACACTGGGGAAACAATCTTTCTCAGGACCAAGGGCTTCTCCTCTTATTGATGTTCAACAATGCCATCCTCTGCTACATAGGCATCTGGAGCCATGGGTCCCTCCATGTATACTCTTTGGTTGGTGATTTAATCCCTGGGAGCTCTGGGGGTTCTGCTTAGTTGATATTGTTGTTCTTCCTATGGGGTTGAAAACCCCTTCAGCTCCTTCAGTCCTTTCTCTAACTCCTCCTTTGAGGTCTCCGTGTTCAGTCTGATGGTTAGCTGCAAGCATCCTCATCTGTATCAGTAAGTCTCTGACATCTATATCAGGCTCCTGTCAGCAAGCACTCCTTGATATCAGCAATATTGTCTGGGTTTGGAGGCTGCATATGGGATAGATTCCCAGGTGGGGCAGTCTCTGGATGGCCTTTCCTTCAGTCCCTTCTCTACTCGTTGTCTTTGCATTTCCTCCTCTGAGTATGTTGCTACCCCTTCTAAGAAGGACAGAAGCAACCACTTTTTGATCTTCCTTCTTGAGCTTCATATGGTCTGTGAATTGTATCTTGTGTATTCTGAATTTTTGGACTAATATCCACTTAGCAGTGAGTTCATACCATTCTAAATAAATGATTAGTGGTACTGGGATAATAGCTATTAATACTGGAAAAGAATAATATCTCTTTATTAGATTATACACAAAAGCAAATTACAGATAAAGACTAAAGACCTAATTTGAAGAAAAAACATTTTAGTAGATGTAGAGGCAAATACTGAAGGATATTTTTATAACCTTAGTCTATTGAATGGCTTTTTAAACAAGCAAAAAAAATTCATAGGTTAAAGGAGAATCAAATAGACTATTTCAACACTGGTTTTGGTGAAGCTGTGACAAAATGCAGTATCTCATGCATGGTTGCTGAGCAGTTTGGAAATATCTGATAAAGATGACAATGCTCTCTGTCTCTTATGGCTTAGCAGTTCCACTTGAGATGCAGGCTTGGATAAACTCCCTACAAATATAGTCAGTATCCAAGGAGACATGAATGAGAATATTTATCCTGGCTTTGTAAAGAAGGAGTGGAGGCCTCACTGCCCACCAACAGGAGAACAGATAAACAACTTGCTGCATATTCATACAACAGAAAATTCTATAGTATTTAAAATGAATGCACTACATAGCTATGTTTATCAAGATGAATGGATTTCAAAATGGTGACATTATATGAAGAAGTAAATGAAAAAATATAAAGACACTATCATTTATCACAATTTAAATCAAATGTAAGTCAGACTTCTGGCTCTGGAATAATGGCTCCTCTCCTGTAACTACAGCTAGGCAGGTACCTTAGAAAAATAGAAAATCATAAAAAGACTGTGAAAGTTGAAGATGAGTTGTGGATTTCATACAGAAGAAACTATATAAGGGTGAAGTCTTTGGGTTTTCTTTCTTTGTCACTTATGTCTCAGCCTTGGTACACACTGGATGGGCCTATACATAGTTATTAACAACAAGCACAGACAAAAATAGAGGGGGAAGTATGATATCTGCTGTGGCAGAGGGAAGGGAAGAGGGAACACTAGCAGGAACTTAGCAGAGAAACCTTTACCCAGTGGCAAAAGCATATGTTCATTTCAACAAAACTGGAATAGTGAAACTTGAGCGAGCTGGCCCATCCCTTGCTGTATGCCAGTTAGTAGCAGGTAGTCTTGCACTGAAGAGTGCCAAAAGATTTTAAACAAAATTTAGAACATTAAATAAACTATGAACTGTTGAAGTTTCAATTAACTTACTCATTATACCACAAAGTCTAACTTAAACTAAAAAAAAAAAAAAAAAAAAAAAAAAAGGATTAAAACCAGAAGGCACCCGTGAGAAGACAGAGATTATAGAAACATATGACATATATTTGTAGCCATCAAAGGAATGCTTTAATGAATAATTATGAACACAGTTGATATAACTTAGAGTCATCTGACAAAGGAATAGTCTTAGTAAAGAAATTGAAGCTATAAATAAGAACCAAATTGAAATACCAGAAATGAAAATGGAAAAAAAAAAGTTAAAAAAAAAAAAGAAAAAAAAAGCTTAGTTGAGGGAGTCAACGGCAGCCATATAATATTTAAATTTCTGAAAAGTAACCACAAGTTTAAAACCTTGAATGTAATGTCCTTCAACAGAGGAATGGATACAGAAAGTGTCGTACATTTACACAATGGAGTACAGCTATTAGAAACAATGACTTTATGAAATTCCTAGGCAAATGGATGGAACTAGAAACTATCATCCTGAGTGAGGTAACCCAGTCACAAAAAAAAAAAAAAAACACTCATGGTATGCACTCACTGATAAACAGATACTGGCCCCAGAAAGCTCTGAATATCCAAGAAACAATTCACAGACCTTATGAAGCCCCAAAAGAAAGGCCAAAATGGGGATGCCCGAGTCCTTCTTAGAAGGGAGAACAAAACAATCAGGGGAGAAAATACAAGGTCAAATAGAGGAGAAGGGATTGAATAAAAAATCATTCAGAAGCTGCCTCACCTTGGGATCCACCCCGCATGCAGCCACCAAACCTAAGCACTTTGGCTGATGCCAAGAAGTACTTACTGGCAGGAATCACATAGAGATGCCTACCCAGGGGCTCTGCCAGAGTCACACAGATACAGCTGAACATGCTTGCAGCTAACCATAAGACTGAACACAGGGACCCCAATGAAGGTGCTAGAGAAAGGATTGAAGGAGCTGAAAGGGGTTGCAACCTCATGGGAAGAACAATGTTATCATCCAACCAAACCCTCCACAGCTCCTATGGACTAAAACACCAACCATTGAGCATGCATTGAGAGACCTATGGCTTCAGGTGCATATGTAGCTGAAGGTAGCAGTGTCTGGCATCAATGTGGGAAGAGGCCTTTGGCTCAGGGAGGGCACGTTTTTCTAATGTAGGGGAATGCCAAGGCAATGGGATGGAGAGGGTGACTAGGAGCTAGTGCGCCTTTGTGAAGATGAATGGAGAGGGAAGGGGTGGGAGCCGGATGGGGGGAGGGGATAACATTTCAAATTAAAAAAAAAAAGCAAAACAAACAAACAAAAAACCTTGTATATAGTCAGAGAAGAATGAAGCTTTCTGTGTAGTGAAAAGAGGAACCTAAATGGTAATGTATACAACATCAGAAGCTAGGAAGATCTCAGGGAAACACTGCATACTTTTTTCAACTGTTAAAAGAACTGTTAAACTCCAATTTTAGCTCTACCTAGTCAAAGTGCTATCCGGGAATTAAAGATATACCAAAAAATCATCACACAAAGGTACACAAAGAGAATATGTTACCAGTTGGCCTACCCCAAAGAATGGTCTAAAAAAGAAAATAAGTGAGAAAGAAGGAGTCTTAAACAACTACAAAGGAAGAAAGAGCCAAGAAAAAAAAAAGGTAAAAGATTATAAGTAAAGACCAATACATGTTATTCTCTTGCTTTTTATAGTATGGCAAAGAAATAAATAAAATAGAATCAAAGATACAACATTGTATCATGTAGTTCCCAATACATATCAAGGACATTCAGGTAATTAGAATGTGTTGTGTAAATGAAGAGACTTAAGAGAGGTAAAATCTCTATCTTTGTATAAGGAAATGATAACTTTAATAGAGGAGTGGTTCCTATGTATTATATAATAAATCCATAGATATTATACAATACACATATTCTCTATATATCTACATCTATATCTATATCCATATCCCTATCCCTATCTATATATCACAAAACTATCTAGATAGAGAAACATACCCATAATGCATCACTGAAATAGAATTATAACACATGAAACAGCAAAAATGGAAATAAAAATAAAAATCCAAAGGACAAGAAGTGTAAAATTTGGTGGATTTAAGCCATAATATAGAAATAATAACCTCACTGCCACACATGCTAGTGTTATATTGCAATAGCAGCACATGAGGGGCTGAGGTAGGAAGACTATAGAGTCAAAATCCATTTTTAGTACTTAGTGAGTAGGAGGCCAGATTTGGCTCATAGCAAGCCCATGTCTCAATAATTAAAACCCAAGCAATGGTCAAAGCAAATAAAAGCCTATGAGTTAACCACAGTTTTTTTTTAAACTAAGAAACTTCATATATGACAAATGCATATAGAAGTTGAAGTGATTTGTGTTTTAATTTTGTACTCTGCAAATTTGCTGAAGTAATATTAATTCTTAGGTTTCTTTTATACATTTTTCGAAGCTTCCTATATAGACAACCACATAATCTACAAATAGCAATTTTCTTTTCTACTAAGTGAGAAGCATATCAACTCTATTCCCTTTTCTCATTTTTCTATTAGTCCATTGAGAATTTCATACAATGTATTTAGTCATATTCATGCTTGTCCTCAACTCCACCTAGATCAACCCCTCTTTTACTATACAACTACCTTTGTGGCATTTATTTATTATTAAGAAACTCCATTAAGCATGTGGCATACATCTTAAGTCCCAGCACTTGGGAGGCAGAGGCTGATGTATCTTTATGAGTTACAGACTGCCTTGATCTTCAGAGCAAGTTTCCAGGACAGTTACAACTACACAATGAGACCCTATTTCATAAAATTTGTGTTGCTCATATATCACATATACTTGGATGTGTAGTCATCTACTGGAGCATGGTTGAAGTTACCAGGGGCCACATCCTTAATCCTCTTACAACAGCTACCAAACTCCAATAGTTACTTAGTAAGGTGTAACAAGCACTTCAGACATGCCCAAGTGGTACAATAATGGCAATAATATTATGGGAGTAAACAACCACTATCTAACTTGATTTAAGGCTTGATCTGCCTGATATATTTATTGGGACCAAGAACCTTAGTCTTCAGTGGGGTACATACTACCATTACTCTTCAAAATAGACAACAGTATTAAGCTATTAATGATTTAACATTTCAACTACAGATCAGTGGGTCTCTGAAACCCTCCTCAGAGAAACTTCTTTTCACTGTAGATGGTAATTAACCCAGAGACCGGCAACTTGTCAAGATGCAGAAAATAAGAGACCATGGAATGATTAGCCTTTAATGGAATATTGTATCACACTTCTTCCTCCAAGAGTCAGGGATTATTTTAGAAGAGGTGTCCGAAAAAAATGTAGAAGCTAGAGGTAGTAGGGGTCTATAAGAAACTGTTTTTAGACAGCTGGGAAGCACATGAGAACTCACAGCAGTGGTGATACAATACACAGAACTTGCTGAAGCTTAAGCCAGACAAAAATCCCTATTCCTTTTATTTTGTTCTGTTTTGTTTTGAGACAGGGTTTCAGCCCTGACCAAGCTGGCATCAAAATCACTGCCTCCGCCTCCCAAGTGCTGGGATTAGACTTGTGACCTGCCCAGTAAAAATTCCCATTTCTTAAAAACAAAACAAAACACCAGTTATATCTTAAATTTTTTTTCAGTTTTGAGATTATAATATAATTACTTTCCCCTTTTCTTTCTTCTCTCTGAAACCTCCTATATACCCCCTTGTTTCTTTCAAATTCATGGATCCCTTTTCATTAAATTTTGTTATATGTATTATGTATATGTTCATATATAATACATATATAAATGTATAGTTCTAAATGTATAAATGTGATCTGCTTAGTTATATCTTGTTACTTGCATGTATGTTTTTAGGGCTGACCATTTGGTATTGGATAACAAGTCAGTGTGCAGGGATCACTGTGGAAGTTGGGACTGGAAAGTTCATAGAAACCAGAGGATCGGGGAGTTTGCTAAGAGATCTGTTTCCTAGGAATGTCAGAAGCTATACCTATAAATTCTCATCAACCTAAACCTGAACTGAACCAGTAGACCTCCCCCCAACCCCTGTTTTAGTATAGTGGCTAGCATTTTCTAGTACCATGTCAATAACAATAAGAAATGACAAGTGCTTTGTTTCTTTCAGTCTTAGGAAGAAAACAGCATTTTTTCTTCATAAAATATGACACTAGCTGTTTTTTTTAGCCTATCTGAGTGCAGCTGCTTACAGAGGCCAGAGGCAGTGGATCCACCAGAGCTGGAGTGACAGATGGTTGTAAGCTGCCTGATGTGGGTGCTGGGAATAGAACTTGGGTCCTCTGGAAGAACAGCAAATGCTTTTAATTGCTGAGCCATCTCTCTGGACTGGACCTGTGTGCCTGGGCCTATGCCTGTGCATATGTGTGTGAGACAGCTCATGTATGAAGGCATAGGACAATTTTACATGTAGGTTCCGGGAATGAACTCAAGCACCTTTACTCACTGTGCTATTTCACTGACCCTTTCAATGTATGAGGCTAATTTTACTAACTTCTAAATACAGAACCAGTCTTGTATAAAAGCTGGAGCAAATTCCACTTTACCACAAAGCACAACTGTTTTGTACATTGTAGTATTAATATCTTGTTGAGAATTTTTATATTGAATTTGATCAGAACTTTGGTCCTTATTTTTCTATATTTTGGGGTGTTTTATCTCATTTTGGTATTAAAATGACATTAAGCTCACAAAGTAAATGTTATACTGTTCTTTTCTTTCCTATTTTCTAGAAGAGGTTGGATAAAGTTTGTGTTAATTCTAATATTTGTTAGAGTTCTCTACTGACATTACCCGGGCTTGGGGAGTCCTTTTTGTGAATCTGCTTATTACTGTGAATTCTATGTAGCTTTAAAAACTTCCTTTGATATGATCTCCAAGGGTCATGGATTATTTTGATGCATATTATCTCAAATGATAAGTATTGTTAAGTTCTCTACATTGTTGGTACTGGTTCCCAGTTTAATTGTCTCATGATCATATAACATATTCTGTAGTATGCAAACTCTACTAAAATTGATAAAGTTTGTTTTATGGTTGAGGATATGATTTACCTTGGTAAATGTTGCACAGAAATTAGGTAATATCTGAGGAAGGCATGGTGGCACATGTGTATAAATCCTTCCATGAGCAAGTCTGAGTCAGGAGTATCAAGAGTTCAAGGCATATTATGTAGGGAGATTCAGTCTTGAAAAAATTATATTCTGCTGTATGTGGAAGTAGTGTTCTACTTACACATTAGTTAGATTTTGTGAATTCACTGTCCTGTTCAGTTCTTTATACTTAGGCCCCACCAATTCTATTAATTGATTCGAGTTATTCAAATTGCCAACTATATTTATGGATTTGTCCGTTTCCTTGTTTCATGTATTTCAAGACTCTGTTAGGAGTTTTATTCATTCCTTTTTATCATTATATAATCTGCCTCTCTGCCTATTGATTTTCTTTGATTAAAAGTCTGCTTTATCTTTCATACAACAATTCCTGTTTCTTTTTCACTAATCACTGTAATGTATATATTTTTCCATTTGTATGTTCAACCTACCTATTCTCTTGTGCTTGAAATGAACTTCTTGCAGACAATATATAATAAATGTAATCGATTAATATTCTAATTCAATACAATAATGTCCTCCCTCTTTTTTGCTTCTTTATGAGACAGGGTCATGAAATGTAGCCTAGGTTGGCTTCTCTATCATTCCTGGTTTTCTAATATCTTATAATTGATGTACTTTGATCATTTATATTTAATGTAGTTATTATTCTTTTTTGTACATTTTCTAACACTTTATATTTAATTTCTTCAATTTCTTCTATTTTCCCTCCCTTTCTTACTTGTGGAGTAACATGAACAGTTTTGAAGGATTCTATTTCTGTTTTTAATTTTTTAAAAAATATTTCATCCAGTATGGCTTTCTTAAATTTTATTAGTGGTCACTGTAGGTAAACTACATAACTTGCCAACTGTAGGTAAACTACATAACTTGCCAACTCTCTTGGTATAGAGGAATTGGCACTTCACACAGAGCAACAGAAACCTTCCACTTAGTTCCATTTTTCTCTACACAATTATATTTGATAAACAACCATATCAAAATGTTTGAGATTCACTTCCCATAGCATATAAGTGACTCAATGTAACACATACAATTTAGCCGTGTGTGGTGACACATGGCTCTAATTCAGGAGACAAAGATAGGATTTGGCACATGTTGAGGTAGTCTGTACTACAGAGTGAGCAGAGTTAGAGCCTATCTTAAAACAAAACCAAAACCAACCATCAAACAAACAAAAACCAAATAAAATAAAATAAATAAAAAAGAAAGAAAGAAAGAAAGAAAGAAAGAAAGAAAAAGGAAAGAAGGAAACAAGCCCTATGTAAAATTTAATGACTTTTGGGCTGTCAAACACTGCTATAATAGATTTTAGACCATTATCATTATCCTGAGAAGAAACCTTGTATTCTAAATCTTATCGAACTCCTAATTTTCTTCCAACCTTCATACTCATCCCAAAGGAAGCACTAATCTACCTTCTGTATTTATGAATATATCTATACTGAATATTTTGTAAATAAATGGAATCATGCAATATGTTGCAGGTGTCTTTCATTTAGCATAATGCTTTCAAGGTTCAAGGATATTACAACACATAATGGTATTCTGAAGAATAATGTTCTGTTTAACAGATATACCACAGTTTGCTTTTTCATTCATTAGTGAATAGATACTTGGGTATTTTTTGTTCTGGAAAGAGTATTAATAATAGTTCTGTAGATAATTGTGCACAAGTATTTATTTGAATAATGGTTTTAATTTTTGTATATTTATGTACTTAGGATTCTAGGTATTATGATTAGGTATTTTCTCTAAATACAATCAACATTTTATCAAATAATGGAACATATTTTATTTCAACCATCAAAATAATTTATGAAATTTATGAGAACTAGCATATTTTATTATATCTACTCTTTCAACATTGTTCTTTTTGAGGTTCTGATGTCCCTTCTCATATTACTTGTTTCTAAAACTCGTTTTAGATAATCTTTAAGAATATGTTTGACAGAAAAAATACTCTGAGGTTTTTTTTTTTCAAGGAAATTCATTTATTTTATCCTCATTTGTGAAGGGATTCTATAGATACAGAATCTGAAATTAGCAGCTGTTTTCTTTTAGCACTTGGGAAATATGATATTTTCTTCTGGCTTCAATGCTTTTAGACAAGAATATGTCCACTGTCAAATTGGTATTTTTCTAGAACTAAAATATGCATCTCTCTCCTGGATTATTTCAATAGTCTTCATTACTTTACTCTTCAGATGTTTAATAATGAGTGCTGGGAGTGGCAGCACAATATTATCATCCTGGCATTTAGGAAGCTGTGCCAAGAGGTATGCAAGCTCAGTGTCAGTCTGGGCTGCCTAGGGAGTTCACAGGCAGCTTGCCAGGTCTCCCAATCAATAAATAAACAGATAGACAGACAGGTAGACAGACAGATAAATTTATAAACAAAATAAAACCCAAAAGAGCTTAATTATGATATACCTTGACATTGAGTTATTCAGATTTATCATACTTTGATATCACTCAGCTCTTTAAATTTGTAACTGTATTTTGCCAAGTTTGTTTAGTTTTCAGCCTAAAATTATCTTTTACACAATCAATTTAATTGTGATATAATACATATAGCATATCATTTATCATTGTCACAATTTTGTGGGTATAGATCAGAAGTGTTTAGTATGTTTATAGTGGTATTTTTAAACTCTTTTCATCTTGCAATAACCCTCTACCCCAAACCTCCTTACAATCATCATTCTACTTTCTCTTTAAAATATTTCTTTTTTTTTCTTTTTGTGTGTTGGGGGTGAAGGTCAGAGGGTAACTTCTGGGAGTCAGTTTTCTCTTTCCACCACATGGGTCCTGGGCATTAAATTCTGCTCTTTAGGCTTGGTGACAATTGCCCTTAGCCACTGAGTCACATCCCTTTCTACATTCTCTCTTTATCAGTTTCACTATTCTCAGAATGTCATATAAATAGAAGTGGATAATATTTGTCTATTTTCACTGGCTCAATTCACTTTGCACAAGGTCTTGAAGGTTTATTGACATTGTATGTGCCAGAATCCCCTTTCCAAATTATCCATTAACTTACATGACCTTACTATGCACAACTTTCTTTCTCTTATCCTTTGAACACTGATAATATGTGGGCCTGTCTTGCCTTTTGAAGCTTCAGAGCTTACCCCCAGGGACATACTTCCTCTAACAGGGTGACACCTCCAAATACTTCCAGTCTTTTCAAATAGTGTTACTCCCTGGTGACCAAGGATTCGAACATATGGGTCTATGGGGGCCATTATTATTCAACTCATTATAGGCTCTATTCAGATTTTAGTCTATTGTTTTCTATTGTTCAAATTGAACAGTTGTTACAGATTTGTGAAGTGTAAACTCAAGGGTTCTTTGGAGAGTCAGTTGTGAGGGATGATGTTTTGCTGGGACAAGCATGTGAAGTGTTTTCCTGAAGTGGACACAGGTGAAAGATGGAGGCAGACTCATAAAAGAATGTTTGGCTGAAGCAGACACAGGAGAGAGGATGTTCTGCTAAAGCAAGTACATGAAAGAACACTTAATGAAGGATTCTTTGCTAACAACATGCATGTATTGGTCCACCTTACATTTTGTAGTTTAGCTGTATTTGTAAGGATGCCATAGAGTGAAACTCACCAAAAAAAAACCAAACAAATAAACAAACACACACACACACACACACACACACACACACACACACACACACACACACACACAAACCTAATGGTATGCTACAGTTTCTCGCCACTTCAGCAGGTTCAGGCTGATTGACAGACTGATATCAGCTGAGACAGAAACCAGGTGCTGATTCAACATAGGGGTGCCATCGATTTTGGTCAGATAGTAGGAAAAGACCAGCTATCTACTCACACATGCTAGCAATACCCCAGTGCTTCTGTCCTTGTAGAGGAAGGGAGTGGTGTAGAAGATTAATTTCTGGATGTGCCTCATTGAAACTGCAGAGCACAGAGCTGGCCTACCACCATTGGAACTCATAGCCTGTCAGCAAAGAGCTGAGCTCCCTCCCAGGAGCGCTCTCCCTCCTGAGGGGGGAGAGAGAGAGAGAGAGAGAGAGAGAGAGAGAGAGAGAGAGAGAGAGAGAGAGAGAGAGAGAGAAAGCATTTGACAAAATCCAACACCCCTTCATAGTAAAAGTCTTGAAAAGAACAGGAATCCAATGCCCAGACCTAAACACAGTGAAAGCAATATACAGCAAATCAGTAGCCAACATCAAACTAAATGGAGAGAAACTTGAAGCAATCCCACTAAAATCAGGGACTAGACAAGGCTGCCCACTCGCCCCCACCTATTCAATATAGTACTGGAACTACTATCCAGAGCAATCAGACAACAAAGAGAGGTCAAGGGATACAAATTGGAAAGGCAGAAGTCAAAATATCAGTATTTGCAGATGACATGATAGTGTACTTATGTGACACGAAAAATTCCACCAGAGAACTCCTACAGCTGATAAAAAACTTCAGCAAAGTGGTTGGATATATAATTAACTTGAACAAACCATTAGCCTTCCTCTATTCAGAGGATAAACAGGCTGCAAAAGAAATTAGAGAATCAACACCCTTCACAAGAGTTACACAGAATATAAAATTCCTTGGTGTGACAATAACCAAGGAAGTGAAAGATCTGTATGACAAGAACTTCAAAAGTCTCTGAAGAAGGAAATTGAAAAAGACTTCAGAAGGTGGAAAGATCCTGCATGCTCATGGATTGAAAGGATCAAAATAGTAAAAATGGCCATCTTGCCTGAAGCAATATACAGATTCAATGAAATTCCTATCAAAATTCTGACTCAATTCTTCATAGAGTTAGAAAGAGCAATTTGCAAATTCATTTGGACTAATAAAAAACCTAGGATAGCGAAAAACTATTTTCAACACTAAAAAATCTTCTGGGGAATCACCATCACTGACTTCAAGCTGTATTACAGATCAATTGTGATAAAAACTGCATGGTATTGGTACAGACCTAGGCAGGTAGATCAATGGAACAGAATAGAAATCCAGAAATGAACTCTCATACATAAGGTCAATTGATCTTTGACAAAGGAGCTGAAAACATACAATGGAAAAAGGACAGCCTCTTTAACAAATGGTACCTGTTCAACTGGCAGTCAACATGCAGAAGAATGCAAATTGATCCATTCTTTTCTCTCCTTGTACAAAGCTCAAGTCCAAGTGGATCACAAATCTCCACATAAAACTAGGTACACTGAAACTAACAGAACAGAAAATGGGGAAGAGTTTAAAACACATAAGCACAGGGGAAAAATCAAGAATCTACAAATGGGATCTCATGAAATTGTGAAGCTTCTTTAAGGCAAAAAATACTGTCAAAGGACAAAAAAGCAACCAACAAATTAGGAAAAGTTCTTTACCAGTCCTACATCTGATAGAGGGTTAGTATCTATTATATACAAAGAACTCAAGAGGTTGGACTCCAGTGAATCAAATAATTCTATTAAAAATGAGGTATAGAACTAAACAAAGAATCTTCACTTGAGGAATACCAAATGGCTGAGAAGCACCTAAAAAATATTCAACATCCCTAGTCATCATGGAAATGCAAGTCAAAACAATCCTGAGATTCCACCTCACACCAGTCATAATGGTTAAGTTGAAAAACTGAGGTGAGGGCAGATGCTGGCAGGGATGTGGAGAAAGAATACTCCTCCATTGTTGGTGGGATTGCAAGCTGGTAAATCGGTCTCTATGTTTTTTCAGAAAATTGAACATAGTTCTACCTGAGGACCCAGCTATATCACTCCTGGGCATATACCCAGAAGATGCTCCAACATATAACAAGGACACATTCCACCATGTCTATAGCAGCTTTATTTATAATAGCCAGAAGCTGGAAAGAACCCAGATGTCCATCAACAGAGGAACAAATACAGAAAACGTGGTACATTTACACAATGGCTTACTACTCAGCTATTAAAAACGACTTCATGAATTTCTTAGGTAAATGGATGGAACTAGAAAATATCATTCTGAATGAGGTAACCCAATCACTAAAGAACACACATGGTATGTACTCACTGATAAGCGGATACTAGCCCAAAAAGCTCGGAATACCCAAGAAACAATTCACAGACTTTATGAAGCTTAAAAGAAAGGAAGGCCAGAATGTGGATGCCACCTTAGAAGGGAGAATAAAACAGTCAAGGCAGGAAATACAGGGAGAAATAGAGGAGCAAAGATTAAAAAAAAGATCATCCAGAGACTGCCTCACCTGGAGATCCATCCCATATTTACCACCAAACCCAGTCACTATTGCTAATGCCAAGTAGTGCTTACTGGTCTGAGCCTGAAATGGATGTCTCCTCAGAGGCTCTGCCAGAGCCATACTGATACAGAGGAGGATGTTTGCAGCTAACCATCAGACTGAACACAGGGACCCCAACAAAGGTGCTAGAGAAGGGACTGAAGGAGCTGAAAGGATCTGCAACCACATGGGAAGAACAACATTATCGCCCAACCAACTCCCACAGAGCTTCCAGAGACTAAAACACCAACCAATGAGCATACATGGAGAGACCCATGGCTCCAGCTGTATATGTAGCAGAGGATAGCAGTGTCTGGTATTAATGGGAGGAGAGGCCTTTGGTCTAGTGAAGGCTTGTTCTCCAAGTGTAGGGGAATTCTAAGGTGCTGAGGTGGGAAAGGGTGGTTGGGAGAGGGAGCACCTTCATGGAGACAAGGGGAGGGGGAGGAGGGATGGGAGGAAAGAGGATAACATTTGAAATGTAAATACTGGGAATATCAAATAAAAATGAAAAACAGAAACATGTAATGCATTAGATGCTACAATCAGTTTATTTTGGCAGTTATAATTAGTTTTTATAGGCACCCTAGGATCAGAAGTTCAAAATTACAAAGCAAGAAAAAATAAAAAATAAACATTATGATGCAATCTGAATATCTACTGCTGGATTCTTTCTTACTCTATTATCTAGTTAGTTTTTAATAGTAAAGCTTTTTCTTAATTTTAGGAATGTGAGTCCCAACTTTGTTACACTGAGATGATATTATACATAACCTTCAATAATCCATAACACAAAGTACTAAACTGAAGGTGATACAGGCAGGAGGATATCACTAAGAGGACAGTTGAGGTGTGAGTCTTGGTTCTGAGTCTTAACTAAGAATCTAAACTTTAATATAAAATATCACTCTAAGTTGTTTGAATCAAGAGCTAGTAAAAGTGATCTTGTACCCTGTAACTACAGTGGAATGCTTATGGACAAGAAAGCTCCTGGCCAGGATTCAAAGTTCAAGGTTATTCTCAGCTACAGAGTAAGTTTGAGGTTAGCCTGGGTGACATGAGACCTTGTCTCAAAAACAAAAACAAAAACAAAAATAAACAAACAAAACAAAAACAACAAAAATCTTTCAGCCAAGAAACTATTAGGAAAAAACAGCCCACTCAAGACTTGGGAACAGAAGGTCAACATGAAGACTGCAATGCTGAGATCAGTACTGGAAGCATCAAAAGAGCAAATGAACCCCTTTCCAGAGTGGGTAAGTAATACAGGATTATATTGTACCCTTTCTTACCACCTACACCTCTGTTAAATGTCTTTACATCTCAAGTTGTTGCTTGGTTTTCTATGTAAAGTGAGAGAACACTGCTTCATGTGACAGATGATGTGAGGATGAGGGTCCCTGCCACAGTGCCTGGAACAAAGTAGAAATGCAATAGATGATTGCTTTTATTGGAACATATCTTGAGGGCTTTATTACAGCCTTTGGCTCAGTGAATAAAGAATAAATGAGTTAGGTATGGTAAGTAATTTTTTTTATAAAATAATTTTAACTTTACTTAAAAGCAATATAATTTCATGGTTGAGAGGAATCCCAGAGGTTAGGTAAGGTTTTTGATTTAAATGTGTAACAGTTTTGTTCTGGCAGAGATTTGGTATCTTATAGCAATCAGCAGACAGATTCTTTAGCTGAGGCATTTTGTAACTAAGCTGTTCAGAAAAAGCACAGGTTGCTAGGGCCTACCAGCTAACATCATTGAAAAGAATTGAGTCTATAGGCAAAATTCAATCAATTGCTTACCAGCACTGGAAATGGATCTTAAGGCCTCATAAACTTTCTAACCACTGAGTTATACTCCTAAACTTGAAATTCAATGAATTACTAAAGAATTATATATATTGGTTAGTTGTTAAGGCACAGATATACCTCATGACTATAATATTGTTTCATCTCTGTTAACTGTAAGACAGAAAGAAATGGTCCTCATAGAAGTGTCATGAAGATGAAATATTGACTTCTTGTTTCAAGTTCAGACTATGTAGTTCCACAGGGAAGGAAACAAAATAGAAAGGAAGATGGCAAAGCTAGGCTAGCATTTTTCAAGAAGCAACAGAGCTATAAATTTATCACAGAATCAGAGCCACTTGAGTTATGATTTAACATCAAATCATACAGACAGTGAAAAACATACCCTAGTCTTTCATATGTCACCACAGAAAAAGTAATAACCCACTTGAAAATGAGTCGAGGGATTTGATGTATATTTATTTGTAATTAGTTTGTTATTAATTGTGCTTTGTCTTTATATTTCTCCAAAGATACAATTGGTGCCTGGCATAATTAATTATTGTGGAATGTAAATAGAAACTACAATGAGGCTATGGATTTATCCAATTGGTAGGTTGCTTACTATCTGCTTCAGTCCTCAGTATCACAATACCCCCAACAAAACAACAACAAAGACATAGTGAGACACACTTCACATCTGTGAGTATGCCTATTAGAAAAAAGGGATGGGAACAAGTATTTGTGAGGATATAGAGAACAAAAGCAAAGCCTAGTGTGATTGCATAACATTAAATGCTTCTCTCAACAAAGGAAACAATAGAGAATAGGGATGGCCTACCATATACCAGGAAGGGAACAGAAGGAACTCTAAGGACTCAAAAATAAGAAAACTACCTAATTCAAAGTAGGAACAGAATTTGAATAAACATTCCTGAATAGAAAGCTGAGAGTGGACAACAAGTACCTGAAAAAACATTCAGCATTTCTAATTATGAAGACAATGAAAATAAAAACTACAACCAGGCGTCACCTTACTCCTGTAGTGTTACTCTTACAAACATGATGAGTGATAAATGCTGGCAAACTAGAGAAAATGAAAAAAATTATATGTTGTTAGTAAGATTATAAATAAGTATAGACATTTTGGAAAATACTATGGAGGCTTCTCAAAAAATAAAAACAAACAAAAAAATACAACCAAATAAACAAAAAAACCAAAGAAACCAAATCTACATATAGAATTACTTTATGACCTAAGAAATCTACTTCTGGTTACATATTCAAAGAAGTTGCTATGTTAAATAGACATATGCATACTCATGCTTATTCTAGCATTAGTCATAATAGTCAAAGGCTGGATGGAAACAACATGAATGTCAACTGACAGATGACTTGACTTGATATCAGCCATGGGTTGTGGAGGGTTTCCTGGTGTTCTGTCTGTCCTTGGGAAGCTATTTCCAGTTGGTGGCTGCAAGGGCAGGGGCAGTCATTGCCTAAACCGAGTAGCTCATGCTCCATTGGATAACTCTACACCTATTCCTATGCAGGAGACCCTAGTTAAACTTAGTAGGTCATAAAACAGAATCAAAATAAAAGGGCATGAAAATGGGAGGAGAAATTCATGAGGCAGTGGTGGGCCGAGTACAATCAGAATGTATTATGCACATGTATGAAATTGTCAGGGAATAAAGATTTTACTATGAATGAACAAAGCAAACATTGTATATACACACACACACACACACACACACAGAGAGAGAGAGAGAGAGAGAGAGAGAGAGAGAGAGAGAGAGAGAGAGAGAGAAAGAGAAAGAGAGAGAGAGAGAGAGAGGACAGACAGACAGACAGACAGACAGACAGACATACAGAGATAAATTCAAACTATACAAACTTTAAAAAGGAAATTCTGGGGGTTGAAGAGATGGCACATGCATACACACACAAATAAATTAAAAAGATAAATCAGAAACTTAGTTTTTAAAATGTCTATATCATGGTGGGCAAATACATTTTGGTTATTATATTATATAGTGACCACAATGGATAATAATGTAATATATATTTCAAAGTTGCTAAAATGGACATTTAACATTTTCACTATAAAAATGTTAAGTTGGTGGGATATATTTAATTAGCTCAATGGAATCTTTGTATAATACATATGTAGAACAAACCATCATGCTGGTTCCCATAATACATGTATTAATTTAAAAAGGCTAAAAAGGAAATGACTATCATAATCCTCATTATAATCAGTAAGTAAATTATTATTCAGGCACCTAGAATTTTTTTGTGCACACATGTAATATAGCATTTCGATTTTGTCTAGTCATTTTAAACAAAATGTTCTATTTTAATTTCTATAAGAGATAATGTGATACAATATTCTTTTTTCTCAAATAAAATACATCTTTGTATAAAGGCTGGCATTTCTAAATATACTGACAAGGGCAGAGGACCTTGTGGCCATATCTTCAGAGTATGAGGGAAGTGAACAGGAAATGAATATTCTTTTGAATGTTGGAGCTGAAAATGTAATCACATCTGAAGAGCTGTATGTGTACATAATGTTTAATATACAAAGCATTTTCTGGCAATTTTTTATACTTTTCCCATTTTCTGTAGGAATAAGGATTGAACAAAGGATCTCCCACATGCTAAGCAAATACTATATAATCCAATATATTTCTGATATATTGATCTTAGTAATATCCTTGTGGTTATTAGGCTAGAGTTACGCTATTTCTTTCCTCTGTCCCCAACATTAAGCAGGGTTAATCTAATTAAGTATTATGGCCCATTAATGGCTGAATTATATATGCATTCTGGATATATTTTTACCTATATGTTCTGTACAACAATCATTCTGTTTAATAGATATAATCCCATGTGCTTCATAAATACAGTAGTTTTTATATAGCAAAAATAAACTGAAATTATAGAAGTACATACGTATGATTATATCTAAAGCTAATGAAAGTGATCTTTTGGTATCTAATTCCAATTTACCTTTCTGTTATTTCTGAACAAGTTTAGCATTTTTATATGGGATCACATATAACAATGAATAACCATGATTCCAGGCAGGAATGTGTAAGATCGCTTATGGATAGAAATTCTAAGGAGTCTTTTCTTAGCCTGTATATTATATTACTTTGAAGTTGGACATATACATTGTATTTATCTCAAGGACTGTTAATTGCTCCTGCTAAGGATGAGGTGGCAAATATGCTACAAAAATAAACTGAAAGTGCTGAGTAAATAGAGTTAGAGAACAGCCATGTTTTTCTTTTTTTTAAAGGGAAAGAAAAGTGCTCATTAGAATACCAGTTAGAGAGTTTTTTCTGTATTTATTTTTCTTTTAGGTCTCAACTGTTGCTGGGATTGGTATCATATAGCATATGGACAAGGGAGATGGTTCAGTGGTTAAGAGGCATGGATTGAATCCAGTTCCAATGCCTTCTTTTAGCTCCCATGACCACAGTATAAAAATGTTACACAAATATAGATGCAATCCAAAATACCTGTATACAGAAAAATAGGGGATGCTAACCTCAGAGGCTTGCACTCCTCCAGAAACAACTCACAGACTGTATGAAGTCCAAGAAATAAAGAAAACAAAAAATATACATATATTTACAAAACAAGAAGACTTTGACTATTTCCATGTTACATTTTGTTTTACATGTACTTTAGCTCATTGTAACTATTAAGTTTTCAAGGCATACAACCAAACCTTGAAAAAAATCAAGTACTGACTAAAAAATATATTCATATAGTTTTATATAAAAATTATGTTAAAATCTGAAAAAAAGTACTGACAAAAATTGTATAATTTTAAGCAAAAAATGTTTAAAATCTGTACATTTATCTTTGTTTTGTAAAATAAAGTTGTTTAAAAAAATTATAAAATCCATTTTTGTGATTCCTGAAAATATGATGTTGAATAGAATGAATTAGCTTAATTGGAAAGAAAAGAAGGAAAACATTAAACTATTTGGTATCTACTTAAGAAAAAGTATGCAAATTTTTTTAATCTGTCAGTCAGTAGCATGAACTAAGAAAATAGCTTCGGTAATGTCTATGATACTTAGTTGTTTCTTTGTTAACCGTTTTTGTATAGAACTCTGGGCATTTTGGAAAGAAAATGTCAAGATTCAGCACATAATTCAAATCTCACATTTAGATTTTCTTTTTTCTCCCTTATAAACTACCTCTGTCAAGCAGATTCCTAAGAGTAGAAAGAAGCCTATGACTGAAGGTGAAATGGATACATGTGATGTCTCCAAATCATTATGCTCCCCTCAGATGCCTGTTTCATACCCACTGGGAGGAATGATCAGGTACTTTGTTGGAGATCAATACACTAAAACAGTGATTTTTAGTTCTGGTTTTATAGTATGCCTCTAGGTCTCTGATTTTTTTTCCCCAAAGGGTATTAAGTAAATCTTGCAACATTGATTTGTATTCACTGTAGCTTGTAGCATAAATACAAGCCAAATGGCACATCCTTTGCAGAGGGGAGAGAAGATATGATCAGGAAAATAAATCCAAACTCCAATGAACAATAGAATATTGTAATTCTCAGGGTGGGAACCACTGCTTTAGTTTCATGATTTACCACACAGAGATTAATAGTGTCAGATAAAGTGAGAAAGAAGAACAAAACATTAACACTCAGATTCTAAGACCTCAAAGTGAATATATCTAGAAAACCTGTTTAATTGCTAATATTGATAGTGTGTAGGAGCTGAGACTGGGCTGTTATTTTCCTGCATATTTTTCTAATGTTTAATTCTGTTTTAGAAGGAGCTTATATTTCTGTTGTAGTCATTAAAAATTTCAATCATAGCTTCAGAAGGTCCAAAATAAAGTAGATTCGAGTTAACAAAGCCCTCAAATACAAACTAGATAGATTTTAAAGAAAAACATCAGAGTATACACACAAAAAGCAGTGTTACAGAATTGTTATAAAGGTTTGATATTCTTTATCCAAAATATGTAGGGACTAGAATAGTTTCACATTTTGGATCCTTTTTCCCCTCAGATTGTGGAATAGCTTCCATATATATAATAAAGTTGTTGGGAATGGACAGAAATATACATGCAATGTTCAATTATATTTCACATGAGCTTTATTAAGAGTATCTTGCAGTAATTTTATAAAACACCTTAATTAATTTTGTTAGTAAAAAATCAGAATACACTGTACTGTCAGAAGTTTGGTATCCTATTGATACTTAAAAGTTTTAGATTTTAGGTGAATGATGCCTTGAGTTCAGATCCCAGTGTCCATATGAAAAGCTGTGTGTGGCTGAGTATGCTTGCAACCCCAACACTCTATGGGAGAAAGCTAGAAAAGACTTCTGGCTTTACTAGCTGCTTGCCTAGATCTGGTTCAGTGGAGATATTGTCTGAAAGGAATAAACTGGATAAGAGTCATAGAACAAAACAATCAAAGTCCTCTTCTTGTCTCTGCTTGGGAATGTACACCTGAATACACATGTATGTGTCCACTATACATAAATACACATACATAGTTGAAGTTTTTATACTTTTATTGAGCTGAATATATTTAAAATGTGTTCATTTCAGTGTGTTATCAATGTAGATATATTAGATAGTTTACATTGCTTTGGGGGTTTAAGCATGGGATATGTTTTATATTTCGAGCTCTTAATTCACACTGGCTTATATGTAGTAGTTTATAAAAATGCAATAAACCATTGAGAACCAATCATCTAAAATAAAAGCTAGGATCTGGTTACAACTTTTATATTTAGTTTTCATCTCCTTACAACTCCCCTACCAAGGCAAACTTTTTTTCTGAACCCTTTGCATTTTATAATTCTATCAATCTCACTTTCATAATTTTCTCATATCCATGTGTATTCATAAATAGAAGATTTATAAACTTGGTTGTTTGTAAATTTTTGCAATGGCTACTATATTTAGTATTTTTGAACTTAAAATTTTTGCAGTACCAGTCTTTACTGTAGTTTCAAGGTGACCTTCTAAATTCATCTTTTCTTTTTTGGTGGCAACTTTAACCTAGAAAGTTTTTTTTTTTTTTTTTTTTTTTTTTTTTTTTTTTTTTTTTGTGGTGTTGGAGATAAACTATGAGCCCTCAAGAACTTCCTTTTTGTAAGCTTGAACTGTATTGGTAAGACTCCTTATATCTGTAAGTGTTACCACAACACTCTGGTTGGACTGTTGTTAAATAGTCCATTGTATGACCCATAATACTTTATCCATGTACTAGACATTTGGGTTAGATTTTGTTGTTGTTTATTTTTATATGTCTCCCGTTGTATACTTGAAGAAGTTTCTTATAGGTGAAGATTTATGACTTCCCAGTTCAAATCCAAGTGACACAACTAATTAGTAGATGTGGGAAAAGACAAAGAAAGTTAACAAACAAACAAGCAAACAAGCTTAACAACCAGTAGGTTAAGCAACTGAAGGGGTAAGGCTGTTTGGGGAAGTCTAAGAAACACTATCAATTGTTTGATCCTAATATAATTTTTTCCATTGTTGGGATGAACACGTTGGTCAAGAGCTTGAAAGAATAGTCACTGGAATATCTAGGTGCCAATATCCTAATATACCCTAGTGTCTTAGTTGGTGTTATACTGCTGTGAACAGGCACCATGACCAAGGCTAGTCTTATAAAGACAACATTTAACTGGGGCTGACTTACAGGTTTAGAGGTTCAGTCTATTATCATCAAAGTGAAAGCAGGGCAGCATCTACGCTGGCATGGTACAGGAAGAGCTGAGAGTTCTATATCTTCATCTGAAGGCTGCTAGTGGAAGACTGGCTTCCAGGCAGCTAAGGTGAGGGTCGAAAGTCCACATCCACAATGACACACATAGTCCAACAAGTCCATACCTTCTAATAGTGCCACTCCCTGGGCCAAGCATATATAAACCATCATACCTAGAATAAATTATTACGAGATTTAGAGATTAGTAGACCCATCTTTGCAGACTCACCATTCTTGTTTTGTTCTTGATGATCATCCTAAACCATCTCTCTCTACTTGATTATATGTGGAGGTACTGGAAGGGCAAAAGAAGGGTTTGACTTTGGAACATAAAAAGATTGAATATTCTATTTTTCCTCTCTCAGAGTGCATTAAAGTGGAAGAAGAACTAGGGCTCTGTATAGCAAGTTCTAATTGAAAAATAATGTAAACTTGGGCCTATTAGGTAGATCAACTATAAGGAACTGATTCTGAAGTGTTTATATAGCATGAGAAGGAAATAAAGGCAGTTTAAGTCTGAAGCCAAGGAAAGACCTAGCAATGAAAGAGAAATACACAGGTACATAGGGGGATTTGGAACTTAGATTTTTACAGGTTTTTAAAAATCAGTCTTCAAAAAACATTTTATTTAATCTTTGTGTTAGTCAGCGAAGTAAGTATCAACATTGTTGGCATTTTATGGCAAGTGTAGCTGAGAGATTAATAAATATGTTTAAGGTTTCATGGGAACTGGGTGACAAACCTGCAATGCGAATGCTAATTCTGAAATGCAAAACCAAAGTGCAGTTTACTGCTCCAATGACTTACAACCACAGTATTAAAATGTGTTGTACTTTCTCACTAAAAATGTGTTAAAGGTTAATGATTTACACAGAAAGTGAAACATGTGTAGTATTAGTTCTATAATGGTATCTTTCTTATTTACATTCCTATAGGTTTTATGGGACAGGAATAAAAAGATAGTCTAGTTATGGGAAATGTGCTAGAAAAATGTACTGAAATTCCCAGAAGTATGGGAATGCAATCCAAGATGTGTATAATGCCAATAAAAGGTCAGTACTTCCAAATTATACCTCAGAGAAGCAATTCAAACTGGGGAGTTGAGGGAGATAGTAAATATGACATAATAACATACACTGTAATATATATTTCTTCATTTATGTTTAAATGTAAAAAAGAAACATTGTGAAACTGTACAGTATTGTCCTTTGGTGATGCCATTTGTGAACAACATTATTATTGAGTTTTAAGAACAAAACTGGAAATAGTCTGAAAGCTGGTTCCCCAGAAGTTTTTTTTTTTTTTTTTTTTTTTAAATAAAACTCCTTCCCACCATTTTAGTAAGTTCCCAACTGTTTCCCATTATATAAAACTCCTGTGGTTTTTATAGGCACTGTCTAACATCTATATCTTAGGATGTTTCAAATAGTCTTCATTGAAAGAGAGGTATGCTTTAATACAGATCTGTGGCATGTTTAATTTAATGTAAAAGAATTCAGTAACTACTTGTAGAAGCTAGTTGCCACACTGAGGTAGAAGTAATCCCTAGTCTCTTGTAGTTTGTCAAGTAGCTAGAAAGATGAAAGAAGCATTCAGAGAAGACCTAGGAAATGTAAGCATCTCATGCATCCACACAGAAGAAAGTAAACTAAGAAGTTATCCAAGTAGAGCTTCATATCAAGGCCTCTTAATGATTGTGAAGGCTATAGCGCAGTGGTTCTCAACCTTCCTAATGCTGTTACCCTTCAGTACAGTTCCTCGTGTTGTAGAGAATCCCAACCATAAGATTATTTCATTACTACTTCATTACTGTGAGTTTACTACTGTTATGAATTGTAATGTAAATCTGAAATGTAGGATATCTGATATGCAACCCCTCATAGATTGAGACCCACTGCTATGATGTGCTAAGGATACTAGGCCTTTCACAATCCTCCATTTCTTGGGAATTCCCAAGTTTATGAACTCTTATAATACATTCTTTGTACTCAGCTTTTGTAGATAACTTTACAGCTTGTATAGCATTTGCATAGATATCATTTCACTTGAGTCTTATAGCAATCCATGAAATGACACGGAGGCTAACTACCTTCAAGTTAAGTGACTGTAAAATATGGAGCTCTTCAATTCAGATCATGTTTAATATAATCTTCAACATTTACATGCACAGTTTTGATCAATAATTTATATTCATAAATGATATTCTTAGGGTCCTACAAGATTTTAATATATATCTGCAATCAAAAGTATTCAACTGTGTCCTTGTTCAGATTAATGTTTCATGTACTTGGGCTGCAATATAAAAATTTAAAGTCCATATGAAGTATTCTAGATTCATTACATATTCTTTAAGAGGGATTCTAGTAGAGTTTGCTTGGGTATAATATGTCATATTTCTTCATAATTAAAATGTTTTATAGTTATAATACATGCAAACACAGTTGGACATCTGAGCTATCTGACAACATATAAACAGTTCCACAGATAATCCACCAATGGGGAACATGTGAGTCAGAAAGAACCCTTTCTAAAATATGTTGAGAGCTCTCCCTACAAGGCTCATGTGTTGAATGCCTATTCCCTAGCTGAGGGTGCTTTGGGGAAGTAACTGAATAATAATACTTACAGCATAATCATTGCATTAATTCATTGATAGGTCAACTAATAATTTTATTGCTTTATTGGAGGAACCTCGAAGGTGGGGCCTAATTGAAGGAAGCTGGTCACTTGGGGTATTCCCTTGAAGGATATACCTTGTCTATGGCCTGTGTGCTTCATGACTGACATGTGATGAGCAGTAGACCATTAGAAAATGCAGTCAGTAGTGAAAGTGGAAGGAAGGGAGGTGCAGAGAAGGGAAAAGAAAGGGAAAGGGAAGAAAAGGTTCCTGCCTTGAGTTCCTGTCTTAGCTTCTGTTCACAGTGGTCTACAATATATAAAAATAAGTAAATTCTTTTCTCCCAAGTTACTTTTTAGTCATGGTGCTTCTCACAGTAAAAGAAAGCAAACTCACAACCATTTCTGTAAACATTTTTACTGCATTTATTTATTTTGTGTGTGCACTGGGGGACACACACCATGTAACAGGTTTAGAGGACCACTTGTTGGAGGAAGTCTATTCTTTCCTTTCACCTTGTGGGCTCCAGGGATAAAACTCCAGTGATCACACTTGGCCTCAAGTGGCTTTACTCGCTAAGCCATTTCTTGGGCTCTTGTGTATTTATGATTCATGTGACCAATGTTTGTTTTTGTAAACACAAATAAATATTTCTAATGTGTGACTTGAAGTACAAAAATTCCATTTTTGGAAGCATTCAGTTAATGCTTTAGGATTTGAAGTATGTAAATATATATATATATATATATATATATATATATATATATATATATATATATATATGTAATACTTACACATATAAATATAAAACATATTCCTATTACCAATTACCTCTCTCTATCCTGTTTTAACTTGCTCCCATCCTATCAGTCTTTCTTCCTCCCTACCTGTCACTTGCCCATAATCATGATTTTTGTTTTGTTATGGGACTTGTTTAGTTTAACTATATCTTTGTGTAACCACTGGATTGGAACTATCCAGTGGAGCATATGAATGATTCCTCCTTTCCTTCAATCTATTTGTAGCATAAAGTTCATCAGTGAGGGGTAGGGCCACCCACAGTCTTTCTTCCATCCATGCCTGTCTATTGATGGGGCCATTCTTATGCAGACCCTGTTTAGGTATCTGCAACTGCTGTGACTTTGTGATTGCAATGTCTGTGTGTTGACAATGTAGTTTATTTTTAAAAGATGAAATATATCTGAAATTCAAGGAGAGAATCAAATTTCTGTTTACAATAACTGAACATCCTCTCAGGAGATACCATGAGGTTATCATGAGAAACACATTCTTTTCCATTTCCTTTAAAGAAGTCATATTTCTAAGCAGATTAGGATCAGAATATAGCAAATTACCAAGTCAGTCTTCTTCCTGCTCTTCTGGCAAAATATAAGATAACAATGTGCAGAATTTCATCTATAAAGATGACACTATGAACTTCCTGGCATCAGGCCAGGCCCACGATTTGTTTTGCTACAAGAGCAGATATGTATGAAGCTACTTTCTCCTAGAATATTACCTGACAAAGCATGGGCTGGTTAGACACCTGGTTTAATATATAGAGAATTCAGTGTGTGTATACCCATAAACAATTGCCCTAATAAATCACAGCACTAGGGTCATTAAAGAAGCTGTAGAATGGAGATAGTGGTAGAATGCAGCCAAGGTTCACAAATGTACAGCCAAGCATCCTTAGTACATTCAAAAGTCATTTCAAAAGCTCTGTCTATTTTTGTGAACATGTAAATGATATAAGATCTATATCTTCTAAGTTTCGAGTCCTGAACAACAAGTGAAGAAGGATTAACTGTTGCTTCTAAATTATAACATAGCTCAAACTGTACTTTCCTTGCCTGTAGGTTGGAGAGTAGAAGATTAAAGAATGAACATGCCTGCTAACAGTAACCATTGCATACAGCTCAAATCTTCTATTTAGTAACAAGGAAATTTTGCATCTCCTTGCTAGTGTTTACTTCTCAAATATATGGGGAATAGAAGAAAGGGACAATGAGGTAGAGAGAATACCAAGGCAATTTTGGATTAAAACACCACCTTTAATGTGTTAGAATGGGTATTTGAAAGCACCTTTGGTTGTTTGGGGCTCTTGTTGCCCTTCTCTGTTCAGTAGTTAAAGTTTTAGTTGGTGCTTATTTCAAGCCACCATGTGTCCAAGAGAAGAACAAGCAAACACAGGGAATCCATTAGCCTTTGAACTTGGTACTCCCTTTGGTAGAAATAAATGGAAAAGAAGGAATACACTAATAACCTGAGATGTATTAAATATTTACTGTGTGCAAAGCACCATGTAATCATAGTATTTTTCTTCTTCATCTGACTTCATTCTGAACCTTTACGTTCTAACTTCTTTATTAAAACTACTGTCATCCACTCATAGTATGTACTCACTGATTAGTGGATACTAGCTCAAAAAGCTCAGAATACCTAAGAAACAATTCCCAGAAATTATGAAGCTCAAAGAGAAGGAAGGTCAGAAGGTGAATGCCTCAGTTCTTCTTAGAACAAAACACTCAGGGGAGGAAATACAGGGACAAATAGAGGAGCAGGGATTGGAGAAAAGATCATCCAGAGACTGCCTTCCCTGGGTTTCCATCCCATATGCAGTCACTAAACCAACATACTATTGCTGTTGCCAAGAAGTGCTTAATAGCAGGAACTTGATATGGATGACTCCTCAGAGGCGCTGCCAGAGCCATACTGATAGAGATGAGGATACTTGCAGCTAACCATCAGACTGAGCACAGGGACCCCAATGAAAAGGCTAGAGAAAGGACTGAAGGAGCTAAAAGGGTCTGCAACTCCATGGGAAGAACAACATTATCAACCACCCAAACCCTCCACAGCTCCCGGAGACTAAAACACCAATCAATGAGTTTGCATGGAAAGACCAATGGCCCGAGGTGCATATGCAGCAGAGGATAGCATTCTCTGGCATCAATGAGAAGAGAGGCCTTTGGTCCAGCAAAGGCTCATTTTCCCAGTGTAGAGGAATGCCAAGGCACTGAGGTGGGAGATAGAAGTTGGGAGAGGTAACACCTTCAATGGAAGGGGAAGAGGAATAGGACTGGAGGAAAGGGATAACATCTGAAATTTAAGTGCAGAAAATATCCAAGAAAAAAAATGGGGCTAGGGACCTAATTTGTTAGGTGAAGTGCTTGCCTTGTAAATGTGTAGACCTGAGTTCTGGCCATATAGAATTCAGATTGATATATATTTGATACAAGGAGAGATGTTTCAAATAAAGCATAGAAACAGTTCCAAAAACAAACAAACAAAAAACCTACCATCAAAAGTGCTCTTAACACCTTTCTCACTGAATTCAGCTGGATGGATGAAGCATACTCTTTATACTGGGTTTCCTAAATTGCTAAAATAAACTCAGAGCTAGTAACAGACATTTTTGACATTTCACAGATAGAACATGTCCAAAGAAGGAGACCAGTATACAAGAAGACAGAGATGAAAATGTCCTGATGACATCACTTATGCCCCAAGGTTAAGTAATGTTCAAAGCTAGCTTCACTGTGACATTTTCAGTCAAATGAGCCAATAAACCCTCATCTATTTCTTTTTTTAAAAATTATAAACCAGTTCAGACCAATACTTTATTACTTGGAACTAATGAAGGCTAATGCTAAGGATCTCCATATCTGCAGTTTAGCCTGTATATCTCTCCTGAGCTTCAGATGCATATCTCAGACTGCTTATAGTTTTGTCTCTTGAATTTCCCAAAGGTACCTTTAGCTCCAACCTGTCTAAAACCACACATATTCCTCCTGATCATTATCTCAGTGAACACTACAACAGCTTGCCAGAAACCTGGGTGGCTTCCTTGACATCACTGTCTTCTTTCAATCACACAACCAATCTTTAGTGTTTCCATTTACTAAGTAATCTGCCTGCTAGTCTCCATTACTGTTCTTCTAATTTAATTACCCTCAGTCCTTTCTGTGGTGATATAGCAGCACCCTGCCACGTGCTTTCTCTCTTTTTTTGTGCCAATTTTAGTCCATTCTCTCCCTACTTTATCCATTTTAATTAAGTTTTTACATAGCATTATGGTATTTATGCTCATTGTAATTGAAATAACACTGAACTATATAAATAATCACTTCATAGTCTATTCCATTTCTACCCAAACCCTTTCAACACAGAATTATCAGTATTTCTGATTTGCTTCTTTCTATGATTGATTTTATGCAAACATTAGATGAATTAAAAGATTTTCCCCTTTTATTCTGAATATGGAAACATACACATCACTCTGGAATTTGCTCTTTAAAAAAGTCCAGTAGTAGAAAGAACACTATCAGTCCTTCAGATCTATGCATAGAACTCCAACTCATTATTTTCTTAGTTGTACAACAGTCAATAGTATAGCTATATTATATGTATCTAATTTATTGTAGCTGTTAGAATGATTCCTCCTTTTGGTGCTGAGATATCCTTGTATTCAAGACCTGCGAAATAGTATTCTCATTTTTGTAAGATGCATGTAAATATGAGTTCTAGGCCAAAAGTATTCTGATGTTTAATTTGATTGATATACAAAGTGATTGTAGCAATCTATATTCTCTACCAAAACATGTTTCCCATCTCTTAATTAGTATATGCCATTCTATTATGAAGATCTTGCTAAACTGTTAGGCTCTAGGTAGAAAAGTGTCATACAATGCATGTTTTATTTTTAAAGTGAAATTTATTTATCATTTCTTTTAAATTTGTTAGAAACATATGCTAAAATTAAAAGATACAAAAAATGGACAGTAAGTCAGTTTCCTCCCACACCTGCTGCCAAAACTTGATTTTTTTTCTATGAAACCACTACTATTTATGTCCCAGATTTTTCGCATTTGAACCGGTTTCTAAGTAATGAACATTTAGGTGATTTTCAGTCCTATGATATTACAAATAGTATAGCAGAGAAGATCTTTGTTGAAAAATGATCTTCCGTGTGTGAGTATATCTAGAATTAGGTCTAGTCAACATGCTGGATCAGATTAGGTGCATTTAGTATTTAAAGACACAAGTCATATAATCTATTCTTGGCATTGATCTTGTGCTTCTCCATTGCCTTTAGGAGTTTCTAAGCTCCATAAAATGGATTCCAGAGTCCTGAATGATCTAGTCATATCAGACAGCTCATTTATCACCACTTCCCCTTTGGATTTATACTCTACTCATACAAATATCTTCCTATTCCTTTTTAAAGAAATAGGATCAGTTTGTTTTTTGAGAATTTTATACATGAGCATTATAATATATCACTCCAGTTCCTTCTCCCCTTCAGCTCCTCCCTTAGATTTGATTTTTCTTTATTATCATTATATATGTACAGATATGCATGTATATTTGTGTGTGTGTGTGTGTGTGTGTGTGTGTGTGTGTGTGTGTGTGTGCATATATAACCTATTGGGTGCGTTTAGCTTTGCTTGTATGTACATGTGTCTACTAGTCTAAGAAGACTACCCAAACAATACAGGTTATTTATGTCTCCCTTTGTTGACTCTCAGAATCTGAGGCTAAGGCTAAATTGCTAAAGAAAAGACACACTTTAAACATGGACTTGGAGGAATCAAGCTGAAACTGACCTGGAAGCCTTTTTTCCTGAGAAGTGGCTTTTATAGTATCAGGAGGCATTTCTGCAAGCTGCCAATGGAGAAAAGCAAACAGCAATCCCACCCATCTGTGCAGCTTGTGAAGCACAATGACTGAACTTACAATGGTAAAACAGTGGTACTTTTATTGTGGGGATAAGAAACAGCTGTCTTTTGGACTTAAGACCTGCTCATCGGGAAGGAGTTCAGACCTGGTACTGTAAACTTAGCCAAATACTCATAGCTGGAAAGATAATACAGAATTTATTCTTACCAGTTTTCTAAACAAATATAATTTCTTACTGTTTTCTAAATGCCTATCCTTATACCCACAAATAAGTATAACTCTTTCCTCTCATCAAAGAAGTTTCTTTTTACAACTAATGAAGACTATTACAAAGATACTAAACTGGAAAAGTCATAGAATAATTAACTGCGGGTTTCCCAACCCTAGCTGTTACATCTGTAATGCAACCCATAAATTTAAAGCTCAGGAAAAGTCATGAAAGAGATGGCTAGAAAAATTGTAAGTGGCAGACCCCAGGGCACTGGTTGGTAGGTCACATGTCCTCCCTGGACATGACCAGGAAAATGCACTTAGGAATTCTCAACAATATGGTTGTCCCAACAAGACCAGCATAATGGCATGTCAATGCCAACAAAGGACACTTCACATGATCCCACATGTAGATGAGGAGCTACAGAAGGTCAATGACTGCAGAGAGAGAGAGAGAGAGAGAGAGAGAGAGAGAGAGAGAGAGAGAGAGAGAGAGAGAGAGAGAGAGAGAAGAAGAAGAAGAAGGAGGAGGAGGAGGAGGAGGAGGAGGAGGAGGAGGAGGAGGAGGAGGAGGAGGAGGAGGAAGGGAGGGAGGGAGAGAGAGAGAGAGAGAGAGAGAGAGTCAGCAAGACCAACAAACACCAGAGAGAACCATATGGCAAGAGGCAAGTGCAAGAAACTAAGCAACAAAAGACAAGGCTATTTGGCATCATCAGAACCCAGTTCTCCAAGCACAGCAAGTCTTGGATAACCCAGCAAACTGGAAAAGCAAGATTTGGATTTAAAATCACATCTCATGATGATGAGAGAGGACTTTAAGAAGGACATAAGTAAGTCCCTTAAAAAAATTCAGGAGAACACAGGTAAACAAGTATAAGCCCTTAAAGAGGGAACACAAAAATCAACTAAATAGGTAAAGAAATTGAACAAAACCATCCAGGATCTAAAAATGAAAATATAAACAATAAATAAATCACAAAAGGAGACAACAGTGGAGATAGAAAACCTAGGAAAGAGATTGGGAGTCATAGATGCAAGCATCATCAAAAGAATACAAGAGGTGGAGGAGAGAATCTCAGGCGCAGAAGATACCATAGAAATCATTGACACAATAGTCAAAGAAAATGCAAAATGCAAATAGCTCCTAACCCAAAACATCCAGGAAATCCAGGATACAATGAGAAGACCAAACATAAGGATCATAGGTATAGAAGAGCAAAGATTCACAACTTAAGGGGCCAGTAAACATCTTCAACAAAATTATAGAAGAAAACTTCTTTAACCCAAAGAAAGAGATACCCATGAACATACAAGAAGCCTACAGAACTCCAAATAGGCTGGACCAGAAAAGAAATTCCTCCATTCAATAATAGTCAAAACACCAAATGCACAAAACAAAGAGATAATATTAAAAGTAGTAAGGGAAAAAGGTCAAATAACCCATAAAGGCAGATCTATCAGAATCACACCAGACTTCTCCAGAGACCCTAAAAGTTAGAAGATCCTGGGCAGATGTCATACAGACCCTAAGAAAACACTAATGTTAGCCCAGGCTACTATATCCAGCAAAACTCACAATTACCATAGATGGAGAAACCAAGGTATTCCATGAGAAAACCAAATTTACACAATATCTTTCTACAAATCCAGTTCTACAAAGGACAATAGATGGAAAACTCCAACACAAGGAGGGAAACTACACCCTAGAAAAGGCAAGAAAGTAATTGTTCTCAACAAACCCAAAATAAGATATCCACACAAACATAATTACATCTTTAACAACAAAAATAACAGGAAGCAACAATCAGAGACAAAGTGTGGAGCAGAGTCTGAAGAAAATGCCATCCAGAGACTGTCCCACCAGGAAATCCAGCCCATACACTGTCAGCAAACCCAGAAAATACTGTGGATGCCAAGAAGTGCATGCTGACAGGAGCCTGATATAGCTGTCTCCTGAGAGGCTCTGCCAGATCCTGACAAATACAGAGGCGCTCTCAACCAACCATTAGACTGAGAATGGGGTCTCCAATGGAGGAATAGACAAAGGACTGAAGGAACTGAAAGTGTTTGCCACTTCACAGGAAGAATAACAATATTAACCATCCAGACCTCCCAGAGCTCCCAGGGACTAAACCACAAACCAGAGTACACAAGGATGAATCCAAGGCTTCAGCAACATACGTAGCAGAGGATGGCCTTATCAGGCATCAAGGAGAAGAGAGGTCCTTGGCCCTGTAAAGGCTCAATACCCTAGTGTAGGAGAATGCTAGGGTGGGGTGAAGGGAGTGAATTGGTGGGTGGGGGAGCACTCTCATAGAGGCAGGGAAAGGGGTAGGTTAGGGGGTTCCAGAGGGGAAACCGGAAAAGGGGATACTATATGAAATATAAGTAAAGAACATATCCAATAAAAAAGAGAAAAACCCACTATTTGCAGATGATATGATAGTATACTTGTGTGACCTGAAATTTTTCACAGGAGAACTCTTAGACCTGAGAAACAACTTCAGCAAAGTTGTTGAATATACAATTAAGTCAAACAAATCAGTAGCTGTCGTCTACTCAAAGGATAAACAGGTTGAGAAAGAAATTAGGGAAATGACACCCTTCACAATAGTCCCAAGTTATTTAAAATACCTTGGTGTGGCACTAACCAAACAAGTTAAAGATCCATATAACAAGAACTTCAAGTTTCTGGAGAAAGAAACAACCTCTGAGATTCCACTCACACCAGTCAGAATGACTAAAAAAAAAAAAAAAAAAAAAAAACAACAAACTCAGGTGAGAGCAGACGCTGGCAAGGATGTGGAGAAAGAGGAACACTCCTCCATTGCTGGTGGAACTGCAAGCTTGTAAAAACACTCTGGAAAATCAGTCTGGTGGTTCCTCAGAAAATTGGACATAGTACTACTGAGGACCCAGCTATACTACTCCTGGGCATATACCCCAGAGATGCTCCAACATCTAATAAAGACACAAGCTCCACCATGTTTACAGCAGCCTTATTTATAATAGCCAGAAGCTGGAAAGAACCCAGATGTCCTTCAACAGAGGAATGGATACAGAAAATGTGGTACATTTACACAATGGAGTTCTACTCAGCTTTAAAAATAATGACTTCTTGAAATTCTTAGGCAAATGGATAGAACCAGAAACTATCATCCTGAGGTAACCCATTCACAAAAGAACACACATGGTGTATATTCACTGATAAGTAAGTGGATATTAGCTAAATGCTCGGGATAGCCAAGATAAAATTCACAGACCACATGAAGCCCAGGAAGAAGGAAGACCAAAGTGTGGATGCTTCAGTCCTTCTTAGAAGGGGAACAAAATACTCATGGGATGTAGAGGGTAGGATGGGCTTGGGAGGAAGAGAGGAGGGGGAGGGGGGAAAGAAAAAAAAGGAACAACATGTTTATCAACAAGAACAAAACAAACAAACAAACAAAAATTACAGTGTAGAAGTTCTATAATTTTGCAGGACAAAGAGGCTCAGGTTAAGAAGTACAATGTCTAAAATTAAGGTACAATGAGTCAACAGATGCCTTCTGCCTACATATCTACATTTGTTTATGGTATTTTGAGGAGCCATACAGAAACACTTTATCACTTAGATGACATATTAACATTCTTATTCTTCACTTCTAAAAGCCATTTGCATGCTTTTATGCCTTACTGAGCCTCTTCGTGGATGCTGATGAAAAGGCTCATTGCCCAACCAAATAGAAATCTTGAGTATTTAATCATTCAGATGCCATCTAATTGGTTAAAACTAGTCTGGTTGTTATTGCAATATTATAGAAATCAGGAATAGTTAGAAATTGTATCAGAAGTGGAAGGAAATAATTAGACTCTTTAGTGTAGTAATCCAGCATATTTTCTCTAATACTATATATTTGAAGAATATGGTAAATTTTGATCAACAACAGTACCTACTCAACTAGAGTTTTGTCAGCATCATATACAATTATTAGAATTCCTAGAGCTGCATATATTTAGAAGAAAAAAAAAGACTCCTTACATGGTTTTGAAATTCTTGACATCTGTTAGGGGCTACTAATTCCTACTCTGAAATGACCCAAAATAAACTTAGATGAGTGAAATAAGAGTTATTGTTAAACAATTAATGATATTGGGAGTAGAATCCAAGTCCCATGTCTTAGTGATCACAAGTTTCCCTAATACTGAGAAACACACAGCTACAGTGAATTCAAGATCTTCCGAGAGTCTCTGGATATCTGGGTATGTTGTCTCCTTAAGGCAAATAGTAGGCAATTATCTTTACAGCACTTCTGTAGCTGGTATGGCATGATCAGCTTACTTTACCTCATTCTGTATTGCTTAAACCACTTATTAATGTTGATTTGTTTACCTGAGAAAGTGTCTGACTCTATTTTTCAAACTGGTTCCAAACTCCTGACTTGAACGATAGCCTCCAAAATAGTGCATACTACAGGCATTCTTCCCCATTGTCTGGCTCTTGATTACATGTAATTTTTATTTACAATCAATGTGTACTATTTTTATAGTCATGACAACTCTATGAACAAGGAATACAGATGTAGTTCAGTGGTGGAGTATTTGTCTAGCATGTGCAAGACTTGGGTTCAGTACTCTGAATATGAATATCTACTATATGTTGAGCAAATTCTGCCCACCATGCTCTCCTACTCTCCTTTCTCTTCCTTTCCCCACTTCTGTTAGCCCTCTTTACATTCCTCGACATGTATTTTTACCTTCATAGTGTGTGCACATTATTATATTCATCAATAGAAAATTTTAGAACTGTAAGCAACAGAAAACAAATATATATATTTGTCTTCTGAGACAAATTTTAACCTCTTATATTAAATTCTATTTAGTTTATATATGTCAAGAATAGAAGTTTTGTAGATATACCAACTACAGAGATTAGAATAATATCTTACTAGATAGTCTAAAATAGTTATCATTGAAAAAAATGCTTGTTAACCAAATGTCAGTGTTGATGGCCCATAGTGATCATTTACTGTGGAGCTAGTTTTATCAAAGAAAATATAGCTTTGAAGGCTATTTTGGAGTATGAACAAGCTAAGATATTTTGGCTTGCTTAGTGTTTTATTTGCTATAAAGCCACTTTCTAGAGTGTTCTACTGTGGGCCCTTAAGCTGTTGGCAGCCACGAACAGCAGGCAACCTTGGGGATTCTACAACTGAAATCAACAATCCTCTTCATGTCCACACATGGTAAGCTTTCAAAAACTTAAGTTTCATTTTGTGAATAAGTCTCTGAAATCCTATCAGTTATTGAGATGATTTTAGTCTTTCTCATTTGACAGTAGCTCAGTGATGGGCCACTGAAAAGTAAAAAATATAGTAGCAATACCAGCATAAGGGAAATTTTAATTCTAGCTAAAAATTTACAAACAAAACATCTGTTTTCTTTGATGCCATAGCATTTTATGCCCAGCTATATCAATTGACTGGTGGCTATATCCTGAATCATTCTTATTTTTAATAAATTAAAAACAAAACATACATTTAACTTTAATTTATTATTTTTGTTATTTAAAATAATAGAAAAGGATACCAGCTTCTTTCATCTTTTCAAAAGAAATATGAAAGAAGAAAAATTCCAAGAGAGTCATATACATAGATATATCTATATCTATGTTTTTACCATATATGGGTATGATAGACAAATGGGTAGATAGAGAAAGCCAACCAGATAGAGTGAGGAACTGTCAAGGAATATTGTACACCCATGATCAGTCTTTGTTGGGATGAAGTAGGTCAGAATATACGGCTTAGACTTTTCTCCCTATGGCTGCTATGGGTTAGCCTATTGAACAGTACCAATGAGAAGAAAGAGAATTTTGCTGAAATGTAGCATCACTGCTGAGTTATAATTTTTTAAGAGTAATGACAATGTTTGAGAGAACAAACAAATTAATAACTTTAGTAGTTTATAAATTTTCATTTTTTTTTAAAAAAAAAGCCCATTGGCACTTTGGACCAATACAGTAACCTCTTGTCTTAAGCCAGGTACACTGTCCCTATTTTACCAACCATAAAAGGAAAGCTCAGAAGAATATGACTTCTCCAATATCATATGGCTGATAATATAGTGGGGACATTAGGATTTGGAATCCATAGACTGTAATTTGGTCAAGTACTTTTTTTTCCTAATACCACACCACATGTTTTTCCTCATGAAGATAGGAATACCAAGAATAGATGGTTGTGGGGAGAAATTAAGATTTTTCTTTGATTAACAAGGTTGCTCCTTTAGAAACAAAACAGATTTTTTTCAAAGTACTACTTCTTTTTAAAAAAAAATCATTTATTTTATAAAATATTATTATAGCTGAAAAATTTGTTACATAATAATATATGATGAATACACGGTTTATTTTTCTTTTCCCTTTTTTTTTCTAAGAAGGAGATGCTTCCACATTTTGGCTTTCCTTCCTTATGAGCTTCATAAGGTCTGTGAGTTGTTTCTTGGGTGTTCAGAGCTTTCTGGGGTTAGTATCCAATTATCAGTGACTGCATATCATGTCTGTTCTTTTGTAAGGTTTACCTCACTCAGGATGAGTTCTCTACTTCCACCCATTTGCCTAGAAATTTTGTAAAGTCATCGTTTCTAATAGCTGAGTAGTATTCCATTGTGTAAATGAACCACAATTTCTGTATCCATTTCCCTGTTGAAGGACATCTGGGATCTTTCCAGCTTCTGGCTATTATAAGGCTGCTATGAACATGGTGGAGCATGTGTCCTTATTGTATGTTGGAGCATCTTTGGGGTATATGCCCAGGAGTGGGATAGCTGAGTCTTCAGGTAGTACTATGTCCAATTTTCTGAGTAACCACCCAACTGATTTCCAGAGTGGTTGTACCAGCTTATGAACCCACCAACAGTGGAGGAGTGTTCCTCTTTCTCTGAATCCTCACCAGCATCTGTTGTCATCTGAGTTTTGATCTTAGCCATTCTGACTGGTGTGAGGTGGAATCTCAGGGTTGTTTTGATTTGTATTTCCCTGAGACCTAGGGATGTTGAGCATTTCTATAGGTGCTTCTCGACCATTTGGTATTCCTCAGTTGAGAATTCTTTGTTTATTTGTCTGAACCTCCCAGATGTGGATTAATAAATAAAGGGAAAAAAAGAGAATTCTTTGTTTAGCTCTGTACCCCATTTTTAAATAGGATTGTTTGATTCTCTGGAGTCTAACTTCTTGAGTTTTTTGTATATATTGGATATTAGACCTGTATCAGAAGTGGGGTTGGTAAAGATCCTTTCCCAGTCTTGTTGGCTGCTGTTCTGTTTTCTTGACAGTGTCCTTAGCCTTACAGAAACTTTGCAATTCCATGAGGTCCCATTTATCGATTCTTGATCTTAGAGCATAGGCCATTGGTGTTCTGTTCAGATTTACCCCTGTGCGTATGTGTTCTCAGATTTTCCCCACTTTCTCTTCTAATACTTTCAGTGTACCTGGTTTTATGTGGAGATCTTTTATCCACTTGCACTTGAACTTTGTACAAGGAGATAGGAAAGGATCGATTTGCATTCTTCTGCATGCTGACTGCCAGTTGAACCAACACCATTTGTTGAAGAGGCTGTCATTTCTCAACTGAAGGCTTCTAGCTCCTTTGTCAACGATCAAGTGACTATAGGTGTGAGGGTCCATTACTGTTTATGTTAGTTCTCCTGTAATTCTTTAAGGGAGTCATTCATGTGCTTCTCGAAGATCTCCATCATCATCATGAAGTATGATTTTAAGTCTAAATCTTGTTTTTCTGGTGTGTTGGGAAATCCACTACTTGCTGTGGTAGGAGAACTGGGTTCTGATGGTGCCAGGTTGTCTTGGTTTCCATTGCTTGGGTTCTTGTGCTTTCCTCTTGCCATCTTGTTGTCAGTGGTTGTACGTGATATTTTTGTTTCTGAGTGGTGTTTTTCTCTCCTGTGGGTCTGAAGGCCTGTGGGCTCAGGAGGGAGATTGCTCCTGGGTGTTTGGCTCTTTGTGGGCAGGCAGTGAGTTCTGATAGCAGTGACTCAGTTTTGTCTTCATGGGCTCAGTTGTGAGAGCTCTTGAGAGGCTGTTCTAGGAGGTTAGCCCTCTGGCCACAGGGTTGAGTCCTAATGGCAGAGATCTGGCTATCTCTCTCTTGTCCAGAAAGGACCTTTTCCAGAGAGTTCCTTGCTCCCTACACTCCGAGAACCCCCGGCATTTGCTGGATGGACAGCCATCATGCCTGTGCGTCAGGCTCACCCTTGCTCCTGGTGTAATAGCGCCTGTGCAGCTGTTCTGAGAGCTCAGCCTTCTGCGGGAAGATCCCGAGTCCTGATGTCAGAGACCTGGCCCTCCCTGTGGGCCAGAAAGGATCCTTTTTCAGAGAGCACCAATCCTCCTGTGCTCTGAGAACACCTGGCCTTCCCTCCCTGGGCCTGTGCATTAGGCTCATCCTTGGTCCAGGTGGAGAAGCGCCTATTCTGGGAGACTAGCCTTCTGTGGGCAGATCCTGAGTTCCAATGACAGAGATCTGGTCCTCCCAAAGTATTATTTCTAAACTATTGAAAGTCTGTGATAATTCTTGATAATTCTTGATTTTAAGACCTCATGAGCTCCTAGATCCATTCCACATCCCATGTAGTAGCCTATAAGAGATGGCTATCCAAGCAATAATGACTTCAGAAAAAAGAAGATTATTAGAAAATCTTGACACAGATTGCTGTATGTGTTGTGTCTCAGAAGACACCATGAAATGAAACAACAACAATGACCCAAAAGCTTTGGTAATTAACGTAAATTAACTCAGAAAGTACCTCCCAAAATTTCCGGCCACCTCAAGACACATAAATTTAATGTCTATAGCTATGTAGAACAGAAAAAGAAATTAATCTGTGGCCTTAAAATCTGGCTCAGCACTTACTGCTCATGCTGATGAGCTGGGTTCCATTCCCTGAACATACATGGCATCTAATAACCACATGTAATACCAATTTCAGGGAACCTGACTCTACTTATGGTCTTCATAGTTACTACACATACATGGTGCACAAACTGACACACAGGAAAAGCATCTATGTATGTAAAAAGTAAAAACAAAAAAAGTCAATTTAAGATTTGTTATAACAATAACATTACAAGATTTATGTTGGAGAAAATAACCTTGTATTTGTGATTACTATTTATGAGTCAATCACCTCACATACGAAGTACTCAGAATTGAGAAACTGGTGAATGCAATCAGTTTTAAATTGCAGGTTAGAAAATTTTGATACATCCTGAAGATAGCTACTATCTTCTAAAAGAAAAGCTAACATTTATTGTATTAATTATTTAATTTTATGCGTATCTATGTGTGTGTGAGTATATGTAGTAGACTGCATGCATGAAAGTGCCCTCAGAGGTCAGAAGGTGTCAGATCACCTGAAATATGAATTATACATGGTTGTGAGTTGCCCAGTATGGGTGCTTGGAATTGAACCTTGGTACTCATATAAGAACAGCAAATGCTTTTAACTGTTCAGCCAGCTTTCCATCCTCAACACATATTTGTGTGTGTGTGTGTGTGTGTGTGTGTGTGCGCGCGTGTGCGCGCACGCCCGTGCTCGCACACTCGCATGGGCACACATGCATATGTGTGCATACATGTACCATGTGTGAAGGGTAGCCTACAAATATCAGGAGTCAGTTCTCTTTTCTTCTATCAAATATTGCCTCAGAATATTGAACTCAGGTTATCAGGTTTGTTGACAAGTGCCTTTACCTTTTCAGCTATATTGATGGCCCTGCTTTTCTTTTGAAGGTAAGGCAAATAATGCCTAGGTTATGCTTTTAATCATCTAATATAAGAGACCAATGGAACAGGAAAGTCAGTGTCTTAGTTATGGTTTCCATTGCTGTAATAAAGCATATATGACCAAAAAAAAGCAACTTGGGTAAGAAAGGGTTTATTTTTTCTTACAACTCTTCAGGTTACACTCCTCTCTGAGTGAAGTCAAGGCAGGGATTCAGTACAGGAACCTTAAGGTAGGAACTGGAGCAGAGCCATGAAAGAATTCTGCTTACTGGCTTGCTCTTCATGGCTTGCTCAACAATCAGGACCACTTGCCCAGGGATGCACTTCCAACAGTGAACTAGGCCCTCTCACATCAGTCACTAAACAATAATACTCCATAGACTTGCCTACAGATCAAGCTTATAGAAATGTTTTCTTAGCTAAGATTCTATCTTTTAAGGAGAAATATTATCAACATTATCATATATGTGCTTCATCCTTACCTCTTGCCTATAAATCTAATCTACCAGTTCCTTTACCAACGCTTCTCTGTAAACTTCTCTGAGGCCCTGTTCATCTTTTACTCCCTTCAATTGTAGGTAAAAGCCTTATTAAATAACAAACAGTAAAATAGTTTTGGAATTGAAGTTCAATCTGAGGGTATCAATAGAGTATACAACTAATAGAAAATTAAAATTATTTTCTTCTGTGTTTAAATGTGTTTCTGTTTTTAGTGTCTGTACCTGTATTCCTGTGTTCGTGTGTGTGTGTGTGTGTGTGTGTGTGTGTGTGTGTGTGTGTGTGTATGCATGTGCATTCTATGATGCAAGTGGAAGTCAGAGGACAGCTTATAGGAGTGGGTGCTCATCTTCTGCCATGTGGATACTAGGAGTTGAACTCAGGTTGTCAGACTCACAGTAAGACCTTTACCTGCTGAGCCATCATGCTGGCCCTTATTCCTGTTTTGATCTTTGAAAACTGTTTTTTTTTAAAATAAAATTTTAACTATTTAAGGCAAATCACTTTTCTTTGATACTTTTGAGGCAAACTTGAGATAGATAATCTAAACTTGCATTGTAACATCAAATAACGTTAGACTTAAAATTAATTACTAACAGACTCACTTCTTTATTGGGAAGTTCTATATTTGTATAAAACAGAACTCGTTCATTATCTTGAGATAATGATGTTGAATTATATCTCTTTGGCTATCTAAATGGGCATCAAAAATTTAACAGGCCTAGTTAAATTCTTTTATGTTTTGGTATTTTTAATTAAAATACTAATATATATTCATTGCACATAGTCATTAGCTTCAGAAAGAGAAACTCTTTCAAATATGTCACAAACTTGAACTATATTTATCACTGATACCCCTTCTATCTGTCCTCAGAGACCCCCTACAATCACTGTACAGTATACTCCATTATCCTCTCTCACTGTTTCTTTGCTATATCTTTCTTCACAGCACTTTTCACCACACTGTTTTCTGTTTATTTCTTCACTAAAAAAGAAGTCCCCTGGGGAATCAGAAATATTTGCTGACGTCTGTCATTTACCTAGTCCTTGTCTACATGATAAGAATATAAACATTAACCAAACAAACACAGATCTTCTAGTGTTTTTTAATCCTAGTGTGATATAAATTGCATCTATTTACTCAGTAAATAATTTTAGATTGTATCAGATAAACACAGTACATAGCCAGCAGAATATCAAAAATAACTTTCCAAAAAGATATTTGGATTAGTTTGTTACCTTTTAACTCATTGAGATACTCATCATATCTAAAGAAATGGTTCTACAGCCTCCCAGGTGAAAGGTTAAATGCCTTAGACAATTCCATGATCCCCTGGAACTCTTTGTCCTTAACTCTAAGGCAATACTAGTCTCATCTCTTCAATTGTTTCTGCTTTATGGAACTACTTCCATCATTAGCCCTTACTCACACTGACAAATGTCAGCTTAAAAAAATCTCATTTTCATCTTTATAAAATCATATTGCTTTGTAAACCCCTACAGACACATATCATCAGCAGATGTAGCCAGACACATTGTCTTTGAATCTAGATGACTTTTCAACAGCCCAGAGCTATGTATCCTATAAACCTCTGTGCCAAAGGGATAGCATTCTGTCAACTGACAGAGTAACACTGAAATAAAGTGATTCAAAGTCCCTGCCCAGGAGCTACCTCAACATTTTGTCATTCCCTGAATGTACTACTAGTTAACTCAAAGCTATTACACCCATAATGGAGACGGTTTTCCTGGGTGAATCACTGCCTAGCCAAAGGGACAGTAAACACTGTCAAGTTACATTATGATACTAATGGTGAGACAAATACTAGGATGTATTATAGGGTTATGTAAGGGGAAGGGATCGTTGTTCTCAAGGAACTTCCAGAGTAATGCTACATGCTTTGATTTAGATTTGGGCATAGTAACAGATACCAAAACTGTTAAAATTATCATTGAAAACAATACATCCTATAAATGCCAGCATGGAAAAACACTATCAGCTTCAAAGATAGGATGAAATTTTCTTGGTAGACATAGCTGATATAGTATGTCACCAGGAGAGAGTAGGTCCTTATGTAGAATGACCTTGAGGGGTATAATTGCTACCATGGCCTCCAAACATACTGAAAAGAGACTGAAAGTATCTGGAATAAGAGTATGAAGGATCTGCCTATTGTTAGTTTTATGTTAAAAGATTGATTAGCAGCCTAGGCTGGAGAAATCTATGATTCTTAGATAATACATGAGAATAAAGAATATTTTTATTAACACATTACAGAGAAAAGCACATGAGTAGACTCACCATCTGCTCCTTCACTGCTTTTGCTTCTTTTATTGCGGCGAACACGCCTACTTTCCTCTTCAGAATATGCCTTTTCATCAGGAAAGAAAAAATTCAGGAGTGCCATCTGTAAAATCAACAAGTAGATGTGTCAAAAGGTTGGCCCTTGTTAGCTATATCCTATATAAAAAAAAACAAGCCAACTGGCTTTCAATAATATTCCATCTTTTCCTTAAATTTCATATATCTAAAGTCTGAGCCTATATTTCCTTCTACATTTCAAGTGACTTTAATCATGGAATCATTACTATTCTTATCACGTAGGTATGACTATTTGGTTAATATCTGAAGCCTCTCTATATTGCTCTGACTAGCACTATGAGAAATCTCTCAGGTTACATTTGTCCACACACTTCTGGGATTTGCCATAAATTTCTAATTTTCCTTCCATATTACTGATGGATATCCGGAATTAGCCTTGGATTTTCTATTACCCCTTGGACTTCATTATCGCATACATCTGATTTTGTCATGGTCTTATTTATGCTCTGCTTTTAACTTGTTTCTAGAGCAGAGAGCACAGTACTGGGGTGCCAGTATGTCAAATGTCTTATGGGATTTAAGTCATGGTAAAGTACACTACAATCCTCTGCCTTTGCCCAAACTCCAGAACATGTGGTCTAGAAGACTCATTTAACTGAAAAACAAAAGTTGTTTATTTTTCCTATTCTGTTTGGCAGTTTTTAAGGAAAACATAAACCTGTTTTCATTCAGCTACTTATATTTTATACAATAATGTATCTGAATGAAATCTTGTATTAAAAAGTACTCATTTTGATATTTTAGTCCTCTTCTACCTTATAACCATTTTCATAGTAATATAATATGTTTGCTATGTGAATGGGTCTGGTTTAACTAATGATAACCATAGTTTTATTAATTATATACTTGAGGTGAGAAGATGTGCATAAGGTAAACAATGCACAGAGGTTTAGAGTTGGACCCTACTGCTGTGTAACATGGAACAAATTTCTTAAGCTTTCATTTCATCATTTAAAAATAAGGATGATGGCCTGTGCCCAGACCTGACACTGCTACAGCTCTCTATATTCAGACCTCTATGGGAGAGAGCTGGGCTCACAGGAGTGCTGACACATTTGAGAGTACAGGGTATCCCTCCTCCCCCAGAGCACTCAGAACACAGGGACCGAGGAACAGTCTGGGACAGGACCCTTCCACTTTCTGTCTGTGCCCTGTGCTGACCCTGTGCCACAGCTCTTTCTACCCAGACCTTGCTGGGAGAGAGCTAGCCCCCCAGTAATGTTGACACATAGGTTTATAGAAGGGTCGAGCCACTGTCAGAATCAGCAATATCAGCGAATACCAGAGATAAACAGATGGAAAGGCAAATCCAAGAACCTGAGCAACAGAAACCAAGGCCACTTGGCATCATCAGAACCCAGTTCCCCCACTACAGCAAGTCCTGGAAACCACATCACACTGGAAATGCAAAATTCTGATTTAAAATCACAACTCATGAAGATGCTAGAGAACTTTAAGAAGAACATAAATAATTCCTTCAAAGAAATATGGGAAACACAGGTAAACAAGTAGAAGCATTTAAAAGGAAACACAAAAATAAACAAAACAGGTAAGAAATTGAACAAAATCATCCATCTAAAAATGAAATATAAACAATAAGGAAATAACAAAGGGAGAAAACCCTGAATAGAAAACCTAGTAAAGAGATCAGGAGTCATAGACACAAGCATCACCAACAGAATCCAAGAGATAAAAGAGAGAATCTCAAGTGCAAAAGATACCATAGAAAATATTGACACAACTGTCAAAGAAAATGCAAAATGCAAAAAGCCCCTAACCCAAAAAACTTTCCTAACCCAGGAAATCTAGGCCACAATGAGAAGATCAAACATAAGGGTAATAGGCATAGAAGAGAGAGAAGATTCCCAACTTAAAGGGCCAGTAAATATCTTCAACAAAATTACAGAAGAAAACTTCCCTAATCTAACAAAAGAGATAACCATAAACATACAAGAAGCCTACAGAACTCCAAATAGGCTGGACCATAAAAGAAATCACTCCATTAACATAATATTCAAAACACCAAAATGCAGAAAACAAAGAAATAATATTAAAAACAGTAAGGGATAAAGGTCAAATAACCCAATAAAGACAGACCTATCAGAACCACACCAGACTTCTCAACAGTGAATATGAAATCTATGATATTCTGGGCAAATATACAGATCCTAAGAGAACATAAATGCCAGCCTAGGCTACTATATCTAGCAAACCTCTCAATTAACATAGATGGAGAATCCAAGATATTTCATGACAAAACCAAATTTATACATATCTTTCTAAAAATCTACCCCTAAAAAGGATAGTAAATGGAAAACTTGAACACAAGGACAAGAACTACACCCTATAAAAAGCAAGAATGTAATCTTCTGTCAACTAAACCATAATTGACAATCACATAAACAAAATTCCATCTCTAACAATAAAAATAACAGAAAACAACAATCATTGGTCCCTGATATTTCTCAACATAAATGGACTCAATTCCCCAACAATTTTCTATACAGATACCAGGTACAAAAGTTAAATCAGGATCAGATAAACCATTTAAACAGTCCAATAAACCCCAAAGAAATAGAAGCAGTCATCAAAAGTCTCCCAACCAAAACAGCCCAGGACCAGATGGGTTCAGTTCAGAAGTCTATCAGACCTTCTTCATAGAAGACCTAAAACCAAAACTCTCCAAACTATTCCATAAAATAGAAACAGAGGGAACACTACCCAATTGCTGCTATGAAGCCACAATTGTGCCAACTGAATCAAGAACACATTAAAAGGATCATCCATCATAATCAAGTATGCACAATCCCATGGATGCAAGGATGGTTCAGTATATGGAAATCCATCAATGTAATCCACTATATAAGAAATCTCAAAGAAAAAAAAAAAAACACGATCATCTTATTAGATGCTGAGAAAGCATTTGTCAAAATTAAACATCCCCTTCATTTTAAAAGTCTTGAAAAAAAAATCAGAAATCCAAGGCCCATACCTAAACATAGTAAAAGCAATATACAGCAAGCCAGTAATAGCAACATCAAAATAAATGGAGAGAAACTGAAACAATCCTTCTAAAATCAGGGACTAGACGAGATGCACACTCTCTTTCTACCTATTCAACATAGTACTCGAAGCCAGAGCAATTAGACAACAAAAGGTGGTCAACAGGATACAAGTCGGAAAGAAAGAAGTCAAATTATCTCTATTTCCAGATGATATGATAGTATACTTAAGTGACACCAAAAATTCCACCAGAGAACTTCTAAAGCTGATAACAACTTCAACAAAGAGCCTGGGTATAAAATTTATCCAAACAAATCAGTAGCCTTCCTCTACTCAAAGTATAGAGAGGCTGAGAAAGATATTTGGGAAACAACACCTTTCACTATAGTCCCAAATAATATAAAATACCTTGGTGTGACTCTAATGGAGCAAGTGAAAGATCCACATAACAAAAAAATTCAAGTCTCTGAAGAAAGAAATTGAAGATCTCAGAAGATGGAAAGATCTCTCATGCTCAAGGATTGGCAGGATTAATATAGTAAAAGTGCCATCTTGACATAGAGTTTGAAAGAGCAATTTGCAAATTCATTTGAAATAACAACAAAAACAACAACAACAACAAAAACAACAACAACAACAAAAACAGGATAGGGAAAACTATTCTCAACAATAAAAGAACTTCTGGGAAAGTCACCATCCCTGACCTCAAGCTGTATTTCACATCATTTGTTATAAAAAAATGCATGGTATTGGTACAGAGGCATATACCCAAAATATGCTCCAACATATAACAAGGACACATGTTCCACTGTGTTCATAACAGCCAGAAGCTGGAAAGAACCCAGATGTCTTTCAACAGATGAATGGATACAAAATTTCTGGTACATTTACACAATGGAGTACTACTCAGCTATTAAAAACAATGACTTCATGAATTTCTTAGGCAAATAGATGGAATTAGAAGCTCTCATCCCTAGTGAGGTAACGCAGTCACAAAAGAACAATCATGGTAGTATGTACTCACTTATAAGTGGATACTAGCCCAAAAAGCTTGGAATACCCAAGAAAGCATTCACAGAAGATTATCCAGAGACTGCCTCACCTGGGGATCCACCACATATGTAGCCACCAAACCCAGTCACTATTGCTAATGCCAAGAAGTATTTACTGGCAGGAGCCTGATAAGGATGCCTCCTCAGAGGCTCTGCCTGAGCCATACTGATACAGAGGATGATGCTTACAGCTAACCATGGGACTGAACGCAAGGACCCCAATGAAAGTGCAGTAATACCAACCAAACAGAGCTCCCAGGGACTAAACCACTATCCAAAGAGTACACATGGACAAACCTATGGCTCCAGCTGTACTTGTAGCAGAGGATGGCCTTGTTTGGCATAAATGGGAGGAGAAGCCCCTGCTTGGCCAAGGCTAGATGCCACAGTGTAGGGGAATGCCAGAGCAGGGAGGCATGAGGGTTTGGGTAGGTGGGTGAACACCCTCACAGAAGCAGAGGGAGGGTGGATGGGATACAGGGTATGGAGGGGGAATCCGGGAAAGGGGATACCATTTGAAATGTAAATAAATATATCCAATAAAAATGTATGTCCTGTGAGAGGCTCTGCCAGATCCTGACCAATACAGATGCAGATCCTTGCAGCTGAACATCTGACCGATCTCAGGACCCCAAAGGAGAAGTTAAAGGACTGAAGGAGCTGAAGGGGTTTGCAACCACACAGGAAGAACAACAATATCAAGGAATCCCCCCCACCGAGCTCCCAGGGACTAAACCACCAACCAAATACACATGAAGGGACCCTTAGCTCCAGCTGCTTATATAGCAGAGGATTGTCTTATCTGGCATCAGTGGGAGGGGAGCTTTCGGTCCTGTTAAGGCTCTATGCCCCAGCATAGGGGAATGCTAGGTCAGGGAGGTGGGAGTGGGTGAGTAGGGGAGCACCCTCTTAGAAGCACGGAGGTGGGGAAGATGGAATAGGGGGTTTCAAAGGAGAAAGTGGGAAGGGGAATAACATTTGAAATGTAAATAAATAAATTAACCAATTAAACAAAATCAAAAAGTAATTTAAAAAAGAAAGAAAAAGAAAATAGGGATGATAATAGCACTTTACTCCTGAAGCAGCTATAGGATCACTACAGGACCTGCTTACATAATACATACCCAATAAATGCTAGATATTACTACTTTTAGATACTTTAGTTATTTTGGAACTTGAATGGGTTTTCATTCTATTGTCAGCTGGAAAAACAGTAATTATAGAGTCTCCATGTATGGTGCATTTATTAGTTAAAAACATGGGCTGGCCCCATGAAAACCCTTACATTCTATATATAACCTTTGTTTAAATTCCTGTGATTCATTTTTATATCAAACAATTATATCCAGTAACCTTAAGCACAATCTAAAGAATAGATTTATTTATTAAGTATCAAAGAATAAATGAATATATATATATATATATATATATAACATATATATTAACAATCACATTCCATTTTAAAACATTTACACTGATTCACATGAAGTGGCTCTTCTCCAGGGATCCCACAGACTCCCCTAAAACAATACAGGCTATTGCCCATTGCTCTTTGTTACCTATCAAAACTAGATGTTAAGAACCTATTGTTGAAGACAGAATACACCTAGGGGTAGAGGATCCAGAGAAATCAAGTTGAAACTTAGCTTGAAACATACTCTCTGGTGGCTAGCATTCATATTGGAAGATGCTATAGAGGTTATTTAGGGAGAAATATCAATGGTCTTATCCATTTATGGAAACTGCATATAGTAAAACTGACCATTCAGACAAGAACTGCCCACTGCTGCAATAGTTGAGGGCAACATGTTGCTTTCTGATTGGATTTGAGGTCTATCTCATAGGGAAAAATGCATGCTTGGTACTGGAAATCTATTCAAAAGTCCATGGTTGGGGAAGTCACAGGCCCTAGGTGGAAGCTGACTATTTCAATGTTTTGCTAAATGAATATGCAATCAACTTGCCCTCTAAATATGTATATTTATATTCATCCTGACACTGGGGATCTTCCACATGCACCCATCTACACATGCATACTTGCATGGTTCAACTGGTTAGTATTTTGGAGTCATTGGACTGGAATATAAAATGTATATTTCCACAGAATCAAAAAAAATCTGGTTAGGCCCACAGAAATGTCACTAAAACCACTATATAAATGTTCTAATACAACACTAGTAATAGAAAATCAAACTGGCACTTAAAATAAGATCTCAACCCTGCCAGGTATTGCAGCCCATATTCATAGTCCCAGTATTCTGGAGGCTGAGACAGAAGATCATAATCCTAAGGTCAGGCTGTGCTACTTAATAAAACTGGGGCTAGAAAACAAACAATCAAATAAATACATAAAATAAAGACTCAATCCCCCAAAAATCCCCTGAAAAAATCAAATCCCCAAACCAACTCATCTATCTATCTATCTATCTATCTATCTATCTATCTATCTATCTATCTATCTATCTATCTATCTATTTAATCTCTCTATCATCCACCCATCTATTTATTTTTATAACTGAGCACTTTAATCTATCTACCTATTTATTTTTATAACTAACTACTTTTTATCTATCTATCCATCTATCTACATAATTATTTATTCATTATTTTATAGCTTTGAATGCTAGTACCTAGGCTATTTTGGATAGAATTTACTTTAATTTCAAGGCTTTGCAGAATAAGTGAAGGCCTATTTGCTCTTACACTCAATGACGCCAGTCTACTACAATCCTGAGGGGCTTTTGTTACTATAATTACATTACAGATGAATACATGCTTTGTTAAAAAGTAGCTTGTGATCACCTGGTGGGCAAGAGGGAAGCACCTACTATAGATTACTAATAAAAGAGGCTTCTTAGAGAAGATGTTAACATCATGGGCCCTGAATGATGGAAAGTATTTAGTGAAAAATGGAAAATGGAAAAAGAATTCCAGATAAAAGGAGCATTGTATTAAAAGTCCCAGAGAAGCTCTTCTTGTAAGCGGCTAGAGGTGACCTGTAAAGATGGTTTGCTACTCTCTTGACCCAGAAAACCCCACAACTCATGCAAATCCAGAGGTTCAAACCTTCATGTTCATTTTAAGAACACCCGGGAAACTGTCCAGGCCATCAAGGGTATGCATATCCAAAAAGTCACCAAGTATCTGAAGGATGTCACTTTAAAGAAGCAATGTGTGCCGTTTTGGCATTATAATGGTGGCATTGGTAGGTGCACCCAGGCCAAACAGTGGGGCTGGACGCAGGGGTGGTGGCCAAAAAAGAGTGCTGAGTTTTTGCTGCCTATGTTTAAGAATGCAGAGAGTAATGCTGAACTTGAGGGTTTAGATGTAGATTCTCTAGTCATTGAACAAGGCACCTAAGATGCGCCGGCGAACCTACAGAACTCATGGCAGGATTAACCCATACATGAGCTCCCCCTGCCACATTGAGATGATCCTCACTGAGAAGGAACAGATTGTTCCAAAGCCAGAAGAGGAGGTTTCACAGAAGAAAAAGATAACCCAGAAGGAACTGAAGAAGCAAAAGCTCACGGCACGGGAATAAATTCAGCATAAAATAAATGCAGTTAAAGTTAAAAAGAAAAAGTCCCAGAGGAAAAAGCAAATACAATTTCTAAAACTACTTGTAACTTAGAATAAATGGTAGGATGTAGAGAGAAATGGTAAGAGATGAATGGGCGATGGGGTGGGAGGAGGGAGTGGTAATGGAATTAGATCAGGTTAAGGAATTTATGCAAATCAATAGCAGGGGTCAGGTGAAGAGATTTTTCACCATATCAAAATGGAGATATATTTTTACCTATAATAAAAACGTTATTTTAAAGCAAGAGATTTGACACATCCTTGTAATCTCTATTCAGCTCAAGATATGAACATTTCCATGACTAGACAAGTTTCCTTTATATCCTTTCTAGTTATTTTCTAGTATCTTCTTATCCAAGATGACTTCAGATCTGATTTCTGTTGTCACAGTTTAATTTCTCCCATCCAAAACTAAAGTTTCACATATGCATACGCATTATTTTTCATTCAGTATGCCAATGACATTAATTCCTGTTATTATATGTACAAGCATTCCATTAGCTTTTAATAGTTGGTAGTATTTATTGTAAAACTCTGTCCCTTGAATTTTTAAATTTTTCTTTGACAGCTTCATACACACACACACACACACACACACACACACACACACACACGTATAATTTATTTTCATTCTATTTACTCCATTTTTTGGTATTTATTTATTCACTTTACATTCTGATTGATGTCCCCCACCCCCTTCACAAATATTCTCCTCCATTTCCCTTGCTTTCTCTCCTGGGAGGCTGCAGGACCCCCTGAGGTTCCCCTACTTAGCATAACATTTCTCTGCAGGGCTAGGCATATCTTATTCTACTAAGGCCAGACAAGGCAGTACACTTAGGGGAATGGATTCTATCAACATGGAACCAATTTATGGACAGGCCCTCCACCAGTTTTTGGATGACCCACATGGATACTGAGCTGCATATCTGCCACATAAGTGGGGGGCATCAGGTCCAGCACATATATCCACTTTGGTTGGTGGTTCAGTCTCTGGGTGCCCTCAAGGGTTCAGGTCACTTGACTGTGTTGATTTTCCTGTGACCCTTCAATTCTTCTTCCAACTCTTCCATAAGAGTCTCCAAGCTCTGTCCAATGTTTAGCTGTGGGTCTCTACAACTTTTTGGTCAGCTGCTGGGTGGAGCTTCCCAACTAAGAGTTATTCTAGGTTGTTGTCTGCAACCATAACAGAGTATCACTAACAATGTCAAGAATTTGTGCTTTCCCACTGGATGCGTGTCAAATTGTGTGGGTTGCTGGTTGGCCATTCCCTCCAACTCTGCTCTCCACTTATCCCTGCATTTCATGTAGACAGGATAAAATTTTCAGTCGAAAGTTTTCTGGGTTGGTGTCTCTGTTGCTATACTGGGGGCACTGTCTAGCTACAGGAGGTTGCCTCTTCAGGTTTCATATCCCCACTGCTATGAGTCTAAGCTAAGGTTACCCCTGGGAGCCTCCCCCACACCCCATCTCTGAGCACATCCTAAAGAAGACCCCACAATGACTTCCACCAACTGCAGATACCCATTCATTATCCTGGCCACCTGGCCCTCTCTTCTGTCCCTCCCCACTCCTGATGCTGACATCCCCATTCCCAGCCCCAGCTCATCTCTCACCCATTTCTGTCCCTCCTAGGTCTATATTATTCTCTCTTCTAATTGTGATTCAAATATACTTGGGCCTTCCCTCTTTCTTAGCCTGAAAATTTCAAGGTCATAGAAAAAGAACAATAGAAGCCCAACTAGAACTGTCTGAGGTGATGTCTTGATAAACATAGGCTGGTGATTAACTGATGAGTAATTTCTTATACCATTTTTTGCCATATCTTTCTCTTATTCCTATTCTCTCTGAAACTTCTTCACAGCATGTCCTATTCCTAGTGTTGTGTATTTCTTTATCTTATTTCTCCTTTTAACTCTTTTGAATTTCTTTGGGCATGCCTGCATGTGCATGTGTATGGTGTTACTAATGGAGTCTGGCCTTCTTACCAGTGGCTAATCCCTGAAAAATATAAACTCCTCCTCATCCAGTATCCATTTACTTCCAATAGCTCCTCAGGACATTATCCTGTGGCCCTCACTTATCCATGCTGGAATGCTAATGGGTCCAGGGTTATACTGATCTTATGTAGGTAACTGCAGATGCTATGAGTTCATCAGTGTTATATCCATGTCCTGTCCAGAAAACAGTGTTTCCCAGAACTCTAGCTCTTATGTTCTTTCAAGTCCTCTTTCCAAGATATTAAAATATCCATGCATTTGCAGCATAGAGTTATTTTGTTCTTAAGTGCATCCTCCTACGGATGTACATCTGGGTTATTTCTAATTGAGGCTATAACAAATAAAGCTGATGCAAACATTTATGTATAAGTTTTGTGCAGATACAACCTCATTTTTCATGGAAAGACATTTAAGAATTGACCCTCTGGGTTATTCGATAGGTACCACATTGCTTTCTAGAGTGACTGCAGCACTTTATGAGCCCACCATCTATGTATATGAGTCCTGGTGTTTTCCATCTTCACTAATACTTGGTAATGTCAGTAATTTTTCTTTTTTTTCATTCTGGTAGATATAAAAGAGTGTTTCATTATGACTGTTCTTTTGAGTTCTTAAATTTCTTTTCTACTCTCACCTTGTTGTCAACTACTATATTTCAAGTCACCCACCTAAGAGTGTACTCTCTAAGTCCTTCAAATTTGTGGCTACAGGCTTGTCATCTATTTAAAACACCAATTAAGCTCATGTAAAAATAATGAACAGGCAGCAATGGTGCCTTCGGTAAGATGCACCTTGACTGGATTAGAGACCATTTGCTTACTACTTGAATTGTGGCTGCAATATGAGTCTGCCTATACTCCAATTCTAGAAGGGTATATTATTAAAATATAATGATATTGCTGGGATAAAGGACTCAAAATGTAAATGGAGAACCTCCCCACAATCACCAACTACAGCCCCAGACATGTCTTCATATGCATTGGGTTTCCTCTTAAACACAACTTCCGTGTGAGGTCTGGTATGGAATTTTGTTTGTTCTTATATCCTGGTGGTGGCAGAAAGAGAAGCTGTCCACATATTAATTGTTCTAAAGTGTCTGATGATAGCTTACAAGAATTCAACCTTCCAGAACAGGAGTGCTGGGGGATAAATAAATTTATGCAGTCAATGGAAACAATTCCAGTTTCCACAGGTGTAGGAATTTCTCAAAGTCTGTTAAAGAGAAGCTGTTAGTGGTACAGGATATTTATAAGTCAAGTGTTCATTAGAAAGGGATTGCTTGAACACGAAGATTCTTTGAATAGGTTATATTTTCTCAGACACTGAAAGAAAACAATACAAAACACGTTTTAATCAAAATGATTCCCTATTCACAGAGCCCTATTTGAGCCTCAATTAAAGACAGGAGGGAAAACTATATTCTATATAGCATAATAGTAAAGAAAAAAACATCATACAAGAAGTTTGAATTTTAGCTTTAGTTCTGCATTCATTAGCATGGTCTCCAGAGGCACTGTGTAGAATATGAACAAAATCCTCCTCTCTTTCAGAAGATTGCTTTCCTATTGCACAAGGAAAGATCACCAGGAATGTTGGCCACAGTCAGGCATTTTGCTCAAGGGGAAGAAAATCTAATTCTTTACACTTTATTATGTGATTACATTCTTGTTTCTCATGGTAAAATTACATGGTAAACAGCACCTGCAGATTACAAGGATCACAGCTAGAAACAATTTGTTAATAGTGAGACACAAAGGATACATACATTACTGTAGTGACTCTCTAGGGATCACTACTACAAACCCTTTTTTTCTCTAATATCAAACACCCACAAATTTATTGGATACTTTTTACATGGCATAGAATGAATTGAATTTAATTCATTTTCTATTCCATTGCAAACATACTGGATTGTACTAGATGATTCACAGGAAATGACTCATAAGCCTTTTGAGGGAAGTAGCACATCTCATCCATTTTTTTTATAACTAGTGCCTAGACATGGTCCTAGCACATAGTAGGCCCCTAATAAATATCTCCCTGTTAAGAGAATAACTAAACTATCTTAGTCATTTTTTTTTGCTGCTGAAACAAAGTGCTTGAACCTGGGTAATTTATGAAGCACAAAATTTCATGTTCTCATAGTTTTGGGAGCTGAAAAGACAAAATTAATGTTAAGATGACTGGTGAGGGGTGAACTCTATTTCCAAGATGGTGCCTTATTAGTGCATCATCCAGAAGGAAGGAATACTATGTGCTGCAAGATAGATAACAGAAGGGAAGAAGAACAGACTATTTAACTAAGACTCTTTTATATGGACTTAATCACATTTATAAGGAAGGGACTCACATGCCTAATTAAATCTTAAGAGTCCTCCCATCTGATGATGTCATCTTATGAGCAATACCTGAATTTTTAGGGAGTCTACATTCAAACTGCATTACAATGCAGTAATACAGTTGAATCCGCAGTATGATTTTATCCTAATTGAGCCTGTTTTGGAGACTAACCAGAAGGGACAGGCTAACTGTTATATGTTTAATATGAATCAAATTGATAGGATCCTAAAACTGAGAGACTTTGTAGGTGAGTGTTTTCAAACCTTTATATACATCAGAATCACTACATATGAATATTAAAAGTACAGAATCCCAGGCCTCCAACTCCCCTCCACTAAATTTAGATTGAGTAGGCTTGAGGTGCAATTCAATAACCTGACCCAAATTTTCTCTTTAGGGAATTGTAACACATACAATCCCCAAGCCACATTTCAAAAGACTTCTGCATCATTTGTTCTGTAACTAGTTTACAACCTAGACTGAAAAGACTAAGTTGTCTTTTTTTTCCCTTTGTGAAACAGGGTTCCAGGACAGCTAGTGTTTTTTTTTTTACCTTTTCTTCTGTCAATCTTAATCAGGTTATAGAAAGTCAATACTTCATGTCTCTGAACAGGAGACATGTGCATATCAGGCTCTCTAAAATTAGTACATCATTTACTTTTAAAACTTTTATCTTTCAATATTCTGGAGTTAATTTATTTAATCTATCTTTCTTATTATATCCAACGTCATTTCATCATCATTATCATCTATCAATAACTGGCTGAGACTTCTGAAACATTAAAATGCCTTATGTTCTAAGAGCCCGAGGAAAAGACTGAGTAGCTAAGCACTTGCTTTCCTTTTAGAAGACTAAGTTCAGTTACTTGCACCAATTTCAGGGAGCTCACAATTGCCCATTACCCCATTCCAGGGAATCATTTGCCCTCTTTGAAACTCCATATTTGCATGTGCTCACAAGTACACAAGCACACACACACACACACACACACACACACACACACACACACACACATCTTTACAAATAAGATAATTTATCCTCTGAAACGTTAGTCATTTCTCCTTGCAGTGCTAGGCTTTGGACAGGGTTTTGCACATGCTAGGCAAGCATTCTACTACTAAGCTATATTCTAAATGCTTAACAAAATCTTCAAGTGCTTCCATCATAGCAAGATAGGGGTATTCCTGTAGTAATTAGTGAAGCAGCATTGCCCAATGAGCTTGATAAACACATCTTAGATATAAAATGAATCAAAAGGTGATACTGAACACACTTTTAATTTTATTAAGAACACTTAACATGCTTTGATTATAAACAATAAGTCTGGAGAGGGTCATTCAGAGTGCTGTTTTTTGAACAAACATTTTATACGTAGCATGTGGAAGGTATTGAGTTAGACAGTATTTTAAACATACATAAACAAAGGGAAAATCACACAATTTATTTGCAGTGCAATGATAGTACTTTATTGGAGATAAAGTTTTCAACTCAGTGGTAAGAAGAAAGTCAGAGAATGAAAGGTGAGCTATTATAAAAACACGACTACTAATGAAAGAGAAAGAAATGTACCCCTTGCAGCTTTCAATGTTCTGTGTTCATTTCTATTTCTGATATCCAAAACAGAGGTGGAAAAAGACAAGCTTCTTGAGTTGATTTGTATCAATGGACAATACAAGCGTGTCTAGCTTTTATATGACTTTGAAATTCATATCCACCACAGATGTCACATTTATCTCATTGATCTATTTTATTGTTAGAGTCAGAATCATGCTTAATGTGAAATGGCAAGAGAGGACCACCACTACTGGGATTTTGGAAGTCAGCTGGCCTATCAGCATTAAAGCTATGTTCATTGGTGACATATGTGGAGACACAATGACAGAAGGATAACCAAGCATCTTTGGTATGGAGAGCTTTATAGCATAACCACAAGCAGGCAGAACATAAGACATATTATAAAGGATACACTAAAGCATAGCTTCAAATAATACAGCATAGCTGTGGGCTGCTGGGGAAAATAGCAGCAGAGACCAGCTAGAAATATAATATGGAATTTGGAAGCTTTTTTGGAGAAAGGCTTTTAGCTGACCACAAGTTGAACACAGAAATACAGGCAGTGACAGACTGTACAAATAGCATCTGCAAGCACAAATAAAAAAGAAGTTTGCATGTATTTTATATAGAGAGGACTTTTGCTTGAAGGTTTAGAAGTAACATATTTAATTTAGAGGAAGGACAACAATATATGTATATACTGAATATCGCTTCCTTCCCTTAGTGTCTGCTCATTTATTTGTATTCCTCATACTTCTTAAGATCAAAGCATTTTGGTATATTAAAGGACAAAGAAACACCTCCATTTGTAATACTTGGAAATCACTAAAGATTATTTGTGAGTAGGGCCAGATTATAAACCAGCTGTGCTCTGTGTTAAGAAAATTAGTTCAAATGCTTCTTCTTGATTATGAATTAAAGACTGAAAATTGTGTAATTATGTTATCCTTTATCTTCAGAAAGCTGGACTAACAGACCAGAGCACCAAGGTGGCCAAAATGAGATTGTTTGCTTGTATAATCTATTTTAAACTAGAACTTTCCCCCTTGTTCAAATTTTCTCTGTCAACAGCATTCTACAAAATCTGTTTTATTCTTCAAGAAAATCCAAGCCCTGTAAACTATGTGAATTAAAATATATTGAGCCATGATATTAAAAATCAAGTATGGAAGAAGGGTAAAAATGAGGTAACCAGTGACTAGAAAGTGGAAACCATAGAACCTACCAATAAGGACTAGGTAAAATAAAGGAATAGATCCCTACTGATTCTGAGACAGAAACAAATGTTTCAGATATCCTAGGAGAATTAAGCAGTGGAGAGGATTTTAGGGGGACATAAATCATATTCTTTTTTAACTTGATGCTAATAAAATTGCAAACTAGTTTTAATATAAAACTGGCTTTCTAAAATGAGAATATAGAAAATAAATCTCAAGAGCCATGGTGGTGCAGACCTTTAAATCCAAGTATTAAAAGCATACGGTAGGAGGATCATGATGGTGGAGATGGAGGGGGAAATGATAGGGAGAAGTAAAAGAAGAGGGAGAAGGAGATGGGGGATGGACCTGCCTGAAGAGACAATGGAGTAGTTTAAAAATTGGAAAGGACAAATGAAAAGAGGATAAGATGCTGGGAACATAGTACATCATGCAGCATGTAGGCCTGGAGTTTGAGTTATAGAACCAATAAGAAGGGTGTGCTTGTGAGGACATGAGGAATTTACTGAAGATCTACATATAGAACAATCACCCCTTTCCCCCATGTACAGAATCTATAGTAATCAGGCATTTAGTTCCAAGTGTTCCCCGTCCAAATCAAAAAGCCTTTTCTAAAGAGATTAAATAAACTGTGAAAGAATTGAGGTTCATATTAGGAACATTACTACTCTAGAGTAAAGACTTACAGATGAACTTTGTAAGTTTCTAAGCATAATGACTATGCAGATGGGTGTGGCTCATTGTCTTATAGGCTTCAAACAGATATGCTAGGCACTTTCCTGAACAACTAGACACATTTTAATAGTTCAGAAAAATCAAAAGATAAAGTCTTTAAGAGCTTTCAGAAAGGAAAACATCAACAGTTAAATGGACAAGATTTTGAATAAATTGAACCTCTTATCAGAAAAACTATTTTTAAGAGAAAGCAATGGAGAAACACCTTCAAAGATCGAGATGGAAATTATTTTGAAAATGTAATCTGTCTCTTAACTCTAAATTGAGTCTGACAGCAAAAGAAATATGTTTTTATTTTATAATTTCTCAAACTTCACATTTTACACTCTATCCCTACAAAGTTACTTAGGGATATATCCTATAAAATATGAGAGTAGACAAAGATCGACACATATTAACTTATGGAAACAGTGGACCTAAAGCCAGAGACTAATGAAAGTAAGGCTAAGGTTGAGGAGCACAAAATCCAACTGAAGCAAACAAGACTCTAAAAGAAAGGTACCTGTCATCATTTCCTGTCTGTTGCTGTGACAAAACACCTTGATCAAAAGCAACTTGGAGAGGAATTTGCCTCATCTTATTCTTACGGATCACAGTCTACCACTGAGTGACATCGGAGTGGGAAGGAACTTGAAGGCAAGTAATATTCCACACAATATTACTTCTGACTTGGAAAATACAGCCAACAAATTATAGCAGAACCATGGAGGTTGCTGCTTGCCGGATACCTCCAAGGCCCATGCTTATCTAGCTTTGTTATACAGCCCAGTACCACCTGCCTATGAATAGTGGAACCCAAATTATGCTGGGCCCACCTATATCAAGTAATCATTAGGACAAGTCCCACAGACATGTCCACAGGTTAATTTGATATAGGAAACGCCTCAATTAAGCCTCTTTTGTTAGATGGCATTGAGCTATGTCAACTTGACAATGATAACTAGGGTAGCATCCATCAAAAGCAGAAACAGGGGCTCATAACTATATTAATCATGAAGAAATTAAAGAAACTTACAGGTATCATAGACAATACAATAAAAAACAGAATCAGAAAATTGAAAAAAATCACACAAGTATAATTTATATTTTAAAAATTAATGAAAAGGAAATGTTTGATTAAAATTTATTTTTAAAATGTCTAAACTACTTTAATAGCTAACACTATTATAAACAATGTTTGATTTTTCAACTTATATTACTAACCAAAATATTAAAGCATAGGATATTTAATATAGAGGTAATTATATGTGACAGAACCTCTCCCTGATGAATAAAGATTTCAGAGGGCCAATCTCTGGGCAAGGAGTAGGTGGGACTTCTGGGTTGGAGAGAAGAAGAGGAAAGGCAGGAAACAGATACTTGATTTTGGATGGGAAAGATGATGAAAGCCAAAAGTAGGTATCAAAGGCCCCTGGTTTAGGTGGCGGATTTATTGGGATCTGCTACTTGAGGATTCAACTTAGAGTGGCTTATAAATTAGCATGCTAGTTTTTATGCCCAGCAATTGCATTACCTGTTGATTCTAAACTAAGTCTGTGTGTTTTCCTTCATGTTATGACTCATCTGGGTTCCAGAGAGAAAGGTATGGTGGCAAAGCATGAGTTTGTGAGAAGTGCACCTCAACTAGTGGTGGGAATTTAGAAACATGGGGCTGGTGTGGCAGCGATCAGCCGTGGGAACTTAGTGAGTTAGGTGGAGAGATTTCAGAGTTCCAGGTCAGAAAGTCTGTCCAGATGAGAACAGTCCTGCCTGTCTGCCAGTACTTTGCTGGTGGTAGCATGGGATTCTTATTTTTTAATATTTCCCTGCAACAGATGGCGTCCAATATGGGGCTCAAACCCATGACCTTGATATTAAGAGTCTCATGCTCTACCAACTGAGCTAGGGAACAAAACATGTTATCCCCTTGGCAGTGCAAAAAATAAAAGTACAAACAAAAGGAGTTGGTAGACTGAAGGGGTAAGAGACAGGGAACCAGGGAATTTAATAGTTTAAGGAACAAGAAAAGTCTATGTATGGTCCTAATACAAATAAATGAATTTAAAAATATAGGAACTACATTGAGACACCATGGAAGATCAGTGATATAAAGGCTCATTTGTCATATCAAGAAGATAGTAATATCTAAGATAGAGAAATCAGGAAATAGAATACATGAGAGCAATTGCCAGAACAACTAAACAAATAGTTTATAGAGCGAAATAAATGTCAGAGGATTAAGATTTTACGGTGAACTGCATATATTATAAGCTTATTTGTACATAGTTCATACTTTCGGAAACCACATGCATTCACTTCTTCATATGATACAAAAATAATCATATGGCTATTTCAAAAACAACCAGGAACCTTAATCTAAATTCAAACCAGCCTGAGAAATTTCACCTCAGAAGAGTATTGACAAGGAGCCATTTCTACATACCCACTCTGCCATCTGCCTTAAAGCCTATGTTCTTTCCCTTAAGCCATTGAAACTTAACACAAATTATGGATACAGATGTAACCTGCTTTGTTTTTAATCCACAGAGGTTATTTTATGTTCTTTTATACATATAAAACCTGGAAATGCTGCAGTGTAAAACTTAGTAAATTTTGGCATGTGAATATATACCTGTAAAACTACCATCACAGGTACAATGATAATGATGTCCAACACCCCAAAAAGTTTCTTTATGCTGTTTAAATACTTGTTTGTGTGTGTGTGTGTGTGTGTGTGTGTGTGTGTGTGTGTTCCTTTCAACTGATGCAATATGGAGACAGGGAAAGAATTGGAGGGGAGGAATTGGGGGCTCTCCACCTTGTATATTTCAGACAGGTTATCTCACCAGGTGCAGAATTCACAGTTCTAATTAGATTGTCTATCTAGAAAGCACTCTAGGGTCTTGTCTCTATGATCTCAAGAGCTGAAATTACAAGTAATTGTGCATGGGTACATATATACACACATATTTTAAAAGATTTTTATACATGCATATAATATAATTCTATTAAATTCATCCCCATTCACTTTCCTCCAATTCCTCTGCTATCCCCCATACCAAACTTCCCTCCCAACTTCATGTCCATCTCACTGAGTCTATTTTATTTTGCCTGTATGTTCATAGATGTATAGGACTGTCTACTGGAACATAGGTAGCTTCTCAGGGGATGCATCCCTGAAGAAAACACTTCCGCTCTCCAGTTGACAATACCTCCTCAGGTAGGAGTGGTACTTCATGATCCCCTCTCCCATACATGCTCAAATTTTGGGTGGCTTGATCCTGTATAGGTCTGAATCATGGAGTCCCAGACACTCACTATTAATCTTGTGTGTTGTGGTGTTGTCATGTTCATCAATATTGTTCCCCCACAGGAACTCTAAACTTCTGACTCTTCTATACTTCTACTCCTTTCTTCCTCAATAATCTTTGAGCTTTGGAGTAGCAGTATAAGATAGATATCCCATTTAGAATTAAGTATACTGAAATCTCCTAGTCTCTGTACACTGATCGGTTGTCATTCTCTGTATTAACTGCCATCTGCTGAAAAGAAGCTTCTCCAATAAGGGTTAAAAGAATACTAATCTCTGGGCATAAAGATGAGAATTTAGGGGACAGTTTAATTCTAAGTCCATTTAACAGAATAATAGCATTAGCTTCTCCCTTAGGTCCTATGACCTAGCCAACCATGGTTTTTTACCCAGTTAATGGTGTCAGACATGACAACAACACAAAAACAGGCAACCCATATCTGCCGCTGGGCTTTGGATTTGATAGTCTATGGTGTCTGAGACAGAGAGGGTGTTTGCATGTTATAGGGTAACTTCATTCTATCTCTTTTTGTACATGTATGCACATATATTTTAGGAAACTTCTACAGTAGTAAGGCTTCCATATGGTATTTTCAAAAGCCTTTAGTATTAACAACTCCTACTTCCTCCTTTACCCTGATCCCCTATCCCCCTCCCCATTTAGTCTTTCCTGTTCCATTATTTCTTTCTTTTTGTTCCAGCAAAACATTTTTTTTTGTTATTGAAAACAGGTTCTTCTCTCACACAATACTTCTCAATCATAGTTGAATTAGAATTATTCTCAGTAACAAATTTTAAATAATTGGATTATCAGGTCAAAAGATCTTACATCATAAAGTGCAGATCTGAGGACAATAAAACAATAAGAAAATGAGGCATGGATGGATCTCAGTGGTAGTGTGTATGGTGTGCTTGATATAGAATGATTGATTTTAATAGTAAGATTATATGCTGTGAACTAGTTATACTGACTTATTAGTTCTTGGAATTGCTTTGTAACTGTCTTATGCCTTACAAAGACGATTATGCTGTCTGTATATAAAGATGGTATCATTTTCAAACACTGTAATAAATAGCATCAACATTAGTTAGTTGTCTTCACCCCCCCCCCATGTCTTTGGTTAGAATTTCCAGCACATCAAATATAAGTGATAACATTAGACATCATTGCCTTATATCTGATTTTAGAAAAAAAAGTCTTCAAACTTTCATGTCAAGATAACACTCTCTATGGGTTGTCCTTTATAAGAATTAGGAAATATCTGTATATTACAGTTTATTTGATTTCATTAAATGATTTATTTGCAGACACTTATATTATCATATGATTTTTCTTCCTGAAATTTTGGATGAAGTAGATTATATTGTTTTCCTTACTAAAATTAGGTCATAGCTGACAGACAAGTTGAAAACAATACAATGAACACTTATTCCTATCTGTGGATGCCTGAAATAGACATTAGGAAGTTCAGACTTTGGTGAAGTATGGGGACATTGATGAATGGATATACTTTTCCTTTTTGTTCACTTATCACTTATCCATTTCTCAAGAATTCACTGAGACCTGTTTAATCAAATACTGTGCACAGCAATGCACATCTAAAGAATAGTGGATGTTCTTTCGAGGCTTACAATTTAGTGAGGAGGTAAAACTGAATACTCCAATGGAACCAAGGCTATATAGTAAGATCACTGAAGGAAGTCAGTGGAGCCACAGAAGAGAGTGTTCTTCCTAAAAACGTAGGGAAGTTGGGAAGGATGAGTTCTGAGTTGACTTGTAGGAAGTAAGCAGAGATTTCCCAGCAGGTCTGAGAAAGAAGGGAACTCCATAAGAGTAGCCATAATTCACAGCAGTGTTTTTAAGTTTCTCCACCCTTCCCGATGTTTCCTTTACGCCCCTGCTTCTCCTATGGCAGAAGAGGAAACAATAGTCTTAAGTATTAGAATGTGTTCTACTTTAGAATGTGTGTGTGCATATATGACATACAATATACATTCAAATAAATATGAAATACTTTCATTTAATCCCAAGTAAAATCTACACTGTCACAAGATACAACCTGAACCCTAGCAGATCACTGTCAGTCTGTGAATCAGAGTTCTATGTGGAGGAGTGGAAGGTGACTGGTAAACAATCAACAACTAGAAGTAGTATTTTGAGGTAATTGTCTAACCTCAGAATCATGTCAATCAGCCATTAGGCATGCAATTAGAAATACTGTAGCTTCAAAGCTTGTAAGTTTGCCTAAGGATATAAATTAGCATTTGCTCACTCTTTGATTACACCAGCTCTATGATGAGTCAAGTTCTACCTAACATTGCCAAAAAGTAGCAAGAATACTTTTAAATAGCTTTAAACAAGATTTCAAATTTCTTTGGCAAATCAAGTCAGCATTACAGTATCTTCCTGAGGTTTTAAATTGTCATTGAACTGGGGCTATGCAGAGCCAACCAAGTTCTAAGTAATAAATAATTATGTTAGTACTAAAATCCTTGGGTCAGTCCCAGTTTTCAGTCTGACTTACACTAATGGTTACTGTTGAAATAGTAATCAAATACCTTACCTTGGATCATACATGAAACTGTTTTGTATCATTCCTTGCCAAGAGGTGAGATTATATTCAACAAATACCTTCATCTTACAAAAGAAACTCTGTTGCCCTGGCTTGGTTAGAAATCATTGCATAGACTAGGCTGGTTTTACCTTACTCTGCCTCTCCAGTGTTGGGGTGAAAGGCATTTGCCACCATCCCTGGCTAGAAACTTTTGTAGAATGACAAAATTTCCATATCCTTCAAATGCAGAAATATAGTTGAAGTGGGACTGTCATTTGCTAAACATACCTGGCAATCCTGTAGCAGTGGTTATACCTTTTACATATAGTATCATCATACTATGAAAATGTACCTTAAATATATTCACACAAACATACACATATCACTAATACATCACTAATTTTAGCTTCCTAGGACCTCTTATGAAATCACTTTGTAAGCTGAAAAATATACAAACTATATAATGCAAACAAATAGTTTTTATAAAATTTGCTCCCCTCTGTGTTTGTGTGTGCATATACGCAGTATTTTCCTATGTAGGTGTACTGGCTAGTTTTGTGTGTCAATACCTTTCACTCCTTTCATGGTAAAATAACATTCTTGGTGTCTATATGTTCTCCATTTGCAGTTATAATAATCTTTCACTTCTGTTCCTCCCCAGAGATTTAGCATTTATTTGAGTAAGTTTGTTCAAATGGCTCTAAATCCATCCATCCATTCACTTATAATAACAACAACAAAGTGCACTTATATAAGCTCCTGATTCATTTGCTAAAGGTACTGAGTGACAAACTACTGTGTTCTACAAAAGGGACTATGAAATTAAATAGGACTACAAGTATCTATATGTTGATTATTTTAAAAATACACTATTTTACTTTTTTTTGAGAATCTCATCAATGTATAGAGTGTATTTAGGTCATACTCATCTTCAACTCTTTCCCCTCCTAAATTCATGTTCTCTTTTTAATTTTGTAATAACCTACCAAGTATAATTTGTGCTGCTCAGAGGTGTAAATCCATCCATGGAGTTTAATAGACCTACCTGTAAAGAAATTTTAATCCAGCAACTTGGCTGTTCTAGCAAGGGATCACATTCAAAGAATGTAGACATGCCCTTAGTATACACATTTAATCCCTAACAATGAAGGTAAGATTAGTTTGCAGAAGGACAGAGAGACATGTCTGAAAGTGACATTTAATTAAGGAGCAAAGTGATGAGTCAAATCAGAGAAAGATTTGAGAGAATGAGTCAGAGATAAGCTACACCCAACTCATATGAGAATAGCAGGGGAAGAGAGGCTACTTAAGAACAGTGAGAGAGAAAAATGGGGGTGGTAGCATGGTGTGTGTGTAGCAGTTTTACCAGGAGAGTTTTACAGAGCTAGGTTGAAGAGAGAGCAAGCTAGACACAGGTGAAGACAGAAGGAGCCAGAGGATGAGAAGAAGCCAGAAGCACCCAAAGAAATGCTCAACATCCCTAGTCATCAGGAAATGCAAATCAAAACAACCCTAAGATTCTACCTCACACCAGTCAGAACAGCGGACAGCAGGTGCTGGTGAGGATGTGGAGAAAGAGGAACACTCCTCCACTGTTGGTGGGATTGTAAACTGGTACAACCACTCTGAAAATCAGTCTGGCAATTCCTCAGAAAATTGGACATAGAAGACCTGAAGACCCAGCTATACCACTCCTGGGAATATACCCAAGAGTAGCTCTAACATCTAACAAGGACACATGCTCCACCATGCTCATAGCAGCGTTATTTATAACAGCCAGAAGCTAGAAAGAACCCAAATGTCCTTCAACAGAAGAATGGATTCAAAAATTGTGGTACATATACACAATGGAGTACTACTCAGCTATTAAAAACGAGTTCATAAAATTCCTAGGCAAATGGATGGAACTTGAAGCTATCATCCTGAGTGAGGTAACCTAGTCACAAAAGAAAACTCATGGTATGTATTCACTTATAAGAGGATACTAGCCCCCCACCCCCCAAAAAAAGAGAGTTCAGAATACCCAAAAAACCATCTACAGAACTTATGAAGCTCAGGAAGAAGTAAGACCAGAATGTGGATGCTCAGTCCTTCTTAGAAGGAAGGACAAAACAGGGGAGGAAATATAAGGTCAAACTGAAGAGCAGGGATTGAAGAAAACATCTACAGAGACTGCCTCACCTGGAGAACCATCCCATATGCAGCCACCAAACCCAAGCACTATTGCTGACGCCAAGAAGTGTTTACTGGCAGGAACCAGACATGGATGTCTTCTCAGAGGCTCTCCCAGAGTGATATAGATACAGATGAGGATGCTTGCAGCTAAACATCAGATTGAACACAGGGACCCAAATGAAAGAGCTAGAGAAAGGACTGAAAGAACTGAAAGGTTTGAAACCTCATGGGAAGAACAACATCATCATCAACCAAGACACTGAGGTGGAGAGGGTGATTGGGAGAAGAAGCACCTTCATGGAAGCAAGTTGAGGGGGAGGACAGAGGGGAGTTGGGGGGGGGCAGGGTATAACATTTGAAATGTAAATACAGAGAATATCCAATAAAATTGAAAAAAAGAAGCCAGAAGATTAGAACGTTTTGCTAAAGTTATTAAGTTTTGCAAAAGTTAGTTAGCAAATCAGTCAGAAGCGTAGAGAAGCTAGACTGTGTTGTAGTACATCACCAACCCCAATAAGCCCATGCAAAAACCACACAACTTAGTTATAATATTTATAAGCTGTATGCCTAGATTGGACACACCTACCACTACACTAATCTAGTCCCAGCTTTGAAATGCCATGGTGCTTCCAGCTTCTCCAGGCCATGTGGTTCTGCTCCATCTTCCTTCCACCTCTTCTTCCTCAGTCCTTCTTCCTCCACTCTCTCTGATCTCCAGCCCAACCTTTCCTTTCTACAAGCTCTAGTCTTTATTTGCCCAGTTAAAATGGGGAGAATGTTCACATGAAATCGCTTGAGTATGTGATCCACTCCTAGTTGGGCAGCCCATCTTGAGGAAGCAAAATTAACATCAAAATACAAACAAAACCAGGTTAACCCACAACAGGACTGAATCAGTAAGCTTGGAAAATTGGGTTGTACAGGGACTAGAAACTTCCAGGCCTAGGCCTAGGGATAATTAAAACAGAGAAGGAAATTACCTGGGCTCAGCCCAATCTGTTTTTTCACACAGCTGGAGTACAGCTCTCATCCCATCCCTTCATCTGAGGAAATAAAAGCATCATTTACCAGGATCATACCCTTAAAGAAAATTTACTTTTCCTCTCCCAGAGGTCTCTTTTTCTCTGCAGTTGGACCATTAGTGTGTTTTCTGAATTCATCAATATCCCCATCACAAGCAAATATCTCCCAACTGCAAAAAGCTCAGGGCTACATGGGTTAAATAAAGTATTCTATTAGGCCATCACAGACAACTAACACCAATGCTACTCAATTTTTCCAGTTAACATAGATGCAACTAACAAAACCCACCACAGTTACCAGGGACTAAAACACCAACCAATGAGTTCGCATGGAGAGACCCAAGGCCCTAGGTGCATATGCAGCAGAGGATAGCATTTTCTGACATCAGTGGGAAGAAAAGCCTTTGGTTCAGGGAAGGTTCCTTTTCCCAGTGTAGGGAAATGTCAAGGTGCTGAGGTGGGAGAAGGCGGTTGAGAGAGGGAGCACCTTCATGGAGGCAAGTGGAGGGGGAGAGGGATGGCATTGAGAGAAGGGGATAACATTTGAAATGTAAATACAGATAATATCCAGTAAAATACTTTGTTAGAAAAGACTGTATACAACAGAAGGGAATATAATTTTTAAATATATTCAAACTTTTCTATATAAAGATTGCTTGCTCAGGATCTTCAAATAGGGCTCGTGATACTTGCTGTTTGTGCCATTCATCACTGTAGTTAATGAATTGATATTTAACATGCTTAGTTTTGTATCTGTTGATTAAAATAAAGGATTCAACTGTTAAAAATTCTTAATAAAATACTTGAAAATGAAATTTGAGAAGACAAGTTAGCATCATTCAGGGATGGTTCAACACATATATGCCAATAAATTTAATTCATTACATAAATAGACTCATACACAGAAATCACATTATTATTTCAATTGATTCAAAAAAGACCTTTGTCAAAATGCAACACTCTCATGATAAAAATAAATCCTGGAAAAACTAGGAATGGGGTATCTTATATTAAAGCCTATATATGATAAATCAATAGTCACTATTATGTTAAATGAAGAACTTGAAGCACTCTCACTAAGATCAGAAAAAAGACAAGGATGTTCACTTTTACCCTCTGTACTCAAAATAGTGTTAGCTAGAGAAATAAGTCAACAGAAGGAAATAGAAGGGCTACAAATGGGAGGGGGAAAGTTAAAACATTCCTATTTGCAGATGGCATGATTCTGTGTATGGTGACTCTTGACAAGGGCTGAGACTACCATCTAGGGAGATGATATCTGAAGTTATTATTTGTAGGTTTGATACTTTGCTATTAGAAATGAAACAGAAGTGCTATTCCAGGCAGAAGGAATAGCATAAGCAACCGTCTCATTTAGAGCATGTCATTTCCCTCTGAAATTTGTTATCTATAAGATGGAGTAACAATTACTTCATAGAGTTGTAATGAAAATATATATGAAAGTGCCTGGTACTCATAAATGTCCAGTCAGTGTTAGCTGTATTATTCTCTAATAACAATGAAAATAAAATTTGGTTAACCAGTTTTTAACCTTACATGAAGATGAAAAGATGTAATAGAGATTGACGAGGAAAGCACAAGTTTGCAGCTTGGAAGAGCTACCCAAAACATAGATGTTCTAAATATATTTTGCAAAAGACAAGCTAAGTCGGTGTTAAATGTAAAGGGATTTAAGATGTAGTTCAGTGATAGAATGTTTGCCTGATATGTACAAGGCCCTGGGTTAAATCCTTAGCACTGAAAAACATTAAACATAATTTGATTCTAAGCTGTGGGTAAAGATCAGTGTTATACTGCTTACCTAGCATGCATGAATAGCCCTGTTTTTTCATTCCTAGCACAAGTATGTGTGTTTAAGACTCAAGCATTCAATAATAACTTTTAAAACGAATTAAAGTTGCTGAAGAAATCATGCTGGCATATATCCTGAATACATTTTAGTATTCCTCAGCACTCGATCCATATTCACATGTTAAGGATGGAGAATGGGAGATGTGAATGTGTGTGTAGGGTGTGATGGGCATAAGAGAAACAATGATCTTATAGGCATCTTGCTTACTAATAAAACTCCTCACACTTTCTTCATAATCACCACATAGGATTAATTCTCTGACAACAGTGACTTAGTGTTCACCTTAGTAAATGTTCCTTTTGCCTAACTTGTAGCTAATACAGAAGCACAAACCTACACATTTATAAAATGTAGCAGCCTGAATGTTAAGCACCCTCTTTCCTATATAAATTAACTCTAACACTTTATAAGCAGTTGCTACTTCAATTTCAATAAAGGAAGGAATGTTGAAACTGGAAGTATTGCTTTTAACTTTGAATTTGGGGAAGCTAGAGAGATAGCAGTTAATAAAGCACCTGCCTTTCAACCACGAGGACCTGAGCTATGATATTGAGCACCAAAATTAATGCCAGATGTGGTGTGTCTGTAACGCCAGCACTGGGGATTTAGAGGAGACAGAGTCTGGCAGATTCCTGACTTTGTTACTAAATTTTTGCGATCTAGGTTTAGTGAGAGACCCTGTCTCAAAAATTAATGAAGTTAGGAGCAATTAAGGGAGTCACCTAATGTTGATGTCTGAACTACATGTGTGTTTGTACTGCACACACACACACACACACACACACACATACACACACACACACACACACAGACACAGACAGGGTGGGGATGATGGACAGGAAAGAGGGAATCTCTTACTTTTCTACTATGCAAACCACGTCTAGATTGTCATTACTGAAATATAAATAAGGTACCACTAAAAAGGTTAAAACTTTTAAACAATTCCAATTGTTGGCATGAGGTATCCTCATTCACTGCTAGTGAGAGTAGATGATAAATCATTTGTGGTAGTAAATCTTCATTGTCAACCCAACTGAATGAAGAATTCATTAGATTGATGAGTTATACCTCAATATGCTTGTGTGTTGCAAGGAAGGATTAAATAATGTATAAAAAACACCCACCATGAATGTGGGTGGCATTATCCCACAGACTGAGTATTTACATGAAATAAAATGGGAAAAAGGAGAAAACCAGCCAAGTACTGGCTTTTCCCCACTTTTCTGCCTCCTGCTATAGATTAATGTTAACTGTTGTGCTATGCCTTCATTGTTATGATAGACTGATATCTCTGAAACCAAGAGTCAAAATAAATCCCTCCTCTCTAAAGTTGTGCCTGGAAGGTATTTTGGTAACAGCAATGACAAAGCTAATTAACAGAGCCATTTTGAAAGAATGCACTAAATGTACTGATCTACCAATAGCATTTATCCAACAACTTCAATATTTATATTCACATAAACATATGAATACAAAGGCTTAGGTCAGATTTATCTATACTTATCCAAATTAAAAGCAACCAAGATGTAATTTCAATAGATGAATATATTTATAAAATATAGTATATATCCATATAATAGAATGCTATTTTAAGAAAAAAAAGAGAGTATGTTATAAGGTCACATAAAACATGAATTAACCTGAAAACCATATGATAAGTAAGAAAGCCATTTGAAAATTCAATATACTACTGGGACCAGAGAGATAGCTGGGAAGGCAAAGGTGCCACATACTAAGTCTCATGACCACAGTTCCCTCCCTAAGCCTCATGTGGTAGAGCGAAAATGGATTTCTGCAAGTTGTCCTCTGACTACCATATGCCACCTTGGAATGTGACTAATGCCTTGGAATATGACTCATGCACACACACACACACACACACACACACACACACACACAGAGAGAGAGACACATACACACACTAAATTAAAACATTTAAAAACTCTATATACTTTATCATTTTATTTACATGATATTTTAGAAAGGGATGGCCTATACAGATGATAAATATATTTTAAATAGCACTTGCCAGGTACTAGATACATGGCATTTTTCAAACCACACAGAATATTATAGCAGAGCAAACCTTACAGAATGAAAAAAATAATTAAAAAGTCATTGTGGGATTGATCTGAGGGTAGGATGGAGAATTTGATAAAATCTTATTATGTATGCTTGAAACAACTTCATTGAAATATATGGCGAGAACAGCGCTTAAGTAATTTAAGCCAGTTTCAGACACATATTGAACATTTTCTTTCATTTGTGGGTCATAAAATTTATATAAATAAATAAATCATATATTATCATATATAATATAATATAATATATAATATAATATATAATATATAAACGTACAATATATAATATATACACATATAATATATCATACATATAAATTATATATTAGGTTTATACAACACACATATAACATGAAAGTAGAAGTCAAACTAAATAGAATAAAGGAAGCTAACAGGAGCTACAGGGAGGTATGAGAAAAATATGTTCAATATACATTATATACTTTTATGAAAATGGCCTTATGTAGCTCATTCTGAGAAATTGTTTTTAAAGGGTTTAAGCAACAAAGTTTAATTTGGGAACTTTGGAAATGAGTGTTATTTATAATGGGAAAAAAAAACTCTAGATAACCGTGTGTACTAATATAGTAATGTTCCCACAGAGACTTAGAGTTAATTTTAAACTACTATGTGCATATATACATATATATATATATATATATATATATATATATATATATATATATACCTACATAGTACATGTGTTTGTGTGTATATGTGTGTAATATGGCCAAGTTGATAGACAATGAATGGCAACAGGAGATTACACGCAAACAGAAGGCTAGAATGATTCATATGATAATAGATTAGCATTGCAGAAATTGTAAGGAACTAAATTTTAGTTTAATAGAGCTTTAGATGATGTAATGGTTAAGTTCATTGTCAGCATCCTTGGATTTAGAATCACTAGTAATTTAGAAGATTAGTAATTTCTGTGTGTGTCTGTGAGGTCGGAAAGGATTAACTGAAAGAGCCACCATTACTGTTGCCAGGATCATCTTATGGACTTGAGGAACAGAGGAAATACAAGAGAACAAAAGAAGATCACTAGTGGAGAACAGAATCCCCCTTTCTCTGTTTCTTGGCCTGTCATAGTATGTACTGATCTGCTGTGCTGCCTGCTTATTTTACGGCATGAGGGACTGATGCCTCTGAAACACTGAGTCAAACAAAACCTTCCTTCTTTATGTTATTTTTGTCAGTTACTGTGTCATAAAAATAAGGAAAGTAAACAACATACAAGTGTAGATATAGACATTTTTATAAGTATGATTATATGTATGTAAGTTATCACACATATATATTTTCTTCTATCAGCCAGAAGCAATTCTATCTAACATCAAGATCTTCTTTTTTTTATAGAAATATCCAACAAAAGGAACTAGGAAACCTTAGAGGACTGAGTTGATTATTGTACTGGCCAGAAAAGGAAATTATATGTATATATATTTAATTTGTCTTGGAGTAAGTTGAAATGTCATAAGATTAGGAAGTATTCAATAAATTTCACAGGAAGGAGAGTACAAGGTAGCAGAGAAGCCAAATTAAAAAAAAAAAAAAAAAAACTTTTCAGTGTCCAAAGTGTCCAAAGCTGGCCTGAGTTGAATAAAGTAGTATTAGATTATAAAACAAACAATAAACCAATATGTATATATATATGGGAATCAATCTTATAGTATCCCATATAATCTATGTAACCATTTCCACTCTCAGGGAGATGTAGCACAAATCCTTATTTCTTAAGTGTGAGCTGGACATCATAACTCCTCTACAAAGTATTAAAAGGGAGAAAATAATGAGATTCCAGTTGAGAAATCTAAAAGACCATTACCTTGTGACCAAGGTTAACTCTGAACATAAACTATGTACTTTTGTTATTATGTATTTTAGCTTTATGGCCTTGATTCCTTCCAGAAACTTAATCATGAAACATATATCAAATTAATCCCATTGATGGACATTCTACAAAATACCTATAACATTCCACAAAATTGTTAACGTTTTTTGAAAACAAAGAAAGTCTGATTAATTAATACATTCGAGAAGGAATTAAGGAGACATGGTGACTATTAAATACACTATGGTGTCCTGGATGGAACCCTGGAAAATAACAGGGATATGAGATACTAGATCAAATCTAGGGGAATGTCATTCCAGTATAGAAACAAAAGATAACAGGACAGTGTATACTATGACCGTAGTATCTCCACTGCCTTTCTGGTAATCTAAAACTTCTCAAAGACAAACCAAAACAAAATGAATTTCAAATATTTATGAACAAGGCAATATCTCAGTACTACAACAATTGCCTAACATGTATGAGTCTTGGAGTTCAAACTTCTCCATGTAAAATTAAAACACTTTAATAGGACAAGTAAGCACTGCATTAAGATATTGTTTACCTCAAGAGATGATGACAAGGAAGTACAAAATGTAAAGCAAAACCAGAGGAACATGTCAACACAATGACGAAGGAAAAACATTAATTCAACCCCCCAAATGATTTCCAGAATTGAATCATGCTGTGAAGCTTCTCAACACAAAAGAAAAGAAGAAAAGTATGCATACAAAAGAAGCTGCTTTCACTGCAGAGACATGCAAAATCTTATCTGGCACAGTTAAATGCAATGCTTCTGGAATGTCATGATAGCACAATAGGAATTAGCCAAATAACTTAGCCTGCAGTAACCCACAGACTAACTTGTTTTTTGAAGAACCACATTCCAAAGTTTACACAAATCATAAAGCTTACAAAGATTTATTTTTAGTGTCCCCTTTTCCCAATAACGCCAAAATTGAACTTTTCTCAACATGAGCTACATTTTTAAAAATTACTAGAGACCTAAACATAAACACTCTGGATTCTGGCTTATTTACAATCCTAAATTGAATCCAAGATTTCCCCACCTTCAGGTTTTAGCCCTTGTTCTGTTGCTTTACAGCTAAGTTCACAGTACATCCAAAAGGAGAATTTCTTACATGGTTACTACTGGAATAAAACATTCAAATACCCACTAGTGCTAAGCAAATTATGTAGAACGGTGTGGTAGGCTAGACTTGAACTGTATCATAGCGATAGAAAAGGCAGGTTCATTGAAGAGGATAAAGAAAAGGAAACTAAGACATCAAATGATTATTTCACACAAAATTCTTGTTAATTTGGAGATTAGAAATGTCTGTTGGTGTCTCCTTGTGAAACAAGTTGGCAGTCTTATGGGTCTAAGCTTCCCTGAAATACTTATTCTGTTATTCCTTTGGGTAATTACAGCTTATTAGCCCTATTTATAGTCTCATGTTGCATAGTAAATTATTCTCTTTGCTTCTTGGTGTTTACATCCTTCAGACACTTGCATCCCCACCCCCTTCTTCCTTAGTCATCACTTAGCTAAATTGTATAGACAAAATTCTTTTCATCTTTGCTCATAAATCAATCCCTCTTGCCCCTTAATCATTTCTGTTACTTTTCTCTGAACTCCCTCCAGTTAATCTATATCTTTTCAGTTAATGAGTTTGGAGAAGCTGTATAGCCCAGGTGTGATCCTAGGTATGTTTGGTGTCTACATGTTTGTAAATATACCCAATGGGCTTTTACAGGAGGAACAAAAATAAAATAAATCAACAGTGTCTTTTCTGTCCCATGTTTAGAACTCCAAATGGTTAATTATTGACCAGTTATGGGTTTTCATCAATGTTCATTTATCAAGTTTCAGCTCCTGTCACACTACAAAATCTATTATAGTTCCCACTGTTAAGCTGTCACAAATATTTCTAGTACATGTACATTTATTTAGATTTAATCTAGCCAGTTGCTTCCAAAAGAACCTTATATTTAATTCTTCTGGAAATTTTCTTTTCAAATCAGTATTTTGCTACCAGATTTGACTGCCTTCACAAACTAACATGGGGTTTAGAAATGGTTTTGACAAAGCTGAAAGGATATTAACTCGCTTGGCTGTTACCTTTGTAGGAAGTAGGTAAATGCATTTCTTAAAGAACTGTCACTTCACAGAAAGGCACGTTATCTCAGAATAGTGATTTATTTTTCTTTCTTTTGGGGGTTGAGAGAGAGATGCAGGGTCTCATATTTCCCAGGCAGAATAATGATATCTTTGCTGACTGTTCAAATTGCCTTTCATTTTCAACAGGAATCCAGCTTCCTTTAGCAGAAAGGATGAATTAGTTTATTCCTGATATTGGGAATTAAGTCATTTAGGTGCTAATTCATCCTTTCAATCATTTACCATCTTAAATTTCCATTCATGTATATTTTTGCTAATACTTTTTTGGCTCCCTTATAACTATGAGACAGTGGAAAGCCAGTTAACACTAACTAAACACCTACATTATATAGAAGTTTATAAATTACAAACATTATAGAATAAATAAGGAGAACCATGAAATGTATCTCATACTTGTACAGGACTCTGGGATTTTTTATCCTTTTTAATTTAAAATTTCATGGTTTTTATTATATTTATTATACAGGGTACTTTTTAAGGTAAGGATCTTTTAATATAAGTATATAGTTTGTTGAAAATATTCCCTCTATACTCCCACCATCTTCTGTCTCTGTTCCCATTAGCTCTTTGTCCCTATAGACATTTTTTCTACTTGTACATATGTGATTTTACCTATCTACATAAAATCTAGGAACCACAAATGAGAGAATACATATGATATTTGTATTTCTGACACTGGCTTATTTTGCACAATATAATTATGTCTATTTACATTAATTTCCCCTACAACATTTTATTTTTCTTTATTTACAATGTGAATATAATTTGTATATATATTTTTCTGTGAAGAATGGTGTTAGAATTTTGCTAGGGTTTTTTTTAACACACACACACACATTTATATGTACCATGTTTTCTTTATTTATTATTTTGTTGTTGGATACCTAGGTTGTTTCTATAGCTTAGCTCTGGTGAATAGGATTTCAATTAAACAATTACTATGCAAGAATCTCTGTGATTTGTTGACTTAAGAGTCCTTTGGGTAGTAAAAGCTCAGGCATGGTACATTTATGTTATATGGTAGACCCATTTTAGTTTTTTAAGACTATCATACTGATTCACATAGTAGTTGGACTAGTTAATATTCCTACCATTAGAGTATAAAGGTTCTTCCTTTTATCTAAATTCTATTAACATTTGTTTCCTTAATAGTGGTTGTAGAGGTTTAAATAAACATGACCTCCCATAGGCTCATCTGAATGCTTAGTCCTCAGAGAGTGGCACTACTTGAAAGGGTTTAGGAGGTGTGGCCTTGTTGAGAAAGTTTGTCACTGAGGGTGGGCTTTGTGATATCAGAAGCCTAAGCCAGTCTCAGTGTCTCTCTCCTCCTGCAGCCTAAGGATCCAGATGTAAAACCATCAGATACATTTCTGCCTGCATGTCAGCATGCTCACTGACATGACAGTGGACTAAACCTCTGAAACTGTCATTAAGCTCCAATTAAATCCTTTCCTTATAAGACTTGTCATGGTCTTGGCTTCTCTTCACAGCAATAGAATACTGACCAATATAGTTGCCATTTTGACTAGGTTGAGACAGAATCTCAATGTAGGTCCCCCCCCCCCACGTTATTGAGAGCATGCTATACTGAAGCCCATAAGGTACACATTAACATGGGCTCTGTATTTTAGTTTTTAAATGGCTGGCCCTCATTTCTAGACCACCAATGTAGTTTTCAAAAAGACTACTTGAGGGGAAAATTATATAATTATAATCTCAAAAAATACTGATTCATTGGGAATTTTATGTATTATATTTTTATCATATTCATCACTCTTATAACACCTTCCAGATCCATCTATGTGCCATACTCCCAACTTTGTGTCCTCATGTAAAAAAATCATCAACCATCAGAGAAACACAAATTTGTGAGTAATTGAGCAGCCTGAACTGGATTCAATGTAGTTTTGATTTGTATTTCTCTAATGGCTGACGAGGCCAAATATTTTTTTTAAGCCAGTGTATTGGCCATTTGTATTTCAGTTTTTGAGAACTATGGGATTTTTTCATTATGTCACTTGTTGATTGGGACATTTCATTTCTCAGCTTTATCTTTTTGTTTTCTGTAAACTCTAGATATTGATATTTGATAGGTTTAGAGCTAGCAAAGATTTATTCCTTTCTGTAGGTTACCTCTTCACCCAATTAACTGTTTTACTTGCTTTTTAATTTCATGAAGTCCCATTTGTTAAATGCTGGCATTATTTTTTGATTAACTCAAGTCCTTGTTCATAATTGGAAATGTTGTCCCTACTTTTTTCTCTTAATAGTTTCAGAGTTTCTGTCATCATCATCATTATTGTTGTTGGTGTTATCATTGTTATTATTATTTTATATCCCAATTCTGCCCCTCCCAATCTCACCTCCCATAATTCTTCCCATCTCCTCTCCCCTTTACCTCTGAGATGGTACCCCCCATGTCTCCCCAATGCTGGTGTATCAAATAATTGCAGGATTAGGTGTATCCTTTCCCACTGAGGCCAAACAAGGCAGCCCAGTTAGGGGAAGATGTTCTACAGACAATCAACAGCTTTGGGGACAGCCCCCACTCCAGTTGTTGGGGGACCAAATTGAAAACTGAGCTACCCATCTCCTATGTATATGCATGGGGCCTTGGACCATCCTATATATGTTCTTTGGTTTGTAGCTCAGTCTCTGGGCTCTTTCAGGGTTCCTGATTAGTTGACACAGTTGGTCTTGTGGGGTAGTTATACCATTCAGGGCCTTCAATCATTCCCCTAACTCTTCCATATGAGTCCATGACTTCAATATTTGGCTGTGGATCTCTGCATCTGTCTCATTTATCTGTTGAGAAGAGCCTCTCAGAGGAAAACCATGCTAGGCTCTTGTCTGCAAGCACAGTATAGTATCAGTAATAGTGTTAGGGATTGGTGCCTGCCCTTGAGATGGGTCTCAAGTTGGGCTGGTCATTGGTCAGCTATTTGTTCAGTTTCTGCTCCATCTTTGTCCCTGAATTTCTCTTAGACAAAACAAATTTTGGGTTAAAAATTGTGGTCTTTGACCATTTGAAATAGATTTTTATCTATGGTGAGAGAGATTATATTTTCATTCTTTTACAAGTAGATAAATAGTTTTTTAGAACCATTTATTGGAGACAATATCATTTCTCCATTGATATATATGTCTGTTTTGTTTCAGTGCCATTATGATTTTGTAACTGTCATTTTTTAAGTACAATTTGAAACCCAGAATGGTGATACTGCCCGCACTATTCTTTTGGTTTAGGGTGACTTTTAGCTGTTATGCTTCTGCATGAATTTTAAGTCTATCTTTTCTATTTCTGTGAAGGATGGCATTGGAAGTCTGTTTGAAATTAATCTCATACAGCTCAGGCTACATACTAGGCTTGAACTTTCGGTCCTTTGCTTCTATCTCCCAAACTATGGGATAAGAAGCATGTGCCCCCATGTCACGTGGGGTTATTTTGATCTTTTAGTAAAACATAAGGTATATGAAATGCTGCAACAATACCATCATTTAAAATTTAACTGGGTTTGGTGGTGTATGCTTATAATCAAATCAGGAGAGAGGATAAGGTAGGAACAGTAAATTAAAATATCTGAGTAATGTTAGGCTATATAGCAAGTTCAAGCAAGGCTAGCCTGTATTATATAGTAAGCCTTTATGACAAAAGAAACTTGGAATCATAAGTTATTAAAACAAAATAGACTAAATGTGGTATTACTTGACCAGAAGAGAAATTGAATTAGTTTATTTTGTCCAATGACAAGGGGCTTCTGAAAAAGATAGCAGCAAATAAGTCAAAGTTTATGGCTGACCTGCTGATCCTATTTTTCTATGGTAACTGCCTAGAAATGCATACACTAGGATTTGGACCTCACCTAGGTTGCTATACTGATAAAATGTTCTTTTGAGTTAAATACCTTAATCTTTAAGAACAAATGTGTATGGGTAATAACTCAGTGGGAAGTAGCAACACATTTTAAAAGTAGAAATCATGCTGATTAAATTTGTGGGAGCTCATTGAGGAGGTAAATAAAGATGTGGCCAGTGGAAAATCAATGGATTCTCAATTTATTTGGGTTTTTGGGAGTTTTTTTTTTTTTTTTTTTTCCACAGTCACATACTAATGACTGCTTAGAAATAGAAATGAAATAACAAAGAAGTTGTACAACCAGGAAAACAATTTTAAGGACAGCAAATCAAGAAGCATGCTTTAAATCAAAGGCATATATAACCTAAGGATAGGAAAAGAAGGTATAAACAGTAAGCACTTCTGAGAGCTATGTTAATAATAATGACTAACATCTATTGACGTCCCATTACATACTATACAACTAGTAGGTACTTTTATGAAATGCCTCTTAAATTTTTACAATGAAAGCATCCATTAAAGCCAAAGAGTTCTAATGCTGGGAATGTCAAAGGGTATATGCAAAAGGAGGAAAGTATTTTAGTTTTTTATCAACAATTGGCAAATTGTAAATTATATTTTATAAGTATGCTTTATTAAAATAATTTTTATTGTAAATTGCTTATTCTATATAAGCATAAATGGGAAATGGGGTCTTCCTCTAATGCCAGGGTTACATATTTGATCTCATATAATTCTATCATCAGCCCAAATATCATGATAAATGCCTTTAATCCAATTATTTAGGAGTATATGCACATCAATGCAACTGTCCATGGAGACCAAAGGACATCATGTACCTTGAAGCTGGTGTTACAGGCAGTTGAAAGCTACTGGAAATAGGTACCTAAAATTGTACTCAGGTCCTCTGCAAAAGCAGAGTTTACACTTAGCCACTGAGCTATCTCAAAAGCCCCATTTTTATTTTAATGTTTTATAAATTTAAATTTATTCATTGACTTATATTTTATTTTTTGAGACAAATCTCATTATATAGCCTTGGGAAGTCTGGAACTTGCTATCTAGACAATTCTATCCTCAAACTTACAAACATTGCCTGCCTCTGCCTCCCAAATTCTGGAATTAAAGGCAAGTACCACAATACATACTCACACATAAATAAAAATAAATGTTTTAAAATAAAATGGTCAATTTTCTTACCCAGGCTCTGAAATAATCATTTATGTATTATAAAAGATGGACTTTGGAACCAGAGAATGAAACAGTGTATCTGTCTTAAAAGTCTGTACTTATGCATAACTAGTGAGACCGAGTATTTAACTAACTAGGAAAGAAGTTGAAAGCAGGTTTGCCCAAGATGTTCATTTCTTTTGTGAGAAAAGAAGCTAGGGGGAATCAGTGACAAGGAAGCCATAGAAAGAAATTAGAAGTGGGACCAGAATGTATGCCTTCATTTTAGAGTCTTCTTTTCCCTAAAGTACCCTAAAAAGAATATCTATAGGACACACACACACACACACACACACACACACACACACACACACACACACATAACGTTGTATTATTGCTGATTACTTGAAAGACTTTTCCAGTAGATCAGAAGAGTTCTAGCAGGGTGAGCACTGTGTCAATTTTGCTCAGTACCCCACCAGAATGAGTAGGCACTTACAAAATCACACAAAACTTCATAAAACCACACATATATGCAACTGTTTTAAATGTATCACACCTCAGAATAATAACATTTTAAAACAAAAACAGTAAAAAATAATATATCTAATGAAACACAGAAAAGATTAAACTTTCTTATAAGTGAATAAGGGACTCTATTAAGGAGGAGAACAATATCAATTTATTAAACATTCTCACCTTCTACTTTTAACACAGCAATACTCAAGAAAACTATTATCCATACCACAAAGACTTTGCTAAGGCATTATTTGGAAAGGTCACTGAAAAAAAAAAAAGGCAACAGACTTCTTGCTCCTTAAGAAATGAAACTCACTGCCAAGAACTAGTTAGAACTTAAAACAATTAGCAGAAATCATTAGCAGGAAGTTGAAAAAAGTTTAGCCAATATCTAATGGTAATTTAGGCGATCACATTCTCACATACATGCTCATACTGTTGAAAACCAAAATTAAAATCTGTGAGTGTTGCTTGCTTTCTTCACAAATACTTTTGGAAACAAACAGACAATGGCTATAAAACTATCTAGCACATAATAGGGGCTCAATAACTGTTAAAACAAACAAGCAATAACGACAAACATTTGTGCTGGAGAAAATATATTTTACTTATGCTTTCTCGGGACATTTTCATAATCATTATATTCAGAAATTAATTAGACTAGATACACAAAAGGAAAGAAAGTCTAAGAAATTTTTATATGTTCATAGATAATGATAAATCCACAGTAGTTTAATACAGAATACTAGACTTCTTTCAGATAAAACCTTAAAAACAATTATAAAACAGCGTTTGATACTTCTACAGGAAAGTGTATTCCACTGACTAGATGTGGAAATGGAGCTTACACTGCTTCTACAAAATACCCATATCCAAAATAAAAGAGTAACTCTGTTGTTTACTCTGATGGTGTGAATGAGGTTTTGTTTTGTAAAAAGACATAAACAAGAGGCCCGTTACTAATTTGATGGACCATTTTCAATGGACATTTGGAAGCAAAGGAGGATGAGAGGAGAAAAAGTAACTCTACAGGGAGAGTGTATATATGGGGGCTGAGTATGTAGCTCAGTAGTCTGATATTTGCAAGACCAAGGAAGACATACCCCTTCCACACAAAAATGTAAATATCACCATTTGGTTGGATTTGAATGAAGTATCTGCAGAGTGACATTTGGAATTACTGAATTTTAGTTTTTGAAAAGAATGGTAGAACCAGTTATTGTTAAACTGTATAGAGGATATTGCAGCACTCATAGTTGGAAGGGACCTTAGAACTCAGTTTTCTAAACTCTTTCACCCAGTGAGTCATACTAACAATCAGTCTGAAAGTTGGTCATCTAATTTCAGTTTAAATTCACTTATTGGAAATGAAGGTACTCACTATCTTATCAGACATATTGGTGTATGTCTGATAAATATTAAACTGACCAACCCTATTAGAAAAATTGTTCTACACTAAACAAAAAATCTTTTCTATGCTTCTTCCTCTTATTCTCAAACATTATCTCATCCTAATTTTTCCTAAACATACCAGGTCTTCAAATACGTAATTATTTATGGCTTTCTATGATCTAAGTATTCAATATGTAAATCTTCAATACTTTCCAAGATATTGATGGAAATTTTAAACAGCACAATGTTCTTCTGTAATCAACTGGATAACTCCCTATAGGTTACAGTAAATACATAAAGTTCAACTAGCTCTAATATGCTACCCTTCCCCACAAGGATCAGAATTTTCTCATGTCCCTTTTCTAAGTCTAATTTAGTCATCCTATCAAAAAATGATGCATCAGCCAGGTGGTGGTGGTGCATTCTTTAATTATAACACCCAGGAAGTAGAGACACGCAAATTTCTCCAAGAATTCTAGGCCAACCTTGTCTACATAGTGAGTCCAAGGACTTCCAGGGGTACATAAAGAGAACTGTCTCAAAAAACAAAAAATCAAACAAACAAAAAACTAAACTATACTTTCCTTAGTGCTTTATTCTCAGAGAATAAACTTGAAGGTTCTGGTGACCAACATTTTCTTTACTATATACATAAAGCATTTCACTGAAACAATATGTTTGTAATTTTGCTGATAGTAATTGCTAAATTTAGAGATACACAGTATTTGCAAATCACTCCCAGCCTCTCAGTTTGAGAAAAAAGAGGAGTTTGTTTATTTGTTGTCTTTTGGAGCTTATTCTCTTTTTTAAACATTATTTATTTATTTTATGTATGTGGGTACACTGTCGCTGTCTTCAGACACACCAGAAGAGGGCACCAGATCCCATTACAGATGGTTGTGAGCCACCATGTGGTTGCTGGGAATTGAACTCAGGTCCTCTGGAAGAGCAGTCAGTGTTCTTAACCACTGAGCCATCTCTCTAGCCCTTGGAGCTTATTCTTAATATGTTTTAAAATCTGAAGTACAGGTTAAATATTCTTTATTTGAAATTATGGTAGTCATAAAGGATTCAAATTTAGAATATATTTTTTAGAAAAATCAAGTCTATTTGGATATTCTTATAAGATATGCTGGTATTGGGACTTAAGTCTAAATATACAATTAATTTGTTTTACATATAACTGCCTGAAAGAAATGTTATACATTTTTAATATGCCTATTTATATTGTAGCCTGTCTCATAAGGTCACAGAATTTTCCACTTGTAGTATCATGATGGGTTTAAAATAGTTGAGCATCCAGTGCATTTTTCATTTCATATATATATGTCTATCTCTCATCTATCTATCTATCTATCTATCTATCTATCTATCTATCTATCTATCTATCTATCTATCATCTATCTTTCCATCTACCTGTTTATATTTGGTGGTAGGGGTCTTACTCTGTAGAAGTGGATGACATTGAACTTGTGACCCGCTGGCCTCAGCCTTTCAAGTGCTGGGATTATAGGCCTATGCCACATACCACTGTATATTTCATGTTTTCATATGAAGGATGGTTGCCATGTAGTGGTTTTTGTGATTACAGGTATTCTATACCCTTAGCTCTAGTTTGTCTGTTCTTAAGAGACTCAATAAAGAAGATACATATTTTCTTACTTTTCACTTTGAGCTTTATTTTTAAAAATTATTTTATGTATGCCTTTCTATTTGGATACCATTCTCATTGATAGAGGTCTGGGCAAGTAGCACTGCCAGCTGTCATTTTCAACAGGATGCCAAGAAGGACTAGATATTTCTTTTTCTTGCTTTAAAGAGAACTATTTTAGTTCTATTTATTATGCAAACATTCAGAGGTCCTTAGCATTTTTGCATGGCTCTGACCTCCGTGACACTATTTTTAGAATATGTTCTTTACTAAAACTAGATTTGTGTAGTCTTTGTATCATGTTACATTTGGACATATTTAAGAAGTGACCTGTGTAGTCACACAGATAAATGATGCCATTGTAAGGGGGTTAGGGAATGGAGAATGCCAGTTTGGGTGGAGTTTTAAATTATATACACCGCTCTGAAAATTGTGACGTGTTCATGTACTTTCTGGAGTGATATATGTCATGTCCCTTCTGGTGTATTGGGGCATAAGAAAGGTGGAATGTGACTATTTTAGACATTTATTTTCCTTCTCTATTGTCCAGAAATTAAAATCGGTCAATTGTGAAAGACTTCATGATTTTAGTACCAGGATGATAAAGCTATATTTCAGTCTAATTGTGAACCACATTTCTATAAGGATGAGAAGTCATTAATACCATTTCCGTCATTATTACAAACTCTAAGATGCACATCCACTTTCTCTCAAGGTTCTTATCATCACTGTTTCACCAAATAGTTATTCCTTCATGTTTGGAATTATGATCACAGTGACAATTACTTGCTTGAAGTATTCTACATGCTGAGAAATGAAATTGTCATCAAGGCGACAATTCTAACTTTGCCATCTACTTAGCTGAATTTTTCTCTGTTCTAAGTTATGCACGGAAATAGAAAAGATATTGCTTATAGCTATAAATATTTTTATACTTTATCTTAGCTAAAAGGCTAAGAAGTGATGTATTTTAAGGCATATTTTAGAGCTTATACTGCAGTGTGTGTGTGTGTGTGTGTGTGTGTGTGTGTGTGTGTGCACATGTGTATGCGCTTGCATGTTCACCAATATTCCTGACTTCATGGTGTTGCTATCAAGTGGTGATTTGGAATACAGACGGAACCACTGTAATATATCCTAGCATCCTAGTTCTCAGGAGATAATAATGCAAAGACATTCTAGAAGCCATACATTTTGTGCCATAACTCCCAAATCAAAAGTGTCACAAATCCAATTCAGACTGTAGATGTGCTGGTGCAATATATGTGTAGAACAAAGAAGGTAGGTAAAAGCTTACAAACTTAACTTTAGGAAAGTTCTTTCACAATATTATCTCAATGTTATAGTTTAAAACTTACTTTTAAAAACAGAATTACTCAGCTACTTTTTGTGTTTGTGTTTGAAGATTCTTTTTACTGCTTGTAAGTTGGAGGTAGAAAGGAGTTGTACTTTATTATGCAAATAAAACATAAATGCTAGTTTGTACTTTATAGGATATCAAACAAGAGACTGGCATGACTGGGTGGTACATACATACATAAAATGCTTTGAACCAAAATACAACATAGGTTAAACAGTGCACTATAGATAAATGAAGAGATGAGTCCAAAATGAAGGATAATTATTAGTTAGGAGAGAAATCTAGCTCGAGAATAGAATGTCTAAGAATTTCAAGAGTAGGTGATCAAAGAAATGTCACCAGAAATAAAAAGGAATTTGAGGAAATACTGGGTATACTTGGTATCAAATACAAATGCTCACAGAGAACCTTGTGATTTATCACTAAATACCCAAAGTTCAGATAAAATATTGAATGCCTTTATTTGCTAAGTTCTACGTTCAGTATATGAGATAATACATACTTGTTAGTAAAAATTAAGATAGACAAGGTAGCCTCCTCCTCTATCAAGCTATGATCTAGAGAAATCAAGCAGGAAGAAAAACTGAAATCTTAGGCAGAGAAGACTGTACATTAATAGACTCAGAAAAGGTGATCCAGAAAAAAAAGTTTTAGTATTATGCTATATGTATATAATTTTAAATTTATTATTTATATGTATGGGTATTTTGCTTGCAGGTATGTCTGTGCACTGCAAGTGTGCAGTGCCCATAGATGACAACAAGGGGAATTCAATCCTCTAAAGCTGGAGTTAAAAATAGATGTGAGACACCATGTGGGTGCTGGGTATTGAACCTGGGTCCCTTGGAAGAGCAGCCAGTGCTCTTAAGTGGTAAGCTATCTCTCCAGCACCATGTATACATTTTTAACTACCATAACTTATATTTCAAAATTCTTCAGAGTAAGATTTAAACTTTTCAAAGATTGAGAGATGTCTGTCTACTTGGAAAGGATGCATATCCACAAAAGAACCTGGCCTTTTAAGCCTACTGAAGTGGTACCAGAAAAGAAGCAGTAGAAATCCAAAAAATTCTTTTAGAAGCTTCTGACTTGTAAATAGTATTTAAAAAATATCCAAAGAACCAGATAGCTAAACTAGTATTTGATTCAATTTTTCCAAAAACGTGGTTGAGAATGATATGTAAGTATAAAGTTTGTAAGTATGAAAACTTAGGCATTATATTTCTAAGCATGAAGTCATATGGTTGGTTCCTGTATTGAGGAGATAGGGTATAGGCCTGAAAGGATAATAAGACTGAATACTACACCTCATGTTTAAGTGTACTACTCTCTATCTATCCTAGCCAGGGGCCCCTGCCCCCATCAATCAGGCTGGTTCTTTAAGAATAAAGTATTTCTGTGAAAGAGGTCTTTTATGGCAGTGTTACTTTAAAAAAGAAAAAAGCAAATGGTTTGGAGATTAGTTTCTATCTCCTCAAAGTCAGTCTCATTCTCTCTCTCTCTCTCTCTCTCTCTCTCTCTCTCTCTCTCTCTCTCTCTCTCTCTGTGTGTGTGTGTGTGTGTGTGTGTGTGTGTGTGTGTATGTGTTAAACAGAGTGTAAAGAAGCTTCAGAAAAGAAAATGTAATTCTCAAAATGTGGTCTGTCAGTGCTTTTCATTTTAGTGTGTAAGCTCTCAAACTCTTAACTATTGCTTCAGACTGGGTTCAGTATTGTAAGCATTTAAAAATATTTCTTGATGTAAATAACTGAAATGACATATAACAAATGGATGAAGATGTGAGCTCTAGCACATTTATTTTTTGTGCTTTCTTTTAAAGTATTTTAGTAATACTTTGAGAATTTCACACAATATATGTTGTTTATATTCTCCCTCAAACTCCCCCCTCAGCACGTTCCAGAGCCACCACTACCTTCCTATGCCCCCAAGTTCATGTTCTTTTTATAAATAATCCATTGACCTACATACTCCTGGGTATGCACTCATTTATTGGAGTATGGTTGGAATACTAGAAGCCATATCCTTAAAGAAAATACTCTCCCTCTCCTAGAAGCATTCAATAGTCTATAGGTCCTCAGTTAGTGGCAGGGGCTCATGAACTTTCTATTTCATGCTAGAATGTTGACTGGCTTGATTTTATGCAGTCCTTGCACAGGTAACGGCTGCTGCTGTGAGTTCATGAGTGCAGTTGTCTTGTCATTTCCAAAACATACTGTCTTGCTCAGCTCCTCTCAAAACTGCTCTTAGAACCTTTCCTACCCCTCTTCCAGATGGTTCCTGAGCATTATGCACTGGATAAGATATAGATGTCCTATTTATGACTGATCACTCCACAGACATTATCCTATGCACTGCAACCAGTTGTGAGATTCTGAGTTAATCACAACCCATTACACAACGAAACTCCTCTAATGAGGTCTGAGAGCAAGCATCTTTTCTTTAAATTATTAATGAAGACAAGCTAAAGCGTTTAGAAGAGGCTGGACCAGATGATCTCAGAGGGCACTTTCATCTCTAAAGCACTTTGAATGTTAGTAGTTTTGTTCAGAGGATTTAAATGAATAGTTATATGCATGTAAGTAGCACGGCAATTAAGCATTCTATTTCGTCCTGGAAGTAGACTAACAAAAAACAAATAAAAATGAACTAAGACTCCCAAGGGATTATAAAATCTCTAAGTCATTCATGTTAACACACCTTACAATTGTACATTTGTCCATGTTAAAAGTGACTTAAGATTTCTCTTCCACTCAGAATAGAGTGACCTCAATCTCTTCCAAAGAAACATAGAAAGCTGATCTTGAAGGTACATCACTTGCTTAAAATTGATTTAGAACAACAAAAGATTGCTAGCCCCATGGGAAGAGAGCCTTCTCAAGAGAAGGGAAACTGCCACATTTCTCAGCAGGGTCTTAAGTTACCAGCACCAGTAATTACTGGATTTTACTCCAAGATCTTTCAGTGGTAACTTACTGGGCAAAGTGATGGCTAATATTGACATTCTTTCAGAGTAAAATAAAAATAAAGCTTAAAATGTAGATGAAATCCTTTAAAGAAGCAATTAAAACATCAACAGTTGTTAAACTGCCAGATCAAATAACTCTGAATATCAAACAGAATTTTTTTAATGTTATAGCTTTAGAGTAAAAGGAACTCTGCCTTTGCCTCAACACGCAATATTTAAAATTGGGAGCAGCTTGTTGTTTCATTGCGGTCTGTTCCCCATGGTTCAGCATGTGGTTTTGTCTCCAGCAGGAGTGCATCAGGGAAGGGGTCAAACAGAAAAAGAATGCTGAGGGAGAGAAATAATCAATAGTCAAACTCTATATCACCTTTTTTTGTGTGTATGTGACAGCATGTTTCGAGAAGCTATAGCAGTCAGAGAGCTTTGTCAATCAGGGAGCCTATGTGCAGAGTGTTACAAATTACGTTGGTCAGATCTTTCTTCAAGGCAGAGATATGGAGTTAGAAGAGCTGTAACTTATGAAATGAGGAGAAGGAACTTTGCTGGTCACCAAATCAACAACCTGTGACTGGATTCTCAGTTCTCCATTTGCAATATCACAATTGCAACTCTGAGTTCAATTATGGTAAATTCCCAAACTATGTACCTCATACTGATCAAAGGCATAATTTTGCAGATTTAGATACAAGCAAAGAAATTCACTTGTGAGATGAAATCTGATTTCATTTAGCATGCAGTATATTCAACACTTATGTACTAGCTATTGTTGGCAGCAGAGAGATGAATAAGAAATCATTCGGCCCTTTAAGAGCCAGCCTAGTAGAGAGGAGAGAATGAGAATAAAAGTTAAGCAGGTGCTCAGGTATTACAGAAATGTTACTGTCTTTATTATTACCAGGATCTTGCATAAAAGCTGAGCTCTACATTTCTCTTCTTTCATCATTTTCTGGGGCTAATTCTACCTTACCCTATTGTATGTCATCACATGGACCCAGATCACCCCTTTTGTTCTTACTTCCCTTTCTCTGTCCAGTATCCTCAAGAACTCAATTGGTCCTTTTGTTCTATTTGTGGATCCCAAATGACTATAATTATGACTGACAGTTATAAGAGCAATGTTAGTGAGATTGCCATGCTTTTTCAACTGAAATTAGACAAAAAACCTGGACCATCAACACCTAATGTCCTCTGAAAGTAGCTAGAAGTGCTCTTCAGAAAGACTCTTGAATCTGCCATCTCCCTCCTCAACCTGTAATTAATTCTACTGTTCTTACATTTTAGCATTCAGGTGTTATTTTCTGCTCAATTATATATATACAGTTTTAATTACTAACACCAAGCAGCATTCTCATGTAAACTGCACATACAAGTCTTATAACAGATTGTGAGTTATCCTGGGCACTTCCTCAAAATAATAACATAGTTTCTACAGGAAACTCAAACAAATTAAATAGCCTAGAAATGAGTTTTTTGGAATAAAATTATTTCAAAAACTGAGATGTTGCCTATATGTATGTATAGCATTTCAATTAGTAGTTTTTAATAAACAAAGCCTATCAAGTCATTTCTGAAGTAACTGCTTAGTATGTCCCATTTTCTAATTAATTTCTAATAAAAGTGTGGAGGAAAAACATCAAGCTTGGAATGCTTTCCCCAAGCACAGTCATGTTGTTTAAACAGTATAAACCCAAACTATTATATGTTAGAAAATACAGCACCACTCTTCACAGAAAAAACAGGCATGACTAGAAAGTTATTATTTCTTACTCTTTCTAAGTGATTTCTTCACGCTCTGGAATTTTACTTGTAAAACTACTTAGCAATAGAACTGAATCTCCAGCAAATGTTCATTTCACCATACAGTACTGATTGACCAAAATAACTTTTATATGAGAAATACATTCCTACCAAAGAACTGCCATGACAACTAAAGCGCTGGCTTCTGTGATTAGACTACAGAGGACTGATGAGTTACATATGACACATACAATATCCAACTGCCATACAGACACCTCGAAGCTCTGAGTTTGCAGGGAAGACAGCAGGAAAAAGGCAAGTGGGGATTCTGCACATCAGACATCTTTCATAGATTAAAATGCACAGCAGATTTAGCTTTTTGTATTTAGTATTTTATATATTTGTGATAAAACCGAGGCACCGGGAATCAAAGAACTTTGTGCAAGTTGACATAATTAATGGAATTTGGATTTTGTTGTTGTTTTTTAAAAACTGTTTGGATTTAATTGTGATGCAGAAGTTATAGTAACAAGCATTTGGTTTTTGTTCAGATTTGAATGAAGGTAGTCTGTACACAATGACTGAGAATTTTAATCACCATGCTATGCAATACTGCTGCTGCTGATCATAATGAGAATAATAAAGATAACACAAAAATAGCAGCAAACACTAAGATGATGCTGACTATTCAAGGCACTGTTCAAAATGCCTTCTATAATTCTACAATAACCCTATGGGTAGGTATTGTTATTGTCCCTATTTTTCAGATGAGGAACCTTTGACACAGAGATGCTTAAAACTGTCTAACACCACCAGGAAGTAAAATATTTGTCTTTCAAATACAGGCTGCCTGGCTTTATTTTAATACATTACCTCTGTAACGATGACAGCTGTGGCATACAGACAAAATAGCAATATAGTAGAGTAAGAACTTAGAAACATGGCCCAGGATCAACTAACTGCTTCTTGGCTCTGAAACCTTGTAAGATATATGACATCACAGCCTTATTTGCTCTACCTGTGAAACACATTTTATTTTTTTTAACTTCCAGAGGTTGTTCTTTGTTATTCTCACAATCACTTGCTATCTTATTTTATTTAGGTAGAACTTTTCTGATTTTATTAGATACATTTTATTTACATTTCAAATGTTAGCTCCTTTCCGGGATTTCGTTCTATATCACCTATCTCATCACTCCCTCCCCCTGCTTCTATGAGGGTGTTCACCTGCCTTCCCACGCTGACATCCCCCTACACTGGGGCATCAAGCCTTGGTAGGACCAAGGACTTCTCCTCTCATTGATGCCCAACAAGGCCATACAGGGGTCCTTTAAGAATTAAAAGAGAGGATGCATGTAAGATATTTTTAGAGAATGTACAGTTACATATTTGTATGAAATTATTGCAGAAAGCATGTATGAACAGTTTACCAATTATATGCATACATAAAATATATTCTATATACAATGTATTGACTATATCATGATATTTACTCTCTATATACCTACTAATTATATATGTAAATAGCTAGCACATATATTGTAAAAAATTGAATTTTTCATAATCAGAAAAAAATATGTTCTCTCAGCCACTCACAATGGCACACTTCTATAATGCCAGCACTTGGGAGGTAGAACAGAAAGATCAGGAATTCAACATTATCTTTGGCAACACAGTGAATCTGAGGCCAGCCTGAGATACAATATATTTTTTTCTCAAAAAAAAAAAAAAATCAAAAGCGATGAACCATAGTCTCCTTCCTATTTGACATGGTCTTTTAGAATTCTAGAATACATTATGACAAATGATATATTTGTGATGATATCTCAAGTCTTGCACATGTACCTGAAATCAGCAGTTAGATTAGGTACTGTTCATTACCAAACAATGGAAGAATGTTTTAAATGATGACCCAAGTGATGGCAATCAGTGACTGGTGTGATTAACAGGGACCATTTGATGAGGCCATCACAGCATGTGTAACCTATTAGATATATTCTTATTGTGTTCCTCACTGAAGTACTTCCAGCTCTGTGATGAGCAGTAGTGCTACAGAAGAATGCAAGTGATTTTCACATATCTTTTTATAATAAATTCCTCTCAGGCTTTTTTGGATACTATGATCTCACATTTAAGGAAAGAAGCATCAAACAGAGCCCAATAGCTCTATTCTCATGACACAACTTCTATTCTTACAAGTAAAATAATATTCAAGAAACACTTAAAAGTCAGTGTAAGAGTAGCAGTCATCAACATAAAGGAGTACAAATATTTGCCAAAAGCCTTAGTAAATGCAAAGAGACAAGAAAGCAAAGCAAGTCTTAAGTGTCTTTACTAATACCTAACTCTGGGACCATAAAGATTATGGTGATGTTTGCCACCTGACTGATTAAAATGCAAATGAGAGAAACTGGCTACACAGGTGAAGGAAGTAAGCTCAATAGGCACAGCCATTGTAACTTTAATTTTATTTTCATTAAATTGTTTTAATACAGTTCTAGTTTTCTTTCTGTTGCTGTGATGAAACACTGATAAAAAGCTTCTTAGGGGAAGAAAATGTTTATTTAGCTCTTCACTTTCAGGTCACACTGTCCATTACTGAGGAAAGTCGGGCAGGAACTCAAGCAGGAACTTAAAGCAGAAACCATGGAGAAACAGCACTTGCTGGTTGGCTCAATAATAGGCTCACATTCAACTACGTTTCTTAGGTATAGCCCACTTGTATCAGCCTAAGGATGATACTGCCCATAGTGATCTGGACCCTCTTACATCAATTGGCAATCAAGGAGAAGCCCCACAGATGTCTCCTTAGGCCAATCTGATCAGGCAACTTTTCAGTTGAGGTTCTCCTTTTCCAAGTGACAATAAAACCTAATTAGGAAAATTACATCAACTATTTTAGAACAGCTCCCAGGGACTAAAACACCAATTGATAAATTCGCATGGCTCCAGTTGCATATGTAGCGGATGATAGCATTCTCTGGCATCAATGGGAGGAGAGGCCTTTGGTCCAGTGAATGCTCATTTTCCCAGTGTAGGGAACGCCAAAGTGCTGAGGTGGGAGAGGATGGTTGGGAGAGGGAGCACCTTCATGGAGGCAATGAGAGGGGGAGGGGGAATGGGACTGTGGGAAAGAGATAACGTCTGAAATGTAAATGCAGAGAATTTCCAATAAAAATTGGGGGAAAGTATGATTATAATATAAAAAAATAAATATATATTAAATTTTCTTTATTTACTCTTAAAAAATAATGACTTCATGAAATTTTAGGCAAGTGGATGGAACTAGAAAATATCAACCTGAGTGTGGTGACCTAGTCACAAAAGAACACTGATGGTATGCACTAACTGATAAGTGGACATTAGTCCAAAAGCTTAGAATACCCTAAATACAATTCACAGACCATATGAAGAAGGAAGACTAAAGTGTGGGTGCTTCAGTCCTTCTTAAAAGAGAGAAGAAAATACTCAAGGGAGGAAATACAGAGACAAAGTGTGGAGCAGAGACAGAAGGAAAGGCCATCCAGAGACTGCCTTACCTGAGGATCCATCCCATATACAGACTCCAAACCCAGAGTCTCTGGCAGATGCCATGAACTGCTTGCTGACAGGAGCCTGATATAGCTGTCTCCTGAGAGGTTCTGCCAAAGCCTGACAAATACAGAGGCAGATGCTTGCAGGCAACCATTGGACTGAGAACAGGGTCCCCAATGGAAGAGTTAGAGAAAGGACTGAAGGAGCTGAGGGTGTTTGCAATCCATAACAACAACAACAATATTAACCAGATCCCTGAGAGCTTCCAGGGACTAAACCACCAACCAAAGAGGAAGGGACCCTTAGCTCCAGCTACATATGTAGCAGAGGATGGCCTTGTCAGATATCAGTGGCAAGAGAGGCCCTTGGTCTCCTGAAGTCTTGATATCCCAGTGTAGGAGAAATGCCAGGACAGGGAGGCAAGAGGGAGTGGGTGGGTGGTTGCGGGAGCACCCTCATAGAAGAGTGGGAGGGAGCATGGGATAGCAGACTTCCAGAGGGAAACTGTGGAAAGCAAATAATATTTGAAATGTAAATAAAGAAAATATCTTAAAAATACCAAAAAAAAATTTTAAAGAAATTCTGATAGTCCATTAGTATATTTGTCAGACCCAAGAAACTTTGTGTGTTCAAATGAATTATTAAAGAGAAACAAAGTTACTTCCAAACACAAAGCATAAAACTTTATGGTTTAATAAATAAATTATTGCTTTATTATATGATTCTGTACTGATTTTACCTCCATGTTCATGACTAATATAAAATCATATCAGTCCAATTTAATCTATATTTGTATCTCATATAGAGTGAAAATTACTGAAAGTCTGCTTGATAGAAGTGTTTTGAATTTTGAATGTCTTTTCTACCTCAACGGCACAACTGTGTATAGTTTTGTACTTCCCGGGGGTTTCTGTCTGTCCTGAGTAAGTGGACAGCCGGATGGGGCTCTAACACAATACAGCAGGGGTACAAATCTGTCTCTCTCTAATCTCCACAGTGGATGACAACCTGAGAGGGCAGTCTTGGGGCCATGTTACTCAGAGGAACTCAGCTGAAGAAAAGCTTTTTGTCATTAAACACCCCTCTCCCTCTCAAGATGCAAATAAGTGGGGATTTAGGGATGATAGAATTAAGCTTTCTATGGTCCACTGCAGTAACTAACTACTGTTGAGAAGAAGGAGCTCTGCCAGTAGTTAAGTAAAAGTAAACCCCTGGAGGATTAAATGGAAGAGTGCACTTGATTTTGATAAATCTTCTGAACTATCAGACCTTTTACCTTTCTGTATAACTCAAATTTTCTTCATTTTACTTTCTTGATATTCACTCTAAAAAACAAAGTACAGAAGATTTACAAGTGAAGAAAAGGAGAATTTGCATTTCAAATTTCCTTTTAGATTCCAAGGTCTGAGCTTAAATACCTCTGGCCAAAGAAGAATCAGGCCATTTTTACCCCATCATTTCCATTCTGATATTTACTGTTTGTCAGTGGAGGAGTGCACATCAAGGTTTCTTATAAGCTCTGAATTCCTATTCTAGGGAAAGAAGAGGGGGAGAAGGTTGAGGCAAAGGTTTGCCCTAATCATATTTTGCTACTTCAGATCTGAAAGGTGATTTATTTTTTTAAAGCCGAGGTTGCTTTTCTTTTAATCCACTGTCAGTTTTAACAAAGTTGAGTTCATTCACCTTAGGAAAAAATTGCTATTATTTTCAATGAAAAAGCATATGTATTAAAGTAAAGAAAGAAAGCAATTAAGCTGAAAACCTTTATTTTGTCTTTTAAAATACAAGTTGTGAAGGTAAAAAAGTATAAGAGAAATTAAGCATAGTTTTTAAGCATATGATTTCCTCTTTTTGCCAAAGTTATTCCAAACAGTTGGTGGTAAACAAGCAAGGGCAAGTGCATGGGATATTTAAGGAATGAGTGAGATGAGGTGATATACCAACATGGTATGCTGGGAAGGACAGGACCTAATTTCATCTGACTTGCCTTAGGCTAGGGTCTTAACTGCCCTCCATCTTAATCTTTACAGCCTGCTAAAAAAGAGTAAGCAGTCTCTAAATTCTGCTTCCAGTATTCCATAGTACATGCTGTAATGCATTTCACGGGCTGAATTGTCTGCCTTAACTCATATATATTAAAGGGTTAAGCCTCAGTACCAAGCAGTGTGTCAGGGCTGATAATGTGGACCTGAATTCAGTATGGCTTGTCTTTTTCTCAGAAACACAAACATCAGTACACACTCAAAAAAGAAAGATCACATGAAAACTTGACAAGGTAGCCATTTGCAAGCCAAGAAGGGAAACCTCAGAAGAACCTAACTTTAATCTCAGCCATTAGTCTTTAGAATTTAAGATTGTTTTGTATTCATTTTCTACATAGCCTAAGAATACATAGCATATATTTTTTGTGTACAACCAAAAATTTCTTTCACATTTTTTACATCATATCTTAAACTGTGCTCGTGGTGATTTTGATAGAAGTTCAATTTTTGTGTCTCTTCATTTCAGCATGTATAGGCATCATGCTATGTGTGTGCTTTACACACTCAAGGGGACTGAAACACAGGAATACAACAAAGAGTAGCCAGATAGGAATAGTCTACCAGCACAAAATTTATTTAAGGTTGCATCTAAAGTCAAGGCTGATATCGCGGTCTACCAGTTGGCTTGATATATATTCTAGATCACTATATTCACTCACTATATTCTAGATCAGAAGATGATTTTGAAGGTATATGCATTAACTACTGTAAAGTACTGTGTGTGTGTTCGTTTGTAAGAAGGTTACAAAGATGGGATCTGGGAAAGGAATATGGATAGCTCAAGACAAACTCATTCTTACCATTGTTAATTAAATTTAATTAACATCACTAAACTAGAGCTAGTGGTGGAACAGATTATCCCTGCTAGAGAATATTATTTCTAAAAGCTAAGATGGAAAAATAAACAGTACCGCAAAATGGCAACTTAACAATATTGAGGATAGTTCTGAGCAAGTGGGGTCCCAGAGAGTTAAAGGTAGAGTAAAGCGTAGACATCATAAGGTCTGTGCTCCTTGTTTCACAGTTCAGAAATGGAAGCCCCAAGAAGATGGAGCCTGCCCACGGTAACAGCAGCTTAGTCACAGAGCTAGGTTTTGAACTTTAAAAAAAATTGGGGGGGGAGGGTAATTAACTTGTAATTTTTTTCTTATTACTTCATCATGATGTTTTGTTTTGTTTTAGGGGGGAGGGCCTGGATTGAGATAAGGTCTCACTATATTATCCAAGTTGGACTCAAATCCTTCTTATACTATCTCATATGTAAAATTACAAGTATATGTTACCACACCCAATTATTTCTCATGTTGTTAAAGAGAATACAAAAAGTTTAAAGGGAACTGTATCATGAAATGTTTATACAGACAAAAATAGCAAAGATAAAGGAAACTTATTACTTTTGTTTATTCTATATTTTACTTAGAATATGAGTTGATCAGAAGTGAAGTACAAGCATAAAACAATGAAAGGGAAACACTGAGTGTCCAGAAATCAAGATTCTTTAATGAACTGTCACAAATAGTTGTATATCTGGCAGGCAGCCCTATATCCTGCAAATGTGGCTTTGTTTATAGAAATGGTCCTTACAGATATTGAACTTAAGATATATTATGCTACATATAGGGTAAGTTCCAAATTCAAATCCAAACCCAGGTGTCCTCATAAGAAATAGGCAAAGGAAAACGCAAGCCATACGGCATATATAAGAAGATGGGGTGAGGACAAAACAAACCAATAGATAACCAAGGTTACTAGCAGATCTCAGCAACTAGGCCACAGAACCATGATAGACAGTCTTGAATAGTCTTTGATTTTGGACTTTTGCCCTCCACTAGTGTAAGTATAAATAAATAAATGAGTAAACACATACATACATACATATACGTACACACATATTGAGCAACCAAGTTCATAGTAACTTTTATGACATTCTTATGAAATACAGAAAGCATAAGGGGATGAGAATGGGCTACATGTGATTGAGGTTCCAGAAAGGTAACATAAATGAATGAAATTGACTGCTACATGTAACAGTGTAGCTATAATGATTGATGGGTAGGAGACAAACACCTTAGCATCACAGACAACACAGTGAATGATGATCTGCACACTTTTCAGCAGCCAATCAGCCAAGCATTGCCAGAATGTCTGGCTTTCAAGAGCTGACAATTTAATCGTTTATTTGAAATATCTCCATATAAAAATGGGGAGCCCAATTTCAGCATTTGATATTAAAAATTGGTGGGCAAAAAATACTTCATGTGCTGTACATTTCTTAATGAGTTTTATCTTCAGTTTAAAATTCATTAATCCTAGCATTCAAATACATCTTTGTAAGTGCAAGACTTTGTTTGGTTTCCAGCTCTGTTGGGACAATAGTACCTGTAATCATAGCATAAATGTGATAGTTTTGTTAATTAATTTCTAAAAGAGAAGCCATGCCATATAGTTTTTCTAATTAGTTTTGTTTCTGACAATTTTATACATGTTTATAATGTATTCTGACAACTCCCTCCTCTACACCTTCTCTTACTGCTCTTCCAACTTACCTCCCTCACATACATACAGTGTGTGTGTGTGTGTGTGTGTGTGTGTGGGTGTGTGTGTGTATGTGTGTGTTTGAAACTGATTAGCCCAGAAACATTTACTACTAAAATAAAGCACAGAAAGGACATTCTTTATGTGCAATGTTTCCACCTACTGTCAGTCTTTTGAATATGAAAGACAAATGAATATTATTTCGTATCTAATGAAGGGTATTTATACCTAAAACTAAGCTGTACTGTAGAAAACACATCCAGAATCCCAGTTAACTTTTTTACATTCTGATATTTACAAGTGTTTATCAAAGAACTGTGCTTGCACCTTATAACTAAATTGGGGCAGTTAAATACTTTCCGGAAATGTAAAATATATTTTTCAATACATTGTAGTTGGACAGTGCCTTAAGTTGCTACTACCATTGCCAGGGTTGGCCTAGAATTTCATCTGTACAACAGGCAGGTCTTGATTTTCTGATCCTCCTACTTCAGTAATCTGCACCACATGACCTGACTCTTTGAATGTTTCTAGACTGATTTTAACAAGTTAAACCTATGTGTAAATTTTTTTAACTGCTGGGACTGGGAGGTATAGAACCACCAGCTTAGACTAAGGCCTGGGATCTGCAGGAATTTTTCTCTGTACTAATGGATGAAAAAGGCTCCTGACTCTTCCCTAGGTGAGCAAGTAGATCTGGTCACAGACCATAGCTGAAAGAAGCTGGATCTGATTACTGATGCAGTTCCAAGATTCATAGTGGTAAGAAAATCGGTGGTTCCATCTACTGGAGCATAATGGGCACATCCCTTGCTGTGTGGACAGTTACTGCCAGTGCAGACTCTCTGAGTGGTAGACTGTTTTTAGTTCATGGTTGAGTGGAGCTAGAATTACATTTCAGGGCCATTTTGGGATATCCCATGAGAACCGCCTGGTTATAAAATTACAAATAAACATGCTTGTCTCTGAATTTCTGTGCAGGCAGGCAAGGGGCTGAAAATGAGATTCAGAGTTATATAGGGGTTCATGTGGGAGTGTGGTCAGTAAGTCTGACACCAAAATGCAGGACTACACCTCTCTTTAGATACTTGTACAAGCACAATTGACCTTGGACTACAGCTAAGAATGTTTGATATTTCCAGTGGACAGATGAGGTTTGATGTTAGCAGGCTTGTCCTTTGAGAAACTGGTATATACAATATCTTCAAAAGAACAATATCAGATGGTTTTAGTAGCAAGACCAATACCAAGTGGATGTGTAGCTAAGCTTATTAGAAGACAGAGCCTCAGGAACTAGGACAAAGGTTGGTAAGCATGCCATGTATGCATGAATTCACCACCTTAAAATAAGCTTCCCACCAAAGTTCACAAACTCTTACCTGAATTCTCAGGATCCCCCAAAGTAACTTGAATTGTAGTTGTGTATAAATTTTTGTTGCCAGGGGAGTATACTGCCAAGTGGCTGATATGGTTCTCCTGATCTGCCTTAAAAAGGAATAAAATGCTGATTCATTCCTCATCATGAATGAACATTGAAGATGTTCTGATAAATTAAGTAAGCCAGCCACAAAATGATAGTTATTGCAACATACTATTTATATGTGGTACCTATATAAAACCATAGAGAAAAAATATTATGGCTGTCACAGGATGGAGTTTATGAGAGTTAGAGGTTTAGCATGGAGTCATGAAATAGTTCTTAGAAATGGATAGGAGAAATGGTTCCAAAATAATGCCACAAAACTTATATATTTAATGGTACTATAAATTGCAAAAAAAGAAAAACAATTAGAAATTAGGGCACGGACTTGAATGGATGCTTCTTTGGAGAAGATAATACAATAATCAAAAAGCACTCAGAAATTCTTAGAATCATTAGACATTAAGATACTGTGAGTCAAAACTCCAAAGAGATATCACTTCGCACCCACTAGCCTGGCCAATGGAAAATAGAGGCAATAATAAATGCTGACGTTGGAAACATTAGGATCTTCAGAAAGACAAAATGTTGCAGCCATTTCACAAAGAAGTTCCTCAATTTCATGAAAAGTTAAATATAGATAATCAAGTAATTCCAACTGTGTATATATATCCAAATGAACTGAACTAGGAATTTAATAAAAAAATTTAACAAAAAAATGAGAATATTATTGGTGTACTACTTACAGTAGTCAAATGCTGGAAAAACTCCAATGTTTATCTGATGAACACACAAAATTGGCATAAGCATACAACGGACTGTTATTCAGCAAGAAGATACAATGAGATGCTGAGAATGATATTTACTTTGCAGATAAAGACCAAAAATGGTTTCTTTCATTTTTTATATCAGTCACAAAGGATCATATTTATATATTCCTATTTATATGAAGCATCCAAAGAGGTAAACATAGAGATAAAAAGTTCATGTATGGTTACTAAGAGGCTGTACATAGGGGTTGGAAGCTGGAAGTGACTACACATAGGCACGGGGTTTCTCATTGGAGTTATGAAATGTTAAAAATCAATTACTGAATATCTAGGCTGGTTCCATTCCCTTGCTAGTGTATATCTGTGGTAGGGATATTCAGTCCTTTTAGCATATGCCTAGAAGTAGAGAAGCCTCCTTACTTATTATTCCCATAATGGTTGAATTAGCTTATACCCACACCAGCAGTGAAAACAGGTTCTTCTTTCCACACACCCTTATATCAGCAATAAATATGTAATCAGTGAAAAACAACTTTTAAATACCACTTTAGGTGAAACTCTCTTAAATATAGACAATGAAGCACTTTCCTGAGATCAAGAAAAACCATGAAGTTCTTGGGTTTTTGTCCTCCTGGTATTCCTCAAAATGATAGTTCTTTTAGTGAGGATGCTATCTTCATATAGCGCTTCACTTTCATGTTTTTTTTTATAATTGCTATTCTAATTGAGAAGAAGTAAAGAATTTCAAAGCAGTTTCAAATTTTATTTTCTTGATGATGAAGAATATTAAACATCTTAGACAATACTTACTGGCTATTTGTTTCTTCTTATGAAAACTTCCCTCTTCATTGGCCTATTTACTGATTGGCAGTTTTGGGTTTTGAGCATGTATGTTTAATTTTTATGGTTTATTTATATATCAACACTCTATAGCGCAGAAAAGTTTCTCTCCCATTGTCTATGTTACCTGTTTACTTGGGTGAAAGCTACTTTTGCTATGTAGAAACTATTTTGGTTTTATATAGTTCCATTTTTTGACATTGAGGACTGTTTCTTGTTTTTTTTTTTTTTTCTATTAGAGTCTTTTCCAAAAGGTTTGCACTATCCCTATAACTTGAAATATATTCTGTTTTTTCTTTTAACAGCTGTGGGTTTTAAATTAAGGTCTTTTGCTTGTTTTAATTGAATTTTCTGCATGGTAAAAGTCAGAATATAATCATTCTTCTGTATTTGGATATTCAATTTTGTCAGCAACATGTGTTGAATAGGATGTCTCCCCAATGCCTGTGAATATTATGATGCCTTTGTCAAACATTGGGTGGTCATCTGCCTTTAAAACAATGATTATTTATAACAATCTCCATTGCTATATAAAAAAATCTATGCAAAAGAAAATTAAGAGAATGATACTGGTTTGGGAAATAATATACAAGAAATAAAAATTTAAGCAATTTTCATATTATTATAAGCATTAATGAAAAAGGTGGACAGCACATCAGAAAAAAACATTTTGAAATGGAATAATAGTTACAGCCTTAATATAGATTCATGTGTTTGAATATTTAGTCCCCAGATGGTGACATCATCTAGGAATGTTGTAGAATCTTTGGAATGTGGTATCTAGTTGAAGGAAGTGGATCTCTGGGGAGCAGGCCTTGGGGTTTTATAGCCTATCCTTATTTTTTCTATTACGTATCTGGTTACTGCGGCATGATGTGAAAATATAATGATTCTGACTTTCATGCTCCTGCCGTTTTAGAGATGTCTGCTATCATGCCTTCCTCGTTATGATGGCTGATATCTTCTCAAACCATGATCCAAAACAAGATGACGCCCCCTCCTTTTTAAGTAAGTTGCATCTTTTTAGGCTTTGTGTCACAGAAAAGCAGCTGTTACAGAAAACTAGTATCAAAGTGGAGTCAGTGCTATGATACATCTGCCATGTGATCCAAAGTCCTTTGGAATTAGTGTAGGAGTGGAATGTCAAAGAGTTTGGAACTGGGGCTAGAGAACACCCAGAATGCAATAATCAGAGCTTAATGAGTGATTATTGTGAGAATTCAATGATCAAAACTGAAGGGACTTGTAATTTGAGCATGCTTGGCCCAGGGAGTGGCACTATTAGGAGGTGTGGCCTTGTTGGAGGATGTGTGTCACTGTGGGTGTAGGCTTTAAGACCCTCATCATAGCTGCTTTGAAACCAGTCTTCTAGTGGCCTTCAGGTATAGAACTCTCAGCTCTTCCTATATCATGCCTGCCTCGATGGTACTGTACTGTGTTTCCTGCCATAACAATGGACTGAACCTCCTCTGAACCTGTGAGCCAGCCCAAAATAAATGTTGTTCTTTAAGCAAATTGCTTTGATCATGGTGTCTTTCCACAGTAGTAAAAGCCTAACTAAGACAGAACCCTAGCCTGAGCATGACAAACATGGTTCTGCCAGAATGTGCCATTCTTCCCCATTCCCTCTGTCTTGCTAAAAACAGATTCTATTCTTAAAGGTATCCAATAAAGTCTGTTCCTTTATTTGGCTACTGCCTCCCTTTGAGGTAAACAAGCAAGTTCCAGCTATCAAAGAATTGAAGTCCAGCAATCAAAAGCCCCCTTTGGCTCATCTAATTAAGTTGTCTAATTAAAATTAAACACCTCATCCTAACATAGGGTTTTTCCCCTTACCTTTATAAATCACCATCAGACTATGGGACTTTCTTCCCAGAGGCAGTCCTTTGTACCCCTGGAACAAATATCCAGTCCCCCTCTCACTTGTCTTCTTTCTCTTGTTTTTGTCTCTTATTCCCTGACCTTTGACCCTCTGGGGCGAATAAAACTCCTTTGCGCTAAGAATTTGGTCTTGGGGAGTCTGAGCAGATGATACTTGTTCCTTTAAAAATGGTAATAGAAACATGGACAATGATGGCCAGGATCAAGACTTAGTCCTCCCTTTTATATTTTTTTTCAATTTTATTGGATATTCTCTGTATTTACATTTCAAAAGTTATACCCTCCCCCCCACTCCCTTCCCTTCTCCCCCTCAAATTGCTTCCATGAAGTTGTTCCCTCTCCCAATCACCCTCTACACCTCAGTGCCTTTGCTGTTGATGATGCTGATCCTTTAAGCTCCCTCAGTCCTTTCTCTAGCTCTTTCATTGGTGTCCCCGTTTTCAGTCTGATATTTAGCTGCAAGCATCCTCATCTGTATCAGTATGACTCTGGCAGAGCCTTCAGGAGACAACAAAGTCTGGTTCCTGCCAGTAAACACTTCTTGGCATCAGCAATAGTGCTTGGCTTTGGTGGCTGCATATGAGGTGGTTCTCTAGGTGAGACAGTCTCTGTAGATCTTCAATCTCCGCTTCTCTATTTGACCTTGTATTTCCTCCCATGAGTGTTTTGTTCTCCCTTCTAAGAAGGACAGAGGCTTCCACATTCTGGTCTTCCTTCTTTTGAGCTTCATAAGGTCTGTGAGTTGTTTCTTGGGTATTCAGAGCTTTCTGGGGCTAGTATCTGCTTATCAGTGACTGCATACCATGTGTGTTCTTTTGTGACCGGGTTACCTCACTCAGGATGATATTCTCTAGTTCCATCCATTTGCCTAGGGATTTTGTAAAGTCATTGTTTCTAACAGCTGAGTAGTGCTCCATTGTGTAAATATACCCCAATTTTTGTATCCATTCATATACCGAAGGACATCTGGGTTCTTTCCAGCTTCTGGCTATTATAAATAAGGCTGCTATGAACATTGTTGAGCATGTGTTCTTGTTTTTAAAGTGGGGATGTCTATTCTGTGTGATTGTATGTTGGACGTTGTATGAAACACCACTGCCCTGATTGAAATGTGTAACTTAATTTTATTTACAGAATTCACAATCAATAGACTGGCTTGAGTTTCAGAAGATGTGTGTGTGTGTGTGTGTGTGTGTATAATGTGTGCATGTGTGCATGTGGCTTAGTGTATGCATGCTTATGTGCCTGTCTGTGCATGTGTTTATGGGAGTACATGTCTGTGTATATATATGTGGGAGGCAAAGGCTAATATTAGATACCTGCATCACCTGTCACCATCCACAACATGTTTTTAGACAGTCTTTAAATGAACCTGGAACTTACCAATTTGGCAAGTCTAGCTAGGCAGTAGATCCTATAGAGCTTCCTGAATCTACCTTCCCAGCACTAAGGTTACAAGTTCACATGCTGCAATGTTTAAGTTTTTATATAGTAAAAGGGTTCCAAAATAACCTCCTCATGTTTTAAAGTAAGCAGCTAGGCTATCCGCAGACTAAATTTTGAACTATAGAACACTGTTGGGAATATAAGACTGTGGATTTTTGAAGCTGGCCTGAATGTGTTGGGATGCCCTTGAAACTTTGGGGGCCAGGAATAAAGTGCTATAATTTTGTATATAAAATGTTTCCTATATGTTCATGTGCTTGACTGAACACTTGATTCTTAGCTAGTAACACGATTTGGGAAGTCTGAGAGCCTTTAGGAAGTAAGGGCTACCTGGAGGAAGCAGATCTCCATGGCACCTACTCTGAGACTTAGAACAGAACCACTTATAACTTGCCGCCACATCCTACCCACCCAAATGTACAAAAATAATGATTTTGCTTACTTATTTTCTGTTTTTAGTATTAAAGATTGTACAACCTTCATTGGTTTATCTTCAAATTGCCTGAGATTATTAAAGGCATTAATTGTTATTGTATTGGTTACTTTTCTTGTTGCTGACAAGAAGCAACTTGAAGCAAAGTGCTGCCTCAGGTCGCTGCCAGATTGGGCTGCCTCAACTCAAAACTGTGATCTAGAAATAAACTTTGATTTCTTTAAGCTGCTTCTTGTATAAACTTTAATAGTAAGAACAGAAAATAAGTAAGCAAAATAGAATATCCAATAGCTGAGAAACAATATCAATAAACCTAACACATATGTCTGTATGTATGTTAACGTAAGAATATAGAAAGAAATTAATATTTAATAATGTTAAAATCTTTTACAAAAACAATGAAAGACTCCATACATGCAGGATGGTTGGAAAATGCCAAAAAGGATAAGTACCATTTGAAAAAATATAGATATATCAAATTGTTTTCAATTACAGATGAAATCTTGACAGTACTTAAATGAATGAAAAATATAATCCTATGGGGAAACAAAGGTAATTATAGCCGATATTGTTAGAAACTATAACATAATAGATAATAGAATGACACTTAATAAAGCATAGGAAAAATCATAATAATAAAAACCTGTTATCCAGAATGGTCTACCCTACAAAAAATATCTTTCAAAATAAAAATTAAATGATACTTTTGTTTAGACAAAGACCAACAGTACTCATACCAGAAAACCTGCATTTCACTAAATGTAAAGGGGATTTCTTCATGGAGAAAGAAATTCTTAGACAGAAGCCTGGGTCTAAACTAAATTTTCTCTGGCAGTTTTAAAATGGTTGTAATTGAATTCCTTTAAAAATATTAGAGAATACAATTTCCTGTTTAAAGTATTTGTAGGTGGGTCCTGGTTTCAGATAGGGTGGGGTTACTATATTGTATCCTGTTCTTTCTACTAAGTGCCAATATGAAAGCATACATTAAAAATGAAGAAGCTATTTGAAGACTGTAAAAGATAAAGGGTATCAGAACAATGAGAAGTCCAGAATTACAATTATCATCAAACTGGGGGTGACTTGTAAATGTTTCTTCTTAATTCAAGGCAAGTCCAACTCCAACTATGGGCTCCAGGTACAAAATGGGAACATTTTCAATGTTATCTAGTTTTATTTTTTATGGGAAAAATTTTTATTTTACATTAAAAAAAAAGATGGAGATGCAACAATTAATTTCCTCCTCAATTAAAGAATTAGTTTATAGATCACGTTTTGGTTAACCATGGTGACTGGAAAATTGGCTTCTCTGAGACACATTTTCCATTCTCTTCAAAGAAAGTTAATTCCTCTGCATGGGAATTGATTTGAATTAAATCCAGTTCTCTCACTCAGAAGAACCATTTTCACATACACTTGAAATGGGAATTCAGGTTTTAAGCCCAGTGCCAAGCAACAAAATTGTTAGCCACAGGCCATTAAAGACTTTCCCCAAACAATCCAGGCTATTGCTGTTAGTCTTGGTTGCCTGCTAAAACTTAAAACAGTCCAACACTCTTTCTGAAGATACTACATTGGTCACATGAGTTGGATGAATAGAACTAGAATGGACCTGCAAGCCTCCTCTCATTGCTGTTATGTACTTACTATCCAAGCTGGCAGAAGGAAAAAAAAAACAATTGTAATCAGCTGTAAATTCTCTGAACTACAATTACAACTAGCAAGATATCTCCAGTAATGTAATAGTGGTACTAATATCTTGGGTTAACCAGCATCTCACTGATGTGGGTTAAATTCTGCTCAATAGTAGGGAACTCATGCCTGATACTATAAATCTAGCCAAAACCCTGTGACTAGAAAGGTCATAGATACTAGAAGAGATACTACTACTATCATTTTTCTAAACTGACAGAGTATCCAATTACCTTCTAAATACATACCCTTAAAACCATATATAGCTAAACGCAAGCTTTGCTTATGCCACTTACCAAAGAAGCTTCATTTTGTAGTAGACATAGGCTACTACAGAGATCTGTAACTCCTCGAATGTAAAGATTAAGTCAAGATGTGTAGGTTGATGTCTATATGCAGGTGAAGGTTGACACTCGTTAGGTCAAGGTGATACATAATTGGATGGTAGAGACTGGGTCAGGGACAAAGTTTTGTTAAGGCAGGAGAGAAGGAGGTGGAGGGAGAATCAAGATGGACCTAAAGCAGGAGGTTCTAGAACCAGGTGGCCTTAATTGGCAATAGGTAGATATGATTATTTCTAAGGGTTTCTATGGGTCAATTTAGTTTATCTAGGTAGGCAGTTGACATCTTTGTCAAATGGTTGTAAGCTTATTGTGTGGGGATATTTTGGATTGAGAATGTAACATATAAATATGATTGATAAATTATTGATTGTTGAGTCATGATTTTACCGGGCTGTGGGGAATGTAAGCTGGCAAGGAGGTAGCTGGGATAGAGCAGCTCACTGTCTGCCTGGGACTGAAAGTACTTGGGGGCAGCATGGAGCCACTGAGATAAAGATACCCCTCAATGCCATGTGGCCCTAATGGTGCTGGTGTGGAATAAAAGGTTACCACATTTTTATTTACCACAACAATGAAGGTACATCCCAAATTAGTAGATTTGTAATATAATCCCTTCACCTATTATTAATGGAAAAGGAGTCAAAACAATAGTAAGAGACAGAAGATAAGTATGCATTCATGTCCTTTGGACATGAAGGTGAGGCCACATCCATGAACTCTGAACAGTGTCTTGTGTGCACAAGATCAACATGAGACTACATTGATAGACAGTCAAACATGGATGAGGTAAATGTTCAAAAGACCCTACTTTCTACTTGAAGATCCACAGGAAGCCAACAGCTTTTGAGGGAGGGACAGGTAGTTTTCTTCAGGGATGAGCTCCTTGATGAGCCCATGCCAAAGTGATTATCCCTAGACTTATGTACATATGGACAACACTAAATAGATTTAATATCATTTATGGTATAAGAGGACATGAATTTGAAAGGAAGACATGCACATGATACTCTGAGAGAAGTATGAGGGGAGAGGGAGGGTGGATATATAAATATAGTATGCTCATGTATATGTTTTTCAGAATTCTCAAAATCTCATGTATAAAATCCCACAAAATAGAATGCTATAAAGTAAATTTCATAGCTGAACTTTCTAATCTGTGCTAGAGTCTATAAAATAATAATACATGTCATAAAAAGGCAAATAACAAAACTCCTAAATTATAGTCATATAACATTTAAAACTGACTCCTGGAGCTGATTCATATATTATGCAGTTTTTAAAAATATTACAATCAGTATCCCAACATTTTTTTTTCAAAAGTACAATGAGCAAAGGTTAAAGGATAAGATATAGTCATAAAATTAGAACAAGTAATCGATCTAGTGGTAATTGCTGAATCAATATTTTTTCACTGAGGAGATTACAATATTTGTGGTTTCATGTCCATCTTATCTGCTGTTGCTCTCCTCTCATTTACAAAGGAACCTCACTCCTCGAGCAACACTGAGTTGAGAAGCTCACTTGTCACTGTTTACTTCTAAGAATCCTTAGGAACATCTGGTTCCCAGCAGCCTGGGCTATGAGTTTGTCTAAAAGTGAAATGCACACAGCTGAGCACAAACATATGCCCACACATGCAATCACATACACTTATCTGCAAGCAAATACACCACCAAAAGCAATGGTTCAACTTTCCTGAGACATTCTTAAAAGAACAATAAGCATCCTCTTTAAAAAAAAATGCTTTCCCTGCAAGAGTTAGCCTGGGCTTTGGTCTGATACTTACAAAGAAGATACTGAAAACCTTGAATACATTCTGAGATTGGGGTTGGGAAATTCAAGATAGCTATCCTTTTCAGTTATTTCTGGTGTCTATGCATTATACCCTCATGCAAAATCCTCTGATCTAAGACTGCAAAGTTCCTGATGACTCCGGAAAGGTGGGTGTAGGAGTGAAAGAAGAAAGTTACAAAAGCAACTCTTTGCAGACCGGAGATAGCTTAGTAACGTTAAGCTTGGGGATTAAATTGTAAATATATGGAGTATGGGTTCACTTTAACTTTGAAAGATGATCTACAGACAGATACTGGAGTATGTTTCCGGATTCCATTTTGAGAGACTATATGAGCTATTACTGCTACACAGGGAATGTACTTTGTGTGTCAAACAGAAACCTATAGTTTTGCACTCAGTTACATGCAATAGGATTTAGGAAAATCTTAGTTTTAAGACTTCTTATTTGACCAAAGACACCTAAGAATGTTATTTATGTCTAAAACTCTGCTCATAAATCTATAAACCCTTAAAAAAAGCCCTTGCTTTACTTAATTTGAAAAATGCATTAACCTTCCTTAAAAAAAACAAAACAAAAAAAAAAAAAAAAAAAAAAACCCCAGGAAAATGTGTAAGAAAACAAATGAAAGGGAACACAGTTTGATTTCTATTAACTTATGGGAAAGGTTGATAGCTAATGAATTTCGATATGCAGATAGGACTTTTGTCTGAAGAACATGGCCTATTGCCCATGTGGACAATTCAGATGGGATGGTCAGTTACTCTGGCTCCCTAATTGTTTTTGAAACACAGGAGAGGCGGTGAGGACACAAGAGCCAAATGGAGTTGGGAGAAATAGAAGAAAATATAATATTCCTTTGTGGAAATATTTTTCTAGGCAATCATTTGTTTTTGGGAAATGTAAACAATAGACTTGAACACACACTTGTTGCTGGTATCCTCTATTCACCATTATATCGCACTTTGGAATGGGAAACCTAAGTATATATAGCCACTGGCCAACCCTTGTATTCTCAGGTAGTACAGACAGAAGTTATGCTCTGCTCATGATAGGAGAACCACTTTTGCATTGGAATCTAGGTTACTTGCCTTAACTACAGAATATATAATGCATAAGGAACTATATCATTTGAGAGATCTCCCGATGGTAACTTGTAAAGCCTTTTAAAAACTGAATCAATGATGAATTAACTTTAAAGAGAAATAATAACACAAATTTCCTCTCTTCAAGATCCTTGGGCATTGTGACTGCAGTAAAGAAAAGCTGGGTTTAAAAATAAAGAAAAATTGATTTGGGTGGATAGAAGAATATAATGCCAGGAATCTGAATTCTAGGTAAGCAACGGTGGCCACCAGGCTGAGGACAAAACCTTAATGTGCTGCTAGGGTTAGAACTAATGGCTAAATCTCTTCCAAGACACTCAGTTTTAATGTTAAAGGAAATAACAAGATCATCATTGCTGTCAGCGACCTTGGTGAACTCAGTGACCAGGCGATCACTATTACACTGCATGCAAGGCCTGGGGCACTTTCCCTTCGTTATGAAAGGCAGTATCTAGTAAGAGATGTGTGGATATGAAGTGAAAATGGGGTACTAGGAAGGAACTCCCTCCCTTGTAACAACTTCTCAGGATCAGCCTCTAAGAGCTCTTTAAAGATTTTAAGGACAAAAAGAATTTAATTATCTAGCTGCAAGAGTGCAGCCAAATAAAAATGATGACTGTCTTTTCAAATTAATTAGTTAGTTAGTTACTTTTCTGTAGTGCCATGACATTCTGTTTAGTACAGGATACCACAATAGCCAGGCTTTGTTACCATCTCCACTCACTCTCCCTTGAGAAGCTAAGACTTTTCTAAAGATGGATGAGAAAGTTAAAAGTTACCCAAATATGCTCATTTCATTGATGAGGGCTTATCTGCTAGATATTTAGTAGTGGCAAGGAAGCAAAACCCAGAACTCAAAGACTCTTTGGGGAAAGAGAATGACATCGTACTTGGCTGTTGTTCTGTTTTTTATACAGATAGATTTCTTCAAGGAAAGCAAGATTATGATCATTACATAAATTGAGCAGGATTGATGCCAGTGAAATAGCATCTTTTTGCCAAGATTTCATGAACAGGTGAAACCCAGTAATCTATCCATCCTCACATCACTATTTCTAAACTAGGCACACCAGGGGACTTGTCAGGACAAACAGATTAACAAAAAGCATCCCTAAATTTCAGTCTTAAAGATAGACTTACCCTTTAACAGAGGCATTTGTCTGCACTTCTAAAACCACCAGATTAATGTCAGCCTTTGTCCTCCACTGAAAAGGAATGTAATGACAAATGGGGAATATTTAACTGTTTTCACCAATGTAAACAATCCTTGTTCCCCTGGTACTTCTAGAATCAAAATTTGCTGTTTGTAAAGGCTGCTGAGCTGAAATAAAGACTGGGCACCAAAAGAGTCCCTGCATATAATACTGGTGCTTCAAGCAGTGAATGAAGAGTGAAGATCCTCCATCTAAGTATACAGAACATGCCACTGTAGGAGGCAGAGGGAATAATGAAGGGAACAGACTCGAGATCAGTGGTTCCCAGCCCCTAGGCCATGACCCCTTTGGCAAACCTATATCTCCAAAAATGTTTACATTAAGATTCTTAACAGTAGAGAAATTAGATTTATGAAGTAGCAGTGGAAATAATTTTATGGTTGGGGGGTTATCAAAACACAAACTGTATTAAAGGGTCACAACATTAGGAAGGTTGAGAATCATGGCTCTAGGTGCTCCCAGAAGCCTTCCTTTTTGAAAGGAGTCTGGCTCAATGAGAAATAAATTTTCAGACCTTCCTTTCATTTCTTTCTAATTTCCTCTGCAATTTTCTAGTATAAGCCCATCTTTCTCTCTGGTTTATTTAGAGCCATATATAATGATTTCTAATCCAGCCACTCTAGATCTTCATGGATATGTTTCCATTAATTTAGTTTCTGATCAGGCAAGTCAACACAAACGATAGCATTCAGCCACTGAAGCAGAAAACCATTCCTGCCCTATACCATACCTTAAGGATCTTCTGGTGTACAGAGGGCAAGTTCATGTTCCATCTCCTTTAGTACAGTACTGCCAGCATGGGGGTAGCTTTTGCAATACCAGTTTTGTCACCAGGAATTTACATAGATATATTTAGTTGTTGTTGGAAATATCCTACCCCCTTATTGTATCACCTACTCAAAACAAGAATGAGATATTTCTTGCCACAATATGGTCTCATCCTATGTATAAGAGAGCTAAGCTTTCCAAAGTACAGGGTGATTGGGTCAAGGAACTAGCAAAGACATTCTTTTGTCTAAAAAAGATCAATGACAATACAAGTGTATTTTTCTGCCTTAACTCAATAGGACAAAGAATTTGGTTTATATTCCATTTGCTATAGCTTGGTTGGTCCCATTCTTATAACCAGGACCAATAGATATTCTCTCTATCTTCCCCACTCTGTCTCTGTCTCTCACTTTGTGTGTGGTGGTGGTGGTGGTGGTAGTCTGTGTGTCTACTACTGGGGTGAAACCCAAGACCCTATGCTATGTAATACTCTACCATTAGGGCATACTCCCTGCTTTATTTTTTTTTTAATTCAAAGTAGAAAGCTCTGAATTTTAATTGTTCCTCTTATCTAGAGAACAGTCCTGCTTGTTAAGAAAGCTAATAACACCAACACATAGGACAGTAGACTACAGGAGAGAGGGATGAACCTGTATGTCATGGGCAGAACTTGATGGTGGGCACAGAAGAAAAATCCATACAATTAGATCCACCTTATAGGTATATCTACCTTCAGCCATCTAGATCTCACAGCCCATGATGGCAGAGTGAAACTAAGACAGCAGGAATAGTAAGCTGAACACTCACGTCTCAAACGGTCAGCAGAAACAAGAGTGAACTGGGAATGGGCCCTAGCTTTTGAACTCTCAAAACCTGCTCCCAATGAGGCACTTCCTCCAACATGGCCACTCAAACCTCCATAGCCTTCCCGATTGGCCCACCAACCAGAGACCAACTACCAATGACAAAAATCACCAAGACAACAAGGAGGGGATCTCATTCCACCAATGTGTGTCTGTGTGTCTGTGTGTAAATAACAAAGAAAAATAAGCAGAATTAATTTTTTTGACAGGGAGTTGTGGGGCAGTCAGAATAGGAGAGGTTGGAGAGAAGACAGGGAAGACAAAAAATGATACAATTACATTTTTAACTAAAACAAGTATCAAATAAAGATATAAATAAGATAACTAAAAAGAAAATTTGTGTATCCTGCATTTTGGCACATAGTAGCTGGAGAAATAACTCGGTAGATAAAGTGTTTGCTGTGCAAACATTAGCAACTACATTTGATCCCCAGCACCCACAGAAAAGGCTGCCTTTGGTATTTTGCACTTAGCATCTAATCACTGGGGATTAGAGACACACTCATCTCTGGGGCTCACTAGCCAGTCTAACCTATTTGGTAAACTCTAGGTTCTAGGAGAAGGTCCTGTCTCAAGGCAAAACGAAATGACAAAGCAGGTGGCGGTTCATGCCTATAAATCACATTTAATAGGCTGAAGCAGGAAGATTGCTAAGGGTTTAAGGTCAGCCTGGGCTAAAGAGTGAGACACAATATCAACAAAACTGTTAAATGATTCCATTGTTTGAAAGTCATAATTAAGAAAATAAGAATTTTCTTAAACAAAATATTTCCACATCATACATTTTAAAAGGGTTTCTATCTAAATTAACAAAAGAAAGCAGAACAAAACAATGAACTCTCAAAACTCAGTAAAAACAGACCTAAAAATTAAAATGGGCAATAGAGATAAAACTAGATTTTAAAATGTTTGAGATTATTATTATTCATGAAGTAGGAAAATTTGGATGTTATTGTACTAATCATAATGCTCAACAAAAAATCTAAGAATTTAGTGCTGGAAACAATAAAGAACAATAGTATCTCTTATGCATTTTTCATAGATACATAAGTGGTATGATCATTTTGGAAAATAGCTAGTATTTCCTTTTAAAATTAAGCACATGTTTTTCATACAATCCAATAACGCTACTCCTATGTATTTATAAAAGAGAAATGACAAATTATGTTTACAAAATACCATATATGGTTGCTTATAAAAGCTGTACTTCTCATCATAGACAGTTGGAAACAGCTTGGGGCTAGGAAGATGGCTCAAGCAGCCATGATGGTGATATACACTTATAATCCCAATGTTAGGTATGTGTAGACAGGAGCATTCCTGGGGCCAGCCTAGTTTAATTGACTGGGGAAAACACCCAACATTGGTTTTTGGCTTTCCTGCAGAAATATGCACAAATAACCACACACACACACACACACACACACACACACACACACACACACACACACACACAATTGGAAACAGTCTAAATATCCTTGAACTAATAATAAATGCATTGTATGCATAAAGTGGAATCTCATACTATTGTATGTATGACAAAATGAATAATAGTTAAAGTACACAATTACATGGATGGACTACAAATGAATTATGCTACATGAAAAAGCCAGGTACATAAAGCTATATATACTATGTACGTACTTCTAAGAAATCGTGAACCTATAGGTAAAAGGATAAATGTCTATAAAGAACTGATGATAGGCATAAAAGGATTTTGACAAAGGTTTTAGGAGTGATGGAGAAATTTTATACAACTATTGCAGGGAGGATTACATGGCTCTATGAATTGTTCAACTATCAGAATTGTATAATTAAAAAGCTAAATTTTCTGTATGTAAATTATCCCAATAAATTAGGCATTAAAGATAATAACAGTGAAATAGAGATCAGTTAAATTAGCTGCTTCCAAGCAACTGTTTCTTATATTATTGTGTAGAAATGAATGGAATTTTTTTTGTTAAATACTGACAATGAAGAACAGAAAAAGCTTCTTGGCTAGGGGTATGACTTTGTGTTGACTTCCCCTTCTTTATGTTGAGATTTTTGTCTGGTTTGAATCTGTGCAGTTCTTATGCATACAGTCACAGTCTCCTTGAATTCATATGGGCTCAGTCCCTCTGTGTCTAAATGATGCTGTTTCATTGGAGGCATCTACCACCTCTGACTCTTATAATCTATCTGCCTCCTTTTCTGCATAGATTCTTGAGACTTGAGAGAAGGGGTGTGATAAAGAGCCCACTTAGAACTGAATGTTCCAGTGTTCCACTCTCTGCACATTGTCCAGAGAGAAAGAACACAAAGTTGGTTGGATATGCAGATGGAGAGGAGTTGGGGGAGGGGAAATAATATAATCAAAATATATTATAGAAAATTAGTTTTAATAAGCTAGTTCCAGAACAGAACAGAACAGAACAGAACAGAGCAGAGCAGAAATGTCAGGTCAATCTGTTAGTGGTTTAAGACAATCAAGTGCTGTATCACTTAAATGCAGCTGTCAGTTACTGCAAGGATATATTAGGATTTTTACAAATTTAAGAGCTAGGTCCCTTAGTTTTTGACTTTTTAAAACAGGGTTTCACTATGTAGTCCATTCTGTCCTTGAACTCCCAATCCTCCTTTGTCCAGTGCCCAAGTACCTCAATTATAACTGTGTGCTATAGTTAATTCCATTTTATCATCCTAAAACACATATTAATCCAATATTAAATAAATATATTATACAATTATCTTATATATTATTTTGTTTAGAACCTATGAATCTATGTGTGTATATATATTTATACACATAAATACACATACATATGTATTGTAGAAATAGATACTTATGCATAAATAGCTTTTGTAATTACCTAGACCATCCAACGTCTTTTCTGTTTTGTTTGAGTGATATTTAGCCTAATTTTAGGATTCAAGGATTCCTCAACTATCTACTAATCCTTGACAGTGTGCCCATATTAATAGACTGACCATTAAAAGGCTGATAAAAACTTGTGCACAGTTGTAGCTGTTGATGGATTATCATTCTGTGGGAGTATTAGGAATAAGCTAACATTTGTTTGGGAGTATATATACCAGTATTTAGAGCTCTTTTCTCTGAATATTGAATTTCTTAAGATTCATTATTTTTCCTACTATATGGAAAAGGAAGAACAGTTGAAGGAATATAATTTAATGCATACCATTTTAAGAGAAGACTAGCATCCAGTTTGCCATCTCTTTTTTTTTATTTTTTATTGAATAGTTTATGTATTTACATTTCAAATGTTATCCCCTTTTCAGGTTCCTCCCTCTCCCATCTACCCACTTCCACCTCAACATCCGGACATTCCCCCACACTGGAAAAATGAGCCTTCACAGGACCAAGGGCTTCTCCTCCTATTGATGCAAGATGATGTTATCCTCTGCAACAAATGAAGCTGGAGCCATGGGTACTCCATGTGTACTCTTTGGTTGGAGTCTTAGTCCCTGGGAGCTCTGGGGAGTGTGGTTGGTTGATACTGTTGTTCTTCCTATGGGTTTGCAAACCCCTTCAGCTCTTTCAGTCCTTTCTCTAACCCTTTCATTAGGGTCCCTGTGCTCAGTCCGATGGTTAGCTGCAAGTATCCTCATCTGTATCAGTAAAGCTCTGGCAGAGCCTCTTAGGAGACATCCATATCAGGCTCTTGTCAGCAAGTACTTCTAGGCATCAGCAATAGTGTCTGGGTTTGGTGGCTGCACATGTGATGGACCCCCAAGTGGTGCAGTCTCTGGATGGCCTTTCCTTCACCATCTGCGACACACTTTTTCTCCGTATTTCCTCCTGTGATTATTTTCTTCCCTCTTCTAAGGACTGATGATGCATCCTCATTTCAGTCCTCCTTCTTATTGAGCTTCATGTGGTCTGTAAATTGTATTTTGAGTAATTCCTGAGTGTTCTTTTGTGATTGGGTTACTTCACTCAGGATGATATTTTCTAGTTCCAACTATTTGCCTAGGAATTTTGTAAATTCATTGTTTCTAATAGTCAAGCAGTACTCCATTGTGTAAATATACCACAATTTCTGTATCCATTCCTCTGTTGAAGGACATCTGGGTTCTTTCCAGCTTCTGACTATTATAAATAAAGCTTTTGACATGGAAATTTTCACCTAATAGTTTTGAGACTAAAGGTCCATTCTCCTTCCTAATGATGCTACTGGTGATTTGGTTTGTCTGAAGATGAAGATGCATGAGAGTTCAACTCTCTTACATGTGGATTTCAACCAATGCTTTATTTTTAGCCTTGAACATCATTCTAAATTCTACGAGCTAATGCTTGAGAAAGAAACTCTTGGGGGAAAAATTGGCTCCTTTTAGTAAGTACCCATTGTGAATTCATCTATATTATAGTTATTCTATTCTGCTAACCTAGTTGCCACTGTGTGGTGGTTTAAATGTATGCCCAGGAGTGTTTATATTCCTTAATGCATTATGTGAAAGCTTGTGTTACTCATGTGTGTAATAAACAGAAGAAAGCAGACATGATAGTGTTTAAGTTTGAAGGTGAGGTCAAAGAGTACTGTGGTTTCATCCTTATTTGTCTTTTCCATCACTTACTCTGTTAGAAGCCAGGTGTCATGTTGTAAGATGACCCAAGCTGACTGTCTATTAGACACATGTGGTGAGGAACTGAGGTTTCCTGCAAAGAAGCATTTGATGGAACTTAGAAGTAAATCTGCAGTTTTATCTATGACTACAGCTATCCTCACTATATTCCTGTGAACAATCTTAAGACTAAAGTGCCAGACTAAACAACTATCAGATTCCTGACTGTCAAATACTATCTCTTTTCCATTTCCTATATAGTAGGAAAATAAATGATTCATAAGAAATTCAATATTCAGAGAAAAAGACCTCTAAATATTGTGCTATTTTATTTTTTCACCAAAAATTTTTATTAGATATTCTCTACATTTACATTTCAGATGTTATCCCTTTCCCACAATCCCATCCCCCATTCCCTCCCATTGCCTCCATGAAGGTGCTCCCTTTCCAATCTACCTCTTCTACCTCAGCACCTTGGCATTCCCCTACACTGAGAAAAAAAAAAAAAAAACAAAAGAAACAAAAAAAAAAAAAAATGAGCCTTCCCTGTACCAAAGGCCTCTCCTCCTAAGGATGTCAGAGAATGCCATCCTCTGATACATATGTACCTCGGGGTCATGGGTCTTTACATGCAAACTCATTAGTTGGTGTTTTGGTCCCTGGGAGCTGTGGTGGGTTTGGTTAGTTGATAATGTTGTTCTTCCCATAGGGTTGCAGAACCTTTCAGCTCCTTCAGTCCTTTCTCTAGCTCCTTCATTGGGGTCTCTCTCTAGCTCCTTCATTGGGGTCTCTGTGTTCAGTCTGATGGTTAGCTGCAAGCATCCTCCTCTGTATCAGTATGGCTCTGGCAGAGCCACTAAGGAGGCATCCGATGTCAGGTTCTTGCCAGTAAGCACTACTGGGCATCAGCAATAGTGGTGGTTGGGTTTATTGGGTGCAGATGGGGTGGATCCCCAGGTGAGGCAGTCTCTGGATGATCTTTTCTCCAATCCCTGATCCTCTATTTTTCCCTTTATTTCCTCCCATGAATGTTCTGTTCTCCTATGAAAGACTGAGGCATCCACTTTGAGCTTCATAAGTTCTGTGGATGGTTTCCTGGGTATTCTGAGCTTTTTGGACTAGTATCCAATTATCAGTGAGTACATCCCATGAGTGTTCTTTTGAGACTGGGTTACCTCAGTCAGGATGATAGCTTCAAGTTCCATCCATTTGCCTAGGAATTTCATGAAGTCATTGTTTTTGATAGCTACTATTTTAAATCACTAAGTTTTGAAGTATTGTTTTCTATAACAGGTAGCTAATACTCACTGTCTTCTATCTTTCATACTTTTGGTGAATTAGTTTCTTCTCATCTCTTTATCCTTATGAATTTGGATCCATTCATTTCTATTTTAAACTTCTAGTAAATGGCAGAAGCAGGAAGTCCATCTACTATGCTTAACTATAAAGCTATTGTATTCTTTTTGCCCTAACTTTATTCTGTCAATCTAAGAGGTGGAAAGTAGATAGTCTTGGTGATATAGAAAATCATGCAGTAAGACAGTAGCAGAAAGGGCATGTGGGAACAGAGCACAGAATTAAAAGACGGCATGGGGTTAGATAGCACAGGACTTGATTAGACCTAATTAGATTAAATGAACCAGAGAAAAGAACCACTAAATGTGATTCCTAGATTTGTGGCTTGGGTAAAGTAACCTCTAACATAAAGAAAATGACAGATGTCACAACATTCTATCTGTTGTACCTTGTAAAATAGCATATATAATATTATATATAATATACATATACATATATAATCTGAGACAGATCACCTCTAGTAACAAGCCACGGTGATATGATTCATGATCATTTTATCCTTCAGAATATGAAGCCACATCTCCAAGTTTGT